>NC_084587.1:22840016-23440016 GCF_033807715.1 Cololabis saira
TCAACCAGTACATTCGAATACATACATAGTACATTTGAATACATAAAAAATGTACACACTTGGCCTCTGCCATGGTTGCACACACATGCTCAAACACACACATGCTGAGACACACAGGAGGAGAGCAGTGGAGAATGGAGGGGGTGATGAAAGAAAGGGTGAAAAAAGAGAGAGAGAGCGTTGAGCTCCCAGGGTCTCGGCTGCTGCTTTCTTGCTGCCTGCTCCTTGCAATGAGTTGCAATTGTCAGTTTATTTTATCTCAGGATTTTCATCATTGCACAGAGCCTGGTCAGAGGAAGCCACATGAGAGTCTTAGGAATTTGTTGGCTTCAATTCATTAACAAAGACTGGTGAGATGTGCTGGGTCCAGAGATGTGAGCAGGATACCGCTGCAGACAAGCATGTCCTTTTTAACCCTTATTAAGCTGATTGGCACAGCAGCTTGGCTTTGATGGCTTGATAATCACATGCAGCCTAGATGTTACAGAGCAGGTCGTGGATGCTTAGTCGTTCAGGTAAAGAAACAAGGTAGGGGTAGATGATGTCAACATTACTCACTTCTGCTAAGGTTTTATCTCATTTATTCACTTATTCATTCATCTGCTTCCTGTTATGTTTCTGAATATTAAAATCGTTTCTCCTGTTTTCCCACAACCACACAACCCCAGCTTCCCTGCAGAAATTATACTTCTCTGTTCATGTCACACTAATCAAGTAACCTAAGTATAAATTCTTCAGACTTTTGTGCTCTGAATATTTTTGAGTCCAACTAGCATTAAATAAAAGAAGGGCAAGTTCGTTATTATAGTTAATCAGACGCCCAGTGACAGACGGGGAGCCTGTCGAGGGTGTAACACCCACTTCACCCTGTGACATACAGGACAGGCTATGACCCTGAACAGGATGACGTTGGTATGGAAAAACGAATGATTAAACCAATGAAAATTACACCTCTATAGTGAACACTTTCATGAGACTCAGGGATGAGGCAAGGTCAAGGACTGAGGAACTGCTCAGAAACCCATCAATATAAAACACACATGCTGCCAGCTAAGATTGTTGTTATCATGACTATTGCGTAAGTCTTGTCGGCACAGATTCATTCACATGGACCAGTAGGTACTTTATGTTCCCACTGATTCATAGCATGGATGGTTTTGTTGACACATTACCATGGCAACCAACAAAAATGAGTGCTGTTATATAACAACAGCATTGAGAAGGAAAATTTTGTAGCCCAAATCATATTTCTTTGTTACTTAAAGGTATTGTGACATCATTTTTAACATGCTTTTAACACTATTAAAAGTCTTGGCCAACATCCCTCAAATGTGTCTAAAAGAGTGTAACAAGAAAAACTTCACTCTAGTACTCTTTTCCTGGCTTTTTATTACAGTGTTTTTTTGCGCCGTGAAAAACGGGTCCTTTTTCCCCTTTCCTGTCAATCATTGCGCCGCTCCTCCTCCAAACCTCCTCCAACCAACCGCTACACACTTCTGCCGGCGTCTCCACACACACGCGCGCACACTGAACCACAAACACCGACACACAGCCCAGACAGGGCGACTACAGCCCGGGGATGAAGTCCAACCGGGACCAGAGGACCGGGACCGCAGCTCCCCGCGAGCAATACGCTCACAGCGGCGTCGGAGAGTTAAGCCGGGAGCGACAGGCGAAGCATGCACGGAAAAGCAGCAGGGCGAAGCAGACAGTCCACAGCAAACAATCATAAAAATAAAGGCATGCAAGCAGCAGTGTCTCCTTATCTTAAGTCCAGTCAGTGGCCGCGGGTCTTCTTAGCAGTTCTCCTCCGGTGATTAGAACAGAAGAGGCTCTAAACAGCTCCGTGTTAAGCCTGATTTATGGTTCCGCGTTAAATCGACGCAGAGCCTACGCCGTAGGGTTCAGCGTACGGTGCGCGTCGCCGCGTAACCCTACGCCGTAGGCTCTGCGTCGGTGTAACGCGGAACCATAAATCAGCCTTTATGGTGCGCCGGAGAGGAGAGGAGGCAGGGAGCTGGGTGGAGGGGGCGGTGATTTAGCGGGCCCTGACGTCACGGCCCGCCACCAAACCAGGTGCGCCGTTTTTGCACAGTTATGCGGAAAATCCCAGAAAGCACACAATACACTGAATGTTAAAAGTTCGTTGTTTTTTGGGTGTAATTGATGTCAAGACACCCAACAAAACACAAAAAATCAAGAAAAATTTGTTTTTCATGTCACAATACCTTTAAACCAGGTAATTTCATTCTCCAACCCTAAGGCAAATAGTTTTAGTGTCTAAACTAACATTAACCAACCAGGTAACATAACCAGTGAGTTAAACCGAAAGACAAGAGCAAACAAGTCTGATGGCAGAAAGTGTACTGGTGACACCATCTCCTCCCCCCTCTGAAAGCAACCTGTACTGCTTGCTAGAGTAAGCACTTCATAATCACGTTTGCTCTGTCGATATGAATAGATGACAATAACTTTTCAGAATTGGTGGGAATTTAATTTCACTGTTGTAAAGGACAATAAATGGAAAATGTTCTCAAGAGAAAAGGCTGCAAAAGACATTGTTACTGGAAGTAAGGTTATCATAACCTGGTGTGCTCCTGTCCCATATTTCAACCTATGCCTGATAGTAGGCTGAGACGGTGGCCGATGACCTGTATCTACGGGTCATCGGCCACCGTCTCAGCCTACTATCAGCCTAGAACTGAAAACACTTGTAGTACGTATGACAAAATCATGAACAGGTGAAATAGCAAGCTGTATTGGTGACATTATCTTGAAGGTGTGAAGAATTACTGAGTAATTACTTGGTAACATTAATCAATGTGCTTCTGGGGCCACACAAATCATCACATGTTATTTACTCTTTAAGGAATGGATCCTTTTGTTGGATTTGCTCAGTGTCTGAATCAGATACGTTCTCAAAATATTAATGAAGAAAAAATTGTATTATGACTGATTTATGGATAATACTGACCCAATCAAATCAATAACACTCATCAACTACAGTGCCTCACAAACTATTTTAGGGATTTTTGTATATCTGCATTAGAGTTTTAAACTGAGGATAGCGAAGAACCTCTTAGAAAATGCACATTTAAGTCATTCCTTATTTGTGTCTTACCAAAATGTGTCCCAATTGGTAAAGAGACACTACACGGAATTGTTTTTATTTAGCACACATGATAAACTAGTTACCGTAATAAACCGTGTGTGGTGCGCAGTGAAGCCTTCAAACCTGACCAAAAAAAAAGGGAAAGCAGAGCGCGGATGGGAAGACGTAGCGATTTGATTACATTATCTACAAAAGTGAATATGGGAGTTGAAATGAAAAGATTTCTAATATTCCCTCATCACAGTGGTCGTTGTGGGGAGGGGGGAGGGGTTGTAAAGATTACCTCTGCAGGCTAAGGCCCCATGAAGGAATACTTTTAGGGCCATTTAGAGATTACAGTACATTTGTACATTACTATTTGCATTTGTTTTTTAAAAGCTGTACTTTTAAGAACACTAAGGCCAGTCAAACTTCCTTTAAGCAAACATGGTACGGTTCAAGAGCTCTGCAATTAACTAGATGAGCATGATGTAATTGTTAGAAATAGAACAGATGTGGTAAAACTACAAAAGTAAGACACGTGCTGTAATAGGCTAGATAAATGGTTTAATAAGCCACACAGACGACTATATTGTAGGCAGACAGTAAAGAGCAACACCGCCATAGTCAACATGCATTCTTCAACGACTGGCTTCCTGCCTGAGTTCGGATCACTGAACATGTCATTTCCACTTTACTTGGCCACTGGCCATTATAAAGTAAAGTGAAAGGGGTGGACATGCATCTTTGACCACTGTATACCAATCTATCAGGAGCAGCTTGCAAGATTTCTCCATCTGGAGATGGAACTCAGCTGCAGATTTAAATGTCCTTACGAACGGCGCCATCTCATCTCCGATGCCACAACGCGCTGGTCAAAGACAGCACAGTCTCAGTCACTTCTTTTGAGACAATTTGAAAGAGTACATGTCCAAGTGGGAGCACGGTATTAAATATGGATTCTGTATGGGGCCCCCCCTTTGGTTGCTTCCTCACTCTCTAACCAGCGCCAGTGTCTCCTTGTATGAATCCATGTAAGTGAATGTTTTTATAATGTGAAAACTCCAGAGGGGAGGGCAGCTTACCGCGGAAATGCTGTATGATTACCTAACAAACACA
Source organism: Cololabis saira (assembly GCF_033807715.1). Classification (NCBI taxonomy): domain Eukaryota; kingdom Metazoa; phylum Chordata; class Actinopteri; order Beloniformes; family Belonidae; genus Cololabis; species Cololabis saira. The sequence goes on from NC_084587.1 coordinate 22,844,227, forward strand.
AACAGCGGCGGTAACCTTGGCCGCTGAGAATCATTCTGTGGAATGGGTTTGGGTGAAGGGGAGTGAAATGTGAAATTCCAGTGGGTGTCTCTGTGTGTATCTAACCTTGTGAAAACACAGAGACGTGAGCTTGATGGAGTTATTACACATCTGTGCTTCTGCCATTTGTGCGGCTGAATCTGTTATCAGGGGAGACCAGTCTAGTCTGAGATTCTGTTGGGACGTCTCCTTCCTCCTGTGGCACGGGTCAGGCAATTGCAGCATACACTGTTTGCTTTTCATTACTAAAATGCAAACTTTTGGGATGTCTTTCTGTTTTCCCAACAGTACATTGTTTACTCAAGCAATGATTAGAGTGTTAATATTTCTGCTGTGCTTCTAAAAAAAACTGAAAAAAAAAAGAAAAAAAAAACCCTTTTTAGAAGCAGAGAAGAAAAAGATGTTGGCTTGGCGAGACGGCTTTTGTTCCAACAGTGTGGAGCAGGTTTAATGTGGTAACAAGTATTGAGGAAAATAATTAGCTGAATGCATGTTGTGTGTATTAAGTACATGTACTCCTGTCTGCTCTCCGGTGTATTTTCTCTTTGCGATGTACAACAGTACAAACAACTAGAGCTTAGCTGTAAACTCTTGCTGAGTGTATTATCACTGAATAACAGTCAAAAAGCCAGTGCGTTTCATCTTGGAAGCAGAGCGAATATATTTCATGTTCAGATCAACATCAAGCAATCAGGGCACAGAGCAGACTGGCCTACGTGGTTGAAGTTCCCTGACAAATCTATCTTTTCCCTACACAAAGACCAACCGATTACTATCAAAGTGTGCCTGGTATCCATCAAGGAGTTGAATTATAACGCTGGTTATCACTGCTTGATGTCCCCTGACAACTGTCCAATTATGTATATCACACTCTGGGTACTGTTTGCACTAGAAGTAATCAATAGAGGATGTGGCTCAGTGCACTTACGTTTTGGTGGAACCAAATGCATGAAACCTAAATCAGTCACTCAGGAGGGTGGGGAATCAGACATCGGTATGGAACAAGTGGGCAGTGGTTTGGTTCGTGAGGGGAGGGACTGATCAGTGATTGCAGCATCAACTTTGATGGGATGGTGGATGGGGAGGTCCTCTCTCCCTGTGCTGGAAATGGAATGGGTGACAGGTGGGTACGGGGATGAAAGGGAGGTGCTCAATTTCATGAATAAATGTAAACACAGCACTGTGCAATTACTGCGGCTGGTCATCTCTTTAAAATTGGGGTGTGGGGTAAACCTGTGGCTGCATCCCTGCAGGTCTAATCTAATAAAAATGCGCGGGTTACTGGGGCGTTTAATTGTATATATGGTAAAGCTAATAGTGAGGACTGTAGCGGCTTGTTGCGGATGAAAGCTTACTCTGCAACTGGAAAATTTGATTCAGTTTAAACATAGCATTTCATTTATTGATCTGCTGTGGAAGGTGAGATCATCACAGAAACACAACCTGAGCAGATGGATTCATTTGAACATGTCCTGAGAACACATGGGTCTAGTTGCTCTGGAGAATAACCTGTTACACAGGGCTGTCTGACAAAATGACATTTTTAACCAGCACTGATTACACCAGTCCTTTGTGCACAAGTTACTGCAAATACTGCAATTTTGTATTTTTGTTGTAACAGAAGAAAAAAAACGAAATGTTGTTTTCAATAGATAACTTAAGCTTTTCAATATGAATCATAACCTTTTTATTATTATTATTATACAAATGTAAACATCAACATGTATACTATTCTGGAATTATTGGAAATAAGTTATTAAAACATTGTTATGCCAGATAAAATAGAAATCACATGAACAAGTGCTGATCTTGATACTATTTCAGATAAATCTTGCATATTCATTTGCATGCATATGTATATCTGTTTGATATTAACAGTTATCCACCAAAATAGAGGCAGGTCAGAGCATACCACACTTATATCTTTTCTATTACCAAGGTTAATCAATAATTCATGGGTCACAATAGCAGGAGATGTGAATCAGGGGGAGGGGGGCAACATAAAATCTTCTAGCTAAGCAGGTTCGGGCTCAAAAACAGGAAGAGGAAATCAAAGCCTTAAAACCCTTCTGTGCAATAAAAAAAAATGCACAAACATTACAATTCTCCTCTCATGCCTACCCACTGCTTCGGCAGAAGATAAGCCGCATTCCCTATCATCATCACTGACACTATATTTCCTGTTCTCACTGAGGAGCTGTTCTTGTAGTATCCACGCCATGACTTAGAGCATTAATCAAGGAACATGTGCCTAATGTTTCCTGACAGGCAGCACCCATAATGGGCTGCAGTCCAAGCCTGCATCCTCCTCTTGCATCTGGTAACAGTAACAGCAGCAGCTCGAGTGTAGCTGCCTGCCTGGCCACGGCTACATTGTTAATGACAGTGGATGATACGGCCTCACTAACCATAAAACACTTAGGGCCCTGAGATGTTACCACATAACACACGAAGAAAGCTTTTTGATAGTATGCTAATCTCAGCCATTACTGTGAGATGATTTACAATCACTTAAACCTCACATGAGCCGGCTGCGGAGACACAGGCTGGCTGGCTGGCTGTGATAATAAAGACACTGGAGCATGCTGATCATTAGAGAGCTCTATCTCCCTCTCTTTTTTCTGTATCTGTGGGTGTGTGTGTGTGTGTGTGTGCATGTGTTGGTTAGTGTGGGTGTGTAAGCATGCACTCTGGATGCAGTGGCATGGGGCTTAATCAGTAAGTGATATTAACATTAAACCCACGATCACTAAAACTTGCACGTGTGATTATGTGCTGCAGTAATTCAAAGGCTAGGACATTGTGTGTTTGATTTCACAAGAGGGTCCCCCATATGAATAATTTCTTCAAAGGAACTTCCTTTCTTTCCCTCAACATATTACTTTTTCAGAAGCTTCTTATCTACACTTTGCTCAGCTCAGGTAGTATGGAATATCAACCAACATGCTATACATTTCAAAACAAGTCATTCCTTCAAGGAACCCATTTTCAGCTTTCTAATTTTCTAATTTTTTCCAGACCCATTTTTGCACCCAGTGTAACTCCAAAAGCCTGTTTTTATATCAGAAAGACAAAGATCAAGAATGAAGATTGAAAAGCTGTTCCTGAAAACGAGCAAATTTGCCTCAAGTTGTTTTGATTGGCTGCCAATGATCAGTTATTGAGTTATTGCTCATGAAAGTACATAACACGCATTACAAGTCACATGTTTTATACATAACACATGCAAGAAAGATTACAGCTGGACATTTCTGCCTTGTAAATGCTGTTGTCATTTCCTACTTTTTTGCATTCCACAGTTTTTCTGTATAAACCAATGTTAAGGCAAGACAAGGCAAGTTTATTTACAGTAACAGCAAAATTCAACAACAAGGTGATACAAAGTGCTTTACAGAAACATTAAAACATTGCATCAAAAAATGTAAAATGTAAACAAAAGAAAGAAAGAAACATAAAATAGATAAACTCAGTAGTTAAAATGGAATTGGAGCTTTATTCAGAAGCAGCTGAGAACAGGTGTGTCTTCAACGTGGATTTAAATACACTGGGTGTTCCAGCCGATCTGAGGCTTTCTGGGAATTTGTTCCAGACAGGTGGAGCAGAGAAGCTGAACGCAGCTTCTTCATGTCTGGTTCTGACACTGGGAGCTGATAAAAAACTGGATCCAGAGAGCCTGAGGGGTCTGGAAGGTTCATACGAGGTCACTGATGTATGTTGGTCCTAAACCATTCCGAGCTTTATAGACCAGCATCAGGGGCCTCATCTATAAAGCTTGCTTGCGCAGAAAAAGCGCCTGAAAGTTGCGGAAGCCGCCTTCTACGCAAATCCTCGGATCTAAAAAGAAAAAACTAACCGAAAAATCTGCGTATCTTTACGGCAACTCGGACCCTCCCGTAAGAATTTACTTAAGACACGGGGAACTGGCGACGCAGGCTGTGAGGTGGTGAAATGAAGCCAGATTCATGTCATACTCTTAATAATGTCATCACACTTCACAACATATATCAGACTTAAAATAATAAAATAATAAAATAAAATAAGATAGTGCTGATCGTGTCCCTCTGTGTGTGAAGCTGTCAGTCAGGACTCTGGTGCTGCTGGAGCTGCAGCCTCTTCTTCACCCGCTTTAGGACAAAACAAATGAGGGGCTGCGTTTAGGGAGCCCCACGGAGCCCCTAAAGGGACTCAGATTTTTTTTCATATATATGAGTTTTGCGCGCGCGTGAAACCTTTAGGTGCTGCTTGTATATGGTGCCTAAATTATGGTCCCGCGTTAAAACGACGCAGAGCCTACGGCGTAGGGTACGCGGCGACGCGCAGGTACGCCGTAGGCTCTGCGGTGGTGTAGCGCAGAACCATAAACCCGCCCTGAGCAGCTCTGAGGGGAGACGGGAGAGGAGGAGCGGGGGGTGAAGCGGGGCTGCGGGGCCGTTTTCGTATCGCTTTTTTTTTTTTTTTTTTTTTCGTTTATTTCGGCATGTTTATATAGACACATTTCATCTCCAGAACATTATACATTGCATACTCAGCACATGACGAAAAGGGTACGGGAGAAGCTGACGCTTATCAAAGTCCCGCCCCGTTCTATGTAAGATTCATGATCACATCAACAACAGAATTCAGTAAGATACATAGTTTACCACATAGCAATTTGTCTAATTTCATCCTTCACAGTCCAGATAGCATGTATGTTTGTACACATGTCCAGTCCACTCATCCTGATCACCGTTCCTGTGATTTACTACTGTGTCCACTGTTCAGTTATTTTAATGTCCAAGCCTCTTTTTGCATGCAATCCACTTTGCAATGGAGGTGCGTGTGTCAATGCAGATTTTGATTAGTCGCCGTCCTCTGGCTCTCTAGCCGCCTTTGCCCCCTCCGCTCGTACTGACTTCATCTCCTCCCGAGCTTTGGACACCTCCGACCATACACTGGTCAGTCTCTCCTGGATGTCAGCGAGGCCAGAGAGCAGCTTTGCCTGATCAGCTCTCACTTTTCTCAACTTTTGTAGCATCCAGACCCCGCCAAGCCCTAGGATCACTAGGCCCACCGTCATGCCCGTGAATATATAGACGTCTTCCACGTCTTCTATATCCAACACCCCAAGACACACTACTTTCCACTTATTCCAGCTGTCCATGGTGTATCCCGCCAAGAATGTCCCATCTGGACAGGCCGGTTCCCTTGTCCCAGCACGCCGTGTAGAAAAAATCTTGTCAATAGCATTTACTGACCAGTTCAGAATCTCCATTCTTGATTTTATGTTCTGCTTGGTCGTGATATCTGCTGTGCTGCTTTCATACAGTGTCTTGATAATTTGCAATTTAAGGCTGAGCCTACCGTTAGTTTTTAAACTGTAAAAAGTAAGGGGGAAAAAAACATGATTTTGAAAAGACGGGGGGACGTGTGTGTGTGTCCCCCTGTTGCGCCGGGGAACTCACGGCGTTTAGCGCAGCAACGGCGTGCTGCCACTCACTTGCTTTATTTTATTGTACTATTTATATACTTATTCTAACTTTTACTGTGACCACCAAATAATGTGGTTTTCCTGTCCTCCACATCATCTACAACATCTCTGTCTCCGTGAAAGTCAGTGTCACGGTGGCTGCTACTTCAAATTCATTCTGACGCACAAACAGGCTGCAGGAAGCCACTGCGCATGCTCAGTAGGCTCATCCATATGCATTTATGGGCGTGTACAGGGCGGGGATTCAGCTACGCAGCCTTCCAGCTGGACTGTGATTCATAAAGGAACGTTGCGTGCAAATCTGCGTGCACATGGTTTTATTGATCCGGATTTTTTTTTGCGCCCGGCATTTTCGGCTTTTGAGCGTACGTGCACTTTTAGTATGAATCCTACGCAGTCCATTTTAAATGAGGCCCCAGGACTTTAAAGTCTATCCTCTGACGGACAGGCAGGCAGTGTGAAGACCTCGGAGCTGGACCGATGTTTTCCATGTTTTTGGTCTTAGTGAGGACTATTCTGAGGATGTTAAGAGGTGTGGATATAAGTGCGGTAAAATCTTGACTGAACTTGAAAACATCTGTAGCTAAGAAGTGAAAAGCAAATGATGCTGTTTCCAAAGTACTTTTGACTCCATAGTTGGAAAGAGTTTAGATTTATTTTTGGCATAGTAGTCTGCGAAACTGATTGCTTTGTGATGTCAGATATAGTGAAGTGAAATCATTTTTTTCTTGCTAGTATTACAGCACGAAAAGACTCAACTACCCACAATATTTGCATTAGAATATACAAACACACTGGCAACACAATATAGTTTATTTACCAGTTGAAGCTCAGAGTCGAGAACTTCCAGCATAACAGAAACGTTTTTCACCGAATCCAGTGACCGCATCATGGCTGACACATGTATCCTGCGTTCATTTGACACGTTTTCTGCACATACTCCAAAAAAAAAAAAACTCTGCCTGCAGTTGTAGCATTGGCTGCTAGTGGCGCTGGTGCAGGTCAGTTCACCACAAGTGAATGGCCGAATGTTTTGAAGAGAGGCTGGTTGAGCAGTGATCCTCACCTGTATGATGAGATATTGCCACTGCATAATGTCAGAAATACTGGCGGCAAATCAGCACAGTTCTGGGTGCAGATATGGAGTCGTGTTCGTTATGTCTGTGCTCATTGGAAGATGCAGGGCAAAGAGCGGTGATGATGCTGATGAGATGACCAACACTCCTCCAGATATTTTGGTGAGTGAATCTCCTGACAACATGCGTGTGCATACTCCAAGCTTGTAGTTGGCTGCTACAGCTCTATAGCTCATTCCTGTCACCATGTAAGCGCAGGATGACAGCCAGCCGCTCTGCTGCAGTCTACGACTCGCCATGTGTGGCTTTCTGCTTAATAAATAAATAGGTAATCCGATGTAACAAGTCGTAAAAAGAAGCAGAGGACATGCGGAAATAATGCCGGTGTTTCTCATCAATTACACACATCGGCAAGACGAGGTTAACAAGCTCTCCACTCTCTCTTTGGTTGAGCGGCCTGACATTCCATCTCCGAAGACACTGTTTCATTTGCATAGATCACGAGCAAAGCTATGCAGTGATCTTCTCTTCATCCACTGTTGCCATGTTGTTTATGTATCTGTTGTTCCAACAGCTGTTTAATTATACTGCTACTAAATATTGCTGACCCATACGATGACATCACACACTCTTTGTACATGAGGCCAGAGATGAGGCTTTGTAGGTCTGAGAAGAGAACACAGTCCATGTCAAAATCCAATCGAGTTCCAAGGAGGAAGGTCCAAACAATCAGTAAATGCAGTCAGAGGTACTGGTCAGAGTGAGGCACAGGGTTGGTCTGAGAAACAATCCAAGTCAGCACCGCATCAATGACGCCTTCCAGGTGGAGGTACCAACAGGGCCAAGGCAAAAGACTGAGCCAGGAAAAGCAGGTCAGGATCAGAAACAAAGACAGATAAACTGAGGCAAAGGTACTTGTCAAGACTGGCCAGTATACATAGGTCTGAAGCAGGTTAGGTCATGTTCAGAACAGTATCGACAGGACAATGGCTTGAGAGTGGCATCTGCAGGAAGAATACAACACAATCTGGCAAGAGGGTGAGTGCTGTAGACTTGTTACAATCGGGAGGAGTACAGGTGAGACTGACTAAGACGATTAGTTGGCAGAGAGAGAGACAGGAAGAAATCCAAATATGGGCAAAGAGCAGGTAATTGGAGAGAGATTGAGCAGGATCGTGACTGGATAGGTTGTAATGACCCAGAAGGTCCAAAATGTATTTTGGTCCTAAACCATTCATTGCTTTATAAACTTAAAGTAGTATTTTGAAATCAATTATTTGACAGAAGCAGTGGCGGATCTAGACTTTTAACCGTGGGGTGGCCAGAGGGTGGCCAAGGCTATTTCAGGGGGTCCACAGACTATGACAATGAATTTGTTTCTCGAACAATCAGAGTCTCCTAATATTGAAATGTACATACAGTATTAAGCACAGGAGATGAGATTTGTGTATATATCATTTTAAGTTTATTCACACTGTACAAAATGTAAAAAAACAAAAAAAAACAACTTTGCAACAATTTTTTAACCAAAATGGGAAATGCACACACACACCTACACCTTTCAGTTACTCACACACACACACACACACACACACACACACACACACACACACACACACACACACACACACACACACACACACACACGCACACACACACACACACACACACACACACGCACAGTTTCTCTACTCACACAGTTACTCCCACACACACAGTTACTCATACACAGCTACTCACACACACAGTTACTCACACACACAGCTACTCATACACAGCTACTCACACACACAGTTACTCACACACACAGCTACTCACACACACAGTTACTCACACACACAGTTACTCACACACACAGTTACTCACACACACAGTTACTCCCACACAGTTACTCACACACACAGTTACTCACACACACAGTTACTCACACACAGTTACTCACACACACAGTTACTCACACACACAGTTACTCACACACACAGCTACTCACACACACAGTTACTCACACACACAGTTACTCACACACACAGTTACTCACACACACAGTTACTCCCACACAGTTACTCACACACACAGTTACTCACACACACAGTTACTCACACACAAACAGAAACACGTAAATATAAGCGGCAACCCAAATTAAATGTAGACGTTAATGCGGAACGGCCGTTGGAATTTGACAGTGGTGATCTGTAAGATAAGATAAGATAAGATAAGATAATCCTTTATTATTCCCTCAATGGGGAAACTCCTGTGTTAGCAGCAGTACACTTAACATATACACACACACACACACACACACACACACACACACACACACACACACACACACACACACACACACACACACACACACGCATGCGGGGAAGGGGGTAAAAAAAATTTAAAAAGTAAAAGATATATATAATTAAAAAATATGGATATGGATATGGTTATTGCAGGTTATTATTGCATGTTATTATTGTTCGTTAGCTACAGTGATCGGCCTGGTTGTAAAGTCTGATGGCAGCGGGGAGGAAGGACCTGCGAAGCCTCTCGGTGGTGCATCGTGGGTGGCGAAGCCGGTCACTGATGGAGCTCTCCAGGGCTCTGACAGTCTCATGAAGGGGGTGGGAGACATTGTCCATGATGGAGGACAGCTTAGCCACCATCCTCCTCTCCCCCACCACCTCCACCGGGTCGAGACTGCAGCCCAGGACAGAGCCGGCTTTCTTCACCACCTTGTCCAGTCTCTTCTTCACCACAGAGTCGTAGAAGGTCCTCATGAGGCCGTCCCTCACTCCGAAGGACCTCAGTCTGCGCAGTCTCAGTAAACGCCATGAGATGTAACGTTAACGTTAGCTTGGTACCCATGGCTTGTAGCAAACCTATCTCCTATCTGAACACAAAAGTGATTTTACAAAAGTGACAGAGGTCTTCACTGTCCATCAAGGATATGTATCCTTCTCCTCCACTTCCTTCTTTTTATTTTGTCGATCTCTTAGCCGTTTTTAAGTTCAAATTTGGCTCCAAGCACTCCAGCAAAGATAACGTTTGACACTAATTCAAATCTTCCTCTTCTTCTGTGGGGGATTCTTCTTCTTCTCCTAATAAGGTGGATTACAACTCCTTGTGGTACATAGCGCCAACTACTGTACAGGAGGGACATAGCAGTCAGAGGTCACTGATTTCAAAACGCAACTGGCTCTTTTCGACAAGACGTGCGCGCCGCGGCGCCCTGATATGTCAATCATCTGTGGTGGCACTTGGGGTGACCAATCAGATTTCAGGGGGGTCCAGTGCTACCCCGGCCTCCCCTCTAGCTCCGCCTCTGGACAGAAGGGAAGCCAGTGTAAAGATCTGAGGATTGCAGTTACAAGATTCACTTTCTTGGTCTTATTGAGGACTCTTTAGGGAGACCTGTGAGGACAGCCTTATAGTAGTCCAGTACTTACGATAGATGCATGGACACATTTTCTAAATCCTACTGAGAAATCAGCCCTTTTCTCCTTGATATATTATTTAACTGATAATAGGCTGACCTCACAACTGTCAACAGCATTGGATTGGTGTTTTCTCTCTTTTGCTGTCATGTTTCCTGAGATGCAGTTAATAAAGCGTTTACAGCCAGGTACATTGCTGTCAAAAAACAGTCTCTGATAGGCATGTTTGAAAACAGTAAGATTGGTGATGGTCATAACACTTAGTATGTGGCTGAGATAGTTTAGTTATAGTTTGTTTGTTTTCATTGTTGTTCTTTTAACAAATACAAAAATTATAGAAATGAATGCATTCACTTGCATAGAAGTCTTTCATTTATGTCAGCTCATATCAACATATTGCAAATTTGTATTTACTAACTTAATTACATGTTAAGAAAAAATGAAGTGACTTTGAAAAATTCTTTTAAATTAATTTCATTGTAGACAGTATAATATTTCATGTTTTAGCGCATTAATATTAATTTCTTCAATCATATCTATTCTTTTATTTTAGGCATGATCCCTATTAATCTATTTGGTATGAAAAGTAAAGTCTTTACAGCAATTAAATGTTTTAATTAATTCTAACAACACCTACATATCCTGGCAGTGACGACTCAAAGCTTTAACTGTTATTTTTGCCCTTTTTTTTTCAAACGCATTTTTACATGTACAAAAGTATTTCTGGAAATTACTTTAAAATTCACATTGTCGGTTAGAGATAGGTCAAGCTTGCAAGCAGGCTCGTCCAATAACTGTAACCGGTGTATCTTCAGTTATCTCTTTGTAAAGCACGTATTACTTGCACAATGTCGTTGAAAAAGATGCTGACATATCTGGAAATTATGGCACTACTGTGTGTGGGTTTTTTTTTATTTTGAGGGTTTAATAGCATTGTTAGATAGCATTACATAGACGTTTTAGCCTTTTAATCAGTGACACGGTAAAAATATATGCTCCAGCTGTTTCACACAACTAGTAACAGCAACTGCCCCAGAAGATCCTTTACTAGAATTGCTGCATGGTTAATGTTTTCATGGAATAAATTCATATCTAATGAGGTGTCAACAATACACAGTGTCCTTGTTAAATAATAATACTCCTGACAAGCCCACTACATGTCCATTTTATGCAGCGTGATGGCTTGCGTTACCAGTGTTTCACGCGTGTTTTGTTGTCTGACAGTCTCTGTTACCAAGCGACATACATGCCATTCAGCAACCTGCTGCCTGTGTGTAACACCTACTTTTTTGATTACTTCTTCTACATGTAAAGCCAGGAAATTGTATCAATATTTTATAGCAAGCAGCGTTTTTTTGTGCACAGATTCAATGGGCAAGGAGATAAACAGTGGGGTATAAATAATGTAGTGCGGTGACACTGACCTTATTTTGTGCCTTTCAACCTGCGCTGATATTTTGATGCACAGTGCCCCACTACTCTCTCGCATGCAGGAGGTTTTCACTCTCTTTGTTCAAAGCCTGGGAAGAAAAAAAAAGACACTTCCTGCTTGACAGAGGTTACATCACTGCCTAAACCACCTAAAGACATTAATGAAAATGTTGGGAATATGTGCTGTTTTTGTGGATACACAGCGGAAATACATATCTTCATTTTCACAGAAACAGTGTGAATGCTAAGTGTTGGTTTGACAAGTGGTGTTGACAGCTGAGCAGATGCCTTGAAGGTGAACCGTGAGAGGCTTTGACAGGGGACTGAAAAGGCAGCGTGCAACCTCTTCTTCAATTCAGCATGGCAAAGATGCTAAGCTGTCAGGAGTAAAAACACGGGTCCAAGTCCGGGTCAACTGTATGAAAAGAAAAGTGAACTAATAATTGTAGAGTTAGTTTTTTTTTTCAAGTTTTAGGCTGATAAGGCTCATAAGCAATGTAATTAAAAGAAAAAAAAATCTATGCTTCTTTCAATTACCACTATCGATAAGATCCTGGTAACTTTTAAATTATGTTACAGCCATAATTTTTTTGAAAGCTTCTTGCAAAGTAGATAAAAAAAGTAAACAATGACTGACCAGTAATTAACCAGCCTTATTTTGTTAATTAAGTTTTTGTTTGTTAAACATTTTGCCTACATTCATTTAATCCTGCGGGATTAATAACAAAAAGGAAAATAAAAATAATAATATATTTTTTCACTCAGACATTTAATTATGCCTGCCTCCTTATGGCTAGGCAGCCTGAAACTATCATATAATTGCTTCAGATCACTCAAAAACTGTCAATTATGTTTTATTAATTTAAATCATACTTATGACTGATCGCTAAATTAATGTTTATTTGTATTATTATTATTTAGAAAAATAATTGACAAGTTTATTTGTAAAGTAAAAGAAATATGAAAAAAGGAAACAATAGAGTTCAGCACTGGCATAAACACTTGTAGTGATCCGTTTACAGGCTGAATTTAGATCTTTTTTTTCTTTTATTGATGGAAAACTTAAGTCACATGCCAAAGTTTCTTTTTATTTCACTCATTTCCTCTATTTTACATTTATCATTTAAACATGTTTCAGTGTTTATGCAAGCAGAGGACATGAATTTCAAATCTATAATTCATGAGTAGAAAATGTTTATCTGGTAGTATGTCTTAAAACTAAATAATCTGTCTCCCCCAGAGACTGGTTTCCGTATGCAGATATGTGTACCTACACATGCTGTGAATGGTTAGAGGTTTTGCAGCGGTCAGTGACTTGTCCCAGTAAAAAGTGTCCTCAGAGACAAACATCTGTGTTTGCGTGTCTCCAACTGTGTTTGGCCTCTGGTTCGCACATTTACAAAGGTGACAAACAATGTCTAATCCCACCTGCCAGGAGCTTTTACTGTGAGTGTTATAACAACCAATAATAAGTGTAAATAATAAATGGACCATATCTTACCATGAGGGTGCCTCAGCAGCTCTGCTAAACTATTTAACTCTCCTAGTTGATGGGAGTTATTTTTTTGCTGTGGGGTTGTGGAAATTCTTTGGCTTCCCAGTAGAGTTTTGGCCTGACAATAAACAACAGTTTAATACTTTATCTAATCCCTGCCAGAAGGTGAGTCCAACAGCAAGCTCTTGCAGATGTTCACATCCAATAATCTATCCATAATTGATGAAACAGGGAGGTCAGATGTAATGACTGCTGCCATTCCAGCAACAAATAAATGGTTATTGACAAAAACAAGCCAGTGTGGCACCGAGTGGGCTGTGAGATGACAGGCGTGGAGTGGGGTGAACAGGGGTAGCGCGGAGACGAGGCAGAAGGCAGGACACGGAAGTTAAATTGTGGACCACTGCTCCTTAGGATGACGAGACAGGACGCAGAGAGCACAGACAATCCTCTGGTGGAAAGTGGAAGACACACCATGCGGAGGCGTCAAGACAGCGTAAACAGGGGGAGGATGACAGCGAAGAAGTGGGGGTGGGACATGCGTGTGTGTTTTTGGGTTGGGGGTGGGGGTGGTGGGGTAAGCAGGATGCCGTGGTGAGTGTAACTGCATGCAGTGTGCTGAGTGCACTGGGCCAGCTGTCCGCTCTTCTTTCATCTCTGGGTTTTATGTCAGATACAATCTACCTGGCTGTCAAGCCTCAGCAACCGTCTCACAGCTCTCTCTCCCTCTGCCTCCTTTTCACCCTCACCCCTCCAACGCCCCCCACCTCTCGCCCCACTCCCCCTCTCTCTCTTTATCACTGTACAGCTCTCTTCATCTCTCTGGTGGAAGCACTGAGGCATCCACCTCTACGTCCTCTGATTCTTCTTTGGAAATCTCTGAATAGTCTGCAGTATGTTTTACTCTCAGACCTCTATTCTTATTATTGTTTTCATTATTGAAATGTAAAGCATCTCTTGTGTAGAACTAGAGATTTTGATAAAATATGGAAAGAGCGCCGCACAAAATGCATTCTGGGAAATGAAGATAATGATACGTACGAGCATCTAGGCGAAAACATATATTATAATTACTCCGGAAGTTATCAAAATGTGAAACTGTCCATCACATAACATGATGCTAGAATTTAAACACTATGGTCTACAAAACTAATATTACAGTAAAACACATACATAGAGGATAAGTTACTTGCATTCATTATTTTAGAATGTTTTATTTATTTTTTTTTAAATTGAGCAATTGAAAAATTTTTATCACCGCCAAAAATCTGTTGTTTTAAGTCATTATAGAAATCAGACTGTATAAGAAGATACAAGCCGTCAGATTACAGGTAGGATTGAAACTGATAAAACTTTAAATGTTGAGATAAAAATTTAAATGTTAGAAGTGATGATTTCTGGTTCAGAGTATGACAGAATACTCACTGCAAAGTTCCTAACACTTTCATTTCAACCCATGATTTACTGACATTTCAAACTATACAATAAACACGATAAAGAAAATGCTCAAAAATGTCCTCAAATAACTTGAATTATGTACTAACATAAAACACATGTCATTGTCCTATATCCATAGAAATTACTTTCATTTCAGTATATCTTAAGCGTTAAAGGATGTTATCTATTATAAAAAATCCTGAAGTTGCCACAGACTGTTCTTGGTGACAACCACATCATTTAAAAATGAAATACCACAGATATGGTTTGCAATCTTGTCTTGGTTCTCATCCTATTGATTGCAGGTGTCAGTCATATGTCCAGCACCATGCATTTTCATGAACCATTAAGTAGACACTTTTTTCTAAGTTTCTTTAGTTTATTTTAACGCAAAATGTTAAGCGCTGGCACGTTTGGCTTTTAAAGTCATATTTGGAATTGTTTAACTCTTTCTCAGATGTGATTTTAGAATTTGACAAAGTTAAACTACTTTTCTGGAGGACAAATATACTAAAGAGGTATCTAAAAACAGACTTTTCGTTGACTGAGACAGCATGCACGGCTAGGGAAATGCTTCGAAGAATTACTGAGAAAGCAGAGGACAACAGGCTTTTTAGTGCTGCAGAAAAAAAATGCTGTTTTTAACTCCCGCACAAGGGGACTGACTCCCTAACAGAGTTCCCTTCTCCAACGCTTAATTACTGCATGCAATCATGAATATTTCAGGCATATGCTTTCCCACTTTGTCATTGGAGTTCAGAACTAAGAGAAACAAGTTCATATGCATATTAATAGAGGTGGGGGTGGGGATGCGGGACGGGGGGACGGGGTGCTGTGGAAGGAGGGGGACAGGAGGACTAAGGGTTGCCAGTGTGCTGGTGACAGCAGGAGGAAATGGCACTCATTCCCCAGCAGCTGCTCTTTTTAGATCCCCCTCAGAGGGAACTGCCCGAGGAGGGTCTCCACCACAAAGGGGATAAAGGAGATGAGGGCTCTTGATGGAAAACAGGCAAACAACCACTGGGACCCCTTCCTACCCCCCTTCAAACACTAATGTGCACACTCACACGCAGAAATCCACGGCCCACACTTAGCCAACCCCCAGGAGTTGTCAGGACCTCTTTAGCATTTTCCACGGTGGCTGCTAAACTGTGCATTAGTACCAGGCTAACGGGACTGCTTTAATGACAGACTGAAACTGAGCAGAGATCTTTTTCCTGGCTATGTATAATGACTAACGGGATGCCGTCCTGAGGGAGGGGAATGAACTGAGGTCCTGGAAGCATCTGAGGCCCATGTCAGCTGAAGATGGGCACACTATTAAAATGACAATATAAATGTAAATCCCCTGTAATAATTCTTAAAAATGCTTCACGAGACCCCTCCCTGCATTGCGTGCGTCACTGCACTAACATGGTCCAGGGGCAGCATTAAACATTGTTTAATTGAATTTATGGACCTTTAAAACACCACTTAGCACCCAGTAGAGTGTAATGATATGCTTTATTTAACATATCTAAACAAAGACGATTACAACATTGTGCGGGTTTA
Source organism: Cololabis saira (assembly GCF_033807715.1). Classification (NCBI taxonomy): domain Eukaryota; kingdom Metazoa; phylum Chordata; class Actinopteri; order Beloniformes; family Belonidae; genus Cololabis; species Cololabis saira. Next base: position 22,860,145 of record NC_084587.1, read on the forward strand.
ATGGAGCACAAATTGTTCTCTCCTTGCTTGATAAAGAGGGCTTTTTGCACATGCCAGTGTCTTGTTGCTCTGCAAATAAAAGCCGTGTGTGTGAGTTATTTGTGAAAAGCACAAAACACTAATGAGCATGGAAAAAACAAAAAAAGTCTCTTTAGCATGCTTGAATGTATAACCTCTCAAATAAGCCTTTTTTTTAATGCAGAAAGTTCATATTTTGCTGCATTCAGGAGAACCCTTGATTAATTTGAACCCTGTCAAGTACACATGGAGACATCATGATCTTCCAATGGCAAGTTCAAAGCGAGTGCTAATTAGTTTGACCTTTCCTGTCACAATTAGCATGCCCACTCAACCTCCCGCAATTTATACCCGCAAGAACAAAAGAGGCAACTCTCAAGCTGTGTTCCTTGATAGAAAACAATCTCTTAATTGATGTGTTGGAGCAATACAAGGCACCGTGTTTGTTCCACGTGCCCCTCGTTTGCACAGTTCTTAAGGCAAATGCAGATTTGAACTTCAGGGAATGTCTTATAGTGTCGGCAGCTCAAAAGAAAAGGCGTCCAATGTGAAGCCGTTAAATGACATGTCAGAGGTACTGATTATAATTTAAAATGGGAGTTCCTGCTGGGAAGTTTTGAAGGGGAAAGACTGGAGTGACAGACGTTTAGAAAGAGTGTAAAGGTGGGTCATCTTAACTCTTTGTTCCTTGCTGCTTCTAGAAAATAAATATTCCCAGAGACCAGAATAAGCGTGTCGATGTACAAATGACACATTCTGCTTGAATTAGATTAAGAGTCGAGTAACAGCAAAACCTGTTGTTCCAGGTACTCCAAGTGTATCATTAACCCTTTATCTGAAGTAGTGGGGAGTCAATAACAGCCTATGGTCAGGATAAGAGCACAGCCCCGATGCTTATATCTGCAAAGACATCAGAATGACTGCCACAGCTAAAATAAACCCTTGTGATCTGTTTCAGATCTTGTTCCACTTTCCCATCAGTCATCATCACAGCTCCTATAATTCCCTTTCTTTGCGCCAAGAATCCCCCCCCCCCCCCCCCCCCCTCAGATTGAAGGCACAAGAAAGAACAGGGCAGAGAGGGGTGGCTTTTGTTTTGGTACCTCTGTGTCTCACCCCCACTCTTTTCTTTCTCTTCCATTCCCTCTGCGGGGCTCTGGTGTGATTATTACACTTTCAGTGGAGGATTTAACCATGGGCCAGTTGGGCCATCGCCTCGGGGAGGCCCCCATTTCAATGCGTGTGTGCTACTTTTTCCCCCAGTTTATTGCCTTGCCTTTTATTCTGCCAGGCAGTCCCACTGACATCAGGGGGCTCCTAGAATAACTTGCCCGAGGCTTTCGGATCCTTCAACCTTAAATCAGCCACCACACACTCGTATAGATTTCAGATCTGAAAATTAGTTAGTGCAGATACATAGAGATGAGTCATCTGATGTCCAGCATAGAATGTTTATTTAAACTTTCCTATGATATATTTTAATATTTAACTGAGAACTGAAAATTGCTGTTTTCTACATTATGGTTTCACCAGACATGGACAGTTGATGCCACCCGGCCATCGCATGTATAAAAACATCCAGTTAATGTCAACTTGCATTTGTATTTAGCATAACTTTGTCTGCAACTGCTGCACAGAGGCTTTGCAGACATCAGCTTAGTCTCAGAATACAACATGATTTCCGTATACTGGTCACCTGTGAATTGACAGAATGTCTGACACATTTTCACGGGTTCAGACTTGAGCGAGAAAAACCCTGGTGGACAGCAGCTAAAATCAACTGAACGCAGTTTTTTTGTTGCATGTAGGCAGCACGGTGGCTTAGTGGTTAGCACTGTTGCCTCACAGCAAGAAGGTCCCCGGTTCGACTCCCAGGCCCGGCAGGGGCCTTTCTGTGTGGAGTTTGCATGTTCTCCCCGTGCTTGCGTGGGTTCTCTCCGGGTACTCCGGCTTCCTCCCACAGTCCAAAAACATGCATATTAGGTTAATTGATGATTCTAAAATTGCCCGTAGGTGAGAGCGTGAGTGTGATTGTGAGCATGGTTTGTGTGTTTATATGTGGCCCTGTGATGGACTGGTGACCTGTCCAGGGTGTAACCCCTGCCTCTCACCTAAAATGAGCTGGGATAGGCTCCAGCAGACCCCCGTGACCCCGAAAGGGATAAAGCGGGTAAGATAATGGATGGATGGATGGATGGATGTTGGTCTGTATGAAAGTTTAGTCATAGAAAAAACGTGTTCTTAAAGCTAAAAACAGCTTTTTCTATGTTCACTCACTCGATCGTGTCTCCCATTGTCCACTGTCAGAGACGCTGTGGGACAAGCATAAAGATTTTCTTTCATTTTGAAATATAAAGTTCAGTTTCATTTGAAGGAATATTAGTTTTTTGAAGCATCATATAATTTTTTTTGTGATCTTCTTTCCCAACAATTACAAATAAACTTTGGACTCCTCTTCCGACAAGTGCGTGTTGTTTTATTGGACAATGTCGCACATCAACAACAATGAAATGAGCTCATGGAGCGACAGCTGACGTCATGGCAGAGGTGGCAACAGACTCAAGACGGTGAGGATTGAAGAGAAAATGAGTCAACAATAAGTTGAAGCTGAAGGAAGATGTGCAAAGTGGTTTTACATTAAAACAACAGCATTGAAGAACTCTACAGATTGTAGAAGTAGACTTGCTCACAGCTTGACTCTCGCTGCATATGTTGGCATAAGATGTTTCAAATTCACTTGGGAAACTTTTTTTTACAGAGATTCATTGAAAGAGTGTAACTTTATATTCCCAAGACTGTGATAAAAAGATAACAAACATCTTTCTCTAAGTTGTATTTGTTTTTTGTGTCCGAGGCAATTGTTTCTGAACTGGTCTTGTAATGGCAGCCACGGCCCGGGTCCCTTTTTGGCATGAAGACAGCCAGCAATGACATCTCTAAAGGAAGCGTACAGGACTGGTTATCATCCGAACCTGCAAAGTTTTTTGTTTTTTTTCACTGCTTGGCCTATTCCATGACTTTCAGATCCCCTTCTTTGCATCACTGGGTTTACTTTTATTCATTTTTACCTCCATTATTATATTCATCACATGATATATTTAGGCACTATTATGTGTTTCTATGATTTCAAGACAAACAGTAGCATTGAAGCGATTTAATATATCTATTTTACACATAATATGATTAATAATTTAAGTCAGAACTGATAAAAGTGCTGTTTAGCTGAAGCTGGTGTATACATTAGGACAGTCTGCAAGTCTTGTAATGCAAATACACAAGTGTATGTGTTTAATACATGAATGGCAGCTCAAAAAACCTATGTAGTGGGTAAATATTGTAGAAGGCTTGAGCCTCAAGGGTGAGTTCTGCTGATCGTTGATCTCTGATCTGTGCTGCAACTCAGCAGGAGACCAGCCCCATCTCAACCGCTGCATCAGCTGAAGAAATTATCTCACATTTGCTGGACTCCTGCTGCAAAAGGTGTAACATGACTGAAATGGATAGTCCCCCCTCCCAGTGAAGGTGTATCAGGAGTCAGAGCTCTAATAAGAAGTAATTGTACCCATGCTGGCACCCTTCGAGGGATGCAGCTTAGAACAGTATGAACTTAGAGACCGTTGAAAACAAACATAGTAGTTTGAGGTTATTTTGTAGCTCGGTTTCAATCTGAAACTGAAATAAAAGATATTGGAAGTCTATGTCAAAGCTGTGAGAAGGGTTTTTTTGCAGGGGGGGTTCCGACCAAGATGGCGGAGTGAGTAGTCAGAACTTTTCGAGCTCTCGGCTTCAACCAGATTTAGAGCACAAATTGCCTTTTTAACTCGGAAAAAACAGCTGTTTTAGCCTTCAAGTTATAAAAAAAGTGATAAATAACGCAGTAATGCCCAAAAAAGCTGCTCAGAAACGCGCTAATACTAGTGAGTCCGGCGAGGACTTTAACAACAGTTCCTTCAGTAATGAACACGAATACAGCGCCACCAGAATGGACGACAACCCACAAGGTGACGGTAGCTTCGAAGAAGAGTTCCCAGCCCTGCCTGTGACACCGAGCAAGCCTCCGGTCCCGAAGAAACCTACTCTGGTCCCAAACAGAGACACCGGGCTGGGCTCCGACGCGGTGCGCGCCTTGGCTGATCTAATTAACAACCGGAGCGACACCCTGGAAGAAATGCTGGAGTCGGTTCGCGGTGAGATGAAAGCGCTGAATGAAAAAGTTGCGCATATTGAAAAAAGGGTGGAAAGAAACGAGGACTGTGCTTTGAAAACTGTGAACCGGGTCAGTGAACTGGAGCGATACAGCCGGCGGTGGAACCTGCGGCTCCAAGGTTTGCCAGAAGAGAGGGAGGAAAATGTGCGGGCTCGGGTGATCAGCATCTGTCAGGAGGTGTTACCGGAGGAAAAAGATCTGCTCCTCGCCGCCGTAGACGTCGCTCACCGACTGGGAAAACCCCAACAAGGCAACACAAGACCCCGCGGTGTAATTCTGAGGTTCATCTCCCGCAGGTGCAGAGATGCTGTTTGGAAAGCAGCAAAAAACAACCCCTACCTCCGAAATAAGAGCCTCCGTTTCTCAGAGGACTTGTCTCAGGAAGACAGAGAGAACAGACAGAAGCTGTGGCCCCACATTAAAAAAGCCAGAGATGAAGGGAAGGCAGCCTACTTCGTCGGAGGAAGAGGTTTTGTGAATGGTTCAGAAATTCATCCATGATCTGTTAAAGTTCAGATCTGAAGTTACGATAAAGTGCCTTCTGCTGTAATTACAGATACTCAGGTTTTCTACTTGAAAATGTTTCTTACCCAAGTCGTTCAGTTCTATATATATGCTCAGGCAATATAGGAACTAGTCCAAGAGGACACAAATGTTTTCATAATTTTTTCTAGTTGAGAAGTTCCTGTGCATTTGCATTTCCATTTAACTCAACATGTTAACTGTGATTTATTTAAACAACTTTAAAAGAAATTATTTTGTGCTTAAGTTTTAAGCGAAACATGAGGCCGACCTCGTAAGCCTCTGATTTTTCTTTTTTCTACCAAAACCTTCTTAGGCTTTGGTTGCTTGTTCTTTATATGTATATATAGTTTTTTATTTTTATGTTATCATTCGTTTCATTAAATGCCAGGGGGTTGCGTAATAACATTAAGAGGAAAGCACTATTTCTTTTTGCGAAACAATTTAAATCAGACCTTTTATTTTTTCAGGAATCTCATTCAATTGAGGGTGATACCAGCTTCTGGAGGTCGCAATGGGGTAACACTGTTTGGCTCTCTCATGGGACACAACACTCTGCTGGAGTTGCCTCTTTAAGTGACAGATTTAAAGGAAATGTTCTAATTACAAAATGTGATCCAGATGGTCATTTCATTTGCCAAGTTATAGAACACAATGAATCAACCTATCTAATCTCCAATATTTATGGTTACAACACAAAGACTGAAAATATAAACCTTTTGCTGGCCATAGAAAATATTCTTATGGAGTGGCAGATTAGATTCCCAAATGCATTTATAATATTAGGAGGGGATTTTAATAGTATTTTGGATGCGTCTATAGATAGAATTCCAGCCTCTCAGCAAACGAGAACTGAATCGTACTTAACAGAATTCATACAAAGATTCAATTTGATAGACATATGGAGAGAAAAAAATCCTAATAGCAGGTTATACACTTGGAGCAATAAAACTGGCTCTAGACAATCAAGGTTAGATTATTGGCTAATATCCGATAGCTTAGATAAAGATAAAATTGATGTCAGCATCTGCCCTACTCCTTTAACTGATCATAAAGCTATTTGCATATCTGTTAATATTTCTGATAACCATACACTTGCCAAGCGTTCATCCTATTGGAAACTTAACTGTTCCATACTACAAAGGGTTGAAGTTCAAAATAAGATTAAGGAGTTGATTTCATTTTATTGGGATAAAGCTAACAGGGAAAACACCTTTGGGCTCAACTGGGAACTCCTTAAATACGAAATAGGAAAATACTTAAGAAAGAGTGGCGCTCAGATAGCCAAAACCAGAAAAATGGAGGAAACAAAGATTGTTTCTAGCATATCCAAGTTATCCAGCAAAGACCCTGACTCCCTGACGGAAGAAGAAAAAAAAGAACTATCTTACACACAAACTAAACTGGATGATTTATTTCGCCAAAAAGCTAAGGGTGCTTTTATTAGGTCTCGCTCTAAATGGCTAGAAGAAGGGGAGCAAAATTCTCATTATTTTTTCAATCTAGAGAAACATCACTCCACCGTCAACAACATTAGTAAATTAAACATTGATGGAATTATCACGGAAGATCAGCGTAAAATAGCAGACTTTTGTTCAGGATTCTACAAAGAGCTGTATAGCTCTAAATTTAATCCAACTGTTGCTGAGAATTTCTTAAAATCCCTCCCGATTAAAATTATAAGTGAAGAAGATCGAGAGCACTGTGACAGGCCGATAAATACCCAAGAAATACAGCAGGCCATAAATAAACTCAAATATAATAAATCTCCAGGGTCTGATGGACTTTCTTCTGAATTTTATAAATTTTTTGTCTCTGAACTATCACCCTTCTTGCAAAAAGTCTTTGTAGAATGTATCAACAACGAATGTCTTCCCTCTACACTTACGCAAGGAATCACTATTTTAATTCCTAAACCAAACAAGGACAAGCTATTTTTGGATAATTGGCGTCCAATTTGTCTGCTTAATAATGATTACAAAATATTGGCTCTCCTTTTGGCCAGAAGATTAAGGTCAGTCTTAGACTCTATCATAGAAGAAATCCAATCAGGCTTTATGAATAAAAGACATATAACAAATAATATTAGACTTGTCTTAGATATTTTAGATTATTCAGAGTTGGTGGAGGATGATGGAGTTATTCTTTTTGTAGATTTCTATAAAGCATTTGATACTATTGAACATCCGTTTATTTTACAGTCTCTCAAGAAATTTGGTTTTGGAAAATATTTTTTCTCAGCAATAAAGAGTCTATATTACAAAAGTAACAGTGCAATTAGACTAACAGGTGGAGTTTCTCCTAGATTTGATGTTTCAAGAGGAATTAGACAAGGATGCCCAGCTTCCCCGTACCTTTTCTTACTGGTGGCTCAGCTTCTGGCGGATCACATCAAGTCAAGTGAGATACAGGGCATCACTTTGTTAGGAAGAGAGCTCACCATTACTCAACTGGCAGATGACACAACACTTTTTCTTAAGAATGAAAACCAAGTTCCTATTGCAATAAATACCATAAATGAGTTCTCCAAGGCGTCTGGCCTAAATTTGAATCTCAAGAAGTGCGAAATTATGTCTATTAAGGACTGTTCCAAATCTTCTATCTGTAATATCCCAGTCAAAGAGGAACTTGTTTACCTGGGTATCACTATTACTAAGGACCAACAAAAAAGAACGTCATTGAACTTCAACCCTATCATTCAGAGAACTAAAAAAAAACTGAACCATTGGCTGCTGCGGGATCTCTCTCTCAGGGGTAGAGTTCTACTTTCAAAGGCAGAAGGCATATCACGCCTTACATATGCTTCTCTGTCTCTTCATATAGACAAGAAACTCATTACAGAGATAGACAGGCTGCTTCTCAACTTTGTTTGGAAAAATAGAACTCACCATGTAAAAAAATCTGTTCTACTAAATGAATATGAAAATGGAGGACTAAATTTTCTTGATTTCTGCACTTTAAATAACACATTTAAGATAAATTGGCTTAAAAATTTATATAAAAATCCCCACTCCATATGGAATTTCATACCCTCTTATGTTCTGTCGAAACTGGGTGGACTGAATTTTTTCTTGGCATGCAACTACAATATTGAAAAAATCCCAACAAAAATGTCATCATTTCACCGCCAGGCCTTCCTATCATGGTCTCTCATCTTCAAACACAACTTCTCTCCCCATAAATATATCATATGGAACAACAAGGATATACTCTTTAAACACAAATCCCTTTTTATTGAACATTGGTTTAAAAATAACATAATATTTGTGGCTCAATTGTTTGACAGGGTTGGTCGTCTCTATTCGTACATTGAATTCTTAGAAGAATATAATATCCCTATATCACCTGGAGACTATGCAAAAGTTTTTGGAGCAATCCCATCTGGAGTGTGCATGTTATTTAAGTCTCAAATTAGAGTGGAAACCCGACAATTAGCCTTGCTACCCTTGATTGATACGACAGTTGGAAAAATTTGCCTATCCTGCAACCATAATAAAAATAATAAAACAATAAGATCTTTATTTAAAAGGGATATCTCCTCAGTTCCATACGTGATCCCATATTGGAATAAATATGTAAAAAATATTAACTGGAAGAAGGTCTGGCTCTCACCCAACCAATACCTGGTGACTAACAAAGTTAAAGAAATTTCATTCAAATTAATTCATAAATTCTATCCTACAAATGATCACATTATAAAAAGATTCAAAAAAAATATTGATTCAAACTGTACTTTTTGCTCTGCAAATTCGGAAACAATGACTCACTTATTCTGGCTGTGCCCCATTGTTCAAACTTTTTGGAGTGATATGTGTAATTTTGTGTCTGAAAGAATTGATATTGATTTTAATTTATTTTGGAAGGATGTGTTGTTTGGTGTTTTTGACCATATAACAATTAGAACAAAGCCAAAGGAAACGTTTATTATTAATTTGTTAATTATCCTCGCAAAATTCCACATCCACAAATCTAAATTCTTACGCAAAAAACCCTCTTTTTTTACTTTTTATTGTGAACTAAAACAGTATCTGGACTCTATTAAGTTTTCTAATAATTCAAAGGCAATCAAAACCATAAATGTATGTAAATGTTTTGGCTTTCTGTTATAATTTCATCCCCCCTGGCTGGTTGTAATGTGTTGTGCTTTTTGTTTTGTTTTTATTTGTGTTGTACTCTTTATATGTTATAATTCGACGTGAATTTGCATAATGTGAAGTTTTTTCTTATCATTGTTATGTTTGAAATTGTTAATAAAAAAAAAAAAAATGAAAAAAAAAAAAAAAAAAAAAAAAAAAAAAAAAAAAAAAAAAAAAAAAAAAAAAAGCACGCACCTCCTCAAGCCTGAATTGTGGTCCCGCATCGACGCCGTAGGCTACGGCGTAAGGTACGCGGGCCGCGCGCCCTACGATCTGCGTTGGTGTAACGCGGGACCATAAATCAGCCTTAGGCCGCGAGCACTTTATAAAGGGTTATCAAGTTATCAGACCAAAATATATCGTTTTGAAAAGTTCAAAAGAGATATTTTGGTGCAGTAAAAGTAATTAAATAATAATAATCGTCTTATTATTGTTATTATGCCACTACTGCCCCTTACTTTTTAACAACTTGTGTTTTTTATTATTTTACCTCTTTTCTTATCATTTTATTTCATTTTATTTGTTATTCACTGGGTTATCATATAATAAAGGGTTATTAAGTTATCAGACCAAAATATATCGTTTTGAAAAGTTCAAAAGAGATATTTTGGTGCAGTAAAAGTAATTGAATAATAATAATCGTCTTATTATTATTATTATTATTATTATTTTTATGCCACTACTGCCTTTACTTTTTAACAACTTATTATTTTACTTCTTTTCTTATCATTTTATTTCATTTTATTTGTTATTCACTGTTTAATTGTGTTATGCCGCTTTTAATGTTGAATTACCTTGTGTTGAATTGTGCTGTACAAATAAACTTGCCTTGCCTTAAAAAAAAAAAAAAAAAAAAAAAAAAAAAAAAAAAAAAAAAAGGGTTTTTTTGCAGGGAAGGCGCAGGCTTCAAACATCTGGGTGCACTTGGACTGAAACTTGCACTGAAGCTGCCTGAAAAAGGAATCCAAAGTCGGATCTTAATGACAAAAGAAAAAAAATGCTTTAAACATTAGGAACAAACACCGAATCATTGTTAAGATGACATTAAGTTGAGTTCGTTAATATTGAAGCCTTGGCTTTGTTGGGATTGTTTTAAGTCACATCATATCAGCCTTTTACATCTGAGTTTAAGATTTTATATGCAGTTTATGCAAGCAAAATGGGCCACCCCGACATCGAGCTCTTGCCTCAGTCCTTATTGAAAGCTTTTTCTAAAACTGACTGATAAAAGCCAAGGGCATCTTTAAGAATTGACACACTCTTTAAAACATACATCTCATGAAAAAGACTTAAAGAGGGCCAGTTGCAAATTTAATATAACTTGGGGGATGCAGCAGTGAAATACCATCAATGTGCAGGCAGCGGCAGTTCACAAAGTAACTGCCTCGGTCTGAGAGAATACTATGCTCACATCACATCTAAAAGCCAAACACACTGGCAGACAGAGGCGAGGCAGGCAGGCAAGGCTGATGAAGAGTGAGGAGACAAGTAGGCTCAATTGAGCTGGAGAGATGTAGCCCTATTTCACCTTTTTGCATCATTTGCTTTTGTACAATATGTCCATTCTGACAAGAGCTTTTTATGGCACAAAAGTAAAGGTTTGATGAGTTCAACTGAGTAAATAACCAAAAAAGAGAACAAAAAGTTTCATCACATTCCTACAACACCCACTCTGGAAAATAAATAAATAAAGTAAAGTAACCTGGACAAAAGAATCCTTAGTATACAGAACAAGACAAGTCAAGGGTTCCCAACATTAGAAATTTAAGCGTAATTCTTTTGCACTTTTATTTTGATGCACTTCTTTTACCTTATAAATATTTGATGAAATGGGTCTAAACCAAAGCCATATAACACTCCTGCATAACTGATGCTCGCACCCGAGAGCCATCAACATAAGGGGCATGATTGAATGCATTCAAATGAATTCAAATGGTACATTGATTACTTGATGGAATAAATGGATCACATTCCGCCATAATTCTTCAACTCTGTTTACATGGAATAGATTCAGACACAAAAGCACCTTTTGCAATGTAACGGGGACAGAGAGGAGCAGACTTTAGGGGCTGCTTATGTTTCCCACATATATCAATATGTAGATTTGACCTTAGTGCAAGGTTAATTAGGTTCAGAGATTGCTACAGGTATTCAGGTAATTCGGAGAGCCATAATATATATTTTTAAGCCAATCATTTGTGTCAGGGCTGTACCTTATTGCCTTGTAGTAACACAGTGAAAAGGAATAATAATTGATAAATCTAATCTAATAAATCTAAATCTAAGCGGCTAAACAATGAACCAAACCTCTGTTTTAAAAAGTGAATGCAGTTCACAGATGAACTTGCTGTGATCCTCTATCAGCAAGCATTCAAAGCTCAACTTCACAAGAATTTCTACTCCTCTTTAAGTCACAATTAGTAGCTGGCCGTGCCCTGAAAAAAAATACCTGATATCTCTTAAGTGTTGTCCAATGAATTTAGCATTCATGCTGTCAATCAGGCACAAACCCTGTCACTAGAAATATTTTGCAGTCGTTGTACAACTGCAAACACTCTGGCATTTCTGCATCAGCTCTGTTATCAAAAACAGACACAGTATAGCTTCAGGATGAGCCTTAGGCATCTCCCACCTGTCAAAGTTAGAAGGATACGCAATGAGGCCGTTCATTTCCACTGAAAAAGTTTCTGATCTCAGAGCAGGTACAGGACCTGCAGGGATGAGAGAAAAAAAAGAAGAAAAAAAACAAACCTTCAGCATCTTTCAATACTTTTTACCAGCTAGTTGTAATCCTCTCTGTGAGGTCACTTTCTTCAGAACAGTTTAGAATCATCAATCAACCTAATAAGTATGTGTTTGGACTGTGTGTGGAGAACAGTACAAGCACTCAAGCCTCCACACGTACTGACTCCAGTCGGGATTTGAACGGGAGAACTTTCCAGCTGTGAGGAAACAGTGCTAACCATCCCAGCACAGTGCTGCACCTTTAACCTTTCAGACAGATTTATTTCAACAAATGAATGATAAATAAAAGGGATTCTTTATCCTGATTGTTTTTAAATGTTAAGCCACGAGTAAAACCTAATAATGAAGCCAATCTGCAGAGATCAAGGTCAAAAGTAAAAATTATCTTGGTAATCCTGTGTACACCTTTTCCCTCGCACAGTGGTATAATTAACTTGAATATATTAATTCTTTAGTATTTTGCTCATTGAATTATACATTCTCAATTTGCCTTGGACAATACAGTATATTGGGCAATGATGGTGAACAAGGGGTTGCTTTTAAGACCTTTTGGCATGTCTGGAGCCCCTGAGCATGAATTAATGTCTGCTAGTACTCACTGAAGGACATCCTGTTTGGTTGAGGGAAATCACAAACCCCTCTTGAACAGGCCTATTTGTCTGAATAAGCTGTAATTGTTTTCCCCGGACTTGTAGAATAGTTTCAATATTTCAAATGGCAATGTCAAACCTTAGCCGAAAAAGAAAGGGTGATGAGTTCTTAATATTATGGCGTCTCATTAAGCACTTAAGACCTGGAACATTGTTTTTAAAACTTCCTCCGGAAAAACATCTTCACACTCTGTCAATAATAGATCCCCAACCATAATGGCAAGAGTAATTAATAACTTAGGGTGCTAAGGTGTAAACACAATGTGTAGAAATTTAAATAAATTAGGTTTTCTTAAGATGAAAATTTTGTTTGAGGTTTTAAAAAAAATACAGCGTTATCAAGCAAAAATACAATAGTGCTATGTCAGGCGAGTGCTCCAATTATTAAAAATCGAACAACTTGATCCTCCCCTCTCATAACTGAGCCCTGAAATTTTACAGGTCATGTGGTGGAGATATGTGATTTTCTGTTGCCCCTTTGTTGAACATTTTGATTGCTAGTGGGAGGTGAAAACCATTGGAAATTCTAATAAATCTAGTGGAACTTTACAAACTGAACTAGAAAATCTGAAAGAACAAACAAACAAACACACACACATGTCTAGTGAAACACTTTTCATAAAACATTTCGCTTTACCTTCAACATGAAAAGTAATATGGGAGAAACTCCAATCTAAAGGAAAGTAGGCTGCTCATTTGTAAAACTTTCATTTCAAACGAACACATGTAAATTCGCCTCTAGTTTCAACCCACTGGAGGGTCAACAGTGATCGATGCACAGACATCGAACTATAGTTGGTTCTTGCTTTGGTTCATCTTCCACCTCTGTACCATTAATCACAGAAATCAGGTGAGTCGAAACTTTTGATGTACTGTATGTTTGGCATTACACAAGTTTAATTTGTGTATACACCACAAACAGGACCAGCGGTTTATGAGGAAAATATGCAGTCATTCAACTACAAATGCTCACATTACCTGATTGGTATTTGGTTGGTGCAATCCCTTTATTAAGCTTCTCGAGATAAGCAAGATATAAATATTTGGGGATTTTCCATAAATGCATTTAAGCCAGAATCCCCTCTGTTTGAGTGTTCGGTGAAAACCAGTTACACAAAGGCAGCGGCACTGTAAAACTTTCCCATTGTCTTGTCAGTCAAGCCTGAAGAATTCAGATTCACGTCTCTTATTCTTACATTTTGATCTGCAAAAAAACAGCAAAGATTCTTTTATATTCAAATGAGAACATTAACATTAGACATCAAGCGTCACAAAGTCCCTCACTGTTAGCATCTAATTTAAATATCTTATATCTTCAAGACACATCTCAGTTGGAGTCATCTGGGCTTTTGTCCCTGACACAGGACACCACAGGCAAATCAGAGAAGTGTCACACATCCAGCCTAGTAATTTGTCAAAATTAAAAAAAAAAAAAAAAAATCTTTCCCAGGGATTAAGGTGGAGTGGCAGGGTTACAATGGCCACTACAAACACGCCTAATTGATCAGAAACCAGATGACACATGGTAAGGCCACAGCGTGGAGAGAATCTATAATTAGCTATTCTGTTACATACACTCTGAATCAAAATATATTGCTAAGAAGGTTAAACAATTATATTGGTGCGGATGTAAATGAGGAGAGACTTATACGTGGTAGTCTCCCAGTCGCACCTGTAACAACCTCAAAGAAAGCATGCATTATAAATACAAAAGGCAAGCCATTCTTTATTAGAGATGAAGACCAAAAGGCACTCAGAAAATAACATGCCAGCATCTCAGCTCCTTCGATGTGTCAAAAAAAATCTGACACAATACAGCGCAGAAATTTAGCCGTGACTGAAACCTTTGAAAATTTTCTTTTCTTTACATTTTTCAGGAATAAAGCTTTCAAAATGTTCCTTTTAGGTTTTGATGATGTTGGTTTACTTCACGAAGCAATTATATTGTTATCATTATTTTATTGGCTTTGCATTAACCATACTAATTCAAGTTGAACTGTAATGTTGAATTGCCTTTAGATGACATTTGTTGTGATCTGGTGCTATATAAGCTGAATTGAATTACATTAGACATGAAATTGCAACAAATCTATCTCCAGCCAAATGCAAAATTTGGTAGCTCACTTTTTAATGTAATATTGTGTGTGTGCTTGTGCGCGTGTGTGTGTGTGTGTGTGTGTGTGTGTGTGTGTGTGTGTGTGTGTGTGTGTGTGTGTGTGTGTGTGTGTGTGTGTGTGTGTGTGTGTGTGTGTGTGTGTGTGTGTGTGTGTGTGTGTGTGTGTGTGTGTGTGTGTGTACATGTGTGCGTGTGCATGTGTGCGTGTGTGCAACCAAGATAAAAAAAAATCTGGTCATAGTGGCTGTTAGTCAAACCCCAGATGAATGATTACATACTGTGTAAAACTTTTTTCACAGAGCCGTAATTTATTTCATAAGACAAAGCCAGAAAGGAAAATACATATATGAGCAATGCTAAGTACCCCCTTTCTGCTCACCTGGCATTTCAGAAGAGAAGTTGCAGACAGGTACTAATCATCAGCCTTTGATCATCAGGAGATGTGCAGACCACTTTGGCTATTTGTTAGACTAAATAATTCATATGTTTTAACACAACGGGAGAAGGGAATGACATAAGCAATGGCATTAGAGTTGCACATGTAGTTGCATATCAGCCTAGAAAGGGATATAAAACCATTTCCAAACAATGCGGAGTCCAGCGTTCTAAAGCGAGAAAGATTATGCGCAAGTGGAAACCTTTAAAAGAGGTGCCAAGCTTCCAAGGAGAAACGGTCCCAGCAACATCCCAGAACATGGAAGAATAACTGAGGCTCACAAGACTGCATCTGAAAAAGTCTTCAGGGACAATGTCCTATGGACAGAAAAGCTCAAAGTTGTTTCACCAAAATTTCTAAAACTTTGTCTGGTAAAAACCAGGCACAGCATTCCACAGAAAAATCTCATACCCACTGTAAGGCAGAGCAGTGGAAGTGTAATGATTTGGTGTTGCTTTGCAACCACAAGAGCTTGAAATCTTTTGTATACCAGAGAACGTTACTGGGAAATTTGCTGCCATCTGCCCAACGGCAACAAGACCCAAAGCACATCAGCAAGTTCACCAGAATGGCTGAATAATAAAATGATCCCATTCCAAAAACCTCAATGAACTGAAGTGATGTAAAGAATAATGGAGCAAAATGTGTTCACTATGGTGTAAGAGACAGATAAAGTCATACAGAAAACAACTACTTTAGGTTGTACCCTCTAAAGGTGGATCTAGAAGATGATATATTATGGAGGTATGTAGAATTGCAATGTTTTTTTTTTTCCATTTTGGCATACATTTTGATCAATTCTGAATGAAAAAAGTTGCATGTCTGATCATATGAGGTTGATAGTGAAGATACAAACAAACAAACAGAATTAAAAGATGGGATACTAATGTTTACAGATAACTATATATTGTCGTCAGTTTTGATGTTAGTTTTAAATAGTCATGAGTGAATGAAAGTCAACATGAGGCATTGCTGTACAATACGGGTTCTCAGATGTTTGTCAAAGGCAGCATCAAATAAATTTCAATTCATCTGAGCCAGTTTTCCACTTTGTCTCAGTTCCATCTTAAATAATCTTTGGCCCTGAGAGGATGGATTGCTAATTCGGGATCATGATCACATATGGCTTCTTCATCGTTTGTCAAAGCTTTAACTTGAATTTGTGACTGGCATAACAGACTGTGATCGTAGCAGTCCCCTCACAGTATCCGGAATTGGCTTTTGTCCCACGGACACAGAGATTTCTCCACATTAACAGTCTTTTGATCATAATATGTACTATAGGTGATAAGTCTTAGTCACTGCTCCAGCCTTTTGTTGCTTATGTTGCCTTTTATTGCTTATTTCCAAACCTTTTTGAGAATTCAAAATGAGCTAATATTGTTCATAAAATTGTAAAATGCCTCACCCTCAACATCTGATGGTTTATGTCTTCTATTATGAAAGAAATATGGGTGTATGAGAAATACGGATCATTGCATTCTGTTTACATGTATATTTTAAATAGTATCCCAGTTTTAATGAAATTGCCTTTCTAAGTTAAATGACTCAATAAATAAGTGTAATGACTAATACTAAATGCCGTCATTAAGGAGGAAGCTAAAGACACAGCACATACAAATTCTTGTGCCCAAGGCTATATTTAAAAAAAATGCCTGGTTTCATTCATTAAGGCCAACGTTAGAAAACACCTGATATGGTGAGGAATACATGCTATCTTTCTTAATTGTAATGACCCTTTCAGTCTTGTCAGCCAGCTATATGCCACAAATAATCCCCTTATGATGGGTCACCAAAATGAGTATGTGGCCTGATACCAGCAAGTACAGACAGGAAAGTCAAGGAACTGACAGCCAAAACATCTCTAGAGACACATTGCATTTCCAATTAAGACTAATTACAAGAACATAGTTATGAGAGAAGGAAAAAAATGGAAATACCATGGCTTTTCCAGGTTTGTTCAGGGTTATGTCCAATATTAATTGGCTCCAAATGGCAAGGAATTGTCCGGACAACTCAGAATCAATTTTAAGAAACTTAAACAAGAAATGAAATGGGATATTATGTTTTGTGAGGTGGATTTTCACTCGAAAAACTTTTCACAGTGATTATACCACCATCCGTCACGCCAGTTTTGAATTATAAGTGATTAAGTACAAGGAAGCAAGATTATTTTAAAGAAGTTTAGTTGTATGGTATTTTTAGATAATGTGATATCATGTGATGTGTTGGCTCCATAAACCCTGCATTGGTTGATATTATTTAATTAGTGGCAGCAGTGATAATCGTGTAAAATAAGTAAATAAGCAATGAAAAGGATCAGTATACAGTAAAGTTTTACAGGGTCAAAACTCATGAAAAAAATGCTTTGATTCTAAAGCAGCATGTAGCGCATTAGCCTTTTTGCTCTGTAACATTCTCTGGTAAGATATGTGTCGAATTCTGTAAACACTGTAGTGTATGGAGTAGAGGGTTTTTAGGTCAGATTTACTGATCGCTCACAAGACTAACAAGCAGAAGTCCAAGGCTGACCTTTCTCCATTTGATTTTTCTTGTAGCCTACAGAGTATCCTTTGCTGTTGATTGCCAGGAAATAGAAAACAACCAACATACTACCCACTAAATCTAATCAGCCATCTTTTTATGTCAAACCTTTTTTGTCCCATAGCATTAGACCATGATCTGTCAGGAAAGCACATGAAGTTGATCTCCTCTATCTAATAAGCATACTGGTTGCTAAATAAACTGCTGTATTTTACATTGTTTTATAATCTACTGCATGGTAAGCTCTCTAAGATAGCAGCTTTCCTTGGCGTAAACTGCTTTTAATCAAGCATACAGAAGACTTCACACAGACGTCCATTTGGAGAAAGTAGGTCATTCCACTGATACCAAAGTTTCAAACATCACACTCTTAAAGTTAAATAACTACTGTTAGCTGTAGTTACCATCAATGTTGTTTTTTGGGTCACTCCAGGGTTCTACATGTATTCTCAGAAGAGAAAGTAACAGCACTTCCATGATGTCCTTCTCACAGCAAACATCTGGTCTCTGTCAAGGCTATGGAGGTGACCTTCCTAAACTACTGATTCATATTAGTAGTTTCAGTTTTCAGTGCTGTCACAACATAGCGCATTAGCAGACCTCACGCTAGTTTTTTTTGGGGGGGATATTTGGGAATTTCTTGAAAGTATACTCTCAAATTAGTTTTCTGCCATGACTTCTCAAGGAAATTCACAACGATTGCTATCTTGATGAACCAGCTTATCAACAAGCCCCCTCAAAGCTATATAGCATCAAGTAAGTGCGAAAAACAAGCTTAATTACTTAAAATAAATCTCTTAAAAGTCATTAGATGTAAATGATACCTAACATTTCCTTGAAATGTGCTGCAGCACACTCCATACTGTACACAGCTTGTCAAAATAAGGCTCTAAATGAGGATGCAAGACCAACAGTAAACCATAAAAGATGATAAGAAGAACAGCTGTTTATCGTGTCTTCAACTGCACATCAAAAAACCACACAATTTAAGTTAAAAACCATGAAACAAATTTTCTGAAACTAAAATTATATATAAACAAGTTGGTGGTTCAATGTTCTTGTTTTTTTGCATACTGTGTCTGTGTCATCTGATGAATGGGAGTGTAAAGAGTAAGACATCTCACAATAGAAATGGAAGAACGAGTGAAGAGACATTATTGAGATTACAGAGACATATGACTTCCCAAGGATTGATTTTAAGGTCCTACTAGTTGTTTATAAGTGTCTGAATGACACAAATAAGGAATAGCCTGCCGGTGTACCTGAGGACGTTGAGGTTTTTTTTTAAAAAAAAAGGCCAAAAGACCCACTTTTTTAGTCTTGCTTTTAATGAATAGCATTTTCTTTCCTTTAATGTACTATTTCGGTCTCTCTCTCTCCCATATTTCTTTTTATTAAGGCAACTACAAACGCATGGAGTGCTGCTGGGTGTAAAAAAAGAGTATACTTCAGGTGCTCTTCGGCATGGGGATCCAAAAGATTCAAAAACAATTTAGAAAAACCGAGGCACTCAAGAAGTTAGAAAAATATAAAAGGCCTTTATTAAATCATGGCTTAGAAAAAGTTAAAATGCCTAGAAAAAGTTAAAATGCCAACATGTTTCGGCCATGTAGGCCTTCCTCAAGGCAGATAGCAAATCTATCTGCCTATATTTTTCATATTTCTTTTTATTTTAGTTTTTTTATTATTATATATATTACATATATATATGTGTTTGTTGTGTGTATGCGCGGGAGTGGCGTCTGTGTGAGGGGTGGGGGTAGGGGGTTCAGGCCGTTTTTTACTTTTTGAATTGTATAATTTCTAAACATGTAAAGCACTTTGAGCTACATTATAATATATAAAAGTGCTCCATAAATAAAGTGTGATTGATTGATTGATAACTTTCCAAGCTCCATATACCATTTTATTTCAGGGCTGGAAGGATCAAAATGTGCAGTTTTATGTGATATCTGAACAATATCTACACAATCAGTAATTCCTGAGCAATTCAACAGAAGAGCAGATGTCAGTTTGGGTGCAAATTGTATCCGTGAGCTCCATGGGGAATAAGGATAAGCATAACCATGGGGACGAGGGGAGGGGATAGGGATAACCGTGACTGTTCAAGATCTTTATCAAAGATTTATTGTTTATTATCGTAACTACAGTGATAAAGACCCATAATCACTATTAAACCCCAAATCTTACAATGATTTAACAAACTTGATTAAGCCTTTTTTTCTATTTTATCTCAGAAGATTTACATAATGCATTTATTCGAAAGATTCATGATTCACTTATTGACAGTATTAGTATTATTATATTGAACTGTGTTAGCTAAAATTGGCACTGAAAAAAGGAAGGATTCCTACATATAAGTATTTAAGATTTATCTGGTTTTCAAAGCTACCAGGCAGGCTATTTAGTAGCCTTACTGATGGAAGTTAAAGATGCAGGTTTAAAACCAGAAAGTGGGACGCACCGTGGAGAATAAAAAAAAAAAGAAAAGAAAAGTGAAAGTCATTGAGAAATATTAAAATAGTAAAATGTAGGTTAACGCTCTTGCTTCACAGCTGGAGGGTTCCTGGTTCAATTCCTGGCTGGGACCTCATTTGTGGAGTTTAATTGTGCTCCTACATACTTCCTCTGTTGCCTGCTATATTGCTTTCCCTACCTCAGTATTCCTTTGGTTTTTGGATTGTCCTGCTGGTGCAGCACTTTTGGTTTATTAAAGGACATTGTTCATTACTCCTGCCTCCGAGTCTCCTGCATTTTTTTAAGTTCTCCTCTACCTCCATTCCTTACAAGCACCTATTTTCTTTTTTCTTTGTTTTTCTTTTTGTTTAGTTTTTTGTTGTTTTTGCCCTAAAGTAAAACACAGACTGTCTCTTGCTTTCCAACCTTAAATGATTTAGATTCCAATTATCTGCTTTTCTTATTGGTCAACTGATATTGTGTCTTTAAATAATATGATAACTTACTATTTTTCTGTTCACTTTTTATTTGTACACCGCCAATTCACAACAAGTGACCTCAAGCACTTTGCACTGGAGACAAGTCCAATACAGTCCAATCTCAGGACAGTCCATTTCACTTATATTCCAATTGAATCCACTTCAATCCTTAAGAGTCCAAAATCAAAATTAATATCAAGGCAATTCATAGAAAGAGTCTGGCAAAGGAACAGAACATATTGGATAGAATCGTCATGCTGGTGAAGTCCTCCATCCAGAACTAAACACCAGGTGACAGTTGAGAACAAAAATCTTTTTTAACAGGGCTAAAAAATCCAGCAGAACCAGACTCAGGGAGGTGGGGTCTAAAAGGGGTCTAAAACGACAGGAAAGGGAGCCCTACAAACACAGAGATTATTTCAAAAATATTTTATTCTAAGAGATGAAAGAACAATGTTAATTGCAATAATAATGGCATGTGGGCTATACAACGAGTAAAGAGAACAGTGTGTTGAAAGAGCCCGGTGTATGATGGAAGGTCCCCTAGTCCTCTAAACCTATAGCAGCATAACTAAATTGGCAGAGAGGGGATCTGCATTGTGAACACCAACTGGGAACTGATTCCATAAGAGAGAAACCTCATAACTGAAAACTCTGCCTCCCATCTCATCATCTTCTCCCGCTTGCCCGTTGCCGGGTCGTGGGGGCAGCAGCCTCAGCAGGGATGCCCAAACTTCCTTCACCCCAGACACTTCCTCCAGCTCTTCCGGGGGGAGTCCGAGGCGTTCCCAGGCCAGCCGAGAGACATAGTCTCTCCAGCGTGTCCTGGGTCTTCCCCGGGGTCTCCTCCCGGTGGGACATGCCTGGAACACCTCCCTAGGGAGGCGTCCAGGAGGATCCGGTACAGATGCCCAAGCCACCTCAGCTGACTCCTCTCAATGTGAAGGAGTAGCGGCTCGACTCCGAGCTCCTCCCGGGTGACCGAACTCCTCACCCTATCTCTAAGGGAGCGTCCAGCCACCCTGCGGAGGAAACTCATCTCGGCCGCTTGTATCCGCGATCTTGTCCTTTCGGTCACTACCCAAAGTTCATGGCCATAGGTGAGGGTAGGTGCGTAGATTGACCGGTAAATCGAGAGCTTCGCCTTTCGGCTCAGCTCCCTCTTCACCACGACGGCCCGGTATATCGACCGCATAACTGCGGACGCTGCACCGATCCGTCTGTCAATATCACGCTCCATCGTTCCCTCACTCGTGAACAAGATCCCGAGATACTTGAACTCCTCCACCTGAGGCAGGACTTCTCCACCCACCCGGAGAAGGCATGCCACCCTTTTCCGATGGAGAACCATGGCCTCAGATTTGGAGGTGCTGATCCTCATCCCTGCCGCGTCGCACTCGGCCTCAAACCGCCCCAGCACATGCTGAAGGTCCCGGTCCGAAGAAGCCAACAGGACAACATCATCCGCAAAAAGCAGAGATGAAATCCTGTGGTTCCCAAACCAGATCCCCTCCGGCCCCTGGCTGCGCCTAGAAATCCTGTCCATAAAAATTTTGAACAGGACCGGTGACAAAGGGCAGCCCTGCTGGAGTCCAACATGCACCGGGAACAAGTCTGATCTACTGCCGGCAATGCGAACCAAACTTCTGCTTCGATCATACAGAGACCGGACAGCCCTTAGTAGAGGGCCCCGGACTCCATACTCACTTAGCACCCCCCACAGAATGGCACGAGGGACACGGTCAAATGCCTTCTCCAGATCCACAAAGCACATGTAGACTGGTTGGGCAAATTCCCATGAACCCTCGAGCACCCTGCAGAGTTTATAGAGCTGGTCCAGTGTTCCGCGACCGGGACGAAAACCGCATTGTTCTTCCTGAATTCAAGGTTCAACTATCGGCCGTAATCTCCTCTCCAGTACCCTGGAGTAAACTTTCCCGGGGAGGCTGAGAAGTGTGATCCCCCTATAGTTGGAACACACTCTCCGGTCCCCCTTTTTAAACAGAGGGACCACCACACCGGTTTGCCACTCCAGCGGTACTGTCCCCTTCCTCCATGCGATGTCGCAGAGGCGTGTCAACCAAGACAGCCCCACGACATCCAGAGACTTGAGGTACTCAGGGCGAATCTCATCCACCCCCGGTGCCCTGCCACTGAGGAGCTTACGAACTACCTCAGTGACCTCGGCTTGGGTGATGGATGAGCACGCCCCAGAGTCCCCACCCTCTGCTTCCACAGTGGAAGGCATGTCAGTCGGGTTGAGGAGATCCTCGAAGTATTCCTTCCACCGTCCGACAATGTCCCCAGTCGAGGTCAACAGCTCCCCACCCGCACCATAAACGGTGCCAGCAGAGTACTGCTTCCCCCTTCTGAGGCGCCGAACGGTTCTCCAGAATTTCCTCGAGGCCGACCGAAAGTCTTCCTCCATGGCCTCCCCGAACTCCTCCCAGACCCGGGTTTTTGCCTCCATGACCGCCCGAGCCGCGGCTCGCATGGCCTGCCGGTACCTATCTACTGCGTCAGGAGTCCCACTGGCCAACATAGCCCGGTAGGACTCCTTCTTCAGTCTGACGGCATCCTGTACTTCCGGTGTCTACCACCGGGTTCTAGGATTGCCGCCACGACAGGCACCGGAGACCTTGCGTCCACAACTTCGAACCGCCGCGTCGACAATAGAGGCAGAGAACATGGTCCACTCGGACTCAATGTCCCCCACCTCCCCCGGGATCCGAGAGAAGCTCCCTCGGAGGTGGGAGTTGAAGATGTCCCTGACAGAGGGCTCAGCCAGACGTTCCCAACAGACCCTCACAATCCGTTTGGGTCTGCCCGGTCTGTCCAACCTCCCCCTCCGCCAGCGCATCCAACTCACCACCAGGTGGTGATCAGTTGACAGCTCAGCCCCTCTCTTCACCCGAGTGTCCAAGACATGCGGCCGAAGGTCAGATGAAACGACAACAAAGTCGATCATTGACCTCCGGCCTAGGGTGTCCTGGTGCCATGTGCACTGATGGACACCCTTATGCCTCCCTGCCTCCCATTGGACTTTTAGAAACTCCAGGAAGGAACCACAAGTGAGCCTGCAGTCTGAGAGGAAACTTATGGCGCTTTTATACTAGTACCTACTCAGCGCAACCCGTCTCGCCTCCACTCGCCTTGTCCTCGTTTGTTTTTAGACACCCAGATGAGAAGTGGGCGGGTTGGAGCGAAGCTGCTGTGACGTATTTGATTGTGTGATCTAAACGGAGAAGACAACAACACTAAAGATGTAGAATATGGAGGAGATGATATATGTGCTGCTGGGTCTGTGGCTTGTGTTCGATATCAAGTTAAAAAATGAAAGTGAAAGAAGCTTCAAGCGGCAACACTTTTTTTTTGGGGTTGTTTGTCTCAGCGCTGATGAGAAATCAGCTGGTAGCCGCGAGCGGCTGAGAAGTGACCGAGCGCCTGGTAGATCTGGTCATTCCTTATCGCCCGTCTAGATCCCTTTTTAATTCTCTCCTCAGCCACCAGGTTTATGAACATCTGCACCTCAGAGTTGGATCACAAAACAGACGTTTGCGCTGCCATTGCCTGTTGAATAAAATCGCCGCTCTTGCGCTGATTCCCGCTTCCTGATTCAAACGTCTGACGGCCCCTGCCCCCGGCCAATCGGTGGCGTGTATTGTGATGACGTCAGATGCAGGCCGACTCAGCACGCTCAGAACCTCGGCAGAATAGATACATAAAAAGTATCTATTCGGCATGCTTCCACCCACCTCGACCCGTAGTGTAAAAACGCAAAACGCGGGCGTGGCGAGTCGAGTCGCGCTGAGTAGGTATTAGTGTAAAAGCGCCAATACTGTACGAAAATCTTAATAAAACAGGAGTTCTTTAAGGTAAGAAGGCCCTTGGCCGTTATTTGTATGAAAAGTCAGTTTAAATTTTATCCCAGATTTAGAAGAAACCTCATCAAAACTCCCGTTGCAGCATTTTGGACCAGCTAAAGACTGTTCAGAGGAATTTTAGGGCATCCCATTGATAAGAAATCGCACCAGTCCAACCTTGAAGTAACAAATGTGTATCTAATGTTTCTGCTTCACTTCTCAGATAAGATTATCTTTACTTGTGCAATGTAACGAAGGTGGGCGAATGCAGTTCTAGAAACCTGTATAAAAATTGATTTCAAGAAAATTTCAGGCTAGATGCAAAAATAATGCCATCCAGAATTATTGTGCGGACTGTTACACATTTATGCTGCGTTTCCTTAACTTCAAGCCCTTGCTATGTGTTGGCATGCATAGTTGTTAACCTTTTAGGTCTCTGTGATAGACTGGCACCTTTTAGAGGGTGTGCCCCACTTTTTCGTTCAAACAAAGTTTGCAGGTTGATGAAAATGATGAATGAAAGCAGCATTAATTCAAGCAAACATACTAAAAGCATATTGTACAAATATCTTCCATGTTCCTCAATGAAAAATATCCCTAACTGTTATACTATTATGTTTATGTATAAACATTATCCATCTTGAAGCTTGTGATCAATGTCATGATTTTCATTATTAGTATTCTCAGTAAATAATTCAGAAACTCAGAAGAAAAAGAGAAAAAAATCAGTTAATTTGTTTTTTAGAACAATTCTCCCCAAATCTCCAATTAAGGGTTTATCTTTCAATCTGTATTCTGAGGAAGCATGACCTCAGTAACCTCCACCTTTACTTGAGTCCAAGATTTTAAATTTTAAACACCGCTTCAACCAGCTGCTGTCTCTGTTTTGTTGTGTTTCATCCTCAACACGGATAACATGGATTGAATACTTTTTTGCCTTCATTAATATCTCCACAATACTCCAAACTGATCATGTAAAAATAGAGTTTCAGACTAGTTTGTTAAATAATTCATCTTTACTGGTTAAGGACAAATAAGAACAGAACTGATATAATTTTGAATGTATAGCAGCAACAGAACCCGACAAGTTATCAGCTACAGTGTTTAATCAAAGAGACTCAGCAGATTTGATTATAGTTGTGCCAGTGATAACTTTAATTTCCCTTAGCGTTGCAGATCCCACGGATTAAACCATTTCCATTTCTCTGCCCCCAGGCTCCCAATGGTGCAGCCACTGAGGGGTCGCTATCACTATGCCCTTCAGTTACCTGCTTGGTGGAGCAGCCCGTGCCTTGGTCAGGAAGTGCTGAAGCTGATCCAGCTTATCAGACTCGCTCCTCCAGGGGCTTCTGCCACCATATGGCTGACCCAGTGCCTGCAGCCTCCCCAGGGGTGACTTGCGCCTGGATCAGAGTAACAATTCTAGGTATATGGCTCTGCACAATAGCCCCTTTACAGCCAGCATGACTACACAGATGTTGTCTCAGCAAATTCCTGAAAATGGGAGGTTCAGTAAGAAGTTAATGAACGTTGTTAACATGGACTCACTTGCCCTTATGTGCCATACTTCCAAGCTGAAATGAGATAATGTATTTGCTTTTTTCTTTTCCACTATGAAACAAAGCATTAATGGCACAGTTTAGCCAAGAACGCTTTACCTGTGGCAGCATTCACCACAACAGTCTCAGCACCACGCAGGAGATGCACTTCCCAACTGCTTCACTTTTCCAGGCAGTGCCCTGACATTTTAAATATGCTTTCACTAGTGGTTTCAATGGTCCTAATATTTGCATGCGTTTTTGTCCCTAAAGGCAACAAAAGAGGGTATAAAAAGAAATAGGAGAGGAAAAAGTCAACAGTTTTTACACTAGCCAAAGCTGTATCTCAATGTGTCTTACATCTCTGCACCCTGCGAGGCCCCCATCCCTCACATCCCTCGTTCCTCTCGCTTCCTGGAGGGCAGAATGATTGAGGGGTGCTACCCTTGCCTTTTATCCTGCCAGCGAAGGTCTGCCTCTCTCCATAGCAAAAAGATCAACTATAGAGGCATAGTAAAAATAAGAAAAAGAGACAGGGAGGGGTGTGAAGTGTCACATATTCCCCTCCAGCACAATAAGGCATGCACAGGTTAGAAGCGATGAGATGGAAAATCATTATTCGCCGGCCTAAAGGAGTGTAGTTGTGACATGGGAAAGATGTTATAAACAACAGGCACAAATGTCAATCTTGTCAGATTCCTATGTAGACTGGCTGTCAAAGACTTATTTTTGCAACCTCGTTATCCAATTTGAATATATTGGTGTTTTAAGATGTTATTTACAATTTTTTGCTGGGCATGTGGGCCGCTTACTAAAAACATGCTTGTTCGGAATGTAGACAGTGTAGGAATATTGATTTGATAAAAAAATGTAGTCACACATATTATTTCACAATTCACAAGATGAGATATGTGCAATATATAATATTCACAAAGAGCACACCAAAGGAAAGTAATAGCACAAGTGATATTTTAACATTTAAAATAGTGCTCTGCAGTTAGTAAATCATACAACAGGACATAATATCTACAAAAACAACCCCAAACGGTACTGTAGGGACTCCAAAGTTTGTCTTATCAATGGGTCTTTGCTGGTTTTGGAAACCAAAGCAGTTATTAGTGAGAGCATGAGCAAAATCACAGAGCTGTTGACATAAAAAATGCCCACTGCATTGCCCATTGCTTTGCAGCTCATTCCAGTGGCTGGGAAGAGTAAATTGTAATGAGGAGAGGCTGATGAAGGCGTTCGCTCTAGGGACCGTTAACTGGCAGGCAAACGGGTTTTGTAACTGACAGATGAGATTTGGAGCATGCTTAGATTTGTAATCTAATCTCTGCTGTCCTGTAAAGACATTTATTTTTTCAGTGTATAGAAAATCACTTTGGATTTACTCGTAATCTGTTACAACTTCTTATGCACTCATGCTTCACGAGTTATACTTTATGTTTGCTTGAATTTGGTAAACTTCTGTAGAACAACTAGTTATCATTTGTTTATGATTTGTTGCTTCGGCGCATCCACATTTGTTTCATAGTTCTTCTCCAACTTCATGAACTGGAAATGAGTGCATATATTCCATATTCTCATTGTTTTAAAGTTCAGTGACAGAGGATTCATCATCTTTTTCAATAGCTGACAATTTATTATAGAAATACAGTATTTACTGAAAACACATGCCTTCAATCGTCTTGCTCAAAATACAGCAATAAGCAAATGCGTGCATATGCAAAATTGAATAACAGTCTAATTCTTAGTACTTTTGTCTCTGTGGCCTCAGGTTCTGTGATCGTGACAGAGATGGTGATGATTGTTTTGTCTGCACTTACCACAGTGTCAGGCTGCAGGCGGAACACAGGAGCTCAGTGTTTCATTGGTTTACAGCGACACCTATTGGCCAAACGTGAAAAATACACCGCACGTTTCAGACGCTCACAAAATGAAAACGTCCCACCAATCAAGAGCGCACTGCTCTCAATTCGTGTAGTTCGTTAAGATCAAATAACAAACAAGATTCATCATACGTAATGGGAAACAGTTAAAGCACGAGGCATGCTCTGCCTGCTTTCTTTAAGAACAGAAAAAACAACGCTGGAGTTTTCAGACTTTTATTGCACAATGCAGTCTGAACAGTCAAGTCAGCCTGTTAGGAATCTTTAAAAAAAGAAAAAAGAAAAAAAAAGCAGTATTTCCTTAGGACATACTAATGAATCATGTATAAAAGATAATCATTATTGGTTTATAAATGCTAGCGTCTCACAAGCCACAAGCATACAGCTCAGTCCCAGGATATGCAACAACCAGTAATATTGTAATTAAAACTAGAAACATGTCTGAAATTCTCTGATTCCAGACAACAGATCAGAAAAAATATCAAGTGTGGTTATTTACTTCACTGTGGGCTCTTAAAAAGTTGAAGAACACAATGTAAATGGAAGATTATAGAGGGCCAGAGATTATTTTCAGTCTATTAATCAGACGATATTTATGTTTAGGATGTTACTGTTGTCCTTTTTCTTATTTTAATTCATGTGTAGTGTCTGAACCTTGTTGAACTTGCCTGCACCATATTTTGTCCCTTTATAGTATTTCAAGTTTCTAGGTTTATAAGAATAACTACTAAAAAAAAACAATAGAAGGATTAAAAAAGAAATCAGAAAATTAAAACTAAGATATAAGCCTTTAATGTTGTTCTCATTTGGCTTCTGCTCATTTCCACCGCAACAGGTGTCGTTTGCAACCGTGAGTCTTAGTTAACGGCAAGAAGTCTTTTCTCATGATTCAGTTTTACCTTTCATGAACCAGATACCTTTGAAAGACTGAGTGTACACAATAAATGGAATAATTCATGATTTTGTCATTAAAAATGAAAAGTTTCTTTTCCTCATACTTGAGATGTGTTTTGAAATTATACATAATGGACCGTAGATGTTCAGAAGTTTTCCAAACCTCCTCTAGCTACGTAAGGAGACGCACATAAGTCCCCCCTTGAGTTTCACAGGAGAGGGGTACCAGGGCTCTAATTATGTGCAGAGCTCGGATGATTAGCATGGATGGGGCTGCTGTGCGGAGCGCCCTCGTCTCCAGTCAAGGCAGCGTGCTCTGAGCCGACCACCCCCTTCTCTTTCCCCCATCTCTCCTCTCGTGTAACAAACGAGCCCGGCCTTGTTACAGAGGCACAGGTTAACAAGCGCTGGCACAAGTTCATTGCGATGAGCCGTAAATACAGAGATAATGAAGGATAAAACATCTTACAGGGAATTTAGTCAGATAATCGAGGCAGTTCCTGGCCCTATTTTGATTAAAATAAACCACGGCGTCAATCTCAAGATTTTTTGCAAATGCATAAAAAGTTAGAATTTCTAAATCTATTATATCAAATTTCCAGAAACGTGTCTTGTCATGACCTTATACGATCAATCCACTCAGCTTCACACAATACAACCGCACAGCTGGAAACAATCTGAGAATCAGTGTGACACAGATACATCTGACGCTCGTGCACATTTATCTCAACCCAGTTCTAAACTTTCTCAATTATTCATTAATATGAAATTGTGTTTGTCTCATGTGGAACAGCGCGATTTCCTCCTGCGACGTACAGGCATTGTTTGGCCCCTCTCCAGAGCCACTGTCACTCCTTTGCCAATTTCTCAGTTGACACATATTGTTCAGGAATCAATTTCCCTCCTGATAGTTTGGAAAGCCCTGATTTGTCCTAATCCAGAGGCCATTTGTAATACAGAAGACTGGGATAAATTATAAATTGTGTATGACAGAGTCAAAGGAACAAAAAATGGAGCTGGCGAACAAATGGTTTGCTTTATGGATGGGAAAGAAAATCTTTCTTTATGGTTGCATTATCAAATCATGATATGTATATTCACTGTTGAAATGAAGAGGAATAAGTCAGATGCGGGATAAATATGAAGAATGAAAGGCCTGCGATGCTGCTGTTGCTGTTGTGTTTCACTCTGCAGTGGCTCAAAGCAAAAATCCTGAATTATTGTGTGTTGTAGAAAAAGAAAACAACAAAAAAACAGTGTTACAGCTACATCTCGCTTCAGTATGTGGGCTTCCAAATGAATAAAAAAAAACACATCAAATTGATCCTCAGAAACATTTCATGAAAAGATTATTAACTATATTTTACTTAATTTCCTACTGTAAACCAAAAACTTTTACTTTCAACAAGAAAAAACATATTTTTAATGAAAGAAGTCCAAACAGGATTGTTTGAATCTATGTTGAAAGATTATGCATTCTGTTTGATGGCCGAAGCACTTTTTATCGACTGTTAGCTTTTATTTGTTATTTCTATTTTAATTTTTAACTTTATTTTTGAATCTTACTGTTAATGTTTTTATTGTGTTCTGTATGATGTTGATTGTAATTCAAGAAGCCTATTGGAACGTTTTTATGTAAAGCACTTTGAGTTGCTTTGTGCACGAATTGTGCTATACAAATAAATCTGACTTTGACTTTGACTTTGATAAGCTTGTCAGCTGCAGTATTCTTTTTTTCCTATGGTTTGAATTAGAATGTATATTATTAAGCAGTAAAGTATACTACATGAAACATTATTGAATAAGGCTCTGTCTCAGAATGATGCCAGGCTCTTCATTATTCATCTGAGAGATAATCAAAACCTGATGGACCTGACCAGACCAGATGTTAGGATTTTAATTTAGTGCGTATTTAACATATAATAACTTGGGCAGCTGTTTAATCCCACTAAACAAATAGTTTGAGGCTTCTATCTGTTCAGACCGAGAAAGAAATCTAAAGTGACCTCATCCTGCATGTTAAAGATGAATTCATACATAATTTGGAAATTTGTCGTGTGATCTTTTTTGTAAGCTTTACTCCTTCAAGTCCCGTAAAAAGGCTCTGAAAAATTTTAATAAAAGATCACTGATACTAAAGACTCTCTCATAAAACAACACTTATCCATTTTAATGCTCAAAAAAATTTCCATTTCAGTTTCCTTGGTAATTGAGATTCATTTTGCAGAAACTAAATTAGTTTGAATAGTATAATTTGTAAATATATGTTAATTAACCCCTTTTCTTCACCCCGTTTGTTAAGAGAGAGCAAAGCCAAATGAAATTCAAACTTACCTGCGAGGCAGACTCAGGACCTGTCTATGAATTCAGGCAAATAAAAACACTCCTGCACAGTTTACTTTTTTGCATACTCGGTTGTTTTTAGGTGGGCGAAGGTCTTAATTGCACTGTCGTTAGTGCGTCTAATAATTGCCAGGGGACATTTAGGTTTATGAGCCCAGTGTATGCAGGCTTCTTTCTGTGTGTAAAACCTGCGAAAGGAAAACCACAGGAAAAGGATGCCCACCACACTGCTCCTTAATTTAAGGAGAGATTAATAAAGTAGTTGCTCGACTTGCAGTTTGTTCTCCCTGAGGGTTGTTTTAATAATCTTAGAGAAACAGGGTTCGTCTGTGGAGATCTGCCCTTGTGAAAGACCGACAAAACTTAAAAGGCTTGTCTTAAAAGATCACTGATGCGCTGCTGTTACTTGTCGTCTATAATTTACTGTTAGTTTCACGCAGATTAAATGTTAAAAGAGATTTTATCTTTACAGTGTAAAATAGCCCACTGTACTGTCTGGTGAATTAAACTGTGAACAAAATGGCTTCTAGATGAGAGTGAAGGAAGTGATGCTGAGGCATCCCCGGTTCTATATTAAGATCCACGCTGGTGGGTGATGAATGAGGAAGGAGAGGAGATGGGAGGAAAAGTCCAGCAGGCTGAAAATACTGAGATGATGCTGGAAAAATAAAAGAAACACACGCCAAAATTGTACTTTCTGATCCAAAGCATTGGATTTTAGTACTGCATTACCTGGCCATGCCAGCGGGGGTTTTATTTCATACATAATCAGGGTCTGCAGGACAAAACTCCACAGTCTGAACGCACATGTGAAAGCTGTCTCGTTTGATGATCCCTTAATCTTTCGATCATCTGTCTTCTTTTGATTTCAAATCCAAAAAATCCACCCATTTATTATCCACACAGGCTCCTTCCTATTCTAGATCACGAAGGTCAGTTGCAGTCGGTTCCAGCTCTCTTGGGGTAAAAGGTCACCAGACCATTGCGGGGCCCCAACCAGACACTATCACTTCTGTGATGAATTTAGAATCAACAAGTAGCCCAGAAAACATGTTTTTATACCGCAAAAGAAGACCAGAGGACCTGGCGATAACCTGCACGCTCACAGTGAGAGCATGTGAACGCCACACAGGAGAACAGATGTCGGCACGGTGCAACTTTACCTTATCAAGCAGAAAATGAATAACATGACGTTTACTGTTATAACAAACTTACCCTTAATCTTTGTTAATTCAGTCTGAATTTGTGCCTCACAGATAATTGCCAGTTATTGATAGACAATGCTTGATATTTCAAACACGCCTTTTAATATGGTTATTGTTCTCTTTTCAAAGAAAGAAAGAAAGCCAGAATGATTTTTTTATTCATGTGACTGAAGACCTTCAGTCACATCTTGATAAGGAAGCCAAACCATAACGCAACTGCTTTTATTTTTGGATGTATATCTATTAGAATAGTGTTATCTATTAATGAGAACAATCACTAAATTTTGTACTAGAAGTGGGAGGTATGAATGTTTAAAATACTCCAGAGCAGGCACACTGTCTCCTCTGATTAGTTTGCCAGACAAAACTCAAACAGTTAAAGTTGATCATGTTTCTCCATTAAGGCGCTTTCACGATGGGAGCGCCGGTGAATGAGCATGCACTTGTGTAGAAAAGTATAAATGACAGATACAAGAACCTTATTGAGTTGTTAGATTTCAACAGATCAGGAGATGCTCCAGAGGATTCACAGTTTAGAAACTGAAAATCTGAAAAGAAATGTTTTTTCTGTGAAGAGAATAATCACGGGTAAAAAAAACCCATCTTTATCTAAATAACTTTTCAATTCCATTTAACATGATAGTAGTGTAAGTGACAGACATGCTTGAACATAATTCAACAATGAATGCAAAAGTGACACTTTTTGTTTTTTTGAAAAGGAGTAGGAGGAAGTAAAAAAACGTATGAACTCCTACCCCTTGAACGCAATAGTATGTTTTCAGATGGACCCTCGTTATTAGATATCAAATATATTGATGTATTTAGAAGTTACACAAATTAATAGTAAGAATTTTACACAGTATAAATATATATTGTGGTATACCTGAGTTTAAATTAGCAGGATACCTGAGTGATTACTGCCATGTGCAGTTACATGCCACTGTATATAAACACTATTTACCCTGCATTCATCTAAACATAAATGCATACTTTATTTGCAATTTGAATTTATAGTCATGTTTATACAATCTTCATCATTAATAGATATTTCTACACGCATACATAACTATACATATACACATAACCAGTTCAATTTAGTATAAAACAATATTTATACTGAAAGTCTCTTTCATTTCTTTTAAAGAAGTCTTACACAAACAACTCAGTAATGCCTTTTGTAACATCTCATATAATTAACACTCTTCAACTATAAAATAAATGAGGTAAAACAAAAAGGTCAGCACATAAAAAAAAATAAGTTAAGAAAAAAAATCTGAAGAAAATCAGATCTACGCAGCTTTTGATTGAGGACATGGATTCTGTCGTCCAGAGCTTTGGCTGGCTCGTACACACTGGCATTCAGATTCCCCTTGTTTTAACAAGTATCTGCACTTGCAAGGCAGTTTCAAAGAGCTATGGTATCTCTTTAAATGAACAAGAACATCGGCCACAAAGAAAAGCTGCCCTTATTTTTCATTCAGCCGATGCAATATTTAAAGTAAGTTCTGTTTGTCATTAAAAGTGTCAATTCAAGCAGCGCATTTAACGATTTTCTGATGCAATGCTTTTCTAACAATTATGTGGTGTCAACATCATTTAATTACATCTATGAAAAGCATTTGTGCTATTTACTCATATAAATCAATTATTTTCTTTAAGACTAGAGGGAATTTAAATGACTGAATTTCAAGCACAAGAATAATCTATAATTCATGGTAATTAGACCGTACTCTTGTATTGCACCTTTGACCACCTATTGAGACTTTGTGGTAAATATTTCACTTTTTTTACCCTCAAATTTCCTCCCTTTTCGTTTGGATCTTTGATGCGTTTCTTTTTCAGGCTTACTGGAATATCTGTGGAGCAGTCAGACAGTTTCCACCATTCATGCCTAAAACTTGGCATCGCAACTTTGTATTTAACTTTCTTTTTTATTTTTGTTGAGAACATCCTTTTTCTTCTGAGTGAAACGTCATCTTTAATAAATGTGAAGCGCGATGAAGAGTTGTAAATCTGCACCAAGCACACAGCACGAGGTCTCCAGGAGACTGATTAGCATCTGGGAGACGATGCATGACTTCTTCATAACGAGATGAAGGGTTGGTTGGTCGCTGTCTGCTTCACCTCGGCCTTTGTGCCACGTTCCTGTTCAGCCAGGAATTGTTTTCCTCGCAAGACTTAACCATTGAAAAAAAATATTTGCTTGAATATAAACTTGAAAAGCTTCTATTTCTAGCAATTTCTAACAATTTCTCATTACATGAGGTTTTTACTAATAAAACTCTACCCTTGTGTATGGTAAAGATGCAGGTCTTAGCTTCATGAAGGATTGGGTGAAATCTTTTGAAACATTTAAAATCTTTATTACTCTATCCAAGAAAATTATTGATCGACTACAACAATTATTGTGAAGAAATAAAACCAATGTTAACCCCAATATAAGTCCATCACTGATGCATACAAGAAATCACTACCTGATACATCAGCATTATTATTTGCATACATACAAGCATGAGAAAAAAAACACTAAACTGTCATCTCAGATGATGACAGTGTTTTTATTCAACAAATACCTGCCACACATAACATCTGTACTGCAAGTTCCTCATTTATTTTGAGATTTGCAAAATCACATGTTGCACATGATCAAATTATCATATCTTTAATACAATGCAATCCTTTTTTTTTACACTTTTGATTTTGAGCACAACATAAGAGCAACTAACAATATGAAATCCCTGTGGCACCTATGAGCATACAGGCTGCAGAGCAGAGAGCTAACTGTGAGATGTGGAAACTGCAATGTTTTGTTTAAGGCAAACAACAAACTATATAAAATATGAAGCAGTTAGCATCATAAACACACAGAACTGCTCATGATTACTCCAGAAAAGTCCACACCCAGGTGAATAAAAAAGGCATTTAATGATGCTATTCCCTACACTTGGAATCAGCCACAACACCCCCTGAATATTAAAGAGCTGGTTTCACTGCCACATGATTTTAATATATTTTAAATATTCTAGATGCATCATTATCTGGCTACACTTGCAGTGACTAATCATTGCTAGCCTTGTTTATAAAGACTTATGAGGAATTAAGTGATGTCTACTGCCTTACAGGTAATTTTATTATTTATTAATCATAATAGTAGCAGCTTTCTTGATGTTTTGCGATGTATGTTTAAACATTTTATGTTTGTATCTCATATTGTGTGTTTTTTCCTCAATCTAACCCATCTTTTTTTAAATACAAAAAAATACACACTAAGGAATGGTACCTAATATTGTAATAGACAATCTCAGTGTGACAGAAATATAAGTCACCTCATATTACACCTATCACCTACACAAACCCTTATATTAAATTCATAATTGTCTTGGTATCATTTCAGAACAAGAGCTATGAAGAAATGAGGTGATGTCCCAACTAACAGGCCGTGACCTCAGCAAGATACCTACAGCAGACACTTTTAAAACAACTTTAAAATATAACAGTGAATTAAACTGTTGTTAAGTTTCCAAACTTATTTCTTTCACACACGTTCTTTCATTGTTTCTTCCTTATAAAGACTGCTCCTCGGTCTTTAAGTTTTCTTTTTTTTTCACCAAGTTAGTGACAATATTGTGCAAATGTTTATTGAACTACTCGATATGAATCTTGTGTGTTTCTCTGAGTGCAGAACTTCTGCAGGAACTGTCGCCACTTTTGTGCGTCTACATCGTGCCTGAAAAAAAGGGGGAGAAACAAAATAGGGTGGGTTGTGTCAGCAAGGGAACTGGGTGAAAAAACAACAATGTCAAATTAAAACGTGGAACTCAATGATCCATTAGTGACTCCCACGGAAAAAAAAAAAAAAAAAAAGCCAAAACAGGGGGAAATAATTGGAGTATTAAGGTATGGCTATACTGTTGCTACATGGTTTCAAGTGGAAGTTCTTCAGTTTAATAGCTGCGGTTTTCCAAAATGTATCCTTAGAGTAATTATATTCTTATATTGCTTTAAAATAAAATAAAATAACATAGTAAGTAAGTAAGTTAGCAAGTAAAAGAAAATAGAAAACAGTGTTGGTACAGTCAGAGCATGACACTGATTGTGATGCGTTGCAACACACTTTTAATGAAATTCTCAATTCTTCTGCCCCGGTGTCAGGTTTGGCTCGATGATGTGGTATATCTGTGCTTTTTTTTCTTTCTTTTCTTTTATTCCCTGGACAAAAAAGGGAAAGATCTAAACCTTTTCTTTTCCACTGAATTTACATCTTTTGCTCATTTCTCCTGCTTTCTTATCAAGAGAATTATAATGAAGGGCAGAGTCGGATATCTACAGGGATACAAGAAGACCTGGAGACAGGAGAGAATGCATCCACGGATGGCAAGAAATTTCCATAAAAGTACAATCAGCTTGGAATTTTAAAAGTGAATGTTTAAGTAGTCTAAGAGATTGGGCTTTGATTCACACTCTGATCAAACCCAAGACATCTCATTCAGAGAATAATGATTTTTCCCCCTTAATTTTTTTTTCTGTTTCTGTCTCATCTGTGAGCTTACAGGTAGAGCAAAGCCCAGTGGTATTGTTTTCCCTCCAGTAGTTGAACACAAGAACCTTTCTTCTGCCGGATTAGACATGGCCAAAAAGAATGGCAAATGCAGATACGCTGCTTTATAAAAGCCTGGATACATAGCAAAGATTCAGGCCCAAGTTACTGAATACATTTAATATCCCTGCTTAGACTGGAAGTAAATATATATATATATATATATATATATATATATATATATATATATATATATATATATATATATATATATATATATATATATATATATATATATATATATATATATATATATATTTGCATTTATTTGTAATATGAGAAAAAAATGTTTTCCTTTTGTAAATATTTCCCATAGTACATAATTGTGATTGAATGTGAAATGTCTGCTGAATTGTTTGGACAACACAGTTGAAAGAAGAGATGATTCCATGAGCAGTAACGTGTTTGTTTGGTTTTCAACAAACAACCTCCATAACTTATGAAAAGAGTCAAACCAAGCTCCTCTGCCCAATATTTCTTTTCCACTATCTTATCTAAGCATTTTTATTCAGTAAAAACTAAAGCCGGAGCTATATAAGTTAAAAGCTGAGCATGATTTTTATATATGGTCAAAAGAAATAAAAGGTCAACCTGAAATAAGACCAAACCAAAAACAATCCACTTGAGAAAACACTAAGTTGGAGGTGTTTTTTTCCCCCTTTTTTCCTCTAACTTAATAAGGTATAAAAGGACTTTAGGATGATTACTACTCAAAAAGTGACTCTTATTTTTGATCACACAGCAGAGCTCTGTACCGGTACATTGAACTGTAACGAGCAAACACTTTTCACTGTAGAGTTGATAAAGTAAAGGAAACTTTTCAAATCAGGTGTGGGATCTGAAGTGCAGACAGTCTTTACATTTTTGTTTTCAAATATAAATTGTCAGACAAGTGTGTTTTTTGCTCCAAGCTATTACTCTTTTATTACCCATTTTTGGAGTGAAAGTTCTTGACCAATTATTTTCAGACAGATGCAGGGATGCAGAATGAGTAGAAGCATCATCCTTTTTTTTTTTCCTTTTCACAGATGATGCCTAAGGTATGGGGAGAATGGCCAGAGGCTACAGCAGGCCTCTTGGGAGACAGAGGGCTTATAAGCTGTGAAACTGATGTATCTCATCCATTACTTTTCGTAAGTAAACCTTTAAAAACCTTGACAGTCCTCTCCATGTTTTCTCCAACCTGTATATATTTAGCATTTTATTAATCTGAAGTCATTTCGAGGCATCGACCAAGTATAATCTTGTGAATAATCAGAGATTCAAGGATGAATGAAAGTACTCAAACTTAGTTTTCCTCATCATTTGCAAGATTTTATATATCTTTTATCACACCTTATGTTACTTTCATAAAGCACAACTTTCCAAAATCAATACCCTGTACACTTTCAGGATGGAATATGTTTTATCATATCAGTCAACACTTCCTTTACAAGCCAGACTTCACCAATACCCATCAAAGTCTGGCCAGCCACAGCTAGTCATGGCTGTGCAGTTGAAGCAAGTTTGATGAAATGTAAAAAAAATAAATAAAAACAGACCTCTCCCTATTGCTGCCATGCAAAATCCCTTGATAATAAGCCCTCCTAAACCAAAAAAGCCTTGCAGGATGCCTCCAGAAATGTTCCCTAAGTCACAAGGATGCCATTCACTGGAAACCTCCCCCCCCTTACATATCCCCCACAAGGTCATCCTGTTTGAATGCTGTCACGTCCACTTAGATCCAGGGAAAGCAACACACATCTCCCTGTAGCTTCTTCCTGACTGCAACACAGATACCATATGCGTGGTATATATTTAGTAGGGACATTGTACAAATATGCATGACAAAGTATAACTGAAAAATCTTGAAGATTTTTTCCTGGAAGATGCCCGATTAAAAATAAAAATAAAATAAAATACACTGGTACAAAAAATATAATAATAATGATAATATAAAAATGAAAAAAATATCTATATTTTATTGCAATTTGACTCAATTAAAACAAGCTCTGTTTTACCCATCAGTGTGATTCATTTAAGCTGATCTGAGATCTGTCAATCAGTATCCTCAGTGGACATGGCCTCAGCATCTCAAAGCAGATCATTTTTGTGTGAATTTGAAACATAATTTTGTGAACTTCACGATTGTTTTAAATATTCATTACTTGACTGAGTTGATAACAGATAATTGTGATGTGATGAACTCAGAATGCATTTTTATATCTGCTTTACTCTAACTTTAAAAAAGACAAAACCAGCACGTTGCTAAGATTCAAGGTAGAAATGGGTAAAAGCAACAGTCACAACATATTGATACCTTGTCACATAGCCTACAAAGAAAATGCAAACATGACTTATCTTTTAAACACCAAACTATGTGTAAAATAAAAGACCCCTGGATGTAATAAAGCAGTGCGTACAGAGTTCTAGAGGTTTTTTTGATTGCTGTGTGCATGTGTGTTTTACATACTTAGAGAACAGGAATAATCTTGTGTCAATAGGTAACTTTACATCTGAGCAGACAAGAATCCCATGTGGAGTTCCCCAAGGTTTCTTCTTGGGACCTCTTCTGTTTCACATCTACATACTCCCACTAGCAGAGATTATAAAGAACAACAAAATAAACTACCATTGCTATCCAGATGAAATGCAGATATATACAACAATGTCACCAGGAGGCCCTGTACAGGCTCTTGGTAAATGCATTGAGGAGCTTAATGACTGGATGAGCCATAACTTTCTCCAGTTAAACAAAAGCAAAACTGAAGTAATTGCCTTTGGAGCCGAAGATAAACTATTACAGGTCACCACAGAGCTTCAATCTATACACCTAAAAATTACCAACCAAGCCATAAATCTGGGTGTACTGATAGATTCAGTGTTAGGGTTTGGCACACCTTTCCTCCAACAGATGGCGCCAAAGTCTGGTCAGGCTTGGCCAGAGCACCACAGCTGATCCCGATCACCGTCCCCACACCTGACACCACTCAGCCTCGTCACCCAGTCTGCTCTTAAGCTTGCCTCCCACAAGCTGTGGTGTCGGATTATTTTCTCCAACTCAGAGCCCTGTAGGCTGCCCGTTTTCCTGGTCTTCCTTGGTCTCCTGTTTGTGGGCCTTCCCTTCCTGGGTCCTTGGGATTACTTTTTCCAGCCGTGAGTTTCCCTCCGGTCTGCGCCTTTTGTTTGGTTTTTCCAGCCGTGAGTTTCCCTCCGGTCTGCGCCTTTTGTTTGGTTTTTCCAGCCGTGAGTTTCCCTCCGGTCTGCGCCTTGTTTGGATCTTCCAGCCGTGAGCTTCCCTCCGGTCTGCGCTTTTAGTTGGACTTTCCAGCCGCGTTTTTTCGGTCTGTGATTTTGTGTTTGCATTCCTTCCCTCCTGTGGAGCGCCTTTTGTTTAATAAACTTTATTATACCTGAACCTTGCTTGTGTTGTCCTGCATTTGGGTCCGCCCTCCTTCCCTCGAGCCTTAACATTCAGACATAAATTTGGAAAAACACATTGGGGCAATAACAAAGTCCCCCTACTATCACCTTAAGAATATATCAATGTTAAAAGATCTAATGTCTCTGGACAAACTTGTCCATACATTTATCTTTAGTAGGCTTGATTATTCTAACAGCATCTTTACAGGGTTGCCTAAAAAGTCAGTAAGACAACTGCAGCTCATTCAGAACTCTGTCTGCTCTTTACTAAGACCAAAAAATGGACCACATCAGTCCAGCTCTGAGATCTTTACACTGGCTGCCTGTCTGTCAAAGGATATATTTTAAGGTTCTGATACTGGTCTATAAAGCTCTGAAATGTTAAGGACCAAAATACATCAGTGACCTCTTGACCCAGTATGAACCTTCATCTGGATCCGGTTTTTTATCAGTTCCCCAAGTCAGAACCAGACAGGGAGAAGCTGCATTCAGCCTGTATGCTCCACATGTCTGGAATAAACTCCCAGAAAGCCTCAGATCAGCTGGAACACACAGTGTATTTAAGTCCAGGTTGAAGAGAAACCTGTTCTCAGCTGCTTTCGAATAAAGCTCTAAACCTAAACTTTATTTTTTAAATTTGTTTAGAAACATGATTATATTTTAACTACTGATTTTATCAGATTTTTATCCATTGATTAAATCATGCTTTTTATTAGGGCCCGAGCACTTACAGTGCGAAGGCCCTATTGTATCTGTAGGAATTCTTTATTCTTTCTTTCTTTATTCTTTATTCTTTATTTTCCTTCTGACGAAAGGAGGGCCTTTTTGCCCCCCTAAACGTGCCCCAAAAGTCACCAAATTTTGAACGCAAGCCAGGCCTGGCGAAAAATTTGATATTTCATGGTTTGCATTAATGGGCTGGGCAAGGCTCAACAGCGCCCCCCAGAAAAATTTGTGCCTCAAGCCCCACAATACGGTTTGGCGTACATGCACGAACATCGGTACACACCTGTATCATGGCACAACTTAAAGAAAAGTCTCTTGGCGCCATGGCCGAAACCGAACAGGAAGTCAGACATTTTCAATTAATCGTGTCATTTTGGCGAAATTTAAACCATTTCTTCATCCGCTTCAGAGCCCGAACCGAAACATGCTCCCAGGTGTGTTATACATCAAAATGTGCGTCTCCATCCTGCGACAACGCACATTTCTTTTCTCAGTCAAAAGCGTTACCGTGGCGACGCTAGATGCCAAAAAGCGCGCCCACCTTTCATCTGATTGGTTGAGACAGAAAAAACTTTGTGCCTCAAGCCCCACAATACGGTTTAACGTACATCCACGAAAATCGGTACACATCTGTATCATGTCGCAACTTAAAGAAAAGTCTCTTGGCACCATGGCCGAAACCAAACAGGAAGTCGGCCATTTTGAACATTTTGAATTAATCGCGTAATTTTGGCGCAATTTATGCCGTTCCTTCGGCAGTTAATGCGGCCCGAACCGTAACGTGCACCCAGGTGTGTTATACATCAAAATATGCGTCTCCATCCTGCGACGACCTGCATTACTCTTCTCTTTCAAAAGCGTTACCGTGGCGACACTAGATGCCAAAAAGCGCGCCCCCCCTTCATCTGATTGGTTCATATTTGATAGTTCCCCAAAAGTCACCAAATTTTGCACGCAAGCCAGGCCTGGCGATAAATTTAATATTTTATGGTTTGCATTAATGGGCGTGGCCTAATGGCTCAACAGCGCCCCCTAGAAAACTTTTCTCTGCCCTAACTTTTGAACGGGTTTTGATAAAGACATGTGGGTGGTGTCATCGGACTCGGTATTGAGTACTTGACCTTCATTGGCCTGAATTATCCCCGTCCCTTCTTCTGATTGGTCAATATTTTCTGGCATAACTTTTGAATGGTTTGACATACAGAGTTGTGGGTGGTGTCATCGGACTCGGTTTTGACTCCTTCACTTTAATTGGTGCAAATTAGCCCCGCCCCTTCTTCTGATTGGTCGATATGTGATACTTCCGATTTTCTGCAATAACTTTTGAATGATTTGACATAAAGACTCGTGGGTGGTGTCATCGGACTCGGTTTTGAGTTCTTGAACATAATTGCTGTAAATTAACCCCGCCCCTTCATCTGATTGGTCGATATCTGATAGTTCCTACTTTCTGCCATAACTTTTGAATGGTTTCATGGTTCATGGTTGAATGGTGTCATCCGCTAAATGTCCAGGCCTGAAGACATCTACATGAAAGTCATACAAGCTCTTCCACTGCAGCACCCCTGAACGTGCACAAGGGTGCGAGGGCCCGTTCATCGCTGCTTGCAGCTTTAATTTGTGTTTTAATGTCTTTGTAAAGCACTTTGAATCACCTTTTTGTTGAATTGTGCTACAAAAATAAACTTGCCTTGCCTTTAATTTTTTTCTTTTTCTTTTTTGTTGTTGTTTTTTTATGGATACTATGAATTAATCCCGCTACATTCTGAAGCAATGTATGAGTGTACTTGCAGCAATGTTCAATGTCTATAGTCTCATTGACTTTTTTAAATGTATTTATTTTTTTAACTTCAAGCAGCTGAAAAGGCTGAAACACTAGAACAGCATTGACTCTTCCCTGGTCTTTGTGGAAGACTAAATCATTAGGTGGAGAACTTGTGCAGGAGCTAACAGGCAGTGACATGTACCAGCTGCCATGACACACATGCTCATATTAACAATAT
This sequence comes from Cololabis saira, assembly GCF_033807715.1. Taxonomy (NCBI): domain Eukaryota; kingdom Metazoa; phylum Chordata; class Actinopteri; order Beloniformes; family Belonidae; genus Cololabis; species Cololabis saira. Next base: position 22,902,915 of record NC_084587.1, read on the forward strand.
CTGCAAAGAGAGAGTCTATACACATGTAAATATTCCAATGCAAAAATGTGTCGTTGCTGCTTTGTGAATTTTCTAAATATAAAATAGAAGTAAGGATAAAACTTCATGAAAATGGCTTTGCTGATAACCCCAACAATCTTTGTTTTGTTTCCCACTTCACAGTGGTCCATTTAACACAAGTATTTCTCCCAAGTGGCTCTCAACAGGCCACAAATTGGCAGCAAGGCTGAGAAGCAGTACCATACGCAGCAGCCTTCTTGATACATCAGGGTTTTTTTCCCCCTGTAAACTGCTGAAAAAAATGGAGGAAATCATCTGAGCTCAGATGTGAAGCAGATGCTGTAATTGCCTTAACACTTTTAAAGGCTGCTAGAGGGCAACTCCAAAAGATCTCTGACTCTAGTGGCTATTCATAAGCTAGAGACAGACTGTATCCAAATATAAATAATTATATTAGTTCCCTGATATCCGTCCTCGATGATACATACTTTTATCCAGTCAGCTTTCAACAATGTCTATCTGAGTCATTTGTGCCAGAACCAGCAGACCGGCCAACAGCCTTGACCACCAAGTACTCAGGCTGCTAAATGGACAGTCCACCTTCCCTAGTCCCCCTCTTTCACCCACCTGGCTTTATACATCACACGCCATCTACCATGCAATGGCAATAACATTGAACTGTGAATTGGATTTTGCATGTTTGAGACTCCATTTCATGTGGAAACATGAATCATTTTATAATACAAATGTTAGTCACCTATAGCTTCTTGAAGACTCATATTTCTAGAGACGTTGAAGCAAAAACGTCTCTCCTTGACTAATGCATGATGTAGAGTTATAGTTTTTGAATCATGGTCACAGTGAATAGAGTGAAAGGGCAGGGTGAAAACAATGAACCACAAAAGGAGCTGCTAAATCAAATTACACTGACCTTTCATGTAAATGTGGTAATTTCATACGATAAATATTGATTAAAGGAAGTATAACTGAATAACACGATATAAATATGAGAACGCAAGACAATTGGGATGGTTGCATCATACTATGGCTCTATATCAGTTTGTTGTTTTCTTCTAGTATAAGTATAAAAATTATGAAAAACTAGAAAGTGAATTTAACCCTAAATTCTCTCCGTGACATAATCATATTGTCCCATTTTGTGCTTTTTCTTTGCTCAAACATTCTATGTATTCAGTGCACCTTGGGGTGCACTGAATAATTAATGGGGGTCTAATGACAAATGTAATCTAAGATTGACCTCAAAAACATTGATCTGTTCAGATGTTGCATATCATTGTGAACAATTAATCTATTTACATCTGACCCTAACAAACTGCTATAGGCTTACAGTATATCACAGTCAACACTGCTGCCTTACAGATTTGTATTTATACTTTCATCTATCAAAATGCGCTTTCCTACAGTTTTTCTCCAATTTTTCTATTAAAATCTGGTGTCCTTTTTTGTTCTGGCCTTTTGAGTTACACAGTGCTCGTAACCCAAATAGAAGTAAACGGACTTCAGCAATTCATACTGAGCTATAGTACTCAAGAGACACCAGCTAATCAATTTGGCTTCTCTGGGTGCCCTTAGAAATGCCTTGTGGGCTTAACAGCCACAATAATTGGAATCTGTAAGAATACTGCATTACACTGTGATGGGTCTCTGTAATAGTGGGCACCTGTCAAACCGACAGGAAGCCAGGAAGAATTTCAGTTACTACTGCACAGGAGCTTATACTTTAGAATCAAGCATATTAAGCTCTCTCCCAATTCAAACTTTATGTTATTAGACACAGCAGAGTCACTCATGTATTTATTCACTCAAAACCCAAGCTTGTATAAGAAATGAGAAACAATGTTTTAAAAAAAGAAACAAAAAATGGGGAGGAAGGTGGTGATGAAAGCAACTGGCATATGTCCCACGGTCTGGAATTAACTTTCTGATATCCTTGAAATATAGATCTATGCCTTGAAATTATTTGACGAAAGCTAAAAGCAGTAACCAGATTATGCATGTTTTTTTTTTTTTTGTTTTTGAGGGTGGAGGATATAATTATGAAGGAGTAATGTGTAAGATTGTAGTTTAAAATATCCCAAAATAATGTAAAAGCAGCAAGAGAGTCAAAAGAAATGGAAAAACTGCAGTCATGTCACAAAAATGATGACTTTGTTTTTAGCTGCTACCAAGTTAGCATGCTTGATAACTGGCTTCGGTCCGTCCAGTCTCATAATACCAATTTCTGCCATCTGTGGTTGTAGTGAGCAACATCTTTGAGGGCATACTTGAACTTCGTGTCATTCATGTAGGTACTCCCGCCAAGTTACCATTTTAGTATTGGTAAACAGAAATAGCGAGGATGGCTGAAGCTCTCGGAAAGAGAACTTTGCTACCATCACGGCCACCTGGTACAAACTGCCTCCTTTGGGACAGAAAAAAAGAGCTGACAAAAACAGGGCAAAATCCGAAGTAAATATCAGCAGTACTTTCTCCCATTGGAGACGGCTTATGGACAGCAAAGAAATTAAGTTTCATGCAGAACTTGCAACAATGCAACTTTTAGATTACTAAGTGATCTGCTGCTGATTTTTGTTTCGCTAAACATTTTTGCTGGTAGAGTAAGTAAAGTTACTATGGCTTCAGTTCAACACTACAGTAATGCTGACACAATACTTGTACTGTTAAAGCAAACCCCATAATAACAGTAATTTCGATATAATCCCCCCCAAAAAATTAGCACAGTCAGAAAAACATGTAATTAGCTTATGCAAACAAAAAGACAGATGTTTAATTGTAAAACATTTCCAGTTGATTATGGGGACAAAAAGTACGGCCTCAGAAAGTACAATCTTTATACATCATGAGTTCTCAAGTGGACCCAGTCTGCTGTGCTGATCTAGCTGCATGGTGAACAGGAGTCACGATCCATTAAAGATGAAATGCACTGTTAAAGGTTTGGTTGTGTTGGCAGAGATCAAATCATGAGACGATTTTCACTGTCTAAGTGGCATAATACTGGAACATCAGATATAAACTGCATGTCATTTTACTATCAGTGCACAAGCAAACAGACCACATTTGAAAGATAATGGTACCAGATTAAGCATGGCATCATATCGTTTTATCCTCTCAATATTTTTTTCTCTTTTGTGTATGTTTGCAGGTCGGAGCTTCGGGAGCTGCGTGCTGACCTGCAGTCCCCCCCCCCCTCTGATCATCCCACTGCTGCTTCCACCTGTCTGTGTAGATGTCGGCTATATGCTTGCTGACATCCTGGCCTGAACAGAACTGCAACGTGTAAGTATTAAAACATGAATCAAGTTAGCATGTGGCTAAATTAGCTGCAGTTCAACACAACGCTCCATAGGTATCAACATTTTGAGTTTAACCTGGGGTTAAGCTTCACATTTAACCTAACTTTATACATCAGAAAATATACTGGCTAGCATCCGTGACAAGTGAAAGTACGAGAGCTGTAGAAAAGACATAACACATATAATTAGCTTTGAAAGGCTTAATCTGAAACATTATTTTTCAATAATAATAATAACCACAAACATCAATTAACCTACTATGCATGTTTTTGGACTGTGGGAGGAAGCCGGAGTACCCGGAGGGAACCCACGCAAGCACGGGGAGGACATGCAAACTCCACACAGAGAGACCCCCGCCGGGCCAGGGAGTCGAACCTGGAACCTTCTCAGTATGAGGCAACAGTGCTAACCACCAAGCCACCGTGCTGACCCACTGAAAAAAATTATTACTCTGAAATGTTTTTAAGGCAGTTTTTGGCAGAAGACTTTGTGGTCTTCTAAGGATAGTATGGTTTTCCTGTATTGTTAATTTATAAGAAAAACTGAAATTTGAATTTTAAAACTTTTCAAGAAAAAAACTTTCAAACAATATCCCATATGCAGTTGAACAAGTAAAATGGTACCAGAAATTGAGGGAAAAATTGCCGGACAGGAGTTAAATGTCTCTAATGACCTACAAGGTTTAAAACTATATTTAAGACAGCACAAGCCCTCATTTAGTCATGTTAGTTTTCATCATCTAATCAGTAGTTGGAAAAAAAATGACCAACTTCTGTTCTGACATGGGATTTTGCTCACAAACGTTTGCTTGGTACTCTTGAATGAAGTTAATGCTTTCTGTTGATTTCAAACATTTTCAGCTTGGTGTCTGTTTATTCATTATTTTCCAAAAACAAAATTATTTCAGCCCTCTTTAATCTATCTGAATCAGCAGTGGGGCATTAACATGTCAGCACTCCAAGAAATCCTCAACATCAGTAGCAAACATCCCCTGATAGTCCAACATCATCCAATATTGTGACAGAAAAATATAGCATCCCTTTTTCCAGCCACCCACCTCTATTTTGTACATGATGTTACAGCTTCCTCTTCTTACAGGTTTGATTTAGAAATACAGAAGACAGAAAAATATATTTAAACTTAAGTGTTTTTGTGAAGAGTTGGGCATTGAAATGCAGCCCTTAACAAAGCATGGCGTTGGGTCTGAATTTCATCGAGTATGGGCAGTTTCATCAATATTTAGCCTCTCCACAACCTCACCTCTTCTTCTGATAGAAGCAAGTGGAGGCCAGGGTACAAGGAGAGGCCACCTCTCCCAGTGATGCTAATTATCTTGTTTGCTATGTGAGTAGCTCGCAGGCATTCTGATTGCATTTACTTGACAAAATAAATAAATGATTATCATAAAAATGTAATGCCATTTCTGACCTTTCCCTGTACCATTGCCATGTTAGCAAATGTATATTGAAGCAAACATTGCTAAAATGTTTTATTCGTCAGGTACTTTCTAAGTCTTTATACGTGATACCTGCTTGGGAAAACTTTGTGTGTGTTTGTCAATTATATTTCACCAGTGGTGTTTTGCTTCTTCCTTTCTGTCTTCTAAGACAGTTTGATTCAGAATCAACTAGAATAGAACTTGAGGGTGACATAAACTTTTTTTATTAAAAGGATAATCCTGAGTAAAAACATCCATTGGGCTATTTTTAAGCAGTAAGGAAGATAGTTTGTGGCTTTATGGCTTCTGCTTCAGTATAACTGCAGCAGTAGTTATATAGCAAAGGCCATGAACTATTCCTCCTTTGCAACTATTGATAAGAGTTTGCACAACTTTGGTAGTCGACTTGTATGGACTTGTAACAAGATGCCTATAAAAACATTTCTTTTTATCCACCTTTTGGACATATACAAAGTTAAAATCCTCTCAGTTGGTCTGTAACTTAAGTGGAATGTTCTCTGACAATAACCTGCGCTCCCCACTACCTTGCTTGCTTTTGTGCCTTGCCCTGTCTACATTTATTAGATAAAACATGTTTACAGCAAAGAAAATTACAAATTCACCTAGCTTTGTGTTTGTACTGGAAAGTCCTAATTGAATCTTTCCCTGACGTTCATTTAGTGACTTTCTCTCTGAGGTTTCAACTAGCTATGTACCAGAAGTGGTGTCAGACCAGAACTTGCAGTCTACTTTATTGCCAGCCGGTGGTAACATTTAAACATCCTCAACATTTCCATCTGGTACAGTCTTTTAGTAGAACTACTTTTTGAATGCAGCACAGCAGAATAAAAAAAATTATGAAAAAAAAATAAAGACAAAGGTACTGTTGTAAAGCAACCACTGTGATACCTGTCATGTTGGTTTGTTAGTTTGCTGCGAACCCTAAAAGCTAATTGTCCTGTTTTCTCCTTTCAAACAGTGATTTTAGTTTTGTACTTGAAAACAAGTAACCAGGCATTCCAGTGATGGCTCCAGGGTGGATGGTGCAATTGTCGCCCAGTAGAGAGTTTGTTGAACTCTACCCCAAATTGGCCTGTGACCGACAGGAGCAGAAATGTAGATGCAGCCCTGCGCAGGGTAACAAGATTGAGCTGTATAGCCCACATATTCAACACTGTCCCATCCAGTACATTCACCAAGCGGTAGAAAGGGGATATGTATGGAGAGTAACTACTCTGATTGAGTCAAGTTCAAGTTCAAGTTTATTTATAAAGCACTTTAAAAACAACAATATCTGACCAAAGTGCTGGTCAAGCAAAAGGAAAATATAAACAAAACAGGACCACATAAAACATAAAACACATAAACAAAATAAAACAATCATGCCAAGTTAAATGCTAGTGAGTAAAAATTAGATGAAATTTAAAAACAGCCATAGAAGGAGACAGGCGTCTTGCATTGGTGCATTGGCAGCTCGTTCCAGAGTTTGGGGCCAGTTACTGCAAAGGCCCGGTCACCCCAGCTCATTAGCCTGGAGGGGCGAATTATTAGGCAAAGTTGGTCAGCTGACCTAAGAGCCCTAGAAGGTCTATGGACGTTTGAAAGACCTGAGATATAATAAGGTGCAATACCATATAAAGATTTAAAAACAAATAAAAGAATTTTAAAATTGATCCTATAACGGACGGGGAGCCAATGAAGAGCTGCGAGCACAGGTGTAATATGGTCCTGCCTTCACGTTCTGGTGAAGAGGCAAGCTGCAGCATTTTGAACCAGCTGCAGGCGGGACAGGGAGGAACACCTAATACAGTGTATTGCAGTAGTCTAGGCAGGATGACACAAACGCGTGTATAACTTTCTCAAAGTTTTCGAGAGATAAAAAGGGTTTAACCTTGGACAAAAGCCTCAACTGGAAGAAACTAGATTTTACAACTGCATTAATTTGTTTCTCCATCTTAAAGTTAGAGTCCAAAATGACACCAAGGTTTTTGGCAGTATCTTTGACATGTGGCTCTAGGGGTCCTAGATCTACATATGAGTCACAGGCAGCACTGGGACAAAAAACTAGGACCTCAGTTTTATTTGCATTAAAGTTTAAAAAGTTTAAAGCATTCCAGGCATTGAAGTCCTCCAGACAGTGGAGTAAACTTTTAAGTTGGGAGTGGGAGAGTGGGAGCCATTGTGTTTTAATGGCATGTAAATTTGCGTGTCATCAGCATAGCAGTGAAAAGAGCTGTTATATTTTCTAAGAAAAGATCCCAAGGGCAGCATGTACGGGGAAAAGAGTATAGGCCCCAGAATAGACCCTCGAGGAACACCAAAAGGGAGAGGAGCAGAGGGGGATACCGATCCCTCCAGGCAGACAGAAAAACTTCTGTCTGATAGACAGGATGTAAACCATTTCAGAGCAGTGCCTCTGATGCCAGCACAGTGTTCCAGACGGGAGATTAATATGCCGTGATCTACAGTGTCAAATGCAACTGTAAGATCAAGGAGAATCAGGATGGCAGAATCTCCAGAGTGAGTGATTGAATACAAATCATTAAAAACCTTAGGTAGCGCTGATTAGGTGCTGTGGGGGGCTTTAAAACCAGATTGGAGAGGTTCCAGGATACCACGTGTATCTAAAAAAGACTCTAAAAAAGACTATAGTTGTTGCAGCACAAGTTTCTCCAGAATCTTGGATAAAAGTTTCAAAATAGGTCTGTAGTTGGAAAGTACTGAAGTGCCTAAATTGGGATTTTTAATCAATGGCTGAACAACAGCGTCCTTAAACTTCTTAGCCACGACACTGGCGGCAAGGCTATTGTTCATAATTGCTAAAGTGCTGGGACCTGTAGTCTCAATTGTCTGTTTAATGAGAAGTGAAGGAACACTATCTACTGGACCCGATGAAATTTTCATTTGGTCCACAGATTTGCTTAAAGTGGAGAGAGATATTGGCTCAAACTGACTAAAAGTGACAGGGAAGGTCACAGAGATAGAGGAGTCAATAGAAGGAGGGGTTATCAGAACTCTGATGCTGGTCATTTTGAAAGTAAAGTACTGCTGGAATTTTTCACCACTAACTGAGGAGGTGTCCAACTCAACAGGCTGGTGGGTTATTGAGAGCAGTGTTAATAGTATTAAAAAGAACACAGGGTTTGTTACAATTGCGTCCAACAATATCAGAAAAATATTTAGTTTTTTCAGATTTGACAGTATTTTTATATCTGAGCGATGTTTCCCTTAAAATGTCAAAAGATACATGTAAATTATTTTGTTTCCACCTGCGTTCCGCCCTCCTACACTCTTGCGTAGTCAAGTCACTTGCTACATATTTCAAGCAAACCAATCTCCAGGCTCACCTGAAAAAGATTCTCAAAGCCTGTGTAGAGACTTGCTGGAATCCCTTGCATGTCTTAAATGGTCCATTAGCAGTCAATAGGAAGACACCTGCACACTTCTGGAAGAGCGAAGTTGGAGAAGTTGGCTGCCTGACAAGCTTGGATGAAAACGCCCCCTCTCTGACATCGTCCCATTCCTTGAGCTTTCCTGATTCCTTGTTTAAGAAAGGCACTAAAGTTCTGGAGGAAACACAAACCCCGACCCTCCATCTATCATTTTTTTGGATGATGTCCTATTTTTACACAGTAATCTGAAGCACCACACCAAGCAGGAGTTTTAACTAGCCCATCCCCTTACGTTAAAACTGAGCAGGTGCAGTCAGTGTGCATACCGATGCACAGTTTATACATTTTCAGTTTTATTATTTAAGTTAAGAAGTACATGTCCATGCTGATGCAGTTACATTTTCAGTTTTATTATTTAAGAAGCGCTTTTGTGACAATTTGTGTCTGGAATTTTATTTCCATTCCTGTCGGAACCTGTGTCAGGTGCAGGTTTAGGTATGATAGGCACAGGCGGGGGCAGGTTGGCAAAGGTTGGAACCAAAAAGAAGGTGTCCAGTTTGATCCCCAGCTGTGTGAAGTTCTCCCCGTGCGTGTATATATATATATATATATATATATCATTCTATTTTTTTCAAGGGCCTTTTTGTGTTTAAATGTCTTCTACAGATGATTTCTCTGATGGTTCTGTGAAACAAATCTTAAAAGAGGCCGATTTTTTTTTCTTTTAGGTTCTTTTGACTTTTTTTTTGGTTTTGCATTCAGATGGAGAAAAAAGCAAATACATAGTAAGTTATACAAATTTCTCATATATTTTTAGTTTATTTAGTTTAGTTTTTTTTTCCATAGTTTCACATCTATAAGAAGGACAGTCAAAACAGGCTGTCTTATTAACACAGATGAGATGGTCAGCAAACACACCTCTTTACCTCACTGAAAGCATCCTCAGTGACTGAGTCTGCAGTTTGCCCAGACTACATGATGGCCCCAAGAGACTGGCATTTGCGTCACCTGTCTGTCACTCTTTTTCTCTCTGACTCAGAAGCTCACTTTATTGTGTCTGTCAGTTGTGAGCTGGTGGTTTGCTTCCACTCATTGTCACCTCTATGTCAGGCCCTGACCGATAAAGCTCGCACCAGCGCCAATCTCCTTTCTTCAGCTCCGCTGGCTGTTCCTGGACGCCATTCCACCACTAATTAGCTCTTCAGAGATTTCGCTTCATGGAAACTGTGGGTTGGTGGTGGGGTGTTTTCCTTTTTTTTGGGGGGGTGGGGGGGGGGGGGGGTGGGGGGGTGTGTAAGGGTAGAAGCAGAAGAGCAATGTGAAGAGGAGTTAGTCCCATTGAAAATTGTGCTGAAGTGACAGCACACTGATCCTTGAACTGACAGACACATAAATCCCAAAGTATAGACGGATAACCGGATGGTTGGAGGGATGGATGGATGAATGGATGGTTACTATACTGTACAACCACTGAAATGTGTCACAAATGTCCTGGCTTTGTCAGGACAACATAACCACTTCAAATCTTGAGTTGATTAACATGTTGGCAGGGCTTTCTACATGGAAAAAAAAGTGCCTTTGTCTTCAGGTGTGTAAATATTGTGCTAGTGGAATATGAAAGTAGTGCAACTATAAGGTACAAAAACATAGGAAAAAAGATCAAGAGTGGGTCTCACATCAAGGAGGACCCTGAGGATGTCTTTGTTGTCAACTTCAGAAGGGGGAAGAGAGTAGCAGAGGAGGAAACTGGCAGAAGGGGGAAAGATGCCAGAGAGAGCTCAAAGGATTCGGTCTGGGCAAGGTGATCGGTATTCCTCGGCAGTCTGCCTTCTGGCTCAGATCAGTGGGAGTAAGCTGGCAGCCAAGCCAGAGGGCATAACAGCACAAACACACCTACAGTACTACACTGCTAGAGGTTCGGCTTCACAATCTGGAGAGGCGGGAGCTAGAGGGCGAGACAGGGAAGTGCAGGAGAAAATAAGTACACTGTAATTACCCTCAAATCATCAACAACTGACACTCATTGTAAATATGTGCAAGTGTGTATGCGTACAAAAGCATAATTTATCACCCACTGACACGTGAAAACAATGGAACTGATGGCACAGAGGTCACCACTCAGGTAGAACCATCCTGAGGCCACAGATGTGTCATATCTACTTACATCATCACCTCAGTCTTGGATGAAATCCAAAAACCCCCAGTGTGTAATGTAGAGAGGATGTGCACCTCTTAAAGGACTTCATACCGCCATGCTGGGACACAAGCTTGACTCACTCCTTGCGTTAGACACCTACATGGCCTGAGCCAATGTTCTATTACAGCTCTGACTAAAGGTCTAAACAGGTACCTGATGGGTGGGCAGAGCTAGGCAGGTCACGCCAATGAGGAGCTCATGCACACACACATACACACAGAGAAAATTCTGTGACAAGTACCAGATGTCCTGGCAAGGGCCAGCTGTCTCCCTAAGCTGCCCTCGTCACCCACGCGTGCACACATTGCATTTGGCTATGATGTGCATTCGATGCAGTAGGTGTCCCAGATCACCTGTGGTCTGATGTACTGTGAGTTCTATCACTCTAATTCCACACTACTCACAGCTTCAAATGGCAGCAAAACCATTTGTCAGGCATTTTTCTTTTTTTGCACTCCAAAAGTGAATGGATGAAGAGTCAGATCAAATACAATATTTTCCTATCTTGACGTGATTAAAAAAAAGAAAGACAAACACATGATAAATGAAGAGCACACCATTTTAGTGGTGACACATATAAACGTCAGTTCTTGTTATTGTTTCACTTGACCTATTCACCTCATTGTCTCTGCAGTCAATATCAGCTTGTTCAGATGTGATGTTAACAATTAATATAGCTTGAGACCAAGGGGCAACATCCATTTTTCAGAGTTGAGGTCAGTGCAGAAAAAAGAAAAAGTGTTGTTCATTGAATGACTTCTAGGGACTGGCTTCAAAAGCGAGTCAATCTCTACTAACTCTCATGTTGAAATGTCTAACTTTTCAGCCGAAATAAACATATCTACTGCCTTTATCAAAAAATATCTTCATAGCTATGTTTCAAATCCATGACAACTGTACGGGGAGTGAACTTTTATCTATCACATCAGGTTGAATTATGTAAAGCAACAAATGCATGCATAATTAGGGGCAAGGATGTTTCAATTAGGCTAGCTGCCACTTTAGCTACAGAGTGACTAGCAATGTCTTTATGTGACTTTTTGTTGTGAAGAGAGACCTAACAGTGCACAATCATTCTTATATTGAAGATAATAGGTTTTGTTGTTCTGTCAATTGTAACAGATTGTGATAACTAGCTGTGAGATGGTTGGACCATAAACTGTATATAACAATGGACGCGTTCTGTCACATGACCCATTGGTTTCTGAAGGCCAGGTTAGAAGCTTGTTTTCCTTCATACCGACGGCAACCATGTTGCTCAGCAAGCTGATGGGAACACACCCACTGCATGTCAATCAAAGTTAGCTTCCAGCTCCTTCAGCCGAACCCTGCCAAAATATCTGCAGAGCTACCATCAGACATTTACATCAGCATATCATTTAATGTCTTGGCTCACATTTTACCGAAGCTGGGTTTCTACATAGAGATGGTTGCTTTGTGAAGGGCGGTAGCATGACGATTACAAATAAGGAAGTTGTAACAGCTAACGATTGGCTGAGCCGACTGCCAATCAGTCATATTCGAAATCAATTTAATCCTTAATATAAATTGGCGTGGTACAGAAAGATTCACCCCCCTCAGAGTTGTCATGGATGTGAAATATGTTTATTTCTGCTTTAAAGTTAGACATTTTAACATGGGAGTCAACGGAGATCGACTTTCTTCTGGTGTCGGCCCTCTATCTGTCAGTCAAGGAATTGCAACGAAACTTAATTCTGCATGAGCGTCAATGCGTAAGTGAGATTGTTGGCACTTGGGCTGGACAGAGGACAAAGCTTAGCTAAACAGCGGTAACAACCTCCGTCTTTGAGCAAAGGCTACAATCTGGGTTTACCAGTTATTTGCCACAAACTCATCTTCTGCTGGGCAGCAGCTGGAACACCTGGCTTCTCCAGCCTAGACATCCTTCAGTTTGGAAGGTAGACTAACTTTGCCCAGACCTCCATCACAACCCAGCTCTGAATAGCGTTGAGGATGGTCAATTAGCTGAGCACTGATTCAGAGAAGGTATCACTAGTGCAAGATCAGACCTTCACCAGACCCCATTCCAGCTCCAACGGTACTCATTAAAAATATGAGTGCTGGTAGTGCAGCCATCTCACAGCTAGAAGGTCCTGGGTTCAATTCTCGGCTGTGAGTGCTGAGTGCGTGTTAAGTTCCCCCATGACTTCATCACCCACACTCTGGGTGGGGTTGGCAAAAGGGACTGTGTGGAGTTTGCATGTTCTCCCTGTCTTCCCTTGGGTAGCTAATGTGAGCTACCCTCACAAAAACACGCAACAGTCCTGGGCTATACACTGCCCCCTCTGGCGAGCCGGGGCGCCAGACGGGGTAGGGAGGATCTAGCCGGAATAACATGATCCTTCTACAAGCTACGTCCGGCCAGAGAAGCCCCACCCTGTCTGGTGAAAAGAAGCGGCCTGCTCACTCCTCAAGTAAAGGAGGAGACTTGAGCTCAGTGCAGGGCCCTCCTTGGCAGAGTGAGAGCAATGCCCAAGACTGACTTAGGTAGGAGCACTGGGTGATAAAATGGGGAAATCGGGATAAAAATATAAATTAAAGCTGCAAGCAGCGATGAACGGGCTCTCGCACCCTTGTGCACGTTCAGGGGTGCTGCAGTGGAAGAGCTTGTATGACTTTCATGTGATGTCTTCAGGCCTGGACATTTAGCGGATGACACCACCCACGACTCTCTATATCAAACCATTCAGAAGTTATGGCAGAAAGTAGGAATTATCAGATATCGACCAATCAGATGAAGGGGCGGGGCTAATTTGCAGCAATTATGTTCAAGGACTCAAAACGAGTCCGATGACACCACCCACGAGTCTTTATGTCAAACCATTCAAAAGTTATTGCAGAAAATTGGAAGTATCACATATCGACCAATCAGAAGAAGGGGCGGGGCTAGTTTGCACCAATTAGGGTGAAGGAGTCAAAACCGAGTCCGATGACACCAACCACGACTCTGTATGTCAGACCATTCAAAAGTTATAGCAGAAAATAGGGACTATCAAATATTGACCAATCAGATGAAGGGGCAGGGCTAATTCAGGCCAATGAAGGTCAAGTACTCAATACCGAGTCCGATGACACCACCCACATGTCTTTATCACAACCCGTTCAAAGGTTATGGCGGAGAATAGGGACTATCAAATATTGACCAATCAGAAGAAGTGGCGGGGCTAATTTGCAACAATTATGTTCAAGGACTCAAAACCGAGTGCTCCACCTTGGGAGCTTTGCTAGTCCTCTTTTCAATTTTGGCAATACTTGTTTCAAATGATTTTTGTAGCGATATCTGAAATGAAAACAGATTAACAGATTTAATTAATGTATTTAATCTCACATTAGTTATTCTGGAGGGTACACCTGCATTCGACCAACCACAGCTTGGGTAGGCTCCAACAGATCCTTGCAACCATGATAAGGATTGAAGCAAGTATGGATTATGGATTGATCTATTTTTTTTTCATTTGAAATAGTTTTTCCTTTTTTTATGCTTTGATTTGAATGTCAGCAGGGGAAACTTGATTTGGGATTTTGAAGTTGTGTGTTCCTAATTTTAAATGCCAGAATTACTTAACCAGGATTATTTACCATATTACTTGAGTAAAACTTGTATGGCTTGCTCCAACACTCGTTCTCTCCGATAATCATACAATTTTGGAAAACAAAATTTTACAGATTTCTATCAATAGACATATGGTCTTACTGCATCAGATGCAACCACGCAAACCATTGGCCAAGCTAAATGACAGATGTAACGCTCATTATAAAGGACCCATTTTCAAAGGAAATGTCATCTGAACAAAAATATATTTCACAGAACTGTACAAAATTTTGGCTTCAAAAGTGTAGAACAGAATTCTGAAAGTGTTGCTAAATCTCACGATTCATAATTCATACCAAACATGATTACGCACTCAAGAAGTGAGACCTTGAGTCTCTGTTTGGACCAACGTGTAGAGAAACTAATTTAAGAGCGATGAATACATTTTTGATGTGCCAAATCCAATACAGCCTTAATGATGAATAATCTTCATTATTATTCTATATATCTGATAATGTAGTGTTGTACCTGATCAATATGATGCCATCTTGAACCTTCAGCAAAGGTCCACGGAGACCTCCAAGAAGATCATTCTTCAAGGCTGCAGTGAAGTGTAAAACCAAAGTAATGTCCGACGTTGCATGAACCTGCATTGCCATTCTGCCCGTGCTCTTCATTCTCATGAGATCCAACCAACCTGTATCTTTTGGATGGAAAAAAGAAAAGTCGGTGCTATTTTTAATGCATTAAGTGGAATCTTAATGTGTATTTTTCCTCGACTGAACAACCCTTATGTTTCCTGCTGCTCAAGGTCAACGCATTCATCTGGCCAAAGACGGAATTAAATAAATAACTGCAAGAAACAATTAGCAATGCATCAATAGTCAGATCAATAGTGATGTTGGTAATTATCACTTTTGGGATAGGGGAGATGGTCTTTCCTTATTGATGCTTTCTAATTCACGGGTATAACCTCAGGGCCTGCAGAATAAATCAAAACACATCAAGGTAAACCACATTCCCAATTCCTTTATGACAGATGTGAATAAATATTGCCCTGTAACTTAAAATATTAAAATATGAACTTAGCTTGTATGAATGCGGTGCAGTGGTTATGACCAGTTTTACATTTTGACACCAGTTCTTTTTAGATATTTATGCTTTAAACACAGACTTCTGTTTAGTACTCATTATAAGTGTGGAAAGGATTCACAAGTTGTAATTGATTATTTTGAGAAATTAGTTTAAGATAATTAGACACTCTGGGAAAAGGATGTGTTTTATGTAACTACAAAACATACCTTATAAATATTTTTTTAATCCCAAGTAATATAATTGTTAAAGTGTGGCTTTAATTTCCCTAATGATTTGTATGTGCTGACGTTAAATCAATATTTATCATGCCAAATGATTTCAATATATTTTATTAATTAGGTAAAACAAATAGTTTATTTGAAGATTAATTTATATTTATCCGATGTCTGCTAACTTAAATGTCCTGTTTGGATATAATGTCTAATGAAAGGAGATATTTTATTAAAATGTATCATAGCAGACTGAAACAAAAAAGCTGATGCCGAATTCACTGTGGCCTGGTCAATTACAGCCTGTCGTATTCAACTATATAACAAATTTTAAAAAATAAACAGCGTCCAAAACAAATACCCATGCTACTGGTGTATTTTGCCTATCACTTGCACTACATTTAATTAGCACAGAGTTTCTGTTTCTGAACCGAGCTTCACAGAGAAATGTAGCCCTACAAGCATAAAATATAAAGGAAAGAATAGAAATCTTTTATTTTATCTATTTATTTTTAAAGCATTATCTTTTATCCATCCTCTCTGAAAAAGCACTCAAAACAGCCAAAGCAGAAGTCAGAATAACAGAAGAAGGAGAGAAAAATTTAATTTATCAGCACAACTTTCTTAATATTTCTTTTACTTCTGTCTTTGTAGAGTATAAAATTAGATTATCAATATTCAATATTATAAGAAAAACCTGATTAAGCCAAAACTGTTATTTATTTGGTGACAGCGATTAATCCGATTTTATATTTTTTACATTTTGTTTTGGTCAATAACAGACTTCCAAGAGCTTTATATCTATTTGAGATTATTAAAATTATTTTCAGTTTCAATTAATTATCAGTAAAACCAGGGCCAAGGTAATTCACATTTGTTTAGCCTTAAAAAAACAATTAACTGTCCATTGTTATTGACTGATCTACCCAAATCAATTTTTTTCTTTAATTACGAGGATTCTTCATCAGGGTCTGCTTAAAGAATAAAAAGAAAGAAAAGTGCCAACAGCAATATATGTTACACAATGTACAGTTCACATTTATTCTGATGGGTACGAGTGCATTTTCAGAAAGTAATAGAGTCTCAATGGTATTACCCATACCGCAATGCTTCATTAAATCAAGAAGATTTTGCTTGACATTGCTGCTAAACAGATAAACTGGTCACAAGAATTACAAAGCTCAGTTTAAACTTCATGACAAATCAATTCAAAACATGTTTTTGAAAAGGTTCTTTCAGATTGTATGCAAAATCATCATCCGGGAACATATATTCTTTATATTCTTCTTCTTCATTTCCCATTAAAGGTTTTAGGATACACTGCTGTAATCCCTGACCATCTCCTCTCCCGATCACACTGCTACCATTTACTAACAGTTAATCTAGAAATTTAGTTTCATTTTAGTTCATCTCCGAGCCCTCCAGAACCAGATGCTCCCCAGACGTGTGGGACATCAGTGCCTGTGCATCATCTAAGCCTGCCTACTGTAGCAATAATGCAGATATGATCACACTGATTGAAATACACAACTGTTGTTTTGAAGGTGTAAACCCAAAAGATCACTTCACTGCTACAGAAGTTAAATCTGCTGTGTCTTTGTCTGTGATTAAGATGTGCAACCGGTCTGCTTTGTCAGCGGCGCTCTGCTGCCATGGATGCTCCTCTACGTGTTGGGCATCGGCACTGGAGCACACACACGCTCACACCTGAGTTCATGCACACACTCAGTCACCCAGGTGGATGAAGGCACACACAACACCCATCCTTGTTGATGGGTTCATTGATTTTTGAGGGCCTCACTCCTTCAACCCTTTTCTTTGATTATTAATTCACAGAAGCAAAAGAGGAATGCCCAGTGCTTTTAAATCTTAACCGCTCGCTGAACTACCATCTATGGGAAAGACTGAGCCAACAGTGGGTATGCATACTGTATGCTCTGGATATCTTCAGTAAGTAGCACAGAGGTTAATTAATTCCACTGTGTTTTAGTATTTTTGTACCCGGAGGGATGACATTGATAGCTTTCCCTTACTAGATTTATCATCTGCTCTCTATAAGTCAACATAAATTAATAAAAAATTTAAGAATTAATACAGATATAAGGGTGGCCACTTCATAATAATAATAATATTAATTTGGGCTGTGCAATTTTGGAGCAAGATCTTGCATGCTGTTTCCGGGATCTGCTGGAGCCACTCTCCCAGCTTGGAGGTCACAGCTCCAAGTGTCCCAACTCCAACTGGCACCACTGTTTCCTTCACCTTCCACACCTTTTATATATCTTCCTTCATCTCTTGCTATTTATTCAGCTTTTGGGGAAATACCAACAGTGGTGTGTGGGCCACCATAATGTCCAGCTGGTTAACCATCTCCAGTTTATCAGTCTGGATCTGGAAGCTCCACGGGATCTTTGCTTTTTCATTCTCCACCACTCTCTGAGGTATTCCCCACCTTTTCTTTGGGACTTCCAAACCAAACTAATTACAGATGCTTCTATCATTCCAGAAAATTGGTTGTGTGTGTGTGTGTGTGGCTTCACCTCCTGAGGGAGGATGTGGCTCACTGTGTCACCTTCCTCTTCTCTGTGGTTAACCAACTTCCTAATTGGGTTAAAGAGGCTGACACCACTTCCACCTTTTAAACCAAACTTAAAACATTTCTGTTTAGTAAAGCCTGTAGTTAGTGTAAACTCTAGTGTGTTAGGGCCAGTAGTCATAGCTGCAGCTACAGGACAAGACTAAAGTAGTTCGTCTTAAACATAACTTTGTTGTAGATATGCTGCTATACAGAGACGCCGCCACGGGGCAGGCAACCCAGGCAATTGCCTAGGGCCCCGAGCTGAAGGGGGTCCCGAGGGACGGCTGACGACAAAATAACAGAACTACTAACGCTGCAACCACAATGCTTCAGAAATACCCCGAACAGGGCTCTTTCCAAGTTGTCACTGGCTGGTGGATAGTAGGGGGCCCGACAGACGGCTGATATCGCTCCATATCAGCGACACAACTTGAAACCCCCATAGACACTGCAAGGACAGTCAAGAATCTCCCTATTGGGGCCCCCTTAATAGCCAGCATCGACGTGCGGCAATAGTGATTCACAATTTGAAAAAAATTAACCGAACGAACAGTACGGTACATGAAAAAAAAAACAAGAAGAGGAGGAAAAGAATAAAAGTGACAGTGGTAAGAGGGAATGTGTAAGCTATGTGTGTTACATTATAAAAAAGTAGTGCTGCAAACCAGCCTGCCACTATATCCCAAACTCCCAGTCATCCATCAAGCAAGTTTACTGCACATTAAAGTCTGTGTAAAGTGAATTCAGCCATTTTCTTCTAAACACATTCATAGCCACATAATACTTGTATGTTAGTAGGTATGTAAAGTTTGCATGAAGAAAGTTATGTTATTTATTATTTATCTTAATTGTTTAATAAAAGATTGTGTTACTGATCTGTGTTCCTGGACTTCATTCATCATGATTCTGGGGGGCCCCATGGTCTCTCTTGCCTAGGGCCCCCGGGAAGTCTAGAAACACCCCTGCTGCTATAGGTCTATGCTTCAGGGGGACACCAACATGATCCACTGAGCGGTGTCCATCACACCTCCTTCTGTCCTCTTCTTCTTTTTCCTTTCTTCCTCAGTTATTAATGAAAAGTATCTCAGAACCATAATTGTTCTCCATTGTTCTTGTAGTTTGTTGATCTGCCCCCTCTTTTTCTCTTCTATACATATTTGCAGGCCAGAGCTTCAGGAGCTGCATGCTGACCTGCAGTCCCACCCTCTGGCCACCTTAATGTATTCTGTCTATCTGCTTATAATGTCATCCCTGTAGTACACCAACTTACCATTGTCTCTCCCCTGTTCTTCATTCTCTCTGTCTGTTCTCTCTTTTCCTGCTCTGCCCTGCTGGCCTTCAGTAGGAGGGTCCCCCCTTATGATCCAGGTCCTGCTCAATGTGTCTTCCTTCCTAAAGGGGAGTTTTTCCTTGCCACTGTTTGGTTTAAGGTTTTTCTCACATGGGGAGTTTTTACCTGCAATTGTTTATATTATGTTTATGTAATAGTTGCTGAGGGGTCATGTTCCGGGTCTCTGGAAAGCGCCTATAGACAACGTCTGTTGTAATAAATGCTATATAAATAAAAATTGAATTGAATAAATAAAGGTTTGTCTATCTTTTTATAACGCTGAAAGGTTTTAAAGAATTGTGTGGAAATTTGTGGTATTAAATATGCTTCTTTGCAAAAATCTTATTCTGTTGGAAAGCCTGTTTATTTCACTTTTTAAACGGCGCTGCATTTGTGGGATGAGTAGCACAGTATGTGGGTTGCATCGATGAAAAATTTGCCAAAACGTCTCTGCCAATGCCAAACAGATTGGCAGCACCTGTGAGCATGGGCCCTGCTACCGTGGTCAGTAGGTGTCTGCTCCAAGACTTGGCATGCCACATTTGACTGATCTGGATGGGGCCCATGCTATGGGCAACTTCAAGTCGGAATTTAGCTAAACCACGTGGTTTTAGTGTGAGCCTAGTACCATCTCCAAACGGAAGGCCAAGTTCCATGTAACGGGGAAGTTTCCTCACTCTATCAGCACTTGGCATGGGGCAGCATCTCCCTCACTGGACAAACAAGGCTCATCATTGGAAGCAATCTCAATGCAGAAAGATATGGAGATGAGCTTCTACAGTGGCAATCCCATATTTCCACAGTCTGGGACTGAACTCTATCATCCTGGATGACAACGCTTGCCCCCGGTTTTATCAGCGACTACCTCCAGAGTTTGGGAGTGGAGAGGATGGGATGGCCTGCTAGCAGTCCTGACCTCAACCTCATTGAACACTTGTGGGATCTGCTTGGGAGTGTTGTTCGTGCCAGAGTGACCAACACAACCACGGTGGCTGACTTGCAACAAATGCTGGTTGATGTATGGGACGCCATCCCACTGAAGGAGGAGATGCCAGGCTGTTGTAACTGTGTATGGTGCTTCTGCATGCCACTGAGGCCAATTTGTGTTGTTTCTTCAAACATCAATCATCCAATCTACCAAACAAGAGTCAATGGCAAAATAAGTATTTAGAAATTGGAAGATCTGGCAAATTTTGCATACTCAGCTCTGCATACTCCCACAGATGCATGTCCCTTAGAAATGTGGCACCATTTAAAAAGGTAAATAAAAGGTAAATAAACCACACACACACATATATATATATATATATATATATATATATATATATATATATATATATATATATATATATATATATATATATACACATATATATATGTGTGTGTGTGTGTGTGTGTGTGTGTGTGTGTGTGTGTGTATATATTTTATACACACTCAGGATACTCTCCATTGTACAGGTGAAAAGTTTCTGAACAAGAGTTTGAAGTCCATCAGTCTTCGAAGATGGCAATGTTGCTGTCAGGCTTTCTTCACTTGTGAATTAATGTGGCAGGACGGAGTGAGGATTTGTAGGATGTAAACACCCAAGTATTTGAAGTTGTCCATCCTCTCTATCCCAGTCCTTTTTTCTGCTGAGAAGTGGAATCTCCCTCTATTGCTTCCTGCCAATGTCCAGTATCTGCTCTTTAGTTCTGCTGGTGTTCATACTAAGGTTGTTGTGTTAATTCCAGTCCACTAGATGTTTGGGCACACTCGTCATTTTTTCTAGATGATATCCACTGCTGTTTAAATTTCAATTTAAATATTGTGTCTCACACAGGAAAACTGGATGGAAAATAAAACAATGCAAAGCTGCATTGTTGGATCTTCCAGTGCAAACAATTTATGTTGTACTTTTTTATCAGTTGTCCACTCATTTTCTTCCCATTTCATTTACTAAAGGAGTGTACTCTGCACTCTGTAGATTGATTACAGTCAGGAAGTGCACTCTGCAAGTAACATTCCGTGCATATTATAAGAAAGCACAAAACTTTCTCCTCAGCATCTATGTGAGATACTGTCTTCTGTACAAATTGGTCGTATGGAGAGATTTTGACTCTTTGAAAACTTAATTTTGTTTGCAGAATAGTAACACTTTTTTCCAATTTGCAGCCACTCAACATCTGTGGCTCTCACAGATGATTTTGCAAATGGGATGCTGTTCAATACTGCATTTATTTTTTTTTCTGATTAGTTAACTTCGTGTTTGTTTGTCCAATGTTGGGATGCTGCTGATTAGTGAATAGATAAATGAATCATAAAAAGACATGTTAGAAGTGTCTTTGCTGAGGGACACATCTATTTCATCTACTCAGAAACCAGCAATGCATTTTTTACTTTGCTCTGAATAATTTGACATATTGATTAATATTAACAATTAAGTCTTTCAAATTCCTTAATTTATCTGTTGCCAGATAAATACTCCTGCTCTCAGTGAATTAATTCCAGAGATGCTCCTTGCAGAAACATCTAACATCAACCCTGAAGGCTGTGCTCTGCTTGCTCCATGCTAGTTGCTCTTGGCTCCCCTCCACCCCACCCCTTTCTTCCACAACTACATTCCTCAACCAGCGCTCACCCTGCCACTCTTCTGTTTCCCCCCCCCTCTTTAACTCCCTCTGTGATTTTTTTTTTTCTTTTTGCTTGTTTGATATATTTCTTTTCCACCCTACCACCACCATATTCAAAGACTTATACAATATACATGTTCCATCTGGTCAAACTTGGTGAACTTAAATATACCTGTCAAGTGCAACTTTAAAGTTTCCCTTGCAACCTCTACTGGGTCTCGCCCAATCCACTAAGGCTTTAATTAAAAAGCAGCCCCAGTTCCAGGATGTGCTTCTAAATGAGGGAGTTTGCACTGGCAGACGAGGAGCTCGGGTCTTGCAGTGGGACCCGGCTTGTGGCTTTCATCACTTCCACTCCACGGCTCTGAAGTTCCGGAGAGGCATCTGTCTGACTGGAATTGGAAAGATGGAGAGATGAACAGCAAGAGAAATGTAGAGGGAGGAAAAAAAATGAAAAAGCAAGATGGAGGGGGCGGGGGGCTGAACCCCACGCGGGGGCAGATAGATACCATCATGCTTTTGTTCTCGCTGTGAAGAAGGAAAGTGGAATCGTAGAAGAAGACTTTTGTAGCATTAACGCAGCAGGTCTTCACATGCGTCTGCGTAATCACCTGTAACTATGAGCTAATTTAAAAGAATTTAGGTTCACCTTCAGTGAAACATAATTTTTTTAGCCTCTTGTTTTTGCATAAAGTGAAATGTTATTTTGGAAATTGACTGGAAAGTCACATGATGAGATTTACAGTATATGTTTAAACCATAAAGAGACATGCAAAAGTAACGTGCAATCGGAAAAAAATATGCATTAAATTAATGATAACAATAGCATATGTTCTGTATGTGTATGTATATGTGTATTTACATACATACAGTACAGACCAAAAGTTTGGACACACCTCATTCAAACAAATGGTGAAGTGTGTCCAAACTTTTGGTCTGTACTGTATGTATAAATGATATATGTATATATATATATATTTATATTTATATACATATATATATATATATATATATATATATATATATATATATATATATATATATATATATATATATATATATATATATATATATATATGTGTGTGTATGTGTATGTGTGTGTGTGTGTGTGTGTGTGTGTGTGTGTGTGTATGTATATATGTGCTTATTTGTACAAAAGGTTACCTGTAAATCAGCTGTATTCATGGTATAGTGTTAAGCACGGAAACGTCTTATTTACAAAACTACAAAACAACCATTGAACTAATCCTCCTGCTCACTGGCCTTTTGTTTAACAGACAGATTGTACAAATTAGTGACTACTCTGCTTGATATTCCAGAAAGCAAAGCAACTCTGACATCTAGTGGTTAATTCCCTCAAGCACAGAACTAAAAATGTCTGCATCAGTTCAAAACGTCATGTTCAAAGCCTAAGTTCAAATATATACAGTATATATATATACATACATACATACATACATACATACATACATACATACATACATACATACATACATACATACATACATACATACATACATACATACATACATACATACATACATACATACATACATACATACATACATACATACATACATACATACATACATATATATAATTCTATGCTTTTATAATTAGAAATAACTTTTTTTTACAATTTTTAGAAAAACTGTTTTATATGTTGACTTTGTATATGCCGTGAGCGTCACTTGGAGTTTGCAGGTTGTTGGAAGTGAGCCAAAGTGCACTGAACTCTGTGAGAGGTTACACATTTCTCATGCATGTCTGCTCATAACTGGTCTCCAAACATGTCTTTTCATTAATATTTGTCTCTCTTATTTATTGCAGATAAAATTCCACAACACAAGAGCATTTCCAAAAGTTCAGTGAATCGGAGGCTCTGCTGCTCTCAGATTTCCTTGCAAAAGGAACAGGACAGTTTATGTAAAAGAATGTGTCCACAATTCCCCAA
This sequence comes from Cololabis saira, assembly GCF_033807715.1. Taxonomy (NCBI): domain Eukaryota; kingdom Metazoa; phylum Chordata; class Actinopteri; order Beloniformes; family Belonidae; genus Cololabis; species Cololabis saira. The sequence continues at coordinate 22,926,585 of NC_084587.1, forward strand.
AATGACTTTGATTAACATGACAATACAAATGCTTTTGCATTTCTTTGCTTTAACTTAGAGATGGGGATTGATCAGTTGGAGCCTTCCCCTGCCATTGCGGTATCATTGAATGTCAGCTCTTGTCCTTGCATTAAAAATTTTCAAATTAAAATGATCAAATTAAACACAACCATATCCATCCATGAGCATAAGTAGGTACTCCGTGCTGTTAGTGGTCAATCTTTTTCTTGGATTTCTCTAACTCAGACTATATAGTGGGTAACTAATAGATTCCTTCTGCTTGTATGCTGTTTGGGGGAAGATCAAAAGATTTGACCCCTTGTAATTCTATTCTCAAAGTAACTATATTAGCAGAATAAAATTTGCTTCAGATGGGAGCTAAAACTTGACCCTACCCTGGAGTTGTTGCTTCTCCCTTTAGTTCCTTTGATGTAACTTCATTGTTACAGTACAAAAAACTGGCATTGTGGTACTGAATTGCTTTTTTCAGAGTTAATACATACTGAACTTGATTAAAGTGATGAGAACCTGCAATATTCAACAAAATAAACTTATTGCAGCCAAATAAAAATGTTTTAAATCCTTAATAGAAAGAAATACTCACTTGATATGAGCAACATCTATTGTTTAAAATAAATACAATTCTGTTTGGAAAGCAGAGAGCATTTGGATCTGATGATTTAACTTAAATCCTTGGTTTTTGACTAGACTCAAAGACTTCAACACATAAGTGCCACCATATGTTAGGTCAGAGGCTGTTAGGGTTGCAAGATGTTTGTGATAATACACTACAGGAGCAAATGCAAAAGCAACAGGCATTGAGGGTTTTAGTTTTATTAGCATTCTTTCATTAGGAGTAGAAAAAAAATAAAAGCAAAACTCTGGGAAAGTTTCTGTGAATGTCTTATCTGTAACATGTATTAACAAAAATATATTCCCCTGAGATGAAAACTATGAAAACGGACTTGCAAGAAAAACACTGGGAGTCCTGCATGCTCATGGCTGGAAGTGATTAGTGATAGATCTGTTGGCGGTGGCAGGCATTTCGTGGACAAAGTGGTATTTTATCACTATCTGCACTCTTCAGCCTATGCCAGTCACACTGTAGCAGTTTGTTATCAGATTATAAACCGTGAGGCTCACCATATATTAAATCAATCATGACAGTAACTAGGATTACTCACATTCTTTCAACTGTGCCTTCTTTTCACATTAAATTTTGGTTTATTTGTATTGTCATTAGTGAAATACTTCTTAGGAGATCTTTTTTCTGAAACATGTTTTGAAACATATTGCCTGAAATTATTTTTTACACACTGATAACAAACAATTAATGAAATGTTCTCATGTAAAAACAAAGAAACAAACAAAACAAAAAAAATCACCTGCTGTAATCCAGGCCATAATTCAAAACTGAAAAAAAGGAGGAAGAGAAAGGGGGGGAACAAAAACAAAACCGCGAGGTCAGCTAGAGTTTGAAACCACATAATTAAAAAGTCCAAGCGTCTGAAGTCACTTTTTAAAGCGCAGAAATGTAAAAAGAGACTGTAACAGACAATCTAATGGCATTGCTTGGGTCACACACAATGATTGGATTTGGAGTCCAGTCATCTTCTACCCAACCTTAATGTTTACAGCTTTGTATTGGGAGAGTTTGTTGATAGAACCGATCCGATAGTTGGTCAAAATGATTCCAGCAAAAGAAATAGAATGGAAAATACATACATAGAAAATCTTTATAAATACTGGTAATGCAAATAGTTTTCTCCTGCCATAAAAAGAACTTGTTGATACTTACTTGAAGTGACACATTATGAAGTATGATTTCTTTCTTTCATTCTTTTTCTAATTATTCTAAATTGGGGCTTCAGATAACTCACCCGGTTGAGCAGGCCACCCTCTCTGAGAGGTTAGGTCTTTATACAACCTACAGAACATTATATATCAGGAGCCACTTGTTTATACTGTATTTTTACTCATTATGCAATTTGTATTAAATGAACTGTGAATATTGACTATTGGAATGAATTGGATTAAAGGAATATCAATTAATTGGACTGAAGCGGACTAATTTTGGACAGAACTGGATGGTACTGCACTGAACTAGTTTGCCTTCTTTGTAAAGTTCCTTGCCACGACTTTTGTTGTGAATTGGCACTGTAAAAAAACCCTGTGAATTCAGATGTAGCATGGACCATTCTAAAAAATGGTATATAACAAATGTGACATAAGGACAAAACTGATTTATAAGAGTTATGATCAACAACTGTTACTTATTTATTTTATTTGTTTAACTTATTTTAAATTTCTATTAAAAGAAACATTATTTTAATGTTTATTTGCATCATTATCATAGTAAAAGTCATTCACATATATTTGTTGTATAGTTGAATAAATTCTTTGCACAGTGGCTTTCTCAAAAAGAAAAAACAGAAAAACATGGCGCATGAGCGATTTAAGTGAGAAGAAGACTATGAAGACTATTGTCTGAAGACTATCTTTGTTCTGCAATATCACGCACAAGGTCAACTGCATTTTACTACACACCTTTCTTCACTACAATTTTTAAAATTGGGAAAATAGTCTAAAATATCCTTCTAATTTCCTTGAATGAAGGCTTTTTTTTAACCTTCTTAGAGATGGGTTTTTCCAGTGTAGTAATGAACAACTACCACACCCTTTACATTATCAACATTCATGCACTACCCACCTTCTGTTCACCATATCTCCTTCTAGGGAAATATTCAGAAATTCGAAGATACAGATAAAAAAATAAAATGAAAAAATTCATGTAAACAGGATCACTTGGTCTATACATACACTTAAGCCAAGCGAGGGAAGCAAAACATGACTATTCATTCACATATACACATAATGTTTTCCTAATGTAATTAAATCACCCCATGCTTGGTACATGGGATCTCCTTTGAGGATTTAGAGGCCCACACTGGAAGTCCCCCGCAGGTCAAAGGGGCGAATGTTTTTCTTGGACATGTTTCATGAGACTGTATGTTTTCTCTCTGGGAATTGGCTCCCAGAAAAAAAAGAAAAAAAAGAAAAAGCAACTCATTTCAATTCTGGACCCTGAAACAAAGAGAAACAGCACTTGAGCCCCACATTCATGACATTCTGGAGGTCATGTCAGGTCCTCTGATGTCTGAGGTCCTGTTGTGAGTCTGAGACTAAAACAGAATCCAAGGCAACATTCAACGCTATTTATTTCACTACAATTTTACAAGTATCTCTCAATAAAATAACTTCATCTGCACTTTGACAATTCAGAATAAGAGCTTGGTAGACAAGAGACCATAACATTTTTTTATTATGTTTTATTTTTAAGATCGACTTTGGATGAAAGAAACTCTGACTTATAACTAAAGCCAGGTCAGGACTTTTTTTTTTTTTTTTTTAATGTAGGACTTTTAATAAAGTTGAGTGGAAGACTGCAGCTGCTCCTCCTCAGTGCTTGGATGTCAAAATTGAAGTACCTGGAAGGCATTGACTCATTACTGCTGACATGTTGACCAGCATCTGTACGAAGATGTTCATTCATAATTTAATGATTTAAATGATTTAGCCCATGAATTGAAGTGCTTTATTGTTAGACGAGAATTATATGGATATATAATGAAAAATAACATAAAATAATCTGTGTTTAAAAGAAGAAGTGACTGCCAAATTAGATACTTAGACAAAACAATTCTGTCAATTGTTTGGCATCCTATGTGTTATCCAACATTCAAGTTTGTTTAGATTTGCAGAGCAGCATTGTTCAGAGTCTTTGTTTCAGTCTCCTCTCACTACTTTACATCACGTCTAAGAACGTGAGGTTTCACGTCTAAGGTTTGCAAAATGATCAGTGGCATCCAGAAGGAAAGCAGGCAGGATGAAGTCAAGCTTGAGCTTAATACTGTATAAACATTGTGATGGGAGGGGCTGACCATTTGGCCTTGGGGTCTGATTCTGACCTGTTGCATCACTGGGTCAGATGTCCATGAAGCATGTTGTTAAAATGTATATAAAACATAGAAAACCCAATTAAAACAACAGAAAACAGCAGAGTAGGCAGCAGAACATAAAAGATAGACATTATAATACAAATGCCTATCTGAACAAGTAGGTTTTGATTTCTGACTTAAATACTGAAACAGAGTCAGTATTCCTGATGTCGGGGGGAGGGAGTTCCAGCGACGAGGGGCAGAGCGGCTGAAGGCTCTAGACCCCATGGTGGACAGACGTGCCAGGGGGACAGTCAGGCTCATGGAGGAAGCAGATCTGAGATACCGGGTGGGGATATTGATGTACAGGAGGGCAGAGAGGTATGAGGGAGCGAGGTTATGTCAAGAGGAGGATTTTGTAGTTGATACAGTGTTTGATGGGAAGCCAGTGGAGTTGGTATAGAACGGGAGTGATATCACAGTCATATCACTCCCAAAGTCCTGTCCAAGGTGCCAGGTTCATTTCAAACATTTCATTTGCATTTGACAGCTGTTGCTGTCGTAAAATTACAAAAATGCTTTTAAAGGAGCTTGCAGTGGAAGAGCTCTCAGTAGCTATCCTTGGGCTGCAGAAACTAGACAAATACATCAGAGGGATGCCAGAAACATCATGATCAACCAAAGTAGCAGTTTGGTACATTCAGGGAAAAACAAATCGAGCACACCAGTGGGCTTGGCAACATAAAAGATCTTGGATGTCCACAAAAGAAGATGGTTGATGATGGCAGGTTCCCAACATTCAACTACGTGAAAAATACTTTTCATTAGGTTGCCATATCGTTATCCAAGCCTCCCATGAAGAAAAAAACTTAACAAGAGCAGATGCAGAAATTGACCATACACTGAGAAACCATGCTGCAGGAAGTAAATGTAAATAAAATAATATTATTGGAAATAAAATACAATGACATTAGATCAATGTGTACCACAATGATGAGACAATACATATGCAGAACACTTGGAACGGTTCAGATGCAAAGTCTACAAAACGTACTGTGCAGCATCGATCCCGGAGATGGCAACAAGCTCAATAGACATATCCAAAAAGCTGGAAAAATCACTGCACAGAACATGGAGACATCTGAGTCAGGGAGGTACAGGAGGTCATTGAACCAAGTGCTCTCCATCATGGACTAACCATCCCAGGTCGTCCATGACCCACAGAAAGAGTAGTGGCGCCAATTTAGCAACAGACTTCCTCTGATCCATAAAGAATCATTCCAGATATTATTCATCTCAGCTCACCTCAGCATCACAGGTGAACACACCATCACATTCCACTGATATATTTGCAATTATGGACCGTCACCTGAGATTTGTTTTTGGTTTTTAATCACTTAAGACACCCAAACACTTGCCTTCGAGCACACATTTATGTATAAATGTAGAAATTCTGAACCGCTATCATATCCATCGATAGATTAATTGTGCTAAATATTGTTGCTGTTCAATGTTTTTGCTCTATGCAATTTGGAAAGTAAATATTAACGGCTTGAGTTCTGTGGTTCCCAACACCATTTCTAAAAGCTGTCTGCTTTACGAAATCATCTGAAAGAGACATGAGTGAAAGTGGACCTCCTGCTGGGATGAAGTTTCAGGCCCGTCCTCAGGTTAGACATATTGATGGCTATAGCCCATTTGAACCAAGATCTAGCAGGTCATTAGCCTGGCTGCTGGGGCTACGAGGCAGATGGAGGTGGAGGTATATGGCTGTAGGCTGTACTGTGATCCAAGACTTCTAAACATGTAATCCATTCTCCTCTGAGGGTCCCTAACCACAGGAAGCCTCTCATGCTGCAGCTCTACTGATCTCTGCCTCGTGGCCTCAAAACACCATAACATGTTCCTTACGGTTTCACCAATAAATAAATAAATGACATCAGGCTTAATATGGCAACAAAGGAGAGGCAAGATTATGATATTGATCCAGTTGGGCTTTTTCTGTTTGTAGTGTCTGTGTTGTGTCTGTGACTGGAGTCAGTATATAGATTTTTTGATGATGTTAGTTCAACGAGAAGCGGCATAATCGGATTTTCTTCAACTGGACTATGTAATATGAGATATTTATGAGATTGAGAGGAATTTTATAAGTATTATCTCAATTGTAAGGCGGACTCACAGAGAAGTAGAACAAAGTCAAAATGGGAGTCATTGAGACTGATCTTGGTACTCTCCATTTAACATTTAACATACAGTAATTTGCTGGCTTGTTTCACAATTTGTTTGATGATTTGAGGTGAATTAATTAAACCCCCTGTGAAAAATCTTGAAAGCTGGAATTAACTTATTTTTAATTATAAACGATGATGAAAAGAAGAAACAAATTATGTTTACACTTAGACTGAAAACTCATCACCTGTGTAGTTTTCATTTCAAGGTAAATATATTACTTTTTTATCTATTTATGTGTTTCCTGTGAACCATAACACACAAACTAATTCATTAGGATGAAATCATTCCTAATTTTTTCAACATCTATATTTAAATGACATTCGAATAAAGATTATATTCTCCTGGCTAAAACCAGACTATGAAAATGCACGTAAGCTGACTAAAATCATACAAAATTGAATTTCAGACTAATGCACCCAGGTTATGCAGCTGGGCGTCAAATTACTCCTGCGTGCATACACTCAATCTAAGTGAGGGATTTTACGAAAACTGCCTCAGACTTTGACCTGAAAGTAACGGAAGACGAGAGAAACACGGGAAAGGAAGAAGCAACAGCAGAGAAAAACCATGAGGCATCGTGTCCACCTCATTTCAAATTAGTGACGTGAACAGCACAAGCAAATGCTACATTGCTGTACAGCTGTCCAGTTCATCACCCCACTTAGCTCCAATTTGCCACCAGCCAAATAAGTTGGTCTATTATTTTGGTCTGTAATTTAATACTTTGACTGGAAACCTCAAGACTAACAAGATAAAAGGGAGCGTGTTAACACCTACAGCAGTGGATTTTAACTTACTTTGGGCAGGTAATTATTCTGCTTTCATAACTGTTTACAACGAAAAGAGTAATAGTCCAGTTAAGTAGCTTAGCTGTATAAAAATTATAGTTTGACTTAAAAGGAACTTTTGCATGTTTTATCTCAGCACGTCTATTTGTTGGCATGGTGGTGAAGTTGCTTTTATGATACTGTGCAAGATTTACTCGTTTGGCCTCTGGTTCAGTTATCATTTTCCACATCCTTGAATCTCTAAGTTTTCTCTACTAGTTTCATTATTGTTGATGTGTATCATAGCGCTGGAAAGAGACCAGGGCAGGTGTCCAAACTTACATCGACTGCTTTTCTTCGATAGTAGGGATGAGAGAGCTGGATGTCTTCCAGAAAGTAAGGAAATAATCCTTCAAATACAATTAAAAATCACATTTTTACAAGAAACAAGGTTCTTTTTTACTGCTTTACTGTGCATAAAAACTAATTAAACAGCAACAGAGCTATTGCATGTAGCTACTTGAAATACAGTATTTTCATCATCTATGCCTGCTGCTTCAGTGTAAGGCAGCTGTACACACTGGAGGGATTAACTGTCTGTCGCAGGGCCCTAAAAACATATTAGGTAGCAAACTTCCCACTGTGCAGATGGCACTACATTATGGCTTGATGAAATCAAGTGTGTCTTGTCACAAGTGCCTTCAATCTGGTGGTGCGTCAGTCAGTCTGGGTGAAAATGTAGCTGTTCCACGGTGTGAACCCCACTAAACACGAGCCAGAGTCACTCTGGTACTTTGTTGATACAAATAGAATCTGGCACATTCAAAAATATGTGCACGACAACACTAAATTAACTTTTACAAAATGATAGATGAAATAGTCTGTTTCCCTCGAGGCTTGTCTTGGCAGTCGTGCACATTTCTGATAGCCCTGTCTTCAGCTAGAACAGTAAATGTAAACAAGCTCAGGAAATGTTGATGACGAAGATGATGATGATGTTCACTCGTGGTTTTCGGGAAACCTTTTCTTGGCCCTCGTGTCGTTTACTCTCGCAAACTATTTGATAGCTGACACACTGCTTGCTTGATAGCTCTGAATCCTTGTGTGCATTTTTAAAAATCTTTTTAGGTTTTTTAAGTCACTGTTTATAGACCATAACCTACAACTGTCAGTGAAGTGGTTGAAAAGCAGAGAGGAGGACAGAGTAAGATAAATACCCAACACTGTGGTCATTAATGTCCCAAAATTATATTAATACAATATTTGTATATATATATATATATATATATATATATATATATATATATATAAAACTCGTTTTCTAACTCGTTTTCTAACTCGTTTTCATCCCTTGAGATCTAAAATTTCCACTAATTTTTTTAAATGTATTTTCTCTCTCAGCATGGTGTGTTCATATCAATACTGTAAGAGGAAAGTCTAAGCTGAACAAGCACAAAAACCCACCCAACAAAGCGAACGCAGGACAGTAAAGGCGTGGACCTGAACTTAATCACCCATATCTCCAAACATCCCGTTAACATCTCAGTAGGGAATTCCCATTTCCCCTGCTTTGATGATGGGACACAGCAAACAGCAGCCAGTCTGAAAGACTGGGTCACTTTTGTTTATATGGTTGGTGAAACCCTTGGCATCATGTCTGGTTCATGTCTGATTTATATGATTATTGTTGATAAACCTCCATATTTAAAAAAAAAAAGAAAAAGAAAAAAGAGAAGGCATAATTAGGATTGAGACGTGTGGATTTAATGGAAGGGGATTTCATCTCCAGAATATGATACTCATCAGTTTTATATTAAAAGTGACCCAGTGATTACCTATAATGGTGATTGTGTAATCCGGTACTGGTCCATTATCTCTGAGCAGTTTTGTCCAGCATCATTTCCTGCTGATACAGAAAACTGTTTTCAGGCAAAGTTTGAAACAAGCTTGTTTTACTGTAGTCAGATATTTCATAAATGGTGAGAGCAAAAATAATTAAATTGAAAATAGTTCACAAACAACATCTATTTGCTGAACAGAAACAAAACTTGTGTTAGTATTGTAATTTATATACCAGTACATGCTGTGTTTATTATTTGTCCCACATTCTTAAAATGGCAAAAATAAGTAAATAGTACTGTAGATAAATAGATAAATCAATTGTTGTCTCACATTTAGAAGATTTCTATGCAGAAGATTTACATGTCTTTCTATGTGGAGTTTGTATGTTCTCACAGGGTTCCCCTGACTTTTCCCTGGGTACCCTGGTTTCCTCCCACTGTCCAAAAACACACCTGTTAGTTTGATTGGTGAATATTAAATTGCATGCATGAGCATGCATGGTTGCTCATCTCTGTGGCCTTGTGATTGACTGATATCTTGTCCAGGGTGTAACTTACATCTCACCCAATGACCCTGCATAAGAAAAATCAGGTATAGATAATGGAGGAGTGAATGGATAATAAAGAGATAAATTGAATAGGGCTTTCAGTGTAAAATGTAGAAAGTGCTTTACTATATATTTCATGCCTCCACATTTATTCAGTGCTTCTTACCTATTGAACTGAATCCTTATTTAATTACTTAATTAATTCCCAACTGGAAATTATATTATTGCAGTGTAAGTTACGTAAGAAAATGTATAAGAGGGAGATCATCAACATCACATTCACATATCCAGGATTATGCCATCTCTTTTTCAGAAGTTTTAAATACGCTCCTGCGCCACTTCCGTTGGTCCGTTTGAAGTTTTTTACTTCCAAAAAACACAATACTCTCACAGTCTCCTACTGCACTACAAGCACATAGTCCTAATGATTCACATCTGCATCTGATAGCAATTTTGCTTCGGAAAGATTGTCCTCGCAAAGCTCCGTCTGCTGCTTCCATGTATAAACAGCTTTCCGTTGTCAAGGATGCTCATCATAACAAATATTAATACATGCCAGAATTATCAGTAGAAATCCGGATACAGATAAAAATGAGAAATAGGTTAAATGGAGAGAAAAAAAAAGCTAATAATCAGATCCTGATAAGTTCTACATTCTGCCCAAAGACCACAACAACTCCACATTATGTAAACATTCAATGAAGATCTCAGTCATGGGCATTATGCATGTGTCGAAATGACCTTTGAAACAAGCTTCCTAGTTTTAATTGTGTACACAGGTGGGCCTGACTTCCTAGTATCCTCAGACCCTCAGGGCTGAACAGGGGCACCATTTATAAAGGTCAAAGGTCAATTTGGCGCTTCAGGCTAATTGATTTGAGTGGTACTTACGTATGCCTATCCCATGATTCACGGTGACCACAGTTCATCAGAAGGATTGCTCATACTTTTGAGGATGTGGTGAACAAAATCTTCAGTTTGTCTTTGTTCATCTGATTATAAATAAATTAAGTTCATTAGGATTTTTGCATGATTCCAGTTTCTGCATAAAAACGACTGAAATATTGATGTATTTTAGTTAGCTTCTAGTAGACTAGAATCTAGTAGAGTAGACTAGATATATAAAGCAGACTAATATATAAACTTACTCATTCTGTTCAGAAGACCCACCATATGTACACATCTAAGACACATCAAGAATGCTATCTCTGCCTCTCTTCAGAGACATAATCACTGCCAGATGGTGTCAGTCTCCCCCCCCTCCCCCTCAACCTTTGACTCCCCCTCTCCCCGTCTCTTACTCATACACTCAAGGGAGGACATCAAAATTTGGAGAGTTGCTCCCTGGTCTGCTTGAGGAGTCATAATCAGAAGGAAGTCGTACAAATGTGTCTGACGATGTGTGGAAATCATTGTGGTCTATTAATCAACATGGAGAATGAACAACATATGATTAAAAAAAAACAAAAAAAAACCTTGTGGATTAATTCAAGAAGGTCTTGAGAGAACTATGGTCTTGGCAGCAACGTGGCAACTGGCTACATAGTGATGTGGGAACATATGAACATTAAAAAACAGTCATTGTTGTCATAGTAAAAATATGTATATAGTATAAATAAATGCAACAGGATGAAAGGACTTTGAAAAAATTGATACGTGAAGGCAAAAACTACGAATCTTACCATTATTTTTACATTTCTCCATTCTTTCTATCAGGCTAAGCTTTGTTAGTTTGTTAGCTACCAAATATGCGTTTCTTATGTAATATTTCTGTTGAGTATTTTAAGTGGCGTGAAAGTGTACGTACTGTACTGTATTGTACTATAAACTACCAGAAACCGTTTTCATTGTTTACATTACAGTTAAGGAACATTGTGCAACAGTTATAGTCATATGAGTTTCGAGACGTCCATATAGTATAGCTAGGAAAAGTATAATCGGCTTAATTTCAGAACTGCAACAGGTTCAACCCAGTGTTGCCAACTCCTCAGCAAGGAAAGTAGCTTTCGGCTGTCCTTAAAGTCGCGGGAAGTCGCTAAATGACATCATCACCTAATTTGCATCATCTGTCATTTGCATATAAATGTAATGGATGCTGTAAAAGAAATTAATGCATTGATGGGAGAGCTAAACAAGTTAAAACTGCAGTATACGCTTAGAACTACAAATTAACTATGTTTTTATTGATTTTTTTACGTCACATTTCTAACCCACTTCCTTTATCCTGTAGGCTAGTAGTGTAATTTAATAATTATCAAAATTATTACATGAAATAGAATGAATAATAATCTCCTATATAATAATAATGAATTTATGCTTGTATTTACAATCGTATTGATGATGTCGTTGCCACTCTGGATATTGAACAACTTTGTTTATTTTTATCCTATTTTTTTAATTATTAATTTATCATATTTTATTATTGTGTAAAACAGGTCTCTCTTGAATGTAAGACCCTGTGTCTCTATGAGACTAACCTGTATGTATAAAACATCAGTCTATGTTATTCAATAGCACTGGGCCAGTACAGGATCAGTCAGCGGTGGCTTCGCGCATGCACAATTCATTTGCAGGACGTGGTGTGGTGAACATCTCCGGCTCTGGCTGTAGCAGGGAGGGCCTGCTGCAGGAACGCTGGGCTGCCTAGGGAGGGCTTTGGTACGGGGGAGAGGCCCACCAACACACCAGTGGCTCGCAGGATTAAAGCATGATGGGACACAATAGGACCTGAAAAAGTTGTTCTTTTCAAAAAGGTTGCCAGCAAGGTCTTAAAAATAAATCGCTATATATACTGAGAAAGTTACTAAATTGGCAACACAGGTGCAACCCTGGCCATACGCATGCATGTGTGTATATTAGAAACAGACGTTGTTTATATTGAACTCATTATAATCCCATCCTAACACCAATATCGCAGCTCTAGTACCTTTGTGTGAACTGAGACAATGACGGCACTTTGCCCGCTCGTTATTTTTAGCAAACAGTTATTTCACTGACCAGTTCAGCAAAGTTGTAGTGCCAATTTTAGAACAACTATGGATTCCAAACAATTGTGCAGTTACTGTATCCTTAAAAGAGGATGTTTGTGTCCTTGGAAAGCATATAGAAAAAACTATTCATATGGTGTGCAATGGTAACAGATGTAATACATTAAATCAAATCAATATAATGAGTGAATATGAAAAATGAATCACATTATGTTTCCACATTTAACACAAAAACAGTTTTTTTCTTTTTTTTTTTAAATTGGAATAGCAAAAAAGAAAAATCCTCTTCCTCAGTAGATCAGTTCTGTCAGGCAGTTTAACAATGGAATATAAACGAGCCATGTGCCCGACATCAAAGCAGAAAACAACACTGCTAGCAATCAAGGGAAATAAGTGGAGAGATTAAGTGTTCTGGAAAGAGGAGGAGTGCAACGGCAGGAGCTTTGTCCAACTGAAACAGCAGCTGGATATGACAGAGGGTTGTGAACAGATTTAGAGGGTTGGTAGGCAGAAAGGCACACGTGGACGTTAACTTGCACCAAATTCTTGAGAAAGAAAGAAGCATGTAGTGAAACTTGAGCTCAGCCACCTGTAAAACCCGATACGATTGAGTTGATTTCTCCAGCACTTTACTTTTTTCTCTGAATTATTTTGATGCAGAAAAATTAACTTAAACTGAAAATTAGATCTGATACCTCTATCGGGTCAATGACCCAAGGAACAGCTGGGATTTCAACAAGGAAAACCAATCAGCTTTTTCTAGACTGAAGTTTGTTATCATCCGTTTGGCCACTTGGTCCAAAGAGCTGTATTTACAAGTAGCATGCCATGTTCAAATTGTCCACAGATGTTGTCAAGATCCAGGCGGACTGAGGTAAAGACTGCAAACTGTTGATCACAGAATCAGTGGCTGTTTATACTGTATTCTGGTGAGCCATGCAAAACAACATAGCAACAACATCATACAGGCCGAAATGTTTATTTCCTATAGAATCTTATATACCCCCCCCCCACACAAAAAACAAAGACAAACAAATAAAAAAAGTATGACGCAGAAGGGTTAACAGTTGACTGTTATTTATTTTATCTTTAAAAACACTTTTTGCGGGTCTGACTAACATGGAAATATAATGTCATATACATTTTGAGCATTCACTCATAAAGCCATGGACCTCTTGATTGGAGAAAGTAAAGTAAAGTGCGATGGGCTGACTCTTTAGGCTTATCAGTGCTTCCAGGGTCTGTCCGACAAGAGCCAGATTGTAAGTAGGAATGTGTCTAGGCTGCAACTGCCTAAAGACTCTGCTATCAGTTGCCATATCGTCTGAAAGCTCTGCATATGTGGCATGCATAGTCTACAAGCAGAAGTCCTGTATGATATAGTAATAGCTTTTAAAATGAACAACAACTGATTTCTAGTAAGTCCTGTTCCTCATCCTAGTCATATGGGTTTACTTTGGAATGCACGCAAAGACTGGAAGAACTTGCAGGTCTGCAGAAAGAGGAAGTGAAGTCTGACCTTGAATCATTCAAATGACTTTGACTTCTCCTAAAACAAACTGTATATAGATACAGGCTTGCAAGCTAGCAACGAGGTGGCAGGTTATACAGCAGTAGCCAGTGTCGGGATCTTGGGCACTGTCATCTTAGACCAGGAATGGTTGAGGCAGAAGGCTGCCCTCCTTGAATCTGGTTCTGCTGGAGTCTGTTTTAGCCATTTAAGTTTTTTTTTTCATTGCGATGGAGGAATTCATCAAAATGAAGATTTGATGCAGCCTTCTAGATTCCTTAGCGAAGCGTTTTTTATGAAATTTGAAGTCTGGATTCTATTGGCATGAATCAGACTTATTATATCACAAAGAGATAGATTTAACCGGAATATAAAACAAACTGAGGTGAATTGTATTAATTGGAGTGTATAGGACTTTTGTGTAAAGTGTATTGAGAAGACTTTCGTGATCAATTGGCGCAATATAAATAAAGGTGAATAAATGAATGGTAATTCATTTAATTAGGGCCCGAGCACTGACAGTGCGAAGGCCCTATTGTATCTGTAGGAATTTTTCTCTTTTTTTTTTCCTTCTTCCGACGAAATGAGGGCCTTTTTGCCCCCCTAAACGTGCCCCAAAAGTCACCAGATTTTGCACGCAAGCCAGGCCTGGCAAAAAATTTGATATTTAATGGTTTGCATTAATGGGCGTGGCCTAATGGCTCAACAGCGCCCCCTAGAAAACTTTGTGCCTCAAGCCCCACAATACGGTTTGACGCACATGCACGAAAATCGGTACACACCTGTATCATGTCGCAACTTAAAGAAAACTCTCTTGGCGCCATGGCCGAAACCGAACAGGAAGTCGGCCATTTTGAATTAATCGTGTAATTTTGGCGCAATTTATGCCATTTCTTCGGCCGTTAATGGGGCCCAAACCGTAACGTGTGTTATACATCAAAATGTGCATCTCGATCCTGCGACGATGGGCATTACTTTCCTCAGTCAAAAGCGTTACCGTGGTGACGATAGACACCAAAAAGCGCGCCCTCCCTTCTTCTGATTGGTCCATATTTGATAGTTCCTACTTTCTGCCATAACTTTTGAATGGTTTGACATAAAGACTCGTGGGCGGTGTCACCGGACTCGGTTTTGAGTCGTTGAACATAATTGGTGCAAATTAGCTCCGCCCCTTCTTCTGATTGGTCGATATTGGATAGTCCCTTTTTTCAGCTATAACTTTTGAATGGTATGACATACAGAGTCGTGGGTGGTGTCATCGCACATGGTTTTGAGTCCTTCAGTCCTCAGACAGAGTCAAAGCATATTAACCTCCATATGTACAGTGGGATCATATAAGTTGTTTCTGTCACTTCCCTCCAGAGCCCTTGCCTTCTCTGTAACACACTATTTATGTACATTTGTTGCAGCCTAAGGTCACTGGTTTGCAGCTTTAAATATAATTCATGGGAGCATCCTCAAAAATAGGCAGCACAAATGGAGCTTATATTTATTTCCAATGTTTTATATTACATGCTGAAGTTTTTTTTATGTTTGAACACCTTTCATTATCCTACTAAGACACCCGAGGGCTGTTTCACAAAAGTAAGATTAAGAAATACAGGATAAGAGATAAATCCTGGCTTGACATAGCGTGATCAGTTCATCCTGGTTTCACAAAAGCCAAACTAGGCTCAGGAGGTGCGGCTCTGTCATGCCCCATTTGTGTAACTGTGAGGGCGTGGCTTCCATCCAGTACCGTGTTTTCGGCACTATAAGCCACACTTAAAATTCCCTAATTTTTCTCAAAAATCTTCAGTGTGCCCTATAATCCGGGTCCCTTATGTATGAATATTGTTGTGCTTACTGACTTCAAACCAATATTATGTGCTACGCTGCAATCAAAAGTAGTGCAGTTTTAGTGTGACTTTGGTAGCGACAAAGCCGCTCCGCTTGATTGAGTGTCAGACCGTTCAGCTGACACATTAAAGGAGTTCCTTGGTTGGATCCAGGTTGAAACATCAGACAACAGTAGATAACTATTTATGTCGATCTGGCAAGCAACCATCATCCATCTAGTCAATGTTACCTTAGTATAATTAGATGTCAAGCTAACGTTGGGTTTTTAGCTTAAACCCAATTTTCAAATCTATATCATGATCCAATTATGATGAAATGTTGGAATACAACATTGTTCAAACTTCACACTAACTTCAGATGTCCGCTATTGCTGGCAACGATGAACCAATCAGAGAACAGGATGTAGTAGGACGCTTATCTCTGCCATTTTTCATTTGTGGATTTGTGGAAGACGATTGATTTAAAATGTTTATTTTTCTGTATTAGTTACAACTGAACAATATTCTGAGTTATTGTGAATGATTTCAACTTACCTGACTGTTTTGTTTTGCTTTATATATGCCCATGTGCCTTATAACCCGGTGATTTTTATGCATGAAAAATTTACATACATTAGGCCCACCGGGTTTCATTGAAAATAAACCCGTTCTTTGATATTGCACCTTATAATGCGGTACGTCTAATGGCCCGCAAAATACGGTAGTCTGCACAAGTAGCAGATGACATCCCCAGAAAAGCCGTAGTGCCCATGAAGTTAATTGTTGTGAAAAGCCAAAGGGTCGGACCTGTCCCAAAACACTCCTTCACACCTAGAAGCACTTCTCAGTTTAAGAACTTCATCATCGACGTCATTCAAAAATGGGCAAAAATTTGACTTTTTTTAGAAAGCCCAAAACAGACGAACAAGAAAACAAAATCATGGAATCACACGTTGGTTTCTGATCGGGGTGACTGCTGACTGAACAGATAGGACACCAGGCTTAACTAAGCCTGGCTGTTACACCGTGTCCTAACTGCATGCGAGCGTCCGACTATCGCGTCACACTGCGTGACATCAGACGCTCTCTGTCCACACTGAAAGCGTTAATATGGGTTTTGAGGGACGGCTGCACAGTACAGATTAGGCTACAGATAGATGCTGATGTTAAATCGTTTATTGATATTAATTGTTGTTCAACTCTAACAGGCCATATTATTGTGCTGAACTTGCTAACTACCCTCCCTCAACGGTTTAACAGTAGCTAGAGTACATTAACAGAAGCTAACGGTAAATTAACGTCTGCTCAGCATCCTGAAAAAACACACAAAAATAACAGTAACTTCCAGCTCCCTGGCGATTTCGCTCCAGCCAGCTACCACTTCATTGAGGTTTTTGTAGTGAAATGAGGAGGTATCATAGAGATAACTTCTCATTTCAACTAACTGGATCAGTCATTCCTCATCCATGACTGTTTCCTACAGCGCTTTCAACCGGCTTTCAATGGGAGTGACAGGAAGAAAATAGAAGCAGGTCTGACAAATGTTCAGCTCAGAACGGCTGCGCAGCGCTACATCGCTGCATCGCTGCGGCCAGTTAGGACAGTCCAATAGAAAATACAGCAATGGAATTGATTTTGTCGCTGACGCTCACTCGCATCGCATGCAGTTAGGACACGGTGTTAGCCTGGTCTAGAGCAGGCTAACAGCACAGGATATATCGCCATGGTAACTTATGTGCTACTGCTTTTGTGAAACCCAATCCAGGCTTAACTCAGCCAGGATAACTGGAAATCCCGGCTTAATCCACTATCCTGGTTTTGTGAAACAGCCGTCTAGAGCTTGACACCACAAAACATCAGCTGTTTGTTTATGTCTTACTTTTCATTCACATGTCACATCTTTTCCTTAGGCTTAGCTATCAGTACCTCTGTGTTTGGGTGAAGCGATTCCCATTATGTTTAGGCGTTGGAAGTATTCTGGAAATATTTGGCTTAAACAGAGTGTTTACGTCATATTACAGAACACCATCTTAGACATTGCCTCTGTTATCCAGGAAGCTCAGTCGTCTGGTGGAATAGCAACAGAAGTCAAGATGCCTCCATGTGTTTCTGACATGTCCGACCAGCCAGAAGCCCTGAGGTAGACCCAGGAGAGGCTAGAGGGATTTTATCTCTCAGCTGGCTTACGAATGCCTCGGTGTTCCCCTGGAAGAGCTAGAGGCGGTGGTAGCAGGGAAAGGGAGGTCTTTGTTACTCTGCTTAGACTACTGCCCCCATGACCCAAATTTGGATAAGCAAAAGTTAATGGATAGATATATGGAAAAATATTTCCTCCAGTAAACAATTCCTCAATCTAAGTTAACAAAAGTAACTTGCTGTCTCACAAATCAAATTAATTAACCCTGCGATGGACTAGTGAACCTTTCCAGGATGCACCCATGTCTTTTATCCAAGCAGAGCTGGGACAGGCTGCAGCAGATTCCCATGACCCTAAAAATGAATAAATGGGTTTTGGTAATAGATACATAGATAGATGGATGATCACTCTCCTGAAGCAACATCCTAGCTTATTGTACCACAGTTTATTAATGGGAGACAGAGAGCAAGAGATTTATAGTTTTATCATCTCAGGGGAAAACTAAGAAATCATTAACAATGACAGCTGTAGAAAAATAAGATTATGTGTTATGGTCAAATATAAGTATTTGATTTTAATTTGGTTTGATCATTTGTTTGACAGTGTTTCCAGAAAGTAATCAATCACTCAACAAGCCTTTTTTTATGCTTTTGATAACATTGTGCCATATTGAGCAAGTGTGCAGAGTTTAACACCAGGAGAGATGTGCAAGAGAACAAATAACCTTTTTTTCTTTAAGAAGAGAATAGATTTTTTTTGTTTGTTTGGGTTTTTTTGTTTGTTTGTTTTTGTTAAGAAAATACTCTTTACTCTGAAACAAATATATGGATTTTCTGAAAATACAAAACAAGCACCTGCAAAATTCATTTTTCTGTCTCTCAGAAAGTTGTGTTGCTCACTCAGGATTTTGGCACAGTTATTCCAATATACAACTGAAGACTGATATTTTCAAAATGATTATGGTTCCTAATTCCCTGCCTGAGTATACACATATCCATGGTGTCTTTTATCAGTGGATAATAAGTATATTTCAACTTCTAGTTTTTCTGTAAAGCATATATAATATCATAAGCAAAGATTATCTTTTTGCATGTGACACTCAATCTTCTGTCCATTATCCAAACTTGTATCTGTTTTCCAAGTTTCTTTTAGGTCTCGAGTGCCTTAAATGTGTCAAATAAACGATGAATTTGCGGGTTATGTCCCCCATACAGCAGGTAAACATTTTCTCATAAATCTATATTTCGATCTGGGAATAGCAAGGAAATAAGATAAAGCAGTGAGATATAAAGAAAAGAGAAATCAAATTAGGGAGTAGGTTGAGGCTTACGCTCAACCATGAATGAATACAACATCCCGACCTCAGCAGAGACTAAATCACATCATCTACTAATGCATACTGTTTTTCATAAAGTTGGAATAATTTTATAATTACAAAAAAATATTATAATCTGTGGAAAACGACTTGTACCAGATTAGCCCATCCTTACTGTCCTACTGTCACTAGAGACATTCTGATTTCAGCTCCTATAGGGTGGGGGTACCAAGCCCTTCAAGTGCAACTCAAGCAGTCACTGGAAAACAGGTTGCTTTAAACCAACTAAGGTGAGGTGTAGCAAACATTTGATGGATAAATGGGTGTTCAAGCCAC
This sequence comes from Cololabis saira, assembly GCF_033807715.1. Taxonomy (NCBI): domain Eukaryota; kingdom Metazoa; phylum Chordata; class Actinopteri; order Beloniformes; family Belonidae; genus Cololabis; species Cololabis saira. The sequence continues at coordinate 22,946,013 of NC_084587.1, forward strand.
TAAACAAATAAACAAATATCTTGCTTGTCTCTGTTGGGCAGAAACACATTACTTCCCTCCTCAGACATTTTTCAATTCTTGGACATTTTGTCCATGGCTTAAGCACAAACTTCTTGTGGGAAAGGGCTTAACTTGAGATACTGGCATTCAGTGATGCTATCATGGTACAGGTAAGGAGACCGTAATGTATTGTGGGACATGTCCTTACGATCCATGTTTGTGTTGAAAACAACCCGACATTTTAATTGCATAATTTTATATTTGCATGTCATCTTGCGGGCCAGATAAGATGAGGTGGCGCACCAGACTTGGCCCACAGTCCTGGGAGTTTTACATGTCCCAGCCTCATGTCATGTTTTAAATTTTAAGCTTTTATTACCTAGTTAATTAATTTTCAATAGTAACCTCCAGGGCAGAGCCTGAAAACTGAATTTTTACTTGATAAATATTTATTGTAAAGTCATCAAGGTTCCAAAACACCTTCGATTGTATTCATCCACTTATTTATTCAATATCATACATCTAACAGTGTCTTAAAAACACTGTGAACAGCATAATCAAATGAGACTGACTCTTTCCATTGAGAGTTAAATTAATCGATTAACGGAACCATGCCACTGATACCACCTCCAACAACCTACAACAGTTCCTTTTATTCAAGAACACTCCTACTTAAAATTAAAAAAAAAGAAAAAAGAACACTCCTTCTATGTGCAACCTCACCACCTCACTGATTTCAGCTGGGAATACTGATGCCGGTACATCTGAGTCATCCGTTGGAACTGCTCGACTTTGAGAGTCCAAAGGTGATGTCTTGTTGGAATGCAGCTCCGTGATATGATCCAGAAAACGTTTGATATCCTTAAGTGCAAAACATGTTGGCGCCGTACAGTTCCAACAGCACCTCTGTTACTGGTGGGGAATCTGGTTAAGAATAAGTCAGAGAGCATATGTGCAACAGATTTTACCCGGGATGGGCTGCAGAGCCCCCAGTTTGAAAAGGTGCAGCTGTTTTTTTCAAAACCCAATAACACTTCTGACACGCACTGCTTTTTTGTTGCAATTCAAAAGCTAAACTCATATTTCCAATGATATATAAAAGGACAAGAGAAATTAATACAATCCACAGATTAGATTGCTGTCACATCTTAGGCTCTATGATTTATGGGTTTGTGGGAAACATACGGTTATTAATGTAATCACCTGAGTTTCCTGAAAGCTTGAATTAGCCATTTCTGCAGGTTTTAGCAGGTTCAAGTTACACATTTTTTCACCTTCTGTCAGTAACAATTGCATTTAGTTTTTCCCTTTTGATCCACAGTTATTACGGTTACAGGAACTTTACAACAGGCCATTCTTGAGCGCACAGACTCCTCCGCAGGCTCTTTTCATCAGCTATTATAATTGCCTCTTTGACAACATCGCCCTCCTTCTTATTAAGTAGTCTGTTAATTTTATATTGACAAATTTTGGATTGAGTCAAGCAGTTGAACTCAGTCTGTTTAAGGAATTCTCCCGTCAAGACTCTCACTTTATTTTGCTCTTGTGCTGTAACTTTTTCTTTGTGTGAGCCATATGTCCCAAATTAATGAAGCCAGACAGTATAGTGAGCCCTCTTCACTCTGTCACTTCTTCTTGTCACAGTAGGATTGGCCTCAAACTTTCTTTCTCCCTCCCTCTCCATCTCATTCCCTTCCTGAATCCCTCGTTCTCTGTTCTTTCTGTTTTCACGCAAGTGTCCCACTTAAGGAATTGCTTACATCCCACTCAGTCTGGGGCTGGATTGAAATTTCCCATAGGGTATGTACCAATATGCAGAGAGCACACTTCGACAGATGCCATCAGAGAACAAGCATATGAATTACCAGGCAGCCTGCCATCTTTGAGTTCAGACAGAATGGCATTAATACCTGATTACGATCCAAACAACAACACAACAACAACATGAAAGCCAAAGCAACTGGGAGCAGGTAAAGGTTTCATCATTTATATATTAATGGATTAACTAACAAAGACTCTTCGCCCCCCTCAAAAGTTAAAATGTCACAGAAGCTGCCATCATTCAAGGGACTTTGGAGAAAAGGGAAAAGAGAAAGGAAAGAAAAAAACGAAGGGTAAGAAATTAGATGCCGTCAGCAAATCACATTCCAATTAATTAAATATTCACAATTGCTGACCATGACTAATTCAAAAGCTATGAGATATTCATGACAGCAATTAAAGAAAACACAACTGCTTTCATTTCAAATGGTGGTAAATATTGGCATTACCAAGCAACGTATCAGGAAAAGTACCCGCAAAGGAAACAGTTGTCCTGAAAGAAACACAAAAACACAAAAGTTTAATGTATAGCTTTAAAGTATCATCAGGACAAGAATTATGAATATTAAACTACATATGTACAATATTCAGGCCTTTTTTTTAAACATTCTGTAATTCACACTTATTTTACACTTAATTTCCTCACAATTCTGTCTCAAACACAAAGAGGAAACTGTTATAATGGTGTTATCTAGTCATGCCCTCGACTACATCACAGATTGTACCTGGATGATCCAAAGGGCTTTACATCAAAGATTTCCATTTTCCCAGCCTTGAATGAGACATTTCTGTGTCTGACACTAAACAAACCTTAACTGTAACACACTGCACAACAGGAATATCACTTATAAGCTTATTATCATGCCTTTTCGCTTGGACTGATCTGAGACAGAATCCTGTGTTTGAGGCCACATCAGCAATAAAGTTTTAGGAACATTTCTGCATAGTAACAAAATAAATTATAAGAAATCATACAATGTGTAAAAATAAGGACAAAAAAAGGACATTGTGTCAACACGAATTAGCCATGAAGGTTAATAGAGCGTTTGTGTGTACTGCAGGTGTACATTTATTTCTTTCACTAGTGTTTCTCAAACTTTCAACACACAGTGTGCGTGATAAATAATAAATAATTTATTGTCAAAGCATCTTGTATAGAAATGAGCTCTCCTTGGATTCTTAGTAATGATAAACATATGCATTATTGTCATTTATTATAGATTGCATTATATTTTTTAATGAAGAAATGATGGTGGATGTCATCACATAGAAAAATGTATATCAAGTGCACGTTTATTTATTCTGATCCTCACAAAATAAACACTGAATGTGGCTAGGTAACAGGAATGGTAAAGATATATATAGATTTTACTCCTAAAAGAATTGAATACTGACTGCTTCCTCTCTTCAAGCAGCCGCGGCGTCAGCTTTTTGGCCGCACGAAAGGTACATTGTGGTGACGGTGATAGCCCTCTTCCGGCTCTCAGCTCACATCATTATTAGTGGTCCATTTTGAAATCCATAATGCTCACTGATGTATAAGCACTATATGCTCTTGGCAATGAACCTTCTTCTTCCAACGTTTATGCATCTCATCATCCCAGAGAGCACTTTCATGTTTTTTTGTATTGGTTTGTTTGTCTGTTTGTTTGGTTTTTCTTTTACCCGTCCACAGTTTACCCCTGCATTTCAGTTAAGCTACATCTCCCAGCGTCCTTGGAAAAGATAAAGTAGGAATAGGAAATGGCTGGGTAAATCTACAGATGAATGACTGACCAATGGATTCATGTTATGTGTTGTTCGTTTATTTGTTTCTACTATCGCTAAAAACTATTTTTTTGACTATGTACTTCATACCTACATATTTAAAGATGTATGAAAGTTCTGACACGTTGGACACTTTTTTTCTCCAGCTTGGCATACACTGAACTCGTATTCACATTTTTAGATTAAATCTTGAAGATGACACTTCTTCGGATAAAAAGGTGTAACGCTATTTGACCACCCATATAGAAATTGTGCAAAAGTAAGATCGTTAGTATCCATTTCCTGTCACAGTTTCCCCATCTCAAGAGAAACAAACATCAGGCAACAACATGGACATTGACTTCCTCGTTCCTTCCTCCCATCAGTCTAATCGCTGCTGCATTTTGTGCGAGGAAACAGTTGCTTGTAATGTTTAAAAGACATAATGTGAGTGAAAGAACGGGGTTGAATAAGAAGGGAGGAGAGATTTAAGGAGAAGGGGCAGATTGGAGGGGCGTTGGCCTCCCGGTCGCCCCTTGTCCCTCCGTGTTTGTGTGTGTTTGTGTGTGTGTGTGTGTGTGTGTGTGTGTGTGTGTGTGTGTGTGTGTGTGTGTGTGTGTGTGTGTGTGTGTGTGTGTGTGTGTGTGTGCTGCTAGAGATGACTGTCAGCAGGCGGTTCCTCTGAGAAAGAGGAGAGAGGGGGGTGATGTTTCCAAAGGGGACCCAGTCTGTTACCAAAGGGAGGTGGAGATTTACTATCCCACCCAGTCAAAGTGTCTCACTGGTTCTCTGACATACACTCTCACACACACACACAAATACACACGCTTGCAACTGAGCACACACACACTCAGACGTACTGCAAACTCTCCACAGGAAACTCTGAGCCATAATGCGAAGGCACCTCAGAGCAGACGGGTGCACTGCTCAAACCAAGTGGGATACGGTGCAGCTTTGATAGTGCGTTAATTACTCATGTGATGTGATACAGATGTCTGGGGGCTTCAGCTGAAAGTTTGCCTGACGGTTTCCAAGGGGGCCAGGCAGACATTTTAGAAGCGGTAGGTGAAAACCAAACGTATTTATTATTTATGGATAGATCAGTTTGTGTGCTGTCACAGATCCCAGCAGTGTCATGCTGATGCTAAACTGTGATGCTACTTGAAGGGCTGGCTGCTAAATAGTTCTTTGTGTACTTGGTGACAGCAGGGACTTTGAACAGGAAGAACTCTGGGCTATAAGAGTTGCCTCTGCTCTGACATGATGAAAAGGGCTACACCATGGATTTGATAGTTTGAAACTTCATCAACTTCTTACCAGCAGTTCCATGCATTGATTTGCTCTGATTTTAGTGCAAAAAGTCTGTTGCTTTTCCTGTTAATAGATGGATGATTCAGGGCACAACTATGTGTTTGATTTTGTGGATTTGAATTTTCATCTGTTTTCGATTTTAACCTTAATGCTTACTTTACACAGCTTACGAGAAATCAGCCCTGCAGTACTTTTATTGTTGCTAAAAAAAAACAAACAAGAAGCTCATAACCACATGTTTAAACCTTTTGAAATTAGAAACAGAAGAAGAATGCAGAATGCTGGAGAAATAACCCTCTGCAAATGCGTGTGAGAGTCTCCTTATCAAGACGGAAAAACAAGGCACTAAAACTTCTCTGTGCCCTTGCAATATTATTGATTTAAAAGGCATAAACAAGTTTTCTCTCTTTGACTAAAAGTAAAAGAGATACCCATAATGCTCTGCTGATGCCTCATCCTCACAGCTCAATTGATTATAACCTGAGCAGGCATCTTCCGTCTGCATTTCCTTCATAAAAAAGCTCTTAAAGATGTTTCCTAAACAAATGTCAAACTTTCTTGAGCTTCCCGTTTAATGCCACACTTTGCGTGGACTTTGTTACTGTTTCTCTCTGAAGTGAGAGCAGTTGAAACATATATTCTAAACAAAAAATGATCTGTTTTTCCTTTAATCTGTTTTTTTTTTCTTTCTCAGCAGTGATATACTGGGACAGTCTCTCAATCGGTGAACTCAAAGTGCTCGTTCGGTTCTATGATGGGCGCTCCAGCAGCACATATGTTCGCCATAATGGCCTGTATGGCAGCCGGAGGGATGTGCCAGACAAACGGAGCTGAAGGAGACGACCCTCTCTATGGCTTTCAGGTTCACTCCACCTTCCAGTCTTTGGATTTCTACAGCACCATCAGTCCAAGTGCAGTCCCCATCCTCGTCCAGAGGTCCATAGGAACCAATGCGCCTCTGGGATCCAGCCCTGTCAATGAAACTATGAAGAAGAGGTTTCCGGCGTGCCTCAAAGAGCAAGCAATTAGTAACTATTTTAAGTACATCAACACCATCATTTCCATTACAGTCTTTGTGGTCGGTCTGGTCGGCAACGCCGCCCTCCTGAGGATTATATACCAGCACAAGTGCATGAGGAACGGGCCGAATGCCCTCATTGCCAGTCTGGCCCTGGGCGACCTTATCTACATCTTCATTGATATACCGATCACTGTATACAAGGTACATTTCTCACACCGCTGCTACATAATTGCTTTTGTAGTCTTAACCTAATTTTTTCAGCCTCACTACTACCTAACACGTCCGGCTGCTGATATGATGAAAAGCAGCAACAACGGAGGTGACACACACAGACAAAGTGGAATATTAGAGAGGATAAAATTGGGGGAAGCGGGAATGGGTCTAAGGGTGTGTGCAAATAGACTGGAAAGTGCAATCAGTTGAACAGTGTTATCTTCCTTGTGTGGTCAGATTAGCGATGAGAGGAGTGGCGATACGCCTGGTTTAAATAAACACAGCAGTCACAATGGCCTCGTAATGACCAGACAATAGTCACAACCTGTATTTTTCTGAGGTTTTATTGTATTCTCACTGCTCCTCAATCAATCAAATTTTTCTTACTCAATTTTTAATTAAATTCATATAAATATTGTTTTAACCTGCGAAATGTGAGATCAAATTTTTAAATGGATTACCGGTAATAGGAGTTGTAGATAATGACTTGTATTATTTCCCCATTTAAGAATTAAAAAAGCACAGTTTCATATTCTTTCAATGATTATCTGTGAATTTCCAGCATGTTTTAATTATCGGGAGAGCAACAGCTGGTTTCAGTTTGGGCTTCGCTCGCAACACTTTTGTTTACTTTCAGGCCTCTTTAAAATATGAAGCGTTTCTGTGACGTCTGTGATAAATTATTGTGACATGCCTGCCTTGGTATGATTTATACGTATAAACATTGTCATGCTTTGTGTAATAGTTCAGAACAATGGCAAAATGAAGTGATCCGTCAACTTGATCTTTTGAGCCACATTAGAGGATGTCATTTTGCCAGAGAAAAATGAGAAAGCCACCTGGTTAAAATTAACTTGGGACTCTGAGGGCAGAGCGACTTTTGAGTCTGAGCAACACATGTGCGAAAAGGAAACAAGATTCTTACATGGGGGGGGGGGTCCGTGCACAAACAAAGAAAGAGCCGCGTCCACAATGCTGAAATCCCCTGTTCTCTTCCTCGGGGCAAGGACGTTGTTTCGAAAACACCATGCTTTGTTTTGTGTTCAGGAGGAAGAGTAGAGTTTGTATGTATACTCACGTATTCTTTTAATACTGGTGGAGGTTGTGGAAGTCGGTTATACGCCAGAGAGAGAGGATATCAACTCTTTACTGAAGTTTAGTTCCTGTATTGAGTGCCTTTTTTTAAACTGGAGATCCGCCAGATGTGATAGACAAAACAAAAGTTCCATATATTTATTGTGGTCCTTGTGGTTCATGCCATATTAAACTAAACCCACACTAATCTTGATTTGCCAAGAAGCTCCCAAAACACATACAAAGACAGATGATAGATAAAACAAAAAAAAGTCATTGATTTCGGAAAAAATGTATGCTCAGTTTGAATTTGTTACCTAGAAAATTAGAAAAAAAAGGTTGGTTGAACATGTCACTGTTAAGTGGATGACTCTTTAACATGTCGGTTGATATAAGCGGCTATAAACATACCTGTGAAATATTGTGTTCAGCAGTTTAAGAAATATATTTATCAACAGGAATTCATTGGAATTAAAGAACTGTAAGTGATACCCCATGGTATTTGGCAATTCACATCTGTGAAGAAACCATTAAAGCCACTCTATGTAGTAATTCCGAATCTGATCTGACCACATGGGGGCAGCGCATCACATGAATGTTCATGCGTTATTTACAACCAACTGCACCTCTTGTGTGAAGAAATGGTATTCCAAGCTATGCCGGAGCGTACTCACTCATTGCCAGCTGATTGTCAGTGACTCTTTAGTCAAGAGATCACATTTTCATGCCACCTTGTCAAAATGTGTATTGATGCACAGGGTGACTTTAACACTTACAGAAGTCATCTTATTCCGTCATTCAGAAACTTTTCAGAAAGTCTTTTTCTGGCCTTGCTTATTTCAGCAAGAAAAATGACAAACTGTCCTGAAACTCTGCACATTTTGTACTATACAAGATTCATTGTGATTTTAGTTTTGATCTTTTAATTTCCCAAACAGAATGCACTAAGGCCCTGTTTGTCTATGTAAATAAAGTTGGCTAATTTGACACATTTCAAAATGGTTTGGCGACCAGTTTTCAAATGCATTCAAAGTTATTTTTAGAGAAAATGTAATGCAAAATTCGACACCTTTCCCATCTTTTTTGAAACATGACATGTACGTTAATTTCATAGAAAGCTGATTTTTCAATTTAACTGATTTTAAAATGACCACATGGTGTTTTGATATACATGTTATAGTTTCCCTAGCTGTTTGGAAAACAGTGCTGAACAACCACAAAACTAAAAGGTTAACTAAACTATGATGTTATGTTATTATCATGCAGATAATAAGTGTTGAAGATGTTGCTGCAAATATAATTGAGTACTTTTGAGATACAGTGTGTAACTGACAATCTTTTTTGTTTTGTTTTGTGTCTTTTCCCACAGCTGCTGGCCTCACGTTTTCCATTTGATTACAACAATTTTGGTCTGTTTCTGTGCAAACTGGTGCCTTTCCTGCAGAAGGCTTCTGTGGGCATCACGGTCCTCAGCTTGTGCGCCCTCAGCATGGACAGGTGAGCACCATCACGCAAAGTTACATCAACGTTTTTTGCTTTACATGTGAAGCTGTGATGTAGGAGCGATAAACTCAAATAAAAGGATTACATTTTCTTTATTATAATTATTTAAATGTATTAGTCCTAGAATAAACAAAGTTGTTTTTTCCTTTTAAGTTACATGGCCACAGCAGCAGCAAATCTGTATGCTGAAACAAGAAACATTGATCCTTCATGGAAAAGAAAATCTCACAACCTTGATCTGGTTGGATGGTTTTGACAATCTGTCCATATTACAATTAGAGCAAAGCAGCATGGCTTTAGATTGAATTATCAAAATAATATTTTTTCCAAATATGATTAAAGTCATTAACATATGGAGAAATTAATTTAGACTAATGATACTAACGTTTGAAATTGACAGTAATGACAGGAAACCTAAGGTAATCACTTTCAAGAAGCTCATGAGGTCAGTACTGTAAGCGGAACATCATTTATTTGTTTGTTGTTCTGGTCGTTGCCTTGGAGTCCAAGATATAATTATTCTTTCTGTTAGGTAATGCATTGTTTCTGCAAGCACTGCGGTTATGATGCATGTGCTTTTGATATGATTTGTGATGTTAACATTACTCTATCTGGATAGCAGGCGTACTGATATGCTCTATCTTTTATAGCGCCTTAATAGAAATTCCATAATGAATAAATGATGGTTTTGAAGTGCTTAAGTTTAGCGTCATCCCACTTAATGCACCATCTAACTTCAAAGATCAGAGACTCGCCTACCTGCTCTGAAAGGGCTCCAAGGTTCAACATCCCAGACAGTTTTAATGACCTCTATTATGAGAAGATTGTTATGCTCTTCAGTTGCGTTCAAGAGCACCTGCCCTCTATTTGTTTCCAGGAAACACGTAGCATATCCTCGCCTGAATGTATTAGGAAACAACTTGAGTCCCTTTTGTATCTTTTCAATGTTGTAGGAAGAGAAAAAGGTGGATACATTACCACTTGGTAAAATATAAATGCTGCCATGTTGTTCAACAGAGAAATTCAAATGTGTCATGAAAAATATATTGTTTTTGCCATAAAATCTTGATGCATGATTTTACTAAAACATTTCGACAAGTGGTTTCCATTAATGAAACAAACAAGCAAACAACTATTCAGTGCATGGGAAACACAAGCCAACGCACAGACCTCTCTGCCAACATGGGCCAGTCTGTTTGGAGGCTTCACAAAAATATAAATATTAGATATTTAAAATAAACAATTGATCATCTCTCCGCATTAATTCTTAACATTTTGATAGTCTGCTTACTGAGCCATTTGCTGTGCTTGGTGCGCTGCCAGCAAACCTAACAACACAAGACACTGGTTGGCTTTGCCAGTCAGGAAAGAAAAGAAAGTGACAACTTTTGTCATTCGTGTTGAATGATGAAGCAGTCACTGAAAACAACTGAATAGTGATGTCAAATTGCATCACAATAAGATATGATACTGTTTTCTAATACATTTCTTAAATTATCTATTTTTGATTCCAGAGCCACAAAGCAGCCTCGTGAGATATATTTAGTATTTGTTTTGTTTTTGTTTCAGTAACTCAGCATCCTTTAACAATATACCTTAACTCTTATCAGTTCATCAGGTATGACCATGATGTTAAGCAAGTTCTCTGATTTGGTCTTCCCGTGTCATAGGTACAGAGCTGTGGCATCATGGAGCAGAGTACAGGGGGTGGGCATCCCTCTCTTCACAGTTGTGGAACTTGTGACTGTTTGGGTGCTGTCGCTCGTCCTGGCCGTGCCTGAGGCTGTCGGCTTTGACATGGTCACCTTCAACTACAAGAACAGAACCATACACACCTGTATGCTTAACCCAAAGTCTCGATTCATGGAGGTACTATATTATTATGTTAGTTTTGATGAAACCTGTAGTTGATTTCAGCCCAACAGCTGTAAGGAGTCTTTGATGTTAAACAAAGACTGTATATGTATATACTTACATGTTTCAGAACCTGCTCTCCTTATGTTGAGGGAGTTCCTGTTCTGGGGTAGAAACTTAAAAAGACCTTATTAGAACTTAATTCCTAATTATAGCAGTTGAAAGTTTGGATTTTTTTTAGATGAGGTGTTGGGGTGTCTAATATTAGGGCCTCGAATGGAAAATGCCTGGAAAATAAACACCACATGACTTTTCACGCTTAGATTTGCTCAGTTCCTGAATATGTTTGGGAACATGAATGTGCTACTCGTTATGCCTGTCATCAGTCTGCCAAAACATCCAAATTAGGGAGGCCCCGATACCATTTTTTTCACACCGAGTACGAGTATGAGTACTTTAATTTGTGTACTTGCCGATACCGAGTACCGATACAATACTTCTACCACAAAAATAACTAGGCTAAAAATGCAATGAAAAATGCAATGAATTGGAAGACAGGTTTTATTTGCAACAGATAAATTCAATAAAAAAAAATAATATGAGTAGTATAACTATTTTAAACAAAAAATAATCTTTCTGTGTAAATAAAAAGTCTCCACACTGGCACTGTCTTCACATTTAAGAAAATATCAAACATATAACATATCAATGAAACATCATATCGCGGCTCGAGTGCCTCAAGAAGACGGTGAAACCCTTCATCTTCTACAACTGACAGTTTCTGGTCATCCAGCGCTATATAACTGCTTAGAGCCTCCGTTATCTTAACGGCCCGTGGGTTGTCTTTTGCCATTATCTGTCGCTTTTGCAGAACCTGAGCTAATGTTGGCTGTTGTGGTCTTGCAGTAGCATTAGCAAACTCTTCAGCTTTATGATGCGTCTTGAGATGTTTTATCAAGTTGCTGGTATTAAATAAATTATTATTTATTTACTATTTACTATTAATGACCACACAGCCAGGCTGGTGGAATTTGGTCTCTGCATTTAACCCATCTCTAGAGACTAGAGAGCAGTGGTCTGCCATATGAACGGCGCCCGGGGAATGAATCTCCTTTCCTCCTCATGACACCTTACTAAGTTTGAGCTTGCGTTCGCGTCAGTTCGCGTGCACCACAAACTGCAACAATTTTCAATCCAGCAGTAAAAAATAACACATTTCCTGCGTGTTCATTAAATGATCGAGAACATAAGAAACTGTGGTTAAAAGGAAGCGGCCACTTCTCCGCAGTCACCAAATACACCCAATATTTTTTTTTTTTTTTTTTTTTTTTATTTATTTAGCACAAACAGTATCATATAAATAAGCAACATGAACAATCAACATTACTGGGATGTGCAAAGGGGAGGTATGAAACCCAAGAGGGCTTATATGAAAACCTCACCCAACATATTCAAATATCAAATTTGTTAGTTTAAAAACAACATAGGAAAATAATTGAACAGTAATGAGAAATAAGTAGAAAAGTGTAGAGATTAAACAGTAAAATATATAAGAAAAAAAAAAAAAATAGGAATACGTACATAAATGAATAATACAAAACAAAAATAATGAATAAGCTCATAAGGAGAGAGAGAGAGAGGGGCGAGAGAGAGAGAGAGAGAGAGAGAAAAAAAACACAACAATAATTATCTTATGTTTGATGATACATGGTTTGACTGATGAGGTACTTTTTGAGAGCCTTTTTAAATGATGTTAAGTTCATAATTTTTTTCAGATAGTCAGGTAGTTGATTCCAGAGACGTGGACCTTGATAACGCATTGAAAATTGCCCAAGAGCAGTTCTAAAGAAGGCAGTGTGGAGGTTGGAAGAGCTTCGTGTCTGGTAGCTATGGACTTGGTTGTTGAACATAAATATGTGAGAGAAACTACAAGGTAAAATATTCATTCTATGCTGAAACACAAATAAACAAATCTGATACACATTGATATCATAGACATTCATGAAATTAAGTTCTTGAAACAGTGGACCTGAACTTGCATGTGGCTCAGAGTATGTAACCATTCTAACAAATCGTTTCTGTAAAGTAACAAGGTGTTTGAGGTTTGTTTTGTAAGTGCTTGCCCATACAAGATTGCAATAAGTGAGAAAAGGATATATTAAAGTATAATAAAGTGATATAAGGATTTTTCGAGGTAAAACATGTCTTATCCTGCTGATGACACCAATGTTCTTAGCAACTTTGTTACAGATGAATGATACATGTTTTTTCCAATTTAATTTTTCATCAATATAAATACCCAAAAACTTGGCATATTGCACTCTAATAAGAGAATGATTGAATATGTAGACATCTTTATCATAAGGGATCTTTTTCTTATTTTTTGGTACGACTAACATGTATGAAGTTTTTTTAATATTTAGAGATAATTTATTTTTTTGGAACCAAAGATTAACTTTTGTAAGTTCAACATTTGTTTGAGTAATTAGGTCTTCATAACTTCGATTCGACATAAACATATTCGTATCATCAGCAAAATTGACAAAAAACATGCTTTTTGAAACCAGATATAAATCATTTACATAAATAATAAAAAGCAAAGGACCAAGAATGGATCCTTGCGGCAAACCACATGTTAACTTCCTATAGCTAGAATCAAAACCATTCCAAGAAACAAACTGTTTACGGTTGTTCAGATAGTCACAGAACCATTGAAGCTCTATTTCCCCAATACCATACATCTGCAATTTTTCAACCAGAAGACTATGATCAACGGTATCGAAGGCTTTGGACAGGTCTATAAAAACCCCAATAGTAAATTCATTATTATCCAATGCCGTTGAAAATCTATCAATTAGTTGAACCAGAGCCATCGCGGTGGAGTGTTTTTCTCTAAATCCATATTGATGAGAATAGAGGAGATTGGATTCATTTAAATACTCTGTTAGTCTATTGTACACAATTCGTTCAAGTACTTTGGCCAAACAAGGCAAAATGGATATTGGTCTATAATTTGAGTACTTACACTTTTCATCAGATTTGTGTACTGGGATGACTCTGGCCCATTTGAACTGGTCAGGACAACGACCTGTAGCAAGTGAGCAATTCAATATGTGAAGAAGAGGTTTTGTAATGGCAGGCAAGCATTTCTTGAGAAGACTAGGCTTCAGTCCATCATGACCAGCTCCTTTAGGTTTGAGTTTGGTCACAATGTCCTCAAGCTCAGCTTGCCCAATCATCTTGAACCTGAAAGGTTTAGGGGGAGCCTGTATTTCAGGAAGTGTTATAGAACTATGAGGTATACTGGAAGCAAGTGAGGGTCCAATGTTAACATAATATTTTGAGTGAAGTATCACTTTCAGAAATAAATCCAGTGAACTTTCCCTCTCTTAGTGACTGTGGCCTTTTCACATCCTTGGAGTGCATAATTGATTGCAGGCCAAGTGCAATTACTGAGGCCCGAGGCCTCAGGCGGAGCCACATGTACCATTTCTCATGCACGAAACTGGAGTAATGTCTACCAGATAATAGTTCAACGCTGAGCTCTAAAGACAAATACTTCCTAACGCTATTATTTAAGACAAAGTATTCACAACTCAGAATGACACTTTTTTTTAAACGATATTAAACATACTTTTTCCCTCTTTTTATAAGCACCACAGCAAAATTATAACTAGATGGATTTCAGAAATTGTACTCTGTCTAACAGCCCAGCGTTCAACACCAAGAAGAATAATTTCAAATTATGACTTTTCAGGCCCTTATAAAGATATGGAAATGTGATGACACAGCTTTTTTTCATGTACCAGCAGTTGTACAAACTATCCTAAACCAGAGCATGCGGGATGGTGGTGGTAGTTTTGAATTAAGCTTAGAGGTTCATATTTGGGAGTTTGGTCGTATATGGACACAGTAGATTATAAACCCAAAGCTTCTCAGTCTCTAACTCTCAACTCACACAACAAATTATGAAATAATTGCCATTTACATCTAACTGACTCCAACTACATGTGTTTCCCCTTAGTTCTATAAAGAAGCAAAGGATTGGTGGCTGTTTGCCTTCTATTTTTGCGTACCACTGATCTTCACTGCAGTTTTCTACGCTCTGATGACCTATAAGATGCTCAGACACAAGAATGGCACAATTCGGATTGCACTCAGTGAGCACATCAAGCAGGTGAGATGATAACCTAGATATTTCAGATTACCTCTGTCATCTATTGCTTTATCACCCTAATGTTCAATACGTGCACTATTGACATCTCCTCTTTTAACGGTGGAACATTATTTCTTATTTTTCTCTGAAGAGGAGGGAGGTAGCCAAAGCGGTCCTCTGCCTTGTGCTCATCTTTGCCCTCTGCTGGTTCCCACTGCACTTGAGCAGGATTCTTAAGAGGACGGTTTACCAACAAAACGATGTGATGCGATGTGATCTTCTCAAGTGAGTTGCTATCAGAGTTTGATCACCCCAAAGATCATTAAAAGGGCAGGTTCATAATTATAGATGACTGAATGTGTTTACATTTTAAAGTTACAAAAAAGGCAAACATTGCTTTTTTGATATTGTACATTGAAACATCCCTTATTGTCACGCTCTGCTTGCAGTCCTCAGTTGTAGCCACTGCTCCTTTAAGGCCACCATTGAAAAAGCCCAGTCTGCCCTCGTATGTTGGCTGGTTGGTTAAAAGCCCTGGCCAAGCGCCAGCCATCTAATTTATGTATTGAGACCAACCTGGAAGTAGCAAATATTGAACTTACTTGATTGACCACTACCCTTAGTGGTCAATCAAGTAAGTTCAATATTTGCTACTTCCGGTAGCCCACCCCTGGGCTTTAAATCGTGGGAGTCAACCTCCTTTGACCCCCATGTTGAAATGTCCAACTTTACAGCAGAAAGACACATATTTACAGCTTGGTTCAAAAGATCTTTTGGTCTGTATTGTTTGATTTCACATCGTTTACAACTCAGGGGGGGTGAAGGTTTTTGTACCATATCAAGTGAATTTATTGGAAACAATGAATTTATGTCTAATAGGAGGTGTAGCCTTTTAATTGGCAGTCAGTCATCTTAGACAGTGGCTAGCCATTATCACTTCCTTATCAGTCATCGTCACACTACCAAACTTACCCACGCAATCTGCAGTTTATACAAACCCAGCGTTGCAGTTATTTCTGATTTTGCCAGAAACATGACATCTGAAATTAGATATTCCATTGTCAATGTCTGCTGGCAGCTCTGCAGCTCCTCCGGTATGAATTCGCTGAAGGAGCTGGTTGCCATGAACTAACTTTGATTCACTTATGGGGGGGGTTTGTTCCTGCCCAGGAAGCCGACATCTCCTCAGAAAACATGTGGACATACTGTCCATTTTACAGTTGTGGAATGCAAGCAGTTGTTCATCTTTGATTGACATGTGTAAACATTTACCACTTAGCAGAGATGTAGATTAGTGGTTGAGGGAGAGCCTGGACTATGACTGGACCATAAATGATGGGTTCCCAGAAGAGCAGGGTCTTGTGGGAGAAATTAACTCCCTAATTAAATCAATTCATTTTTTCCTATACCCATGCCCCAATTCTCTCTTTTATTTCAAGAATGTTGGCCTGGTAGCTTTTGTGTAGTTTTGTAACAACCAGAAAATCAGGCAAGCGACAGGAAAACAGTAAAAGTAAAAAAAAACAATGTAATACACAAATATCAAATGAAAAAGCCCAAAAAGCAACACATGAAAACTGTAAAGCTACATATGAAAATAAAAAAAGTATGAAAATTATGAAACTTCAGCCTGTTCTTTAATAATTTTCTCATCTTCTCACTTTTTTCAGTTTCCTGTTGGTCCTTAATTACCTCGGCATGAACCTGGCAACAATCAACTCGTGCATAAATCCCATTATACTATACTTTGTCAGCAAGAAGTTCAAAAACTGCTTCAAGGTACAGTACACTCATATTATGGATGGATAAATCATATGCAATCACTACTTTAAAGTGTAATTCCCACACATATGGAGAGCCTTCTGAGTCTGTCTGGCCTGTAACACAAGTAGTGAACCCTCAGTCCGTGACTCAGGGGCCATCATGGTGATGACATATCGTGAGTAACATATAAGCAGTCTGGTGATATATGTAGTCACTTCACTGTCTCCAAATGTCTGTCAAGAGAAGGAGCCTGAGAAAAACCAGGCCCCGCAGTTTCCATGTTAGAGTGGCTTTGTGGGAAAACACGAGAGACAGCTTCCACATAATGAAAAACCCTGTGGTAAACACAGCCATACTAAAATGCTTTTCTCTCTTCCCATGTTCTCCAAGTCGTGCCTGTGCTGCTGGTGTTACGCTGATAACCAGTTGAGCAGCATTGGACCCATGAACGGCACCAGTAACCAGTGTAAAAGCCCAGAGCCCAACAACTTCCAAACAGACTTCAGGAAAGACAGCAACTGATCACTTAACTGAGAAGTATTTTAGAGCTTTTCAGTGTCTTGTCAAGATTTTAAAATACTTTTGGCGGACTATGCTTGGACCAGTAAAGAAACTCGTGAGTCCAGGAATAACGTTTTTGGAACTGGAATAAAAGGAACTAACGATGAAGTTGTTGAGCAATGCTCTGACATTTTATGAGTCTCTGAGCTAAACTTCCTAAAAAAAAAAAAAAAAGAGAAACTTGTTCTGTTCCCACACTCTTGGTAAGTGCTACAGTAGCTTGAAAGAAGAAGGGGAAGAGACGGATGAGGAGGAGGACTTTTTCAAAGGATGCAGCTGAACTCTATAAATTGCTCTCTGTCAGGAGCCAAGCGTGCTATTCCTGTAAAGGGCAGGACCATCGGGAAGGATGCTACGAGAAGGAAAAGGCTTACTGCTGTCAACGGGGATGGTGAGACAGGAGTATTTGCTGTTCCCAGGAGTTTACTACTCATTGGCGATGTAAACCAAAAAGGCATGTTATTGATGGACTAGCAACTATTAATTTTCATATCCAAAGCTCAGCAGTGCAATTTACTTATACTCACTTCATTGAGCTACATATGTGGAGTAAATAGAAAATGTCTGAGATTTCCTTGCTTCATGTTTCTGCCTTTTTCAATTCATAAAGAAAAAACAAACACATTGAAAACAATATAAATTCAATCTAATGTAAGCATGATCGAAATGCATGGCAGTCCTTAAAAATTACAGATTTTGAATTATTATATTTAGAATATGTGAAGATATGAAAATGTGAAAGTACTTTGCAGAGTATCTGGAACAGGACTCCAAGTTTTAATACAAATAGATAAGTCTCAACTCAGTATTTTCAAAGGTCATGTCAACCAGATGATTCAAAAGGTGGTTGCATTATAGCCTTTAAGTTTATTATCAGCCAAAATGAGTCAAAAACTGTGAATTTTATAAGCCAAATCAAATTATTGTGTCATGTATGCTTCTATAATCCAAGTGTTCACTTTTATAAAGTGCTACATTGTATGTTATTATAAAAATAAATCGTTTATTCAGACATTGCTCTTGTACTGACAACTTTGGCAGATAAACGTTTGAAATGGTAGCCACTAAGCAAAGTTCTCAAGAAGGGACTCCAAAGTTTGCAAGTTGGGATATATGATTATTTGCAGTTACGTGTAAAGATAAAAGTGTTATGCTGTGACTTTGCTGCAGTAAGTATGTTGAGCCAACTCCAGCTTAGCCATAGCTAGTTTAGCTTAGCATATAACTATTCAATTCAGTTAAATTCAAAAGTTGTTTATTAATCCCCAAAGGGGAAATTAATTACTAAAGGCAGTTTAGTTTAGCATCAGTGGATAGTTAAGTTACATATGTGGTGTAATCCTGTGATGATGCTAAGCTAAACTTGAGCTTAGCATGAAGTGGTTGACCAATATATATATATATATATTTTTTTTTTTACCCAATTTAGCACATTTTTAATCCAGTGCAAAAATGTAGCTTCACTTACAGGACAAGGCTTTTGAAGCGCGGCTGCAACAGAGTCACACGGCCTAACATTTAAACAGTTCAACAGCTAGTAAAGTTGCAGCATTGTATAAACTGCTATATTTGCTAAAATCAGAGTATAAGAGGTGCGATTATGGTGTGTGAAAACACTTTCAATGAAGCTAATTGGCTAAGAAATGTAACTGAAGTTAAAATGTAAGACTTTTCATAACTAAAGGTAATAGCATTTTCACGTACTACAATGAGTATGCCAATGAGTAATTCATTGGCATGAATGTTGGAATTACGTAGCCTATAATTTCTTTATGAAATGATTTTCCCTATAAAGCCAAATGCTTTGGCTTTATATCTTATATACATAAGACTCGGACACTCTTCTCAACTAATCCATATAATAAAAATTAATTTGGGATTTCCAAAAAATGTCTTCTTTTTTTTTTGGCAGAAATTATATCCGGTTTAACATAAACTGCCTTGCACTGTTTTATATTGGATATGTGAATAAATGTAAACCTGTGTGAGTTTGAGTGTGTGCTGGCATGCGAGAGTCAGCTGTTACCTGCACTTCTCTGTTTGAAGTGTTTTGCACACTTGTGTACAGAAGAACAAGAAAGTTCTTAGGCTATAATTTACCACTATGAACTAAATCCATACATAATCATCAAAACATATATGTTTTACTTTTGTCATTTATGGACATGTTAACCTCATGTTAATGCTGCTTAAACCAATAAATCTCTTTCCATCCTCGTTATAATAAACAAGGAAGTTTTATTTTCCTGTCATTCTGGTTTGTCCAAGAAATCAAAGGTCCCGCTTATGCTTTTTTTCTGCATCTGTGAGAAAGAAGCGTCTGGGAGTGATTTGAAGCACACTGTGACCTGCTCGGCAACTGAGCCCCGGGGGTTGCATATGTCAGCAGAGAGGATGTGAATAGCTTGGATCTTGGGAATTTGATACAATTCATTTCTCGTCTCTGCTGCCAAAAACGAAAATGAAAATAAAAGTTTTACTATCTGGCAGGGCTAGATGAGGCATTTCATGTCATAATACCAGTAGTTAATAAAAATCGAATACAGAATATGTACTAACATTAAACGTTTTTTCTGTACTTTTAGTGGGTAGTATTCACATATACCGTATAGTACACAGGGTTAAGAGAAAATTCATCATCTTCATAGTTGTGTCAAAATATGTCATAACCCAAGGATTACACTCTTTACTGTCAAAAAGCCAGTTACCAGAGCAATGTAATCCCTGCAAAAAGCTGAACAGCATCCAAAATCAACAAACCATTGCAGCAGCGGTGGCTTTATCAGGCATCATTCTGTTGTTTGTTTCAGCATCTTGGAAATAAATTTCAGTCAGTTCATAAACTTTATAAATCAGTTACATGTTCCTCCTAAGAAAGCATGTCACAATCAGCTTCCCGTAACTCCGAGGAAACTCTAGGTCGTTCCAGAGTTTGGAAGTCAGGGCCCAGTAGGTCATGGTTTAATGAAGCAAGTCATTTTTAAAAAATTTGACAAATAAATATTACGAGAAATAAACTTTCAAGGGAAAAGAAAATATGGAGGTGAAGGGGATACATCGGGCTGTGAGAAAAGCCTGTGAGGAGAGCCAAACTGGGTGGTTTTATTTCGGGAATTTGATGGGAAACTTGTTTCCTGCCAGCAGTGAATTGAATTAAGCCCAAAAACAAATAAAAAAGGATCTCTAGCCGCTTCACAAAGTGATTCTTCATGCTGGACACATTCAGACTTGGTTGCTGATATGGCAAATCGAGTGAACAGCTTTACAAGACGACTTATCAAGACCCAATTGTTATCAGGTTTTTAAGTTTCTATATTTTAACTTTTATCTGCTGCCATCCATTCTTATAAATATGTCAGAAAAAAGAGAGACGCAATCATCTTAAAGTTGAAATCATCCGTCACTTCTGTGCATCTTTCCACATCATACTGAAGACTACCTTTTTATATTCATTTTGTGGCAAATATCGTTAACACCCATGTTAAAAAGAGTAAAGATGTTCAATTAATTAAAGACTACATATGTCTTCATCATTATATCAATCAATAGTTAGAGTTCAAGAGAATATTTAAGATCCGTATTTAAAAGAAGTTTATTTGTGAGAAGAGCTTTGGGCTGGTTGTTTTTCTTTTTTTCTTTTTCATTATTATCCCATCTGTTTATTCTTAGTGAAATCAGTCAGAACAGAGTAAATTATGCATTTACATGAAATTAACCAGAACATTCAAAAGTACAGATCGATGATATCTGTGGTACAGTGGCTTATTGAGTGGATATTGCATTAGATGAGTTAAAACAAGAGATAGACAAAAAAGAAAGAAAATATAAACTACATTTTTTGGAATAATGAGTTTGAACTGGATTCACTGACCTCTGCATTTGGGCCCATTTGTGTCCCATTCTGCTCTCCCAGAAAAAACAAAGCAGCAGCACAAGTAAGCAAACAGGCTGTCATAAAATGTTGTGTTTTGCTGAATTATTAGTTTGTTTTATGAAACTGCTTAACAGCATTGCTGGCTCCATGTAGCATCCGAGTGTAGAGGCCAAACACAATGCACGGAGAGTTGGGGAAGACTGTGTGAACACGCAGCTCGTTTTCAGCACCGCAAATTCAGAGCAGGCTCACTGGGAACGAGCGTCCTGTGGCTGTAAACTGTTTGTGACTCAAGAGAGTTAATTCTGTCAAGACCTGCATATAAAAGACCAGGCTCGCAAATGAAATGTTGAGAATTCACAGGACGTCAGGCAGAATGTGGTATAGACTTAAAATAAACGTCATGGTAATGTGGGAAATGTTACGGCCCTGTGTGCCGCTTAAAAAAAGACAGAAACCTGAATACACGCAAACACAAGCTCCCTATCCACTTTAATGTTCTCGTTGTTCATGCATTTAAATTGTCTTAGAAATTACAGAGTTAGTTCAGGGAGTTGCTGCTGTTACTTTCACTATTTTTCTACACACAGCCCATGTAAAAATTACCTGAATAAAAATGTTTATATACTGCTACAAACAAATGAAAACAGTTTATATGCTGCGGAGCCCTACTTAGTTAAATTTTAACACTTAAAAGTCAAGTTTTTGTTTATCAGTTAGGGAACGCTTTACAAGGTTTTTGACACAATACAACGTTAACACATAGTTTTCGCTTTTTTAACGGAACGTGACTGTAACAAAACATCAAAATAGCAGTAGATGTATCCTGTAAAAGTACTATTTGGCAGAGGTGGAAAAAGTACTGAAAAATTGTAATTGAGTAAAAGTATCTTTACTTTGCTTAAATCCTACTCAAAGTAAAAGTAAAAGCACTCATCTAAAAATGTACTCGAGTAAAAGTACAAAAGTACTTCATTTAAAATGTAATTTGAGTAAAAGTTACTTTCAGTTATTAAATGCAAAAAAAGGATGAGTCACGAATCAAATCCAGCACAAGTTGTTTTAATCAACTTTGAGGCATATTAAAGTATTAATTTAATTAATTTAACATTCACACTTGTAAAAGCTCAGCTGAGCTCAGTAACACGATCCTTTTATTTCTGCAGAACAGGACAAAAAGGACAGTCACAACCTGTACTGTAAAGTGCAAACTATTTTCAGTTATATTGTCCAACCGACAACACTAAAACCAGAATCAAAGTATTCAAACACAAAATAAAGTGCCCAATGCCCGCAGGATCCTGCTATTCACAATAAACCAAAATAAAATGCAAAATAAAAAGATTTTCACCATAAATTTTGTACTCACTAACGTGAGGGGGTTCAAATGTAGTGAAGTAAAATACTTGGGTCAAAATGTACTCGAGTAAAAGTAAAAATTGCATATTTCAAAAACTACTTAGAAAATTACAAATTACTCATATAAAACTCAATTACAGTAACGTGAGTAAATGTAATTTGTTACTTTCCACCCCTGCTATTCAGGTTTTTAAAGATGAAACCTTTGGTTGTATCCAAATAACACTCATGCTGCCTGAGTTCGGAGAATGCATTCAGTTCAGGTCCAGTTATAGTGTTGTTCTTCAACAACAACATAAAGTCATGAAATGAAGAGAACACAATGGGTGATGAGGACATGTCGCGACATAAAAGGCCCATGGCAGGTAAATTAAGATGGAAAACATTATGTTGAACAGTTGTAGTGTTGTTTACACCTTCCACAAAGTAGGTGCTCACTGGTTTATGGATTATATATCAACAACCAAACAGTATGTCTCCTCCTTTGTTCTGCATTGATTATTATTGTTATTTCACCTCAGACCCATCTCTTCTCTCCTTCAAGGCACACGCCAAACAAGCTACTGTATGATTCAGTAAGACATGATGAAAGCCACACCTTTTATGGTGAAATGTGTTTTTGGGCTTGATCAAACACAGCATATGTTTGTCTGCCCGGCCCTTACATGGCTGTGCCCTGCTTGCCAGTTCGCATGGCAATCCCTCCGAGCTATCCTCCATGGCGCTCTCTTGCAGGACTTGTGGCAACAACTATCTCTAATTCATAAAAGCCAAAAGGATCAATTCAAAATTCATGAACAATCTGTCCTGCAACAACCAGCGATTTCTGTGGGGCACTGGAGATGTGTTGCAACAGAAAGGAAAGTTCTGCCTCCCTTCATTATACAGAAAACCACAGACACACGTATATTTACAGACACACATAGAGGAGGGAAAGGTGGGCAGCTTCTAATGGTCTTTTTTTTTTTTAAATCATCTTTCATCGCTTAGAGGCACAATAAATATTGCAAAAACCTGGAAAATCAGTGTGCAGTACTGTAAATAAAGTGCTTTATAAAGTTAGAGCATTCGTTGTCAGTGCAGGTGGGTGTTTTTATCTGAGCATTATTTTACATAAAAATGAATTGCCTCCTGTAGATACTGTTAATGCTGATTTTTTTTCTTGATTCTGAATTATGTGTATATCAAATAATGCATCCTATCTCTAATGTAACAAAAACATTATAATAATTTTATACTTTTTGTGTAATGCTTTCATTACATTGAAATAATTTACCTGTATCAACATTTAAAAAGTGAATAAAGACATTGTGGACAATGTGCTGCTCAGTATGTTACCCTAAGACTCTTCAGTATTTAAACTGGAGAAAATGAATAGTTGAGGGAAGAATTGCTCCAAGCGCTAGAGTCGCTCCACCCAGGGATGCTCTAGATTACACAGTAAATTTAAGGTTTTGGGTGGCAAACAGTGATCTCATTAATGTTGTTATTCAGAATACATTTTAAAAAAAAGAGAAAGAAGTGAATTATCCAACAATTACGTTTCTGCTATTAATCAGGGTTATGCTACTACAGTTTAAGGTCTGGGTGGCCTGAATGTGATCTGCAAACAACTTGACTCATTCTGCACTTTTTTTGTTTGTTTTTACAAAATTGTTACTATAGAACCGGCATACACGCAATAAAAATAGGATTAAAAAAAAAGCAGAAACGCCAAACAGTTTTTATTTCTGGTAAATGAAAACGTTTAACTCACACTGCCATCTAGTGGTCAAAAAAGAGATCAAACGTAAGGAGACTGAGATGCAACCAAACTTATCAACACAGTCTATTCTGATTGGTTGGCGGTTTAAGCTCCACCAATCAGATTACAGACATCCGCTCACCCGGAAGAAGCGCTTTAGCAAACTCACTTCTTCAGAAACTTTTGTCCATCTCTCTCTTTAACCAGCTCTCGAAGTCGTTTTGGAGTGACATTCATTCAGGGGAGTTTGATTCCGTAACGACCAAGGTTATATTTATCCGCGTTACTGGTAAAACTCTTAATCAATCAGGGACGCAATGGCCCGTCCCTGCTGTTTGTTGACATGGTGAATCAGCTGACGGGCTAACGTTAGCGTGTGTTTAAATGGTTTAAACCGAGCCGTGATTCTCCCTCAGCTGTGTGTTTATGCCCCAAACACAGCTTTAGTCTTGATTCTTCTGTGAGGTGGAAGATTTGCCTTTGGGCCGGTCACGATGCCACGTTAAAGGCTTTAAGCGGTCGGTCGGTCACGCGAGTGTCGGTTGTCACGGGACCAGCCGGAGGTTCTGGAGGTTCCGTCAACATGCCCTGCTCCTGCGGGGACTGGAGGCGCTGGATCCGGCCCCTGGTCATCGTGCTGTACTTCTCCCTGCTCATCATCGTCCTGCCACTGTGTATCTGGGAGCTGCAGAAGTCCGGGGTCAGTCCAGTTTGATCTCCCTGACCAGTTGTTGTTGTTTGGTGTTTAATTAATTCAGAGAGGCCTGTGGGTTTAACCCAGTGGTGACTTCTTATGGTATTTACATTAGTTCATGGGCCAGAGCCCAAAATTTCACTTGTCAGCACCACTCAAGGTGACCAAACTTACTTATAATTTTTGAAAAGATCCATGTCTGTCTATAGATGATATTTTGGTATGATAACCTTCTTGAGTAGCAACTGGATCAGAGTTATTAGCTCATGAAGTTACCCACCCCATTCAGAAAATTACATTTTAGATGCTGGTGTATATCCTGGTTTAGACTCATGTACAGGATATCTGTCAATGTTTCACAATATTGTCTTTGGTATCATTTTAAAGGGGACCTTTGAAGCATTCATTCAAGCTAAGATGTGAATCTTTCTGACCAACATAGAGGTCACTGCAGCTCTTTAAACTATAAACAACACACATTTTACACAGTTTTCGCCTAAATTATATACTATCTTTTAGCCCTGTGTCTGTCAACTAGGAACAACAGAAACACACAATACAAAAAGTGGAATACTCACAGGAAAATAAGGATTCAGGAAATGTATAATATACCCCATACTATATCATTGTTGCAGGTCATTGTGAGCCTTAAACTAGAAAAGCATCATTAGGCTCCTATGAAACTATAACAGCCGCTAGGCCAATGTCACAAACTGGTCTTTATCATGCAAATACACAACATAAAGGACATAACAATGAGATAAGGAACCAGCTTAGTTTTATAAACAACATTAGAACACACAATACAAAAAAAAAAAATACAAAAACGTGAATACTCATAGGACCATAAGGATTCAGGAAATGTATAATACCCCCAATTTAGAATCATCAATTAACCTGAAGGGGGTGGGTAACTTCATGAGCTGATAACTGTGATACAGCTGCCACTCAGGAAGGTTATCGTACCAAAATATCATCTATAGACATGGATCTTTTCAAAAATCATAAGTAAGTTTGGTCACCTTGAGTGGTGCTGATATCTGGTCTGGCCCATGGACTACATAGTTAATTAATATTTTTTAGTTAGTTAATATTTATTTCGGTCAATCACAAGCATAAAATTCAACAAACAAGATAACAAACATCCACAGGTTTTTCCCTGGTCAACATTGTGATTATTTTGACCGAAAAGGTCTGGGCTTGAAGCATAAAGCTTATCTTGCCCACATTTTAAAAGAATAGAATATACAAAAAGAACAAATTAAGTATCATGAGGCTACACAAAATAATAGTAATAATGATGATGATAATAATAATAGCTTAAATAACTGTAATAAAAGTAATAGTAATAATAATGATAGCTCTGAAAACAGAAAGTGAAAAGATGCTAAAGAAACCGACAAAGCCAATTTAGGTTGTCATTTAATCTCATACAAGTGTACTTTCTTCTTTGTTTGCTTATTGTGCTTCTATGTATGTGTGTCCATTTACCTTTTGCTTTGAATAGTATCTTGTATGCTTTTATTGAGTTTGCTAGTTTAAGGTTGTTGTCTAATGAGTTCCACAGTTTTACTCCTAAAACGGATATACATCTGCATACACATACACTTGTCAGATACTTGGTTTTTTTTAATTATTATTATTGTTTATAATTTTTAATTTTCAAAATGAAGACAAAAAAAAAGAGGTTAACAACACCACATTTCACATAACAAAAAGAAAAATATTACAATGACAAAAAAAAAAAGACAAGGGGGTGGGGGGGAAGGGTTGGTACAGATAAACTTTAGAGATGATGGTGCCTCTAGCGTCAGTTCAGGTCCAGCTCTAAAAGAAAAATAAGTAAAATAAAATAAAAAGTATGTGACCAACACAACAGGTCATGTTATTATTCTATTATTCTCAGGTGTTCTCTAATGACAGTCCATGGGGCAAATTGGCCAGTTTCATTGTCTTTAAGGATTGAGGTTGCCTTTTCCATTGACAAAAAATCCAAAAAGTCCTTCAGCCAATTGTATTTATGAAAGCAGTTTGGCTTGCGAATCTTCCAATTCATAAGTATTGTCCTCTTCACAGACAGAAAAGCTAGGGCAATGATATGTTGCATAATTTTTACATGTATATTTTCCACTGCACTCCCCAATAAACATACAACAGGACATTGAGGAATATGAATATTCAAAATAGCTTTTAAAATGTCAATTACTTCAGACCAGAATTGTTCGACCACTGGGCAGAACCATAGTAGATGCATACATGTACCAAGCTCACTTGTCAGATACTTGTGAAACGTGTTTGTTCAGTAAATACTGCCATCAATCATGTGAAGCACATGCTTCACCACTGAATATTGTCATAACACTTGTACCCTAGACTTAAAAGCTTTCTTAAATGTGTGTTGTGTGAATTATCTTTTTTAATTTTCTGCATATTGGCAGGTTGGAACTCATAACAAAGCATGGTTCATTGCTGGGATATTTGTCTTCATGACCATACCCATATCATTATGGGGTATTCTCCAGCATCTGGTGCACTACACTCAACCAGAGCTGCAGAAACCTATCATCAGGTAATGATGTCAACACTTGCGTCATCTACAAATAATAGTCTCTTAACAGCTTTTGAATACTTATGGTGCTATTGTTTTAGGATACTGTGGATGGTCCCAATCTACAGCTTGGACAGTGTAAGTTGTTCATTATTTAATTAAGACAGCTGTATCGCATGCATATATCAAATGTACAGTCTGTATCTATGAAATAACAGGCCTTCAACAAATGGTATTGTTGTTACTGTGCACAGTTTCTTCAGACGTCATTTCAGCCAGTATTCAATACTCTAGTTGACACATTTATGTTCTCTTTTATGTCATTTCTCTTATTTTAGTGGATTGCACTGAAGTACCCCAGAATAGCAATTTATGTGGACACGTGCAGAGAGTGTTACGAAGCGTATGTCATCTATAACTTCATGACTTTCCTGCTGAACTACCTGGAAAATCAGTATCCCAGCTTGGTGATGATGCTAGAAGTCCAAGAGCAACAAAAACATCTTCCCCCTCTGTGCTGCTGCCCGCCATGGCCAATGGGAGAGTGAGTTCATTTAGAAATGCCACTTTTACACCAGGGATTAACATGATATTCCCCAGTTGAATAACTTCTGAGCAGTTTTCAAACTGATGAAAGTAGTGCCTACATTTTATATTGACTGAACACTTGGGGATCCAAGTAAATGTATCTCCAAACTTTGACTCAAACACCGTTTCATTAGTTATAATTACATTTACGTAATTACATTGCCCACATTTAGATACATGATGTTCTGCTTGCATAACTGAAAGAAAAAAACAAGACAGCATTTTAGAAACCATTTAATTCCATTGAGCAGTTTTAGATTTTGATGAGAGGGAAAAGTTTGTCTCTTGTACTGTATTCAGATTTATCCTCTTGTCTCAATAGAAATCACCAGCCTCTAATTACGGTAGCTAGTCAGAAGCAGCAGCAGGGATTTTGTTTTTCTTTCTGGTTCGTGAGTCCACCATCTTTGAAATTAAAGACAAAGCTATTGATTACATCTATTTTACTAAATATTTACTAGTTGTTACAACTAGAAAATTTAACTAAAATAAAATTTTGTGACACGTCTTTTTGTCTAACAACCCAAACTGTTGAAATACAATCTGGTCTGGGGCCCCAACCATAGAAAAGCAAGCTTCATCTTATACATATTAGGACATTCAAATTTTTTACAGGTCTTGAAATTATGTTAATAAAACCCCGGATGAACAACAACTCGTGAAGCCGTGTTTGTAAAAAAGAATGTTGGTGATCAAGAAGAGCGAAGATAATGAACTTTGGTATGCTAAAAAACTTTGGTATGCTAAACGGTCATGCAGCAGTAACCTTATAATTGTAGTCTGCTGTTGGGACTATAATTATAAAGGTTTGGGACTTTAGTCATACATCTTGATTTAGCAGTTACTAAGGACATCAAGCCATTCTCATTAAATGTATTGTCATCATACTCCTCTCCAAGGTCTAAAAAGTATATTTCTTAGTCAATAGTAAGTTGACTTCATCCTGGGTAAAATAAAAAAATGTATATTTCTTTTACAAAATAGTTGTTGAGCTCACTTGTAATTGATGTGACATTCCTCTACAGGGTTTTACTGTTGAGGTGCAAACTGGGAGTGTTGCAGTATACGGTTGTAAGACCCGTCACAACTGTGATTGCTTTGTAAGTAAGCTCTGGTTTTTGTGCCCTTTATTTCGTTTTTGATAACAATTCCCGTTGGTTTTTGTCTTGATGTGTGCTGCAGCAGTTTGTTTTCCTTCCTAGGATCTGTCAGCTGTGTGACGTGTATGATGAAGGCAATTTTAGTTCTGGAAATGCGTGGACATACCTGGTTATCCTCAACAATATGTCGCAACTGGTAATTACGCTGCTGTGTTGCTAAAAGGGTTCAAAAATAAATTTGCCTTAAGCACATCACCATAAATTGGAGTAAATGTTAGTGATTTTGGATATGAAGCTGATACAGTTTTTATTTTTAATTTTTTAACCTCTGCTTCTGTGTCTTCTCTTGGTTTTAGTTTGCCATGTACTGCCTGGTGCTGTTCTACAGGGCTCTGAGAGACGAACTCAGTCCCATAAAACCAGTGGGCAAATTCTTGTGTGTCAAAATGGTGGTGTTTGTCTCGTTTTGGTTAGTATATCAACTACTGTTATCACCTAAATATGTTCGTGCTCAGCACGAGTCATACTTGGTGGAAAATCTTGTGAGAAAATTCAAGTTTTGCAAATTTTCTCCTTTCTTCTTTTTTTCTTCAGGCAAGCTGTGGTCATTGCTTTGCTGGTTAAAGTGGGTATTATTTCAGAGAAACATACTTGGGACTGGAAAAGTGTGGAAGCTGTAGCTACGGGCTTACAGGTAAAATACAGAAGATATTGGTTAAAAGCAGTTTATTCGCTGACTATGTCTGTATAAATTAAGCTAATATGTTAAAATGTAACTTCCAAATAATTATCTGTGTGAAACACAGTCCAGTCGTTTAATTGCAGTTTCCTTACAGGACTTCATCATATGCGTGGAGATGTTTCTCGCAGCCATCGCCCATCATTTTAGCTTTACCTACAAACCTTACATCCAGGAGGCTGAGGAAGTGTCTTGTTTTGACTCTTTCTTGGCTATGTGGGATATCTCTGATGTCAGAGCCGACATTTCTGAACAAGTCCGCAATGTTGGTAAGTGCATCCTGATACTCCAGTTTTCTTTGTTCCGATTATGTCTGGAAACTCATGCCGCTTTCAGCGACATTCACAGTTTTTAATCAATATGTGAATCGTGTATTTCAAAGAGCATCTTAGCAATAACAAATCTTTGGTGACCATAATTTGTCGAGTCTTTCGGCAAATCACAATCAAAATAAGTTACCGTATTTTCTGGACTATAAGCTGCACCTGTATATAAGCTGCATCCGCTATATTTAAAAAAAAAATAATAAAAAAAAGATATACAAGCCGCACCTGTATATAAGCCGCATCAGCTCTATTTAAAAAAAAAGAAAGATATGCAAGCCGCAGATATTTATGTTGTTAGATTAGATATTTACTACATGTACAGAACCATTTTGAACTGTAAATGATGTACATGTTTGTACCTAAATAGATCCTTTCCTAACAGTGTCTTTTAACACGGCAGCAACTTGCTGATTAAAACTGGACAGAACCAAGAGAAAATGACCGGTATTTATTTATCTATTTATCGGTTTGAAATCTGCTTCTACCTACAGTACTTCTATCTGCTAAAGAAGAAGTAGTGTATTCTTCTTTGCATTTATTTTGTCTTAGTTTTTATTCTAATTCCGGTTAGCACTCCCCCTAGCAGTGGAAGAAAAATCCACAGAATAGCCGCACCTTTGTATAAGCCGCATGGTTGAAAACCTATGAAAAAAGTAGCGGCTTATAGTCCAGAAAATACGGTAATCGCCTCGTTCCCATTACATGTTGAAATGAGCGCAATTTTTATTGCTACGTCAGTTTACCGGTACTTAAACTAGACGTCAATGGACGATACCATTAGTTTTGAGGTACGTCTCTAACGATATATGATTTCTCACTTAAATTATCTAAGAAGTTGCGAAAGAGTTTAGCGACCTCTTAATTGCACGTGTTTAGTTCCATTGAAAATGTGTTATTGCGAAGATGCTCTCCGATAAACGATTCACGTGAATGACACCCCCCTCTCTCTACCCGTTTCCTCTCCACTTGGCTTCCCAATAAAGCCTACTGGTGTCACAAAAATCTTGGAGAAAAGAAATACTTAGACTTTTTTTTCTTTGGTCTATTCCCAGGGAGGACAGTTCTGGGTCGTCCGAGGAAGTCCTACTTTAGTGAAGCGCATGATGATGGTGAGCGATCTGGACTCCTCTCTTCAGGCGGTCAAGATGCCGTTACAGAGGCGGCCTCCAACCCAGCGTCCCCGAGAGGCCAGTATCAGGGCCTGGGCCGAACCCCTGCGCCACACTCTCTGTCAGCGCCCGCTCAGCTCGGCTCAGCCATGTGGGATGAAGGTTTTCAGTCAGTCCTCCCGGAAGAAGCCCAAGACGAAGAAAGGACCAACCAAACCAAAGACCCAGCAGAGGCAGATCTCATGGTGATCAACTAGATCACCTGGACTCTGCAACAGGTTGGGCAGATCCCACCCATGCTATGTTTCTACAAACGGCACTGATGAAAATTTAAAAACAAAGTACGGTAATCTAAAAGGGTACATCAAATCAAATAACATTCTGCCATAATGTGGAACACCAAAAGGACCTCTCTACCGTTAACAGCTTCAAGAATGTTGCGTACATTTAAGGCACTAAAGGACTTGACAGTTATGTTGTTTTATGTTGTAAAAGAGAGTTGTGTGGCGCAATAAGCTTTGCTGGAATCTGTTGTAACTCAGATAAAAGGCCGTTTAAACATGCATCCTTCCCTACTAAGACCTAAGTTTTTGCAGTGGCATGTCGGTTTTTCAACATGAGCTAGTCTTGATCACAAATGTGACAGATGATATGCAAATTTTAAAACGGATACAGTTTTATCACATTGCTTCTTGGTTATTGTGATTTTAACTGCAGTCTTAAAAAGAGTATTAATAGGCAAAACTCTATAGATTATTAAAAGCACATTAAATCTTAATTCATTTTGTGTCCTATTTAGAATATGAATCTTTCCTGGGGAAAGGACAAAGAAGAGGCAACATGTTTTTTGGGATGCAGACTTTCAGTTTGATATCAGTTGGTTTAAGGTTTGCTCCCACAGGAAAAAAAAAATCATATCCATACAATATCAGTATAAATACTTTGTATAGTATTTCATAATGACTTGAGTGGATACTATAAAGTACAGTTTGTGAATTAAAAATGAAAAAAATCCAATCAGAAATGGTCTTAGCACATTTTTGAAAGTTCTTGTAAATGCAGCGTATCCCTGGTGTTCCTTTGAAACTCATTTACTGTTCTCAGATGCCTTGTTCTTTGAGCTGTGGGGCTAGTCTAGCACCACTCAAGTTTAACATTCATATTCCAGGATCACTTTAAGGTTTTCCCTCATTTTGTAGCTGTGTAGCTGGAATATGTTGCAGCTTTTGCACATAATCAGTTTATTTTTCCCTTAGATTTGTTTCAAACTCTTTCCTCGTTGTGACTTACATGGATTGTTTCAGGGATACTGGCATTATTAATGTACCGTTACAGACACCACTTTCTGTTTAAAATAATTCAGACATGTATCAAACTGACTGCATAATCTGCAACATGTCGAGCTTGAGAATGTTATGTTGCCTTTTTTTATAAAGCTGACCGGACTACATCAAATCTGATGTAAATTAAATGTCCAGTTCACTTTTTCAATAAAACAAATAACTGGTCAAATCTTTATTTTGCATTTATTATGAACATGTGACTTGTTTTTTTTTTACAATATGATACTCATAAGTACATTTTATTAATGCCCCATGACTATACAGCACAAGGTACAAAATAAAAACTAACTTGAAAGATCGTAACATTCATTGACGGTTATGAAAAAGGTTGTCATGCATACTACAAAATATCTACTAAACATAGAAAAACATGACAGGTGTTACATGGGAAATCTAAATACTGGCAGAGTGAATGTATAGTATTCAAAACATTTCCCACAGACAATCTGAGCGCAACAAGGACTTAAACCATACAAAAAATAAAAAAAGTGCTATCAGAGAATGTCAGTCCTCCTGGGGAGGTGTGTTCTCTATATGTGCAGCAATGGAGATGGTGCTTTTGTGAAGTTTCACAGCAAGGCGAACCCACTGTCCGGCTTGAACCTCCAGGGGCTCCTGCAGAACCACGGCTGCCTGCCTCCAGTGAGAGTTCTGGCTCAGGGTGCTGACACTGATCTCCTGGTCCAGGTAGATGTGATACCAGAAGGGAATTGCAGTTATTCTGCCTGCAGACACGGCCTTAACCTGCGAGACAGAAACCGTGGGTGATGTAAGTGACAACCAGTTGACAACCCTGTTGCTGTTGTTGTGGCTCCACGGGCCTGAAAATATGGGACCCGGTGAGCTGTTCAGATTCGCTGTGACATCTCAGATCCCGATAAGAAACAGAATTACACTTGTCCATTTTTATTTTCTACCAAACTTCACATCACGCTGCATTTGCTGTACCTTTACAGTGGGTAACACCAATTTCAAAAGAGACTCACAAGCTGGAAAAGTGGAGTGGACTGCTTTCTTTCTTTTCAAGAGAAGTCTCAGAACCAAATTCGAGGAGAATTACGCTCATTAAAAACAAGTTTCACGGGATGAAATTTCACAAGAATTATGCTCATTCGCAAACCACCGTTGAATGGACCCAACAGTGTTGGAAATGGAAAACCCTTGTTGCTGTGTTCTGTCTAAATAATAATCATATTGTGGTTTTTTGTAATTTTAACATTCCAAAAATGTATCCCTTCTCTAAGGATCTTTACATTTATGAGGCAAATCACAGGAGTTCATAGGGCTGATCTTTTTTCTTCATTAATGAAATTTACCATGTTTACATAAAATTAAGTCCAAACGGAAGGGGCGCCGCTAGAGATTTTGAGCTCCATGAAAAGAATCTTTACATTAACCCCAAAACAGCAGCAATTTCTTACAATTGTGTGTGTTTTTTTTTTTTTTTTTAAAATGGTATTTTTGACTATCATTACCGTAAGAACAACATGACGGTTAACATGTACAGTAGGGGAAGAATTGAGCACTCTGGTCGGACTGAACCATTTTACATACCGGTAAATAGAGAGAGGGGAAAGGGCTGGGCGGGGTCCTGCAGGCGTTGATGTTTCCCGAAACAAATAAAAGTTATTGTTGACAGGACATTGAAAATAAAACATTTGTCGTTATTTGTTAGTTAATAACTTAGTGTCGTTATCTTTTCTGTATTATCATTTCATTACCATTGGGTGCCTCTCTGGGCCCCCCTTAATCATGGGACCCTAGAATTCATCTCTTTTACCCCCCTTCCCCCTTTTCAGCGCCCTAGTTAAAATGTACATGAAACTTTCAGCAGCTCAGCTTGGTCTTCCACAGACGTTCCACTGTAAATGAATACATTCTTTCACATCGACAGCTCCGGTGTGCGTCTTACCTTAACTTCTCTGTGCGTGTAGTTGGCGTTGCTGTCCATGAGGTCGAGCACAAAGAGCTCCACAGCCTCACTGAGGTGTTTGCACTCCAGTGTGGAAAAGTCCAAGAACACGTGGACCGGAACCTGAAGGTCATAATGCACAGCTTTTACTTAATCATATGGTCATTGTGGGGGTGAAAGTGTACACTCATCTTTTTTCAAAGTATTCAAAAGATCTTTGAAGATGCAGTAGTTAAAAATGCAAAAAAAAATCTTTGTAAGAAGCTCAAATGTAATCTCAAAGGTTTTTTTTATTCTTTCTTTTTTTCTTATAATAATAATATAATAATAATAAAAAGTAATAATACATTTTAGTTATAATGCACTTTACATTACTGAAAATCTCAAAGTGCTGCAGTGTGATAATTAAAAGGAAACAGAAATAATAAAATCAAGATAAGAGATAAAAGGGATAAAAAGTCAAGACATGGCAGAAAAGAGAATAAAACTATTAACTGAGTGGAGTTATTTTTCTTAAGTGTGAATCTACAACAAGTCATCAAACAGAAGATGTTAATCCAAGTGAAACATGTTCCGACGCACCAGAAAGCAAAACAAACATATTAGGAAGAAAGTGCGTCGTTGGGAGTCGTCTATAGTCTGGTGGGTGAATTCTGAGGTTCTGAACGAGTGTCTATCTGCTCTGATTCAGCTACATACAACAAAGCAGTTCACCTGAGAATGACCTGAAACATACAACATAAACAAATCGGGATGCTTTAAAGTAAATTCCTGAATTGTGGCCAAGTGTATCAATTGATCTCTAAATCACGGGATGTATTTGGCATTTCACTTGCTGAAGACAATTAAAGACAAAGACAAAAACGTATATGGAGACAGCTCCAGTAAAGGCATAGCAAATCTTCATAAAGAAGGATCTATTTTATTTTATTATGTTCATGGCTTCCACATTTAAGGCAGTCATCACCTATTATTTAAGGTGAAGGTTAATTTTATCTAATTACATGTGAAGAGGATAATTTAGCCAGAAGTGAAACTGTTGTTTAATTATCCTTTGACTAAAGATATAATAAAATCTGTCAGCATCCAAATACCTCTGCACAAAATACAGACAAAATATAAATAAGTAGTTGATCGAAGAGTAAAGAAAGAACTTTGATGATATTATCGGTATTGTAAAGATGGTTACAAACTTTTTGATTAATCGTTCAATTATTCATTGTCAATCAGAAATAAATTCTCCCCGTCAGTTCGGCTGCAGGTAACAACTTTTCTCCTGTGTCACAGTTGCTCAGAGCTGGTCTGGTGTGGAAAATCTAATGCGCTCAAACGAATTGGGGTAAGAATGTTTTTGAGCGTAGCTGTGTGTTGTGTCTTGTGTGACAGATGTGCTAGGATGTTCCCTCCGCCGAGGGCTTTAAAGATAGCAGCTGTTAAAACAAGCAACCGTCCCAAGAGAGGAGTGCAAAATTATGAGCACAAACATGAGGCTGGAAGAAAGCGATGGTTTCCAGACCAAATAAAGAAAAAGAATTCAAAGGGATTTAACAGCTTCTTCGGCACAGCGGGGAAGAACACATAAAACAACAACAAAAAAAACAAAAAAAAACAGTCCTGGAAATCATTATGACAATTTAAACACTTGAACAACACAAAAACCCAACGGTGACTGTAGAAACAAACAAACTGGAAACCCTTTTTATCTGATAAACCTCACACTTTTATAAAGTAGTGTGTGTCATAATTATCAAAACTCAAAGATTTATACATGAATAATCATTAATGACCCTAGGTTTCAAACATTATAGGACATAAGACAGAAACAAAAGACAAGAAAAAACAAATCTACATTTACTTTGACTTAATTGCAGAGAGTTTGAACCCATGATGCATCAGGTTTTTACGTCATTTTGTTACATACATACATACATACATACAGTACATTCTTCTTAATTTTTTTTTTTGTGCTTTGAAAGTATTAAAAGAAGAAATAAGCAACGCCACAGAGGATTAAAACTATGATCTCCACCAAAAGCAGAATCTATGAAAGAATAAGTTATAAAATAATGCAACGATGACACCTTCCTGCTGCACACCTTTAAATGTGTGTTGGACAGATTAACACGGGAAACTTCCTTCCTTGGTATCCTCAGTTTAGCGGATCGACTATTTTGGAACACAAAACGGATGTATACTGGGTTTATACTGCAGTTAAACGAAAATCAACAAGTTAAAGAAGTGCCATTTCTTTCTTTTCTTCGGGGCAAATTTCCATCTAGTCCTGGTCTTGTCAATCTGTGGTTGTATACAGAAAACACTAAGTGACAGCTTATACTGAAAGATATTTCCTTCCTTCAGTCACTGAATGTTTTCATGAAATAACTGCATCTGAGGCTACATTCAAACTATACGCAAAAGTGACCCAAATCTGATTTTATTTTTTGTCCATATCTGATTTTCTTTTGGCTGTCTTAACAAATCATATGACTAATTTAGATACATATCTGATGTTTACCGATGGGACTTCAGTCTGGACTGTCAGGTCGCATCTCCTCCGTCTCTGACATCACAGTTATGTGATTAATGTCACAATTCTTCACCAGGGGAATATTTTTAGTGGAATTTTTTTTTAAAGAAATCTGCTTCAGTGAAGCCGGTCACGTCACAGTCCACCACTACTGGCAATTCCTCATTCACACACGTCTGTATAATCATTGAAGCCATCGCTCCGAACATGGCCAACATTAAAAATGTTACTCTCCTTTTCCCTCAGGGTTCTTCTCATTATAATTAGTTGAGGAATTCCTCACTTCCACTGCACGAAAAGTTACTGCGCATGTGGGTCACTTCAAAAGAGACACCTGCTCACAAAGAAGTCTGATATGAGACGCATCTAAAACACTTGTGTGAACAACCACTAATAAAAAAAAGCCTAAGAGATAATTAGGACATTTAAGCAAAAATACAGCTCAGACCTCACATGTGGGTGATGTGATGGTGAAACAAAACAAAGATAGGACAGAATAGGTTGCAACCCAAAAGAGCAAATCAAGAAGTACAGTTGAAACCAGAAGTTTACATACGCTGTGCAAAAAGACAAATATTTTTTTTTGTCTCACTGTATGAAGTTAAATCAGACTGAACTTTTCCTGTTTCAGGTCAGTCAGGATTACCGAAATTATTTCATTTTGCTAAATGCCACAATAAAGAGAGAGAGAATTTCTTAGAGAATTTTATATTACTTTCTTTGAGGTCCATCAGATAACAGATATGATCCCCTTTTTTAAAAATGTGTACCCTCAAACGTCTTACAAAATTATATATGATTCCATTTATTTGTCCTCTTTGTGGTTGTTTTCTTCTACGTGCCTTTTATTGCAGAAATATGGTCATTTTTTCATTTAGAAGGACCTGCTTTGCAAATGGTTTTATTTAAAAAATATAATTACTTTACAAAAGCATTTAAATAAAGACTAATTTAAATGTATTTTTTGGAATAATGTAATTCATTATTAGTCATGAAGATCTTATTTTTACTGTAACTTTTAGATGATTGTATGCATGAAAATACCATAAAAAAACATGTTAGATGGGTCCTTTAGCAGGTGCACTTACAGTAAACTGGTTGATGAAAGGAGCAATGGTAAATCCCAGCGTTGGCTCCTCACCCTGGACAGCACTTTCCTGTAATAACGTGTCAGACTCCACCAACAGGCCAAACACCACAATCTTCTCTGGGAAAACTTGTCCTCCTTCTTCCAGCAGGCATCTGGTTTAAATAACACAAATATAATGGGAAGAATATCTCTATACTATGATTACTATCAGAAAGACTTTTCCTCAAACAGATAACCATCCTTCACTTTTATTCCTACCTGGCCAGTGAAGCTTTCTCCATCAGTTTTTGTCTAATAAGGCCACATGTTTCCACACAGTCGAGGATGATGGCGCTCCAGAGCTTCTCCCTGGACGGCCTCTGCAGCATCTCCTGCTCATCCTCCATGTGATTGAGCCAAAACTCAAGATGCTGCTCAGGGATATCGTTGGAGCGTGCAAGCCTCACAAGCACTTCCTGTTGCTTGCTCTTTTCCACAGAACTGTAAGCTTTCACGTGACCTTGGCTGGCCGCGATGAGGGAGAGCAGAGAGAAGCCCTCCGACACATCCAGAGCGTAGAGCGGGCCGCTGCTGGATCCTTGCTCGTGGTTTTGATGCTTCGCCTTCAGCTGGGACATGAGCTTCGCTAACGCGTTGCTGAAACTTTGATGATATTCGTGATTGTTCAGGAGTGCCAGCTCTGAACATTCAAGCATGCAGAAGTCTTTTATTTGACTCTGATTAGTCTGGAGACACGCTAATGCACTGCACAGTTCTGCCTCAGGGTTCGGGGTTGGAATGTGGTTTCCAGGATACTGTGAATAATCGTGGTTGTCTAGATGGATTTTCTGACCATCTCTGAGCACCGCAACACTGCTGAGCCGGAGGTACGCATCTCTGCAGGAGACTTCCACGACCAGCTCATCTTGCGGCTTCAGCACAAAACCTGAGGAAGCAAAACGGAGAAACATGGACTTATCCTTACTTAAAAACAAAAACAGAATTAAAAACTACACCTACTTGCTACGATACAATATATAGTAATACTACCAGCCCTTAAGATGTATTTGTAAATGTTTAAAACATACACAGCTTCTGAACTCAGAGTATTATTTTATAGATATACATACATTTAGCCTGTTACAGGGTTTATACAGCAATCGTTATGTTAAATCTAATACCAATTTAATACCTTTTTCACTACCTTCAGATTTTTTTTAAAAACCGTCACAACATTAAGTGTTAATCACGGACCTTTTAACATTAATACAGATTTTGAAGAGATAGACCACTATACAGAACAGATTTATAGACTCAATGATGTTGACCAGATGTTTCACATTTATTTCACTTTGTGAATGACAATAAAATAGACTGATTAAAATGTAAAAGGTAAAAAATAATACCAATTTTAAAAAAAATAATACCTCTGACAGTGAATTTAACACTTTTAATGGCCTTAAATTTGGCAATTTTTAATTATCACTTTTTAATACTTTTTAAAACCCCGCGGAAACCCTGTGTTAAGATTATTTTCATTTTACATCTTCACGTGTGTGGCTGCTTGTGCTTCAAAATATGTTGTTTTTTTAAGACAATGTGGTAAATAAAGGGCTTCTACTGCTCTTCTACTGGATCTCTCCTCTCACTATTTTTAATAGTGCATTTTTCTTTTATTCATTTTCTTTTATTCAAAAGAGGAAAACTCTGCATCAGTCTCATGTAATCAGACATTAACCTTTTTCTTTCAACCCCCCCCCCAAAAAACAAGAGTAAAACTATATGTGAACATTGAATAACAGCAAAGTATCTTTTTAACCTCCTCACTTCCGTTTCATCAGAGCTAAACAACCTTCCACGGTTATTTCTGGCTAAGGACGGCATCAGCCACAGTATTTAAAGATCTCTCTTATTATCCAACCCCAGAGGACATGGACAGAACAAAGATGTTTATCTAAAAATGGTTGGAAGATTTACATCATGTCCAAAGGGCAGAACAGGCACGTGTATTGTTTTTTCTTTTTTAAATAACATTACGCTGACTGCTTTATAATCCTCAGGTTTGCATGGAGCAGACAACGCTAACAGCATTTTCACAGGGTAAAAAAAAAAAAAAAAGTAACGAGGAAAAGGTTGGGAATGGAGAGCAAATCGAACAGTGAAATTAGATTCAGGACATCAGACAACGAGAAGGGTCCTGCTGGAATAACATCTGCTCATGTTATCATGTCAAAGAGAGGCTCATCAGAGGCTCTTGGGAAAAATGCTAATTTATTGCCTATAAGAATTTCATGAACACTAAAGAGTGTCGCAGACTATCACGCTCCACACTGCGCAGCAGCTGGGAAACGGATGTTGGTGATCACTTGGGAAGGTGGAATCTCCTTTGAGGCTGCCTTCACCAATTAGTAGTGCAGTGAAATGCTGCTGAGTCTGCTCTGAGGGATGACACACATGAACGCCATCTAACTTTATAAGCTCACGGTGGCCTCTTATCAAGTAAATAATACACAGCGTCCTCAGAGGTATTGATCGAACTTAAATCAATACTAAGATGTAATGTACTCATTTTTGAAGGTATTCACAATTTTATTCTTCCATCCTTAGTGGAACATTTCCCTCTTTTCCCGGTCTTGGTGCCTGTATGTAAGAGCCACTTTCCAGAAAGGTGTAAAATCTGATCCCCTCTTTTTTTTTTCACCTCTCAGGGATAGAGAAAAAGGCCGCTTGTGTATGAAAGGACCCCCCCCACCACCATTCTGTAACAGAATAAAAAGTATGAGAATTTCTAACAATGTTTTGATCACATTGTACATGGCGCAGAACAAGTAAGTAAATGATGAAATAACATTTTATTCATACATCCCCTATCAAAATGAAAAGTGCTTCACGATAAAACACAGGATGAAACTTAAAATATAAAAACTAAGCTAAAAAGATGTGTTTTTATCTGCTTTTTAAAAGAGATCCCAGAGTGTACAGATCTCAGGCTGAGAGGAAGGAGCTCCAGAGGGGGGGGCTGCTGTAAAGGCTCTGTCATCCTTTAGTTTTCAGCCATGTTGCTAAAATAATTTTAAATTACCTGTGTAATTAATAGGGAGCCAGTCCAGCTGGATTAGTAAAGGGGTGACATGTGAATACTTGGAAGATTTTGTCATTAGCCCTGCAGCAGCCTTTTGGAAAACCTTAAGACGTTTCAGTAATTTTTTTTTTTTTTTTTTTTTTTTTTTTTATATATATTTATCCCGGTTTTTTCCCCCATTTTTATCACCCAGTGCTCCTACCTAACAGTCCTGTGCATTGCCATCCTCTACCAACCCCGGGAGGGCCCCGCACTGAGCTCAGGTCTCCTCCTTAACCTGAGGAGTGAGCAGGCCGCATCTTTTCACCAGACAGGGTGGGGATTCTCCGGCCGGACGTAGCGTGTGGAAGGATCACGTTATTCCGGCCGGATCCTCCCCACCCCATCTGGCGCCCCGGTTGGCCAGAGGGGGCATGTATAGCCCAGGACTGTGTGCATGTTTTTGTGAGGGCAGCTCACATTAGCTACCCAGAGGAACACAGGGAGAACATGCAAACTCCACACAGAAAGATCCTTTCGCCAACCCCACCCAGGGTGTGGGCACTGTAGTCATGGGGGAACTAACACGCACTTCAGCGCCCACAGCGTCCCCGGCGGGAATCGAACCCAGGACCTTCTTGCTGTGAGACGGCTGCACTACCTGCTGCGCCACCGTTCAGTAATTTTTTTAATTAATCTCCATCTAAGATCGTGACACAATTTGACTCAGCTTGGCAATATTTTTTTTTATATTGTTTCACTTCTCTATTACAGTGTTCAATTCCCATAAAAAACACTTGTTAATGCAATTACCTGTCTGTAATTATTTAGGCCATAAAAAATTTAACTTACGGTCAGTACTGTGTATAGGATAGATGGCTTGCTCCCAGCAGGTGTCTTCCTGGGGTCCAGTTGAGAGGCTGCTCTCCTTATCCAGGTGGAGCTGGAACCAAACAGCCAGAGCATCCAGCTCTCCTTCCTGAGTGACGGGCACGCGGATTTCTTGAACCTCCCGAGAGCTCAAGCCTTCCAGTTCCTGCAGGATCCAAATACAGTTAGAGCAGGAAGCAATATATCTTCAATAACCAATTAGCTTTCAAGATTAGCTGCATTAATGTCATGTCCCTGGGGAATTGATTACTTTAATAGATATAAACACATATGGCTACAGCTATAGTTACAATAAGTATGGGTTAAGGATGGGTTAAGGAGGTTGACACCACCTCCACCTTTAAAACCAAACTTAAAACCTTTCTGTTTAGTAAAGCCCACAGTTAGTGTAAACTCGAGTGTGTTAGGGCCAGTAGTCATAGCTGCAGCTGCAGGACAAGACTAAAACAGTTCGTCTTAAACATAGCTTGGCTGTAATATTACTATTATAGAGCTCCGCTGCAGTGGGACACCATCATGATCCACTGAGCGGCGCCCATCACCCCTCCTTCTCTTTCCCTTATTCAGATCAACCCTCAGTTACAGTATTATAACCATAATTGTTCTCCATTGTTCTTGTAGTTTGTTGTGCAGGTTTGCCCCCTCCCTTTCTCTGCTGTGCATGTTTGCAGGCCAGAGCTTCAGGAGCTGCATGCTGACCTGCAGTCCCGTCCTCTGACCACCTCAGTGTCTGCTGTCTACATCTGTTTATATAGTCGTTTCTGTAGTGTACCAGTTAGCCATTGTGTCTGCGTCTCTCCTTTCTCTGTTTTTCATTCTCTGTCTGTTTTCTCTTTCCTGCTCTGCCCAGTCTGGCCTCCGGCAGGAGGGTCCTCCCTTATAAAGTTTCTTCCCTCCTAAAGGGGAGTTTTTCCTTTCCACTGTTTGGCGTGGGGTTTTTCTCCCACTAGGGGAGTTTTTACCTGCAATTGTTTATGTTTATGTTATAATTGCTCGGGGGTCATGTTCTGAGTCTCTAGAAAGCGACTAGAGACAAATTATGTTGTAATAGATGTTATATAAATAAAATGTAAAAATTGAATAATATAGGTATTAACAGTTGCTGCTTTTTAAAGCCACTTTGCGTCGTAGAAGAGGAGATTTGTACAATTATGCATATAAAAATGTCCTATCGGGCATGTATAAAAATTGCTTTGCTTTTGCAGATTCGAGGCCTGATCCTGAAGTTGATTATGGTTATTGTGCCACTTATTAACTTTTCTATGTAAAGCACTTTGAATTGTCTTGTACATGAAATGTGCTACACAAATAAACTTGCCTTGCCTTTTCATCCAGCCCAGCAAGACAAAAATTCACTGTATACTGAAACCGTTTTAGGACATTTTTCTTTATTTTTATTTCTGCATTTGATACTTTGGAAAAACACTTTTAACTCCGGTCATTTTGATTTTGGCTGTGCTTATACGTTAAAAGGTTCTAATAAGGTTCATTCACACAGACAGCTCACAGCAAGGCTCCTGCTAGATGGGCAGTAAGATGTGAAGGAAGGCAGAACTATGGAAATACAAAGGTGCCACAATTTTCCTCAATTTTCCCCATCATTAACTTTAAAAACGCATTTATTTACAATTCACCTTTTATACTACTTTGGCCAGACTCATTAAATTGCTGCTTTGTACGACACAGAAATGCACAAAAACAAAGCATTTTATAGCACTCCGAGATGTATTATTTTTATGGTGCTCTTTAGTGCAGCGAAAAGCCATTGAGAAAACACTTTATATAGTACGGTAATCTATTACGGCATACCAAAATACAACTACATACAGAAAGATGTAGGGTCTGAAAACCATCCATAGGGTTTCCCGATCCACAAGGGTTGTTAATCAAACTGCCTTTGCACGCAAATTTTTAGCATTACGCCCAATTAGAGCAACGAACAACGTGAAGTATTTAGAGCAACAAAACAAGTCAGTTGGAGAGTGTGTTATGAACGAGAGTAAACTAAACTTTAGCCGTAACCTGCCGTAAAAATGGCAAATACATCAATTTTGCAAAGTAATGATCAGGGGGCTGTCTTTTTGTTTAATCTTCAAAGAAAAAGTCTGAATCTTTAACTGTTGACGCCAAAGTAGATTCAAAGGGCCGTTAATCCTGAGATGCAGCCATTTCATTACGCTCTGTCCTCATTGTGTTAAGCCAACCCAGGGACTCTGTACAAGAACGGACTGATTGGATTGGCGTATAGCTAATGAGCTCTAAGGGATGGTAGTAGGGATGTTAATAATTAATCGATTTT
This sequence comes from Cololabis saira, assembly GCF_033807715.1. Classification (NCBI taxonomy): domain Eukaryota; kingdom Metazoa; phylum Chordata; class Actinopteri; order Beloniformes; family Belonidae; genus Cololabis; species Cololabis saira. The sequence goes on from NC_084587.1 coordinate 22,990,220, forward strand.
CGATTAATTGCCGTTATGAAATTACCCGATTAAAATTAACGATTACAATTAATCTATTTATTTATTTATTTATTTTTTTTTCCGTTTAATTTCACCAGCTGGTATTACGCCCGGACCACATTTAATGCGACACAATGCGCTGCGCCGCGCACATAAAGTTAGAAGAAAGAGATGAGTATGTTTGGTTTTAGTAATATCATGCTCAGGCAATGAGTCTGCAATGGCCCATACGGGAGACACATATAGCTCAGTGCTTAACTTTTATTTTTAATCCACTCTATATTCTTCTGGTTGTTCTCCGATATGCTCCCCTAAAGCCTGAATTATGGTTCCGCCTTAAATCGACGCAGAGCCGCCGCCGTAGCCTATGGCGGCGGCTCTGCGTTGTTGTAACGCGGACCATAAATCAGCCTTCACCCGGTACATACATAGGTTTCTCTAAACATCTGTCCCCGCTACAGTTTTAACGAAAAGAAAATGTGCTCCAATACAGCAGGTCTCATAATTTTATTTTGAACACTGCCAAAACTCTAACTTAAAACGTAACTAGAACTTAAAATTTGCTTGACATAAATGACACTATTATGGCTGCTGCTACTACTAATAGCCTTGAAGTGCACTTTATATTATATTCCTTGTGGTACAAAAATGTCTTTTTGTTACTTTTGTATCTAATAAATATTTGATTAAGGAATACATTAAAATGTCCTTTGTATTTTATATAAGCAAAAAAAATTATGTTTGTATCTCAGATGGGGGAAAAACGCCGCTTATCAACTAATCGATGATCGATCCATAAGGTTATCAACTGTCAATTAATGAAATAATCGATAATTTGCATCCCTAGATGGTAGCTGGACAAAGCAAGCTGCAAAGCAAACTTAAATTTGCTAGTCGTACATCCAGATTTCTAGGCTAGGAAATTTTCATTTTAACGTAGGAGAACTGCAAACATGATCATTTTCCATGGCAGCTTTCACACTACATGAGTTGAGGCCCACCTTGCCAGTTGTCAAGCTCGCCGACTGGTCTGTCCTGAATCGTTGCGTGTGAATAACTTACAGATGCACCTTAAAGCGGACCTATTATGTGGGCCAGTCATTTTGGACAGATGATGGATAGCTAGAAAGCCAAATATAAAAGCTGTTGGGCAACTCTCCATTAATGTTCCAGCCAATGAGAGGGCGACAGGGTGAGGTCATGGTGAGGAGGGGAAACCCAAGAAACAATAGGGAAGGAAACTGGCAAAGCAGCTCTCTCTCTTTGCAGCACAGATTGTAAATTGAAGATAAATACAAATAATCCCCTCAACCCACTTGCCCTAATCCAGTTTTTCATCCATATGCTTTGTCCTATTTTCATCCATGTTCTGAACAAAACATAACACAAACCGCTTCCCTTAGACCATTTTTTAACAATGAACTCTTGTTTTGTGTTCAGTTAAGCCTCATTTCCTGAGTGTCTTCTGTTGACAAAACATAATTTGGAGACCAGCCGGTTGACAGTCACTGTCTAAACCTGCGACGTATGACCTACTGTACCACCCCCCACCCTCCAAGAGTGCTGTCTTCATGTAAATCCTGTGGAAACGGAGCAAGATTATTGTGCTTTTGGCTTTCCAAAGACAGTGTGTCCAGAGTCATAGTTGGTTAGTTGGCAACGATGAGAGGAAATTTTAGATGAGTTCATAGTTTTAACTTGTTGCTCAGTGGGTCAGAGTTGCGCCATGAGAGAGGAAAAATACATGGGCTCGCACGGTTTCACAGGGGAAGCTGATAGCATCTGATTATATCAGTGTTAATGGCATTGTCTCATTTTATATCTGATTCGGAAAAAAAAATACCAAAATAAATTAGAAAAATAGGTATACCACCCAGATGTAAACGTTCCCTCCCTAATCCACCAGATGTAGAGAAAAAAACTCTGCTGGTTTCAAGCTAATCAAACAGGTCTTCACTGATGTGCAATATTTAGGCTGTGAGGCAACCAGCAAATCCGTTTTGTCGTAAAATGTGATGATCTCATTGTTAAATTATTTTGCTTTTCTCAAGGCAACAGAACGCAGCATAAGAGAGTCCTAAAATGGCCTTGAATTCCAGAGGAAGAAGGCACTAAACATTAGTGAGGATCCTGGTTCTATTCATTCATTTCAAGCATATTTATAGGGAACATAGATCTGAGTCCATGTGCACACGGTTCTGCTATAAAAGACAATAAAACTCACCTGCACATTGTTGAAATCTATACAGAGGGCCGTGAATGGCTCCGTGAGGGGTTTGTATCCTCCTGGCAGCCTGCTCAGCCGTTCTGTGGTGTATGGCTCCATGCTGTCGTCTGGCTCAGAGCTGCAGTTCACTGGGCTGTGCAGCTCCCCAGCTGCAGCCATGGAAAGACCACCCACCTCTGTCACATAGAGCCTGTATTAACAAAAAGAAAGAAAAAAGACACAGTAATGTGCTGAGGTGTCCAGACAGCTCACACCTTTGCTTCAGTACCACTGAAGCACAGATCCTTTGTCGGTGTTGAAAAAGGTCGCTGCTGGAAATCAGGCGAATTCAGAGGAATACAAACGGACTCCTGGACGCTACCTGTGATGCCGCCGGATCTCAAGGCACTCAACAGCCATGCCAAACACGGTGGCTCCCCCAGGGATGACACGTCCTGTGGTGGACTGCCCACTAACTTCATCCTCATCCCTCTACAGGAGTAAAAAACAATTTCCTTATAACAACTTTTTCCACAAATGCACCGTAGACCTGGAGAAGTATAAACACTTTCCACAGCGGCTGCATATGAAACGTAAATGTTTACGTCATCAGGCACATCAAACGTATTGCAGCCGGCTCCGCAGTACTGAGTCCTAAATAAATCAGACAAGGTTTATCTGCGAAAACAGCAGACAAATCTCAAAATGGTTTATAAACAAAACGCTTTATACGCTTTTATGTTACTCTGTGTGCAACATTTCCTAATGTGCAGTGCATGTGTAGATGAGCAACGGCAGTTTGAAATTCAATTTTCAAATCTTCCAGTTGACACCAACACAGGACTTAATAAGACAAACATTAAACATGAAATAAATCCAGTCTATTGACAGTCTGATGCGAGGACGATGCGTTTCCTTACAAATGTCTGTATTTAATAATTGCGAGTTACCTTTGGAGGCAACAAGAGGTGGTGCCAGGCGTGAATGAGACTCTCTATGATGCCTTCTCCAAATAATCCTGCATCCACAGTCTCCGTCACCACCAGCGAGACCCTAAAGGTTGATTCAAACTTTTTAATGTGAAAAAAACATTTGCATAAAAAAACCTTGTTGTAACTAAGAATGTTTAAACGGAAGTGTACCTGTGCGGGATGTCCGTGGGCGCTTCCATCTCCAGGGATTTCTTGTGGAGGATCTTGATGCTGCCGTCCATTCCGTTGGCGGACACCACCTCGCAGGCCAGCTCATACATCGTCTTGGACAGCTCGCAGGCGTACACCTCAGCAGCGCCGGCCTTCTTAGCACACATGCTTGACAGAAACAAACAGGATGTCAGGACAAGTGGGCGCTTTCGTAGTCAAAATAATACAACTTTCATCTGGTATCAACTGGGGGTTTTGTGTTGAAATACTGAATTACATACACAGATAAATAAAACAAAACCTCTAATTCTAATGGAAAATATCTCACCCAAGTATTCCAGTGCCAGTACCTATGTCAAGTACAGTGTTGCAGCCTTTTTGAACAGCCTTTTGAATGGCTTGCTGGTACTTCTGGTTCCTCCCGCGGTCATTGAGCATAAGGAAATGCCATCGCTCCACCAGCCAGTTTGCCACTCTGTAGAAGTTCTCTCTGGCTTCTGGATAGTCTGGTTTCAGCTTCAGGGCTTTGTGGAAATGGCCCGCAGCTTCATCTCTGAATCCCATTCTGGGCCATTGAAGGAACGCCACAACATAAAAGAGCAAAGAACATCGTTACGATGGGACACAGGACTGGTGAGAAACACATGTCTATACAAAAATAAGATTTAGCCAGAGGACAATACCGGAACAGATGTTCGCCCATGCTGTTCAGGATGACCTCATCAGCAGGGAAGATTTCCAGCGCTTGTTCATAGCAGTCGAAAAGCTCCTGAATGCGGCCCACAGAGTCCAACTCCTCGGACCATTTGAAGAGAGTGAACCTGAAGGAATCCTGAAAGGGAAATTTGACTGGATTCTGATTTTTGTTTGTTTGTTTTTAAGGTGAACTAATTTCCAAATGCCATAAATTAAAATAAAACAGTCCTAGCAGCTGAGTCCTCACTTTGTAATGTTATTTAAGAAATGGCAGTTAGCAGACTTTAAAGGTCTAAAAGACCAAGTAACCTTCCTGAAAGTTCCTTTCTGAGTTCAAAAAACCTTCAGAATGGTTTTGATGACTGTGGTCATTTAACAGTGCACTCACACTAGGGCTGGGCGATATGGCAAAAAAAGTGATCACGATTTTTTTTCCCATATTGAACGATCTCGATTTTTAATCACGATTTTTTTAAATCAGAAGATCCCCCCCTCCCTTCTGGAATAAAATAGAAAGAAACCAGAGATTAGTTTTTTTTTTTATTAACAAATAAAGCAAATAGCATGTTTTAACAAGAATCCAGAATGCTACCAGTGGTACCCACCGAAAAAACTAGGGATGCACCGAAATGAAAATTTGAGGCCGAAACTGAAGCGGAATAAAATTTAAAGACTTGGCTGAATACTGAGTACTGAATAGCCTACGGAATGCGGTTGTTCACAGTTTTTCATTTATTTTGCCATTTTTTTCACAATTGCATAGATAAAATTGCAATGACATTATTAAAAACAAAAACAGTAAACTAATATGAGTTGAGCCACTGTCAAGCAGCTGGCGATGCGGTTGCTTAAATTGACCAACAGGTGCCTCTCTAACATCACTGTTTGTGTACTGTGCGTGACTCTGACGCTGGTTGGTAATTAAGGAGTTAAAACTCACTCGCCACTTACAGGACTCTGTAGCCAGCAGAAACGGCAGTTTTATTACATTTATTAACTGTAGTACCGCTATTATGAGAGGTTATTTCTCACAGTATTAGCCTAAAGGGACTTAAGGCTGATTTATGGTCCCGCGTTACACCAACGCAGAGCCTACGGCGTCATCTGGTGAGCTCTGCTTGTTGCCTCCGCGCTCCGACACATTCACTCCGCTGAGCGCGCACACACACACACACGCACGCACGCACGCACACACACACACACACACGCACGCACACCCATGTCGGGGCCGCGGAGTTTCTGAAGTCGGCGGTGATGAGTAATTTCTGGTACAAGCAGAGCGAATCACAACTTTAATGAGTGCGGTTCGAATACACAATACATCCATCACGAAGGGCATTTTGTGAATCCATCACACCCTCCTCCTGTACGCTCGGAAGAAGTTGTCCGGTGAAATAAATAAATAAATAACCGCTAACCGTGAGTCCCGGTCGGCTCGAAGCTAAGCTAACGCTAGCCTGCGGTTGTTGTCTTGTAGTTTTATTCTCTCTGGTCACGCTTGCTCCCACCAGTGCAGGGGAGGCAGATGTGACTACTTTACTGCCTATGGTCATGCAACTTGCCGCGGCATGTCATGCATGATCAATTAATGCAGACAGCGCGGTGCCAGGAAAGCGGGTTGTGATTGGTTGTCGTGCACTTTGCTGCAGCATGTTTTGCACGTGATCGAGAAAGTAGACCCACAGCTGATCACCGTGATCGAACTTAATTTGATCGCGATCACAAATCGAGATCGTATAATCGCCCAGCCCTAACTCACACCTTCACTAATATAACCGTAATGGGAAAGTAACTGTAATAAGAAAAAAAGTCCACTAAATTCTGCCCCAGAGCGGTGGATACGTCCAATCTAGCGTAACAAATTTTGCAGAAAAAAAATTATATTGAGTTGTTGTTGTAACTTAAAGGGGACCTATTAAGAAAAACACGTTTTTTCTTGCTTTAACATATATAAAGTGTTCTCCCCTCAGCCTGCCAACTCAGAGAAGGAGGAAAGCAACCAAATTCTGCAGTGTCTGTACAGCCGCCCGGATGAGCCATCCAGTCTGATGTGGCTTCTACGAGCCGTTCAGATTCTGCTCCCTTTCGTTACGTAACCAAAATGCAAACCACGCCCACAACAAAACACCGTGTCCTAACTGCATGCGAGCGTCCGACTATCGCGTCGCGCTGCGTGACATCGGACGCTCTCTGTCCATCTCCCTCCAGCCAGCTGCCACTTTATTGAGGTTTTTGTAGTGAAATGAGGAGGTATCATAGAGATAACTTCTCTTTTCAACTAACTGGATCAGCCGTTCCTCATCCATGACCATTTCCTACAGCGCTTTCAACCGGCTTTCAACGCAAGCGACAGGAAGAAAATAGAAGCAGGGCGTCCGACAAATGTTCAGCTCAAAACGGCGCGCCGCGTCACGCTGTGTCCAGTTAGGACAGTCTAATAGAAAATAGAGTAAAAGAAAAGAAAAAATAAAATTAAAATAAATTTTGTCGCTGACGCTCGCATCGCATGCAGTTAGGACACGGTTTAATAGTGTACGCAGCCGGCCGTTCTTCTGCCCAGAGCGATGCTTTGTGCCCTCAATTCAATTCAATTACATTTTACTTATATAGCGTCTAATACAAAAGATGTTGTCTCTAGACGCTTTCCAGAGATCCAGAACATGAACATAAACATAAACATAAACATAAACCCCCGAGCAATTATTACATAAACAATGGCAGGTAAAAACTCCTATATTGGGAGAAAAAGCCTTAAGCCAAACAGTGGCAAGGAAAAACTCCCCTTTAGGAGGGAAGAAACCTTGAGCAGGACCAGGATCATAAGGGGGGACCCTCCTGCCGAAGGCCAGACTGGGGGAGTGGGGGACGACTCCCCTGCTACACGTCATTCAGGCAGCCAATCAGCACAGAGCCTCATTATCATAGCCCTGCCCACTCAGAATCCAGCATAGATAATGAGGTTAGAGACTGGGATGATACAGACATTCCTCAGAGGCTGAATTTCTAATTTATTTAGAAAAAAACAATCAAAAGCTTGTTTTTAAGACATTCAAGGCCTGTTTAAAATAGATATTACATGCCATAATAGGTCCCCTTTAAACTGGCCTCCAGGCTGAGGGGTCAGGGCCCCACTGATTTTAAGGTAGGAAAATGCCTCAGCCAAACTGGTCAACTGGTGTGTTAACTGAAAATGTCTTGCTGACTTTACTTTTGCTTTTGTGTGTTATATGGGTTTTGAGCGTTAAAGGAGCCGTCTGTAAGAAATGGCCAAAACTGGTACTGCAGTCACTTTCAAAATATTGTTGATCGGCGTGTGCCCTCCCCCTCCTCCCCCCGACCAGAGGTTGCCAGGTAGGCTGCAGAATGCAGCAGGAACGTAGGCTGCCATGGCTGCGATAATTAGAGCCGAGCTGGCAACCCGGATGCCGAAACAATACTGACTTGGTGATTGGGAGATAGGTGGAGGGTGGAGCTTCAGAAACAATACTGACTTGGTGATTGGGAGATAGGTGGAGGGTGGAGCTTCAGAAACAATACTGACTTGGTGATTGGGAGATAGGTGGAGGGTGGAGCTTCAGGCCAAAACAAAAAATGACAACATAAACATCAGTTGAGGGCTGCAACTCCTCTTTTTAAACTGGAATATCCTGGCTTGGGTGCTGTTGTCAGTGACATAAGTATTTGAAATGAACATGATTTTTAAATGTCTGTTGACATATCGGGGTCATTTTATGATTCGTTTTATTATTGCTCTTACATACAGCTCCTTTAAGTAAAATGGTCATTACCTTTGCAAAGTCCTTGAACTGAGGTGCCAGGTTGAGGACCAGCAGGTAGTGCACGAACGCAGTCCCGTAGTCCTGGTTGAGCAGACACTGCTGGGCGCTCTGCAGGGAGCCGGAGATCAGCTCATCCCGGCCCGGCTCCGCTCTGCGCGGCCTGCGGCTCCTCCGGTGCTTCGGCCTGGCACTGGTGTTAGGCATCCTTTAAACAAAAGAGAGAAAAAAAAACAGTAGGAGTAGAGTCAAATTGTTTAAGACACGTTAATAACATTGTAAATAAAGATTTGAAATCCAAACATTGAACTACTGAAAAGAAAAATGCAAACTGAGGAAATTTCTGTGTAACAAAATGAGAGCCTACACAATACGGCTCTTTATTATCAGTATCAGGTATCAGATCAGACTTCGACTTACTTCATTAATTATGAAGTGGAAGCTAGTTAAGTGAAAATGTTGCAAAGTGAAATTGAAGCTTGCTTACTTGCTCTATTAAACGTGGGCTCAGTCGGTGCCGCTGCAGCTAAACAGGCATCATTACAGTTGTTAGCGTGGCTGTCGACAAGTATTCCTGGCAGCAATCTTGCATTACTCCACATAATAACCACTCTTCTGGCAATTGCAAAGGTGGTTTCCAAGTTTAACTGTTCATATTCACGCACCCCCACCGACAAATTTAAACGCAAAATCAATATTTTTCTTTTAAATGCCACTGTTGGTGCCGCTGTAAGTGCTCCTGCGCTTAACAGCTCGGTGAGAAACGCTGCTCTAACTGAAGGTTCCGCAAGCTCATTCGTACGATCATTTATGTGGTTTAGAACTAAGAGAAGATTTATTCGCTAAAGAAAGCCCTTTGGATGAAAAGAGTAATTTTTGTATTTATTTACAATTTAATCAACAAAAATAAAACACGATATTGTCTTAGATTTGCCTCTGATGACATGAGAAAAGCTTGAGACACAATCAAAGAGGACATATGATCAAGATAGTTCACACTCATGAAAAAAAATATAAAAAAATTCTGTATTAAGATACAATTAAGATAATATAACTTATATAAGGTATCATAGACTAAGATCCCTGGACTAATGTAGATTATCTACAGTACGTTTATAAACCTGTTTACTTTGTTTTTATACAAGTTTTCTTTCCCAATTCAGTGTAAACTATTCAAGTTCATGTTTTGCACCATTTCACGGCAAATTTCACGGCTACATTACGAAATAAAAGATCTCAATTTGAGTTCAATTCAGTACTACAGTTCATTTCTGCCAAATCAATTAGAATACATTTTTATCCAAATTACTACCAAATTAAATGTAATTCATTATCATCTATTTATAACCACACCATTGAAACTTACTGTTCAATTCAATTTCGATTTCAATTCAATTTTATTTAGCGTCTATTACAACACAAGTTGTCTGTAGGCACTTCCCAGAGACCCAAAACATGAGTCTGTAACTGTATTCTTAATATGCTGATTCTCGGAAATCCTCACCTAGCTATGGAAATCAATAAATTGCTTTGAAACTGTGATTCCCTCCCTGCATGGGGTGGTGGGGGCTGGGGAAGGAAAAAACACGTTCAACTGACATGTTGAAAGTTAGCCACATATCCATCAAATATGACCTAAATTTCCATTTAATTTTTTATTATTAATTTTCTTTTGGGTCATGTCTGGTTCCAACTATACTTGTTATTGCCCAATTAGGCAGGAACCTTGCTGTCTGTACCACATATGGCCCACATAACACTTCCCTGTGCTGTAACTGAGTCATTCGTGTCAAATGTAGCCTAGTCAGACCAAAATATACCTGGAATCTGGGAACTCCCTTTCAACAGGAGGATACCTTGTCCTTGAGCAGTGCCAGATTGTGGCCATCTGCCTCAACTGGTTGTTGGGGTGTGAGGACAGAACAGACCTGCTATGACACATAGGAAAATTAGAAATCCAAAATTAATGTCAGCATTTGTAACATGTGCATACATGCAGAGTAAAGAGAGCAGACACCCCAGCACAACCTTGGTATGCAATCAGTCACCATGAGATATTTGTTGTTTGTCTGACTCTAGACTCCTTACTCATTTCCAGTTTTGTATGATACAAAAGAACTTAAAAATACTCTATTCAAAAAATAAAATCAATATACCAGTAAATTGAAAAACTGTATTATAAAATAATAATTTGAAAAAGAAAAAAAAACACAAATATATGGTCTAAATTGTGTTAATTCTGCCAAAAATTACCATATTAATATGAAATATAATAGATTACATTATAGCTGATGAAGCAATCCAAGTAACCTGCTTGTACTAATTCAATGTACAATTTCACATGTAATTAGCCACTCCACTCTGTTCTTTACAACCTTTCACAAAGAAAATGTATGCTTTTATTTTCACATGTTGTATGAATTGTGTTTTCAATGTGAGATCGATACAATATTGAGCAAAAAATATAATGCAACGCTTGCTCTGGAGTAGAGATGCCTATCTTGCACCAAAAAAAAAACTCTATTCAAAAAATAAAATCAATATACCAGTAAATTGAACAACTGTAATATAAAATAATAATTTGACAAAGAAAAAAAAATAGAAAAAATATACCTTTGGAATATATCTGGTTAAATTGTGCAAATTCTGCCAAAAATGACCATATCAATATGAAATATAATAGATTACATTATAGCTAATGAAGCAATCCAAGTAACCTGCTTGTACTAATTCAATGTGCAATTTCACACGTAATTAGCCACTCCACTCTGTTCTTTTACAACCTTTCACAAAGAAAATGTATGCTTTTATTTTCACATGTTGTATGAATTGTGTTTTCAATGTGAGATCGATACAATATTGAGCCAAAAATATAATGCAACGCTTGCTCTGGAGTAGAGATGCCTATCTTGCACCAAAAAAAATACTCTATTCAAAAAATAAAATCAATATACCAGTAAATTGAACAACTGTAATATCAAATAATAATTTGACAAAGAAAAAAAAAACAGAAAAAATATACCTTCGGAATATATCTGGTTAAATTGTGCAAATTCTGCCAAAAATGACCATATCAATATGAAATATAATAGATTACATTATAGCTAATGAAGCAATCCAAGTAACCTGCTTGTACTACTACGCCTGTAAACAATTCTGCACATGTAGACATACACACACACACACACACACACACACACACACACACACGCACACGCACACGCACACACACACGCGCACGCGCACACGCACACGCACACGCACACTTATAATGATGTTTGTTTATTTTATATTTTATTATCATTATTACTTTTTAATCTCATTTTGTTATTGAGGTTATCTAGCATTATATATTACTGTTAAGGTTGTTTTATTTGACTGTTAAGTGTACATAAGCAGGGAACATCAGTATGGATCATATTGTTTCTGTACTTGTAAATGTATATTGTTATGTCTGTTTGTTATGTGTGGACCCCAGGAAGAGTAGCTGATGTACTGCATCAGCTAATGGGGATCCTAATAAATTCATAAATTGTACTAATTCAATGTACAATTTCACATGTAATTAGCCATTCAATTCTGTTCTTTTACAACCTTTCTTTCACAAAGAAAATGTATGCTTTTATTTTCTACAGTTGTATGAATTGTGTTTTCAATGTGAGATCGACATGTATGTATGGAATAAATTAGATAGGGATTTGAAATTATGTAGAACCTTAACCTTATTTAAAAAAACATTGAAAAGAAGGATGATTTCTTTATATCAAATTAATGAGTGTTGATGCTTGCTATGTTGAGTTGGGTATTTATTTAATTAGTGATTTGATTTGATTTTTTAAGGATGAAGGTAACATGACTGCACCTTTATTTTACATTTTTTTTATTTCTTGAGGGAATTTTGTTATCCCCATGGAGGCAATTTGTTTTACTGTCAGTCTTTACTCTTACTTCTTGCTTTCATGCTTACTTTAATTAATCTTTTTGAGGGTAGGCAAATAATAAGCTTTGCTTCAGCCTACACCTTTTTCGGTCTAGATGGTATTTGTATATTGGAAATTTTTTTTTAATGTTTTCTTTGAACAGTGTATTCGTTTTCTTGTTGTCATTCTTATTCTTTTTTTTTATGTGATGTCATGACCGAAATAAACTAACTAACAAACTAAACTAACTAACAAACCAGTGGTGTAAAGTAACAAAGTACAAGTACTTCGTTATTGTACTTAAGTAAGATTTTTGAGAATTTGTACTTTTATTGATACTTTCATTTTTCTGTACTTTTACTTTTACTTTGTTACATTTTCAAAGAAAAAAAATCGTACTTTTAATCCGCTACATTTAAAATTGGACACGTCGTTACTCGCTACAAATTAAAGAACAGCACAGCGGGGGCTGATTTATGGTTCCGTGTTACACCGGCGCAGAGCTACGGCGTAGGGTACGCGGCGACGCACACCCTACGCCGTAGCCTACGGCGTACGGTGTGCGTCGATTTAACGCGGAACCATAAGGCGGACGGGAAAGAAGGGGGGCGCGTGAATATACCGAGAAGGAGCCGCAGCTCCCGGGAGAGTTGCGCCGCAGAGGCGGGCCGGAAGGCCAGAGGAACCGCCGTCGCGTCGAGTACCGATGAGGACTGAAGCCTGAATTATGGTTCCGCGTTAAATCGACGCAGAGCCTCGCCGTAGGGCACGGGCCCTGCGTTGGTGTAACGCGGAACCATAAATCAGCCTTGAGCGGCAGCCGACGCGTGTCCATGCGCACCATTCTTTGATTCCACCCCTTCTAAGGTGGTTTTGGCATTTAAAAGTTCAAAAGTCTCATCCTTTATCAGCTGGGGTTGCTTAATGTTGTCACTGCATACTACAGGCTGGGGGTGAACCTGTCAGCGGGGCCAATGGGGTACAGCAGCAGTGATGAGCAAAGGGAGAAATTAAAATGGGGTAATGGAAACAAACGCTAAAGGGGTCAGAATAATATCACCATTATTTAGAGTTGTAAGCAAATTCTTGGATTCTTCATTTCTTTGCAATCCTTTTGAAAATAATGTTGTACTTTGAATTTTGTACTTTGTACTTTGTACTTTTGTACTTAAGTACATTTTACACCATGTACTTTTGGTACTTTATTATATTTAAGTTGAGGTACTTTTATACTTTTACTTAAGTAATGTTCTTAATGGGTACTTTTTACTTTTACTTAAGTAATTTTCAAGCAGAAAATTTGTACTTTTACTTAAGTACAATATTTTTGTACTTTTTCCACCTCTGTAACAAACTAACAAAGTTAGCTTGCTCTGAAATACAACATTGAGCCAAAAATATAATGCAACGCTTGCTCTGGAGGAGAGATGCCTATCTTGCCCCGGCATTCCTCTTGGACATAAAGTTTTGCTACACGCATGCAGATGTCAGCAGAGCTGCTCGATCTGTCACTTCACAGACCCTGGAGTGCCTTTGGTGGACAAAGCGGGGATTCTGGACTCCACAATTCATTTGAACCAACTTCCGACGTATTCCTCACCGGGGCAGCGTGGAGTTGTCACCGTCCCGGGAGTCATACCTGGTCGCCATTCCTGGCTTTTTCCTTGAACAGCTCCGTTATTATTCCCGAGTTAGAAGTTAGAAGTCACCACGCTACACACCGCTAGCCGCTGCTGCTGCTGCTGCTGCTTCAAGGAGCTATGTTTTACCAGCTTAACTGGAAACCTCCGGCTGAAACGGCGGTGATTTAATACTGGCCTCGTTTGTTTTTTTAGGCTATAAAAGTAAGTCGCATTTGGTGGCAAGTTTCCCCCCCGTCCCGTCGTTGAACACAACTGCAGAGAGAGATGGGACTACACCCGCTGGAGTTCAGCGAGTGCTATCTGGACAGCCCCGGTTTCAGGGAGAAAATAAAGGCGCACGAAGCAGAGCTGGACAAAACCAACAGGTTTATCAAAGAACTGTACAAAGATGGGAAGAACCTCATCAATGCGACGAAACGTAAGTCTTGGCTGGCACATAAACGTCTGTATTTGTGTGATTGGTGCAACAGCTTTCTTATGCCGCGTTCCATTTGTCCTCGGAAGTGGGGATTTCCCAGTTCCCAGTTGGATTTTTCAACTGGAACGCCCCTGGAAGTGGGATTTCCCACTGGGAAAGTGGGAGAGTCTTCACCACTCCCGAGTTCACATTCCAAGATGGCTGCCCCGGTTGTAAACAGTAGAAGAGAGCCCTGTAAAAATTCGTAGCACTTCATTCTAGTTTTGGTCACACTAAATCAGTCATATACAAGTATTGTTCGGCATATATATGCTGCTATAGTGTAATTTACATTTTTCATGTGGTATATGCGAACTACAAACTTGTTTTCCTACTTTGTAACTGGAACGCTGATAACTCTGCTGTGATGTCATTCTCAGTTCCGAGTTCCGACTTCCGAGGTAAATGGAACGCAGCATTAAAGGCTGATTTATGGTTCCGCGTTAAATCAACGCAGAGCCTACGGCGTAGTCTCTGCGTTGGTGTAACGCGGAACCATAAATCAGCCTTAAGAGTTGCTGCAGAAAAGTACTAAAGTTGCTCTGACAGGTTCTGAGCTGTCATTCTTTCCCTGATCAGATCCTGGAGGCGTTGTCTTTTCTATCGCTGTCAATATTTACTCTGTAATATGAGGGCAGTTTTGAGGTTTACAATGGGATAACAAGTGCTGTCAACACCTTTTACTATTTTCCCACATTTACACACAGTCCCCAGTTGGATTTTATTAGCTCTGTCAGCTCTAAATCTTGTTTTTAAGCACACGTTGTTGAAACATAATCTAAAACGCACTGCTGTAGGAAAATCTAATTACTAAATTAATTACGAAATTCAATCAAAAATGCATTCGAAAATCATCCAACACTGATTATATCGCTAATTTATTGATATTGTTAATTAAAGCAATTGTAAACAACTTTAATCCTGCATGAATGTCATTTTGTTTCTTGTCAGAGTCACTTGCACATGGTTTTCCTTTCTAAAACCCACACTTAGGGGTGCAGTAGTGTGTTTCTGTTGCTCATTAATTCCAGGTATGATTTTTATTTGGCCTTAAGGAGAATTTGCATTCCTTTAAGGTAAAGATTCCGCTCGGGGCTGTTAAACTTTCAATGAGACAAAAACAGTCCCTCTAGACCTTTAGGGAAATATTTCAGGTTGACATAATTCTTTTATATTGCGTCTGTAGATGTGATTGTACTGTGGCATAAGTGATATGTTGATAAGTTTGAGACGATGAAATCAAGTACTGCAGGATCTTCTACAACTCTGGGATGATATCCAGCTTTCTCCTTACAAACTTTTAACCTTATCTCCTTGTGCAAGAGAAGCATGGCTTTCTTCATAATAATTACAGGCTGGTATAATATACCTGGGCTCAATTATATGATTCAAAATGTAATGATAAAAATAAAAAAGTCATCTTATAATGTACAAGCGTAGGTTTTGAGATATAAACAGACAAAGGATTTTCTTTTTTTGATCATTCAGAAGTTGTCTTTGAGTTTGGTAATGTGGTCCAATTTGTGTTAGATGAACATTTATTTTGATGGATTTTTTTTTTATCTCTGTCTCGAAGCAAATGATCTAAGATGGTGTTCCCAAAGTACTTGTCTTTAATTGTGCAAGGCTTTCATATTGAATGTGTAGTATTAATTTCCTTTCTATTCACAGTATAATCTAAAGAGTGCCCGCATAGCTTAATTCACTAAAACAGGACCGGTTGTATTTTCCCTGTTATTTGTTACTGGGTTTCAAAACTGACTTGAAAAATTCTCTGTGCATCAGCAGTCTCAGAAACCCCGGTTACCCAACAGTTTCTGGCTAACTTCAGCAGTAACTAACATGCGTTCTTGTGGTTCCACAGCTGCGTAAAGCCACTCTATGTAGTGGGGCATATAGATCTGCTATGTTGACACAAGAACCACTGATACCCCTTTTACACCAAGCTGGTTCCAGGGCTGGTTCTTTGGTTTTACACAGCCTAAGCACCGGCTCCTGGCTCTCAAAACTGGTGCTACTGTAGCACCAGTTTTGAGCTGGGCCAGGTCTGGAACCACTTTACGTCGGGGGCTACGTGCTTACGTCAAGGGCTGGGGGCGGGGCTGGGGACGGTGTTACTGAACAACCAAAGCAGAATAAACACGGAAGAGCGCCGTTTTTAAACAACGGAGCGTTGAAGACAGCGGTTAAGTTAGCAGACTCTTTTATTATTACATCAATTTATTTAATAATGGATGTAAAACAGAAGCAGCAGTGGTCTACGGTACAATCCATCAACAGTAACGTTGGCGGGCTCCGTGCCAACCGCGAACCGGCTCTAGCACCAGCACTAGCACCAGCCCTGGAACCAGCTTGGTGTAAAAGGGGTATGAGTGGGGATGGTCCGGCAGTCCGTCTCGTAATATCACTTTGTTCCAGTAGAGGTGCACTTTGTTGTGTTGAACAGAAACCAGGCTTGGCCCAAAGCTGCTGTTACTCATTCTGGCTTAAACTGTTCTCCAGTAACCGCGTGAATAATTGTTGTTGAGCTAGTATTTATTTTCATGCTGTTTGCCAATTTGTAGAAGTCTCTCTTACTTCTCTCTCCTTGAAAAGTGTTTTCCAAAACCAGAAAATTCACATTGCATATTACTGTACTGTATGTACACTCAGGCTTTTTTGCTGTGTACAGAATGTCTTTGGACAGCAGTTGTGTTAACAATGCTTTATCATCCTGTATATTTAGAACGGTATAAACATGCCTGTCTTTTAGCAAATATTTCTACTTTATAAACAGTTTTTTATCATCAAGACAATGTTTTATTTGGCAGTCATGGCTTTATGTAGACACATTACATCCTCATTTAAATGAAGTAATGTGGTTTTACCAGGAGAAGCTTCATGGGCTGTTATGGTGAACTCAGATATTCAGCCACATATGGCATATGCATTGATATTGATGCAGAGTTGTGTTGATGTCAACAAACTATACCGTTTCAGGAAGATGAGAAAGAAATGTGATGTCTTGTATTTCATGCCCTATGTGACACTGGCTGGACCATTTTTTTTTTGCTTTTGATTCAAAGTGAGTCGGACAAAGTGGCATTAAATGTCAATAGTGTAGGATTATATATCAAGGGATTGGAAACCCTGGTCATATCCTCCCACTGGGGCTATTGCAAAACCAGTTAAAGTTTCAGGAAGGAACTGATGAACGTTTTCGTATGTGCTGACATAAAGTTATCTCTGCCTAATTCACATGACTGAAACTTCCTTAGTTCTTGTTGAAATTTCTGTGACGTGTTTTGGTCAAAATACCACAGAATTTAAGGTCTCCTCTCAGCCCTGTCCTGACATTTCTGTTGGTAGCTGCCAGTTTTGAGGGGTTGAGTGAGACACTTATATCCACTCCACCCCCTCTTCTGTTGGATGTGCCTCTTGAGATCAATAGTTCAGTTTTGTGCTTTTTATGAAATATATAAATCTGGACCCAATTTGCACTCTGCACACACTGAGGGCTAGTGGTAGTGAGTGAGGGCTAGTGGTAGAAAGTAGGGGATGTATTGGGATTGGCCCTTAGTCTGACATGTGAACATCACCACACACCTACATGACAGGTAGATTTACTCACATGGCAATGAGAACCCCCCCCCCCCCCCCCCCCCCCCCAAAAAAAAAAAAAAAATGGAAGAAAACCAAAGGCTTTTGACAGATTTAAACAGGCCTGACACATGTTGGAAAAAGAAAAGTAAAACGTTACTAAAGTAAGCAAATCAAAACAACACAGACAAGTCCATGACATTGTGCAGCTTTTCGTCTTTATGGCTCCCGCTTGTTCTGCTGCACTTTTAAAGTGACATCATTATTTTGTGACCGAGTACATCCTTTTGGCTACACAGAAGACATTAGTTACGCAGGCAGCCCTTCAGTGTGGCCCTGTGAAATGTTGCTTTTACACATACGGGCCACATGTGACCCAGACCATCTCCAAATGTGGTTTGAGGGACTGGATCTCATTGAATTCTCTTATGTATCTTGGGTACATTTACGATTATACTTAAGTTTGGCCAATTGTGATTGAATCAGTCCGGACATATTTTAAAACCAAGTGTAGGGACCACTGATGCTACATGTAATAGCAGATGGGAACTTTAAACGTCCCAATTAAAACAGGGAAAACTTCAAAAAAATGCACAAAATACAAAATACCTTTGTGGAAGTGCACATCCCATCTCAAGTTCAAACCAAGTTTAGATATTGCCATGAGCAAAGAAGTTGCAAAGAAACCCCATGTGCTAATCAGTCATCAGTTAACATGTTACATTTTTAAGACACTACAACTAGAACTAGCAGTAAGCGTGGCTTTGTATGGGACGTTTGCCCGACGTTTGCCCGACTGCGGCGTCTAATAAAAACATATCTTATATAAAAAAAATAAGACTGTGGTGACGATGTCTTTAAGACAGACTAAACCAAACTTCAGATGCTTGCCAATAAAGTTAAATGAAATAAATAATGAAGAAAAAAGGGCAAAGGAGAATCTATCATGAACGGTTGAGCATTAGTGGTTGTTTGGCTTTTTCTTTTTTCATTGACAAAATAACCTCGGCACCCTATAGTGATCCGCTTGTGCCACTGTTCCTTCAAGTCAAGTATTGGGCAATATGTCTGAGAGTTAACATTGATCAGGAATTGAGTCATGGTACTGGATTGTCATCCAGAGTGCATAAACAATGCATCAGAATAACTGAAACCATGTCAGTTGGTCAAAATAAAGACCACAATGTCATTGAAATGTTGTTGTGGGGAATTAAGGTAGTTGTGGAAGCAAATAAAGAAATGGTTGCAAACCTCATTGAGCTGAACCAACAAAAAGAAGAAGTTATTGCTGATAAGGTTAGTTAAGGTCAAGATCTTGAATAATGGGGTGATATATCTTGCAATGCTTAGTCTTTGATAAGTAATGAAAAATGTAATACCTGTAGTTGACCTGCAGACCTGGTAAAGAAAAGATGATATGTAAAGCCTTAGAATGATAAGAGGGTGCATTTTCTTTTTTTTTTACATAACTGTCTGCATGACCTTTTTAAACAGCACCGGTCGAGTAATTTAAACATCATCCATCTGCTGCAGCAAATTCTCACAAAATAAATGGTTCCCATGGCTTAAACCCATATCTAAACTTAATAAATGACTTTGATATTTAAGTAGAGCTGTTCCTTATTTTGATAATTAATTTGCTACGGCCAGTTATTCATACGTGGCCAGAGTAGATAACTTGGAATGATGATGAAGAAGTATCTTGTAAAGGCCAAAATAATAGATTATTATTGAAAACACTTTTGGTAATTGATGAACTGTTAAGACTGTGCTGCTTTTACTCTGTTTGTCTAGAAAGATCTATACAGATTTATACACTGGGGCAATGTGGGGTCCATCAGTGCCTTGCCAAAGAACACTTCAACATGTGGATTGTGAACTCAGAAATCGCAGCACCAGTTTTCATAGTGGCAAACAGCAGCTAAACCTCCTGAGGAGGACCATGCTCTTCTTCAACTGTCTCATGAGAGTGTGAACATGCGTTTGTTTTTCCTCTTCACAACATATGTGACATAAAATACCAGCAGTTTTCTTCCACTAACTCTGCAACTTGTACTTTTGCATCTCTGAAGATGAAAGGGTTGAAATCCTTTGGTAGGAGAATTTATGTTCTTGGACAGATGTCTTTGATGGGAAGACTTCAATTCGGGAGGCCAAGCTGTGTGTTGGCTGGATATGACAGTCCACATCAGCCTAAATATGACAAAGAACTCGTTGACAGAACTTATTCAGGCCAATTCAGTTATCCTAATTGACAAGTAGACTAGGTTTGTCTGATGAAAATGTTTTACTTTTGATTTGACCTCAGCATGATCTGATGTTTTGGCAGAGTGAAGTTTAGTTGTATTCCACCCTCAGCCTGTCCTTAACTCCCTCTGCTGCTACAGCTGGGAGGATGTCCCACTACGGAAAGTCCTTGGTTGTAAGAGGAAACTTCGAAGCGGGGCCCTGAGCCAGAGAGCCATGACATGGAAGTGCCCGCTAGTGCAGCAACAGACAGATGTGCTTCTGTTTCAGAGGGTTTCCTCCACAGGAACTGTGTCCTGTCTATACCCTCTCAAGTACACCTCATTGTTGTCTTTAGAAAACATTAATTGGTACATTGCTCACCCTGAAAGTTTGCATACTCTATCTCTGAATAGCTTGTTGTTTGTAAGCAGTGTTATCACTTTTGTTGCTTTGATTGTGTTACTGGCTTGTTGCTACAAATTCAAATGGGCCAGTCATAGTTACAACTGGATGCTCTCCAGTAAATCGATCATAAAACAACTGGAGCATTTTTTTTTACCCCATCTTTTTTTTTTTCTTTTCACTTTAAAAAAACCATCTATGGGAAGGCCTTCTTCTCTTTGGCAGATGGGTTCAAGAGCTGCTTGCCATATTGCGCTTTGGCTCGGTGCAGAAGTCTGTAATCGCATAGCTACGTTGCTCTGCCAAAATGTCACATCACATTCTTTTTATTAAAATCGCATTATCACAAGATATTAACTCATGTGGGAGGAGCGCTTCTCATCACTCTCTCCAGACAGAGAGCTACTCTGAAAGTGTGTTATATGGCATTCATCTGGGGCTCTTTTTGTGATGCACCTTTAACTTTAAATTCAATTGTAAGACATTAAATATTAATACTAAGATGAGTCCAGTCCAGATACTACAAAATGTCTGTGTTAAACAGATTAGTTTTGATTGACTGGATGCTGTTCAGTGCAGCGGCAGCCTCGCCCTGCACTCTTATTATGAAGATCAGGAAGGGAAGTCATGAATGAAGTAATGTATGTTTTGTGGGCAGGGACGTGGTGGGAGTGGTTGGCTGAGCCGACTCTGCTAGGGGCAAAGGTTGGAGGCAAGTGGAGCAGAAAATCAGCCTGGAAAAGACGAAGAGTAAAACAGGAAGTACTGTGGAAAGACATAGCATGGAAAGACTGAGGGCCTGGATCAGGCAAGCTCCTGACCTGAGTGGCACATCTGTAGAAATCATAACAAACAGCTCACCCAACATACGCCAACAAATACACTATGGACTTCTTTTAGCAGTTACCCTTTGACATGTGCTTAGATTTTATGGTTTGTTTCAGGAAAGACTTTGTTGCCACATCCAGAACATGTGATGTTGATTATCTTCTGACTTTGAAATGCAGTTGATGAAAATAAGCTAAGGTAATTAAAGGTTATTGTCCTAAGTCTACAGGTTTTTTATATTTCTTTTTTTTCTCCATCTCAAAATGTGATGCTACAGATGTACTGTGTGCTTTGGTATGTTTCCTTTTAGCTGCAATCTTTTGGGTCTCACATATGTATTTAGTGTTTTTTTTATCTTAATTTTTTCTTTAAAAAAAAAAGTTCTTCTTAAACCTTTTCTTCATAAATTTTGCTGGTTGTGCCACACAAGTGTGAGTCAGATATTGTAAGATATCAGGACCTTGGACCTTGGCAAAAAACTCATGTTCTTCAGATGGTTTGGAGATAGTGTAGTTAGAAGTGTCACTGACGGTACCTGCGTGTTCATTTCCTGTAATGAGAAAAGCCTTTCACATACGATGCAATATTCTCTATACTTCCTGTCGGGGTTAGGGCACAGTACAGGCGAGAAGGGTTCGCACATGCAAACCACGTCCATGTAGAATGCCAGTTGGTTGGGGACCAAAAACCATTCCACAAAGTCATTAGTTGACATTAGTTTTTTCTTTTGTGTTTTATTTCAGTTGAGGATTTTAATGCATGCTGTAATGTTCTACCTGTCCAAAATGCTTTAGCTTTATGCTTGGCATTCTCTGCACGAGTTGGGGCTGTTGCAAACGATAGATGACTGTCTCTGAGAGTCCGTGGCAATTGTAGTTCCAAATTGGTGGTCCTATGTCATAGGGCGTGAGCGGTTAAGCAATGGGGCATCTCGTAGACCTTGCAACTAAAAATTGCATGACATGATTTTCCAACTGTGAGAAATCCTGCAACTCTGTCTGTGGACCAGCTACCTAAAATGCAACATGAAACAGGATATTAATCAGAGCAACTTGCCTTTCTCCCTAAGCATGACCAGCACCATATTCTCTTACTGTGCCATTTATACGTTATACGTATTTTCGGCACACATACAGATGTGGAGACATTTTTTGTTACTCTTCCTTTAAAGTCAGAAATTCCACAATGGTCACCAGAATAACTTGAACCTGACAAAAGTAGTGGTAGAAAATAATTAACTGAAAATCAACTAATGAAAATCAAACATTTTCCAGCAGTTCCAGCAATGAGACACGATTATGTTGATGTTTGCATAGACGTAACTGACGTTTACAGGGACGTAACTGACGTTTGCATAGAGTATCTGACGTTTGCATATACGTAACTGACGTTTGCATAGAGTATCTGACGTTTGCATAGACGTAACTGACGTTTGCATAGAGTATCTGACGTTTGCATAGACGTAACTGACGTTTGCATATAGTATCTGACGTTTGCATATAGTATCTGACGTTTGCATGGAGTATCTGACGTTTGCAGTGACGTAACTGACGTTTGCAGCGACGTAACTGACGTTTGCAGCGACGTAACTGACGTTTGCAGCGACGTAACTGACGTTTGCAGCGACGTAACTGACGTTTGCAGCGACGTAACTGACGTTTGCAGCGACGTAACTGACGTTTGCAGTGACGTAACTGACGTTTGCATAGAGTAACTGACGTTTGCAGCAACGTAACTGACGTTTGCAGCAACGTAACTGACGTTTGCAGCAACGTAACTGACTTTTGCAGCAACGTAACTGACTTTTGCAGCAACGTAACTGACGTTTGCATTACAGTCCAATAGAGAGTATGCATTGACGTCACTTTCCCACTGGATCCCCTTTCTCGCACTCAGTGGCAAAACCGGCTGCAACTAGTAGGGGAAACTGTGGAGAAGACAGGATTACAGCTGATTATCGGCTTAAATTAAAGGCAGTTGGACTTGACAGTGACCCGTACAGTTACCCGAAGAACCAGTGGTCCATGGAAATTAATATTTAGCCATGAGTTTACTGATATTTATATGTACTTAATTTCTACGCCGGTGAAATACACAAAGCAAAGCTTGAAGGCATACAAAAGTCTTGACGCTTGGTCCTACTTCAAGGCAGGATTTGTTGGCGAAATTAAAGTGATGAGGACACCGAACTTTATGATTTGACCGTTAAACGTTAACTACCCAAAAATCCAACATTACCTAATACAAAATGGGAACCGGAAATCCACGTTTCGGTGCCTGGAATCCAGTTGTTTCTGCAAATTGCAGCGATCCATTTGTCTCTCATAAGCTTATTTTTCAGCAGTCTGTAAAACGATAACTCCGATTTCTTGCTAAATCTATGAGTAGAGGCGATCGCACAACAGCTCTTTCCAATTTTAGATGTTTTTGAGTTGCTCAAACTGAAAGTTTACGCTGCCACTCAGTCTTTCTGCCACTCAGTAGGCGTAACCCGCTGTGAAGTTGCATCCGTGACGTCATGCGCATTCCCTCTATAGACCGTAGACCTCTGAATGAGAAATGCCTAGCTACTTGGAGATGGTCTTATAGCCTTTACCTTTAGCATGCTTATCGAACTTATCTTATGCTTATCTTTTTCCTTCTGATCTCCTGGTCTATGTTCAGTGTGGTGTACACCATGATGCCAAACAGCAGTCACAACTTTCACCCTTTGAATAGGCAGACTGAGTGATTGCAAGACTGAAGACCATTGTGAAGCCAATTACAGGAAACATGTTTTTTCTAGGGTTCTGAACTAATTTTCAAGGCCAGTTTCATTAGTTTTTGTTTCATTAAGAGCTCTTAGATGTGTTGATGAAGAGGAAGAGTTACAGTAAAGAAGAAAAGAGTACTTTTAAATGCATCTGTTAGGCCCAAGGTGTTGATGATTTCTTTCCACACCAAAGCTTTTCTCTTTATTTCAAAATGTTTATTTAAACTCGTATCGTGCTGCACAGGAAAGTGGAGCATTGCCAAAATTAACTTCCTCTCCAATGTCTTTGTGGCCTCTCAGGTTCTCTGCAATTGGATGGATTGAGGTGTTATCACAGTGCGCTGCTCTTAAGTTGAACATTCTTTAACTTTGGTTGAGGGTGCTGGGATGGCCGGCATGTTATTGCGATGGGCTCAGCATGGTGCAGCTCAGAGAAATTCTTGTGTATTGCAACCAATAGGTGCACCCTCCTTGACATTATATCAATGTCTATCACTGCATCTTATCTTAAAGGCCTTTTAAAGCCCAGTCATTTTTTTCCCTACAAGGCCTGTGTGATTCAGATTTCCTTATTTCTACTGGGCCATACATGTCAACCCTGTCCCTCTGTGGCTGACTGTATGCAGCCCAAAGATTTGTAACTGCATGCTCTAAATATGCATGTGCATGGATCAAGTTCTCATTTAGACCAAAAACAAAGGAAAGGCAAAGAAAAATGAGGAAAAGATGCATGTCTTAGGAAGAAACTTGTAAATGAATCTCCCATTTCCGCACCTCTGCAATTTACTGCAGGATGATTACATGCCCATGCATGCAGTTTCAGTGTAATTGTCCCAAAAGGTACTACGAATAGTCAAGTGTGTGTCTGTACACATTTTGAGTTAAAGTTATTTTGTCACGTGCATTTTTTTTGTTATCTTTTTAATATTATTGTTGAAAAGAAAAATCCTACATGTGAGGTATCTACAGTAGCCAGAGTGTTGTGTTTCAGCGCTCACGTCATTCATGCTTATTTTCTTGTCTTCGTTTGTCCTATTGTAGAGCAACCTTTCTTGTAATCTCAGAAAGATGTAAGGTGGGGTCTGTATGACTCATGCTTCGAAGCCAGTGCACTGGGGCCTCTGGTATTCTGCAGTGAAACTAGCCAAGTCTGACAGTTCCCAGGTTTGCTCTGAAATGCCTTGCTTTAAAAGGCAAAAATAAGGCGAAGCTTTTGCCTTGAACTCTTACGTGTCTTGGTGTGTGTGGTATTCCTATCTCATGATAGCTGTCTTGGAAAGCAGCTATCATTTCAATCTGTTATGTAGGTCTCTCTTCTGAAGCTTTGTTTAATATCCACTTCTTGGGTTTAGTTTATCTATGCTGTTAAGTTATCAAATGACTATACAGAGATAGACTACAGTCACATGTTTTTCCTGTCTCTGTATGTTGCTCCATGTCGATTATTACTAGGGTATCATGTAACAATACTTGCATTCTTAATGTTTTATGTAATCAAGTCCCCTGCTTGGCATGAGGGAATCTTGTATTAACAGTCCGCTCTGCAATCATTTGAACATGCATGTGGTCAGATGGTGGATTGGGGGTGATTCATGCACCAGCCACATATGGCTCTAATAAAGAGCTCACATATCTCTTCATTCACATCAGTGTTCTTAGAGTTCCCATTTATTATTCCGAGCCATTTGTGTCTGCTTTTAATAAACAATATTGGATGTAGCAATAAAGTACTATAAATAGCAAGAGACCTTTCGCTTTACACTTCCTCACATCAACTAATATAATTCTTTTATTTTCCAGATTTTGTGGGGCTAGTGGCCTTTATTGAAAGTAGGTGGAGAGAGAGAAAAAGACACGCAGCAAAGAGCAACAGGCTTGGACTCGAACCTGCGCTGCCTGCACAAGGGCAATAGCCTCAGTAAATGGCACCAGCTCAACCCAGAGTCATCCAGAGCCCTCCAGAGCCCCAAACAAACACAAATTATGTAAAAGGCTCTACAAAACAGAGTCATATGTACATGGCACCTAAAAATAATATACCTGAATTGTCATCTGTTTCAGTCTGCAAACTGTGACATTGGACATTGCCCTCATCTTGCATCACATCAAGCACAACAAAGTGGTGTTGAGGTGTGTCGGTGCTTGGTGTGATATTGTCACAACAAGCTTTTACTATGTTGAGCAGCTGCTGTATTTTTCACTCAACAGTTAGTTTTGTTTTGGGATAACTTGACTTCTACAACTGACCAGCAAGTGTCTTTCATCACCAAGTTCACAGCTCCAGGAGCAACTGAATATGACACGTCATTAAAGAGCTTCAAGCACTACCTCCAAAGATGATGAAAACAGAATATACAATTTCCCATTTCAGTTGTAACAAAATGGCATCTTTTAAATGTTGTATTTGCATAATATAGGAATGAAAACGTCCGGGTTTTGGCGAAGCCACTCAAGCACGGAGCTTATGAAAACAAGACGCAGCAAAATGTGAGAATGAAATACAAACTTGAACTGTTATGGTGTAAGAGATTTTTGATTTACAAAGTGCTCTTATTTTCCCTGTGATCCTCTGGCAGACTTCTTCGGGGATGTAGAGGCTCTTACTGCAGAGACTTTGAAGCCTAGATTATTGAAGGGCAAGTACTCTTAGTTACAGCAATTATATCAAATGATAGACACATTGGATCAAGTAAGAAGGAAAACCTCCTGTGCTTCAGCAAAGGCTGGATAAAAAATGAAACAAAAAAATAGGCAAGATTATCATCCAACGAGGGAACCTCATTATGATTTGTTACAGTTTAATTTTGCTTTTGCTTTTGCTTTTGCTTTTGCTTTTCATTTGCTTAGGCTAGTCTACTTGTTTTTGATATAAATAATTTGAAATACATTTTCTCAAAATCACTTTTAGAAGAAATTGTATAACAGATGCAAAATAAGTCAGTAAAGATTTCAATATTCCAAAGCGTATTTTTGCTGTAGATGGTGAGACAGTGCATCAATGAACTGAAGAAACAATTACTAACTGAATATTAAATGTGGAGATAAAAATGTTTTGGGAAACAAGTAGCAGGGGATTCCAAGGGGGTGGGGGGTAAAGTAAAACGAATACAGGGATTGAGTAGATATTTGGGGGAAAAAAATATTTGGGAGACATTTAATCAATGAGTAAATCAAAAAAATAAATATCAGTATCTGCACAAAATTTAATGAATGCAGTTAAAAATTAAAGGAAAAATAATGCATTAATTATGACCCAAATTAAGATTCTTGTGATTTGTGTAGCATTTATTGGCATACTGATTAACTGTGTTTTTATATTATTCTCATATATAAAAGAATGTAATAAAAAAAAAATGAATAGAATATCAAAACATTTCCATAACAATTTCTGAAATTGATCATATTATTTAATCACTTTTCTAATTACATTTACTGTGACAGTGTTTAAAGCGGTTTTTATTATTGTTATTTTATTTGGGTGTAAACATTTCAGAACGTTTTTATCATCCAAATATTTAAAATTAATTCATTTTTATATGTTTGATGAGCCATCCAGACTGATGTGGCTTCTACGAGCCGTTCAGATTCTGCTCCCGTTGTTACGTAACGCCGGGAGCGATTTACATAGGTTGGCCTCCGATGCGTGAAACCACGCCCACAACTAACTCTGCCGGCCGGAGCTTCCGCTATTTTTCCGTAGCGGTGTATTGCGTCATTCGCGTCATCGCGTCAGGCAGACAATCAGCACAGTGCCTCATTATCATAGCCGCCCGCCCACTCAGAATCCCGCATAGAGAATGCAGTTAGAGAATGGGAAGATAAAGACATGGCTCAGAGGCTGAATTTCTAATTTATTTAGCAATAACAATCAAAATCTTGTTTTTAAGACATTCAAGGCCTGTTTAAAATAGGTATTAGATGCCAGGTCAAAGGTTAAAGGTCCCCTTCAACTTGATTCTGCTAGTACAAATGTAACAGGGTTTATGTCAAAAGCTGACTTTGAAATAAATGCTTCAACAACTATGAATGTTGACTCAAAGGTTTGCAACTTCAACCATGTTATGCCTAAAGTATTGATTCACTGATGGTACATTTGATGTGCCTGAGTGTCAAGATGTTCAAGAAGTACATCAAGATAGTTTTTGTCCAAACACAGTAAAAACTTATCATTGATGTGAAAATATGAAAAAAACCTTTGAACCTAAATTCCTTAAGTATATATTTTTTTCTTTTTAAAGAACCCAAGTACACATGAATGAACAGCAAGGTTTCGCTACTCTACATTCTGTTGTACCAGTTTACGAAACAGAGCAAGCCTTCTGATGATTAAGATTTGATGAAGATGGAATAATACAGGACATTTGTAAACTGTCTTTATGTTTTTCATTTGGCCCAAGTATGGGCCTTTGACTACGTTAACTAAAAAAAAAAGAAAAAAAAAAAGGTTTATAATTTTTCTAAGTTTATTCTGTGTGTTGTTTAGTGTGTGTTGCATTGGTCTTGAAATGTGCAATTAGCTGTTGATGGCCTTAATTGTTAGTTTTGATTATCATCTTTAGTTAGTTTGATTACTATCTCTCTGTATAGTGTAGTTTGATAACCATCTAATCTGTCTATCCATCTGTTTTATCTAATCCATCCATCCATACATTGTGTCTTTTCCGGGTAAGTAATCCAATCTTGTGTTTAAGCTGCTGCTTTTACATGCATTTCACATGGTTCTCCTTGGTTATAACACCCTCAATCCCCCCAATGAACACACACACACACACACAGTACAGCACATTTCCTCCAACTTATATTTGAAGGCCTTTTTAAAGAGTAAACACTTGTAAGTACTATCATACGCAAACTGGCCCATTGTGTGGGGCAGTTTCCTTACTTCCGCTAGTTCCATTATAGATTGACTGACGTTTTTGTGTCCTTTAGGATTTTATAGATTGAAACTGAGATAAAAAGTGAGGAACAGTCAACTTAAGACTTTGTTTTAAAGGGATATTTGAGGTTTAAGCTGTGCCCTTTGCCTCAGGCTCGGACAAACATTTTTCAACACCTCTCACATGTTTGGACTTTAATGCAGATTTTAATCTACTGGATTTGTTCACACACTGCAAGTGATCTGCAAGCGTCTGCCCTGTTTGGAAGTGTGTTTTCTCCTTGTGCTTACATGGGTTTGCTCTGCCTTCCTTCTACAGTCTAACAAAACCCACGATAGGTGTATGAGTGCATGCTTCTTTGTCCTGTTTGGGTCTTTTGGTCCTGAGATGACCTGGTGTGTCCTGGATGGACAAAGGTTCTTGTTTGCCAAGAAGATTGTTTAATGTTGCATTCTGATACTTGAGCTGAAAATGCTGAATAAACTGAAAATCAAGAAGTACGTATTTTTATTTTTATCCATATTTTTGAATCATTCTGTACATCAGCCTCCTTCATTGTTGGCACATTGTCACTACACCACATGCTGTTTTTCTTTATTTTAACTCCACTTGTGTGACGTTTGACATGCAAACGTAACGATTGATTTGCACTCTTTTGGTGCATGTTGAGCTGCAAGATCAGTAGCCACAAGTGACGCTCAACAGGATGTGCCAGTCTGTTGCCACACAGCATGCTTGACATGTAGTTAAATGAAATATTTACTACTACCTTTCAAGACAATGTTTGATACCTCTTAATCTTTATTGTTTTACATGTTGTCTTATATTATTACATTTATGTTGAATAAAGATATCACAGGCTCAAATGTTGTCTACTTTAATAAAGACTTTCAGATGATACAGCTGTGGTTATGGCTTTGTTACATATTTTGCAGCCTTTCAATACAGTTCATTTAATCTTTTTTTTTTTTTTCTATGTGTGCTTAAATTGTTCTTCCAGAGCTTGGGATGGCACAGCGAAAATTTGCACAGTCTCTGGGAGAGTTTCAGTTTGAGTACATCGGAGATGCAAAGACAGATGATGAGAGATGCATTGGTAAGTGTGGGTTTTCTTTCTCACACGATGAAAAGCTAATAACTGGTTTTGTTACCACCACATAGACATGCACTTAAAATGTTTGTTTACACTTCTTTCTACACCAGAAAATTATGAACACTCATTGGTTTGCACTCATTCCTTATAATCACAGTACTTTAAACTGTGTCTGGTTGAAACGGAGAAAATAAAAAAGAAATATTTCATTTGTGACAGTGTTTTTGTGTTTCTGCTTGTTTTTGTTTGTTTTCCAGATGAATCTTTGCAGGAGTTCTCCTCATTCCTCAGAAACTTAGAGGACCAAAGAGAGCTGATGGTGAGAACAACCAGCTGAAATTTCCTTGCAAACTATGAAAAAATAACAGTATGTGTGTTGGTGTACATGCAGGTGTAATGCACATGCTGCAGTTATTTCCTTAGTCCCCCTGATGTGGTTATGCATTTGTTTGAATTTTGCAAGAACTGCTATGAGTTTACGAGACAAAATGTGGTCATAAATTCCGACCTTTTTTTTCTGCTCATTTAATAGGGCATTTGTGACTTACTGATTCACAGTTTGCAAGCTACCTCATTTTTCTTTCTGAGCAACAGCCATTGGGTCCAACTTCATCAGCCATTTCATAGTTTGCAATAATTTGATTTATGTTGTATATGTTTACTGATGGTTGTGATTCAGAAGTCAGTAAATTTGCATTAATGTGCATCTACATGGCATCTGTACATTAACACATGCTGATATATAGGACGTGGAAGTAATAATATTGATATACTGTACATGCATATACATTCATCTCTGCCTTGGTGCTCCAGTGTTCACTGTGTGAATGCCTGCAGTGTTTACATTTTTTTTTTTAAAGTTTACACCTGTTACTACCTGTATTTCGTAGTAGCAACACTGATTGTTATACGCCACAAATCCAGACATGTGCTCATTCTATAGTTATGTCCAAATCTCTGCGCAATCTCAGCACTCGGTCGACACGGCAAACCAGTTCCTGAGCAAGTGCACTAGTATAGAATGTGTTTGAACAGTTCCTCACCTCGTGCTTGTCTAAGGGTCACTACCACCTGCCTGGGAGTGACTGCAGAGAGTATGGGAGTGCATACTGACATTATTACACCTTAGCTTTAAATACCAAGACACATGCCACCATTGCAGTTTGTGACAAGAACACAGCAATCAGCTCTATTGTCATAAAACTAGCTTCTGACTCAGGCAAGCTGTTAAAAGCTTCTAATTTAAACTACAGAGGACAAACCTTAAACTGGAAGGGTATTGAACTGCTGAACTGAAATCTTTTTCTTTGAATAATAAGATAGATGACCAGTGATACTCCTCTAGGTAGATACGCATAGTTTACAGTGCACTTAATCCTGTAATATTGTAGTTTCTGAAGGATAAGGTGAGAACCTGTCATCATCTGACTGAGATCACTGTTGCACCACGCTCAGACCACAGTGGTAAGCACTGATCAGCAAAGGTTGATGTTATCATGTGCAAAGTAAGTAAAAGGGAATACAGGCACAGACACGTCCTGCTGTCAGCACGGCAGAAACGGCAGAGGAATTTTACTCTGATGTTACAACATAGTAAGAGGGTACCGGAATGGCAATGTCTCACCTCATTGCAGTACTTTCTTGCTTTTTAAGAACACATGGAGGAATCAATCACCTTTTAAAGGAATGTAGTTGTCAACATTTGAAGTGGATCAAATACACATTTACATGCAATGCCTATAATGTAGTACTCTGAGCAAAGCGATTGAGGGCCTGGTGCATCATTTACCATGACTGCAACATGATGACCCTTAGACTGACTCGTATAGCACGAGCAGAAATGTTGAAAGCTCTAGCACAAAGTGTAAAAAGGCTGGATTTAAAGTGTTGTTTGGAGGAAAAAAAAAAAAAGCACATTAAATAAAACCCAGGCCAACAAAGTTAAACGTTGGAGCATTCTTCAGCGTTTGAACAACCACCCAATAACCCTAATCAAAAAAAGTTTGATCTTGCAGCAGCCAAAAAGCAGCACCCCTGGATGCCAGACAGTTGTGAATAGCAGCCTCTCTTCATTTGGGATGATGATAACGAAGGAATTTCTTTTTTTTGTAATTTGGATGATTATGTGCTCTTTCCTTAGATGAGAAACATCACGGAAACTTTAATGAAACCTCTAGAGAAGTTTAGGAAAGAGCAACTTGGAGCACTAAGGGTAATGTAAAACAGTTCATTATCTTTTTCCTCACTACTGTATGTTTGATCTTTGTAAATCTGTTGGTATAACTGGTTAACTGTAATGATTAGCAGCTAACGAACTGTAACCCCCACATCAGTCTAGATTGTGTCTGTTCCCTCGACCCCAACAATAATAAAAAAGTGTTTTTCTGTTCCTTTTAACTGTTTTTCTTTTACTTAAGGCGGAAAGAAAAAGGTATGAAAAAGAAACTGAAAAGTACTACAGCTCTCTGGAAAAGCTTCTGAATTTGTCAGCAAAGAAGAAAGAGCCACAACTACAAGAGGTATTTACCTTTGCCTAAACTCTCTGATAGTTAGAACACGCTGACTTGTTAAGCGATATGACAAAAAGTCTGATTTAAACAGAAATCTTCTTGAGCTTGTTTTTGTCCCTGGTGCTCTGAAGGAGAGCGTTACCACGCAGCTTGGTGGACCTTGTGAGTTTCCACTGACATGCCTCGGGCAGTGGTTTGCTTCAGTTGCCTGAAAACGAACTGTATTCTTTTGTTCTCTATCAGTGAGACCAGTTGTGGTTTCCTACAAGTTGTGAAGCAATTATCTCTGCACCAAAATAACAATTTACATTAAGAGTTCATCATCCTCTTAAGAAGAAATGCAATGCTTCTGTATTCCAGTCTTTGTTCCATGTTGATAACGTGTAAGGCTTGTTCAAAAGTGACAACAACTCAGTCAATGAAAATCATTCCACAAGCTGTTCTTGTCTTTTTGACTTTTATTATACAAGAGTTGACGGTACAAGCATCACTGTGCACATGCATAGACCTAGTAATTCATTCACAGCCACTCAAATCCTGAACTTTGTCATCATTTCATTTGCTGTTACGTCAGCTCGCTGAACAGTGAATATATTGTGGAGCCCAGAATGGTAACCTGGAGATTAGTTGTTTAACAGATGATAAATTAAATCTCTATGTTAACAGCACTTGTTAAGTAAACACTGTTAATACAATCTTGCCGTCATACAACTATACAGTAAAAACTTAACTCGGATAAAAATAGAAACGTTGTAAATTTTGGATTCCTTGTCATTTAAAGACATGTTTTTTGTTCTATTTCTTGACTAAAATGAACCCCGACGAGAAGAAACTAGCCCCAGCCAAGCAAAGTCTCACATTATTGTGGCCCACAGCTCCCTTGCCACACCTCTACAGCCTCACCCTGCTCCTCAGTCATGGATCTTAACAGCCCCATCATCATATTCCCACGGATCAGGAAATACTAAAGCCCTGTCTGGCTCTTCCTCCCACCTGTCTGTCTCCAGCAGTCAGGTGACGAGGAAGCTGGAGAGACTGTACTGGAAAAAGGCTGCAGGTCCAGATGGTGTCAACCCCAGAGATCTGAAGGGTCTCTACAGGCCAGCTATGGGGGGCTCCAGAGCACCACATATGTCTCAGTCTGAGTCAGGACAAGGTTCGGGGACTGTAGAAGACATCCTGCCGTTTTATGGTATCATAAGAAAGAAAAGAAAATCTCATTTGTATGGCATCGAGAAATCTAGACTTTTAAATGAATAAAAAAAGCACATTTTAGGCCTCAATCCTCATGGGATTGGAGTTGAAGATACCATCATTTTTATAGGACAGCGAGCCCATTCTTATTTAGAGAGAGTAGGCATTACTGACAGGATTCCTGTCTTTGATTTCTCCAAACAGGCCACACTTTGTGAGACTGAACTGCTGCGCAGTAAAAGCAAGTGAACAGTAAAAGCTGAACATTAGTTCAATATTGGATGAAAAAGCGGAGTCCTGCGAAGATGCTTTTTGAACAGATATGACTAGAAACGCAATACTCTTGCTGATAATAAGAAGGGACAGGCTGCACATCTTAAAGATGCTGACATCCCTCAGCATTTGCAGCAAGATGTGTGATATCATAGAAGTCTTTTGTTGAGTGCAGTTATCTGTTGGAGCATCAGAGCAGGTGACTCGAATAAACTGGCAAAAACTGATGCAGGAGGCTTTTGTCTCTGTTCTGGGCGGTTCTGAAGACTGTGGCGCTTATTGCAGAAAACGATGTTGCACATGCTTCACAACACAATGTGCAACACTACACACCTTCTACACAACATGCTGGCAGAACAGCGAGTGTTTCCAGCTGTTTACTTCCTCAGCACTTCTGGTGCAGGGTATGTTTTTCCGCCTAAACAGCCTTACATAACAGCTCTCTACTTTAATATATTCTTTAACAATATCATCTCAATTTAGAAAAATTTACAAATTAAAATATATTTCAATTCTAGAAGGAAGCATCTGCTGATTAGATGTTCTCTGTGACGGAATTCTAAGAAGAGACAGGTTCCATTAATTAGTAACTCTTAATCTTCAGTGGATTTTCAGTGGAGTTTAAATAAATGTATATATTTAGTATTCTGATTTTTAGCGAGTGTCAGTTATGAACGTCTCCTGCTTTCTTGTGTTCTTTTAATGCACAAGCGGGTAAAATGGATGCACCGGTGTCGGATAACGGGGCAGATCCATGAGGTCGAGCTGTTCTCTTCAATTTTATGTGTTCAAGACTTGCTACATCCCCCGTGAGCTGCACATTCAGCAGCAGTAGCAAGGAAATGAGCCTTTTGGAAACAACTGCTTTTCTGCACTGATGTAACATATGCTGCTGATATGTAACAGCCTGGTCTTGGTATTGAAATGGGTGTTAGAATTGTTGGATCCCCAGCAGGTACAGATAATGCACTCAGATTTATGAGTTATAATCCTATTATCTGATTTGACCTAGCGTGCCTCATTACTTCAGTCACTGGCACGCTGACCTTAAAGGAACACTGTTTCATTCTGCTGTGAATTTTTGTTTTATTGTCTGGATGACACTCAAGTTCACTTTGACTTTGACTGCTACCGCTTCTTCCCGTCCTTGAAGAGGGATCATCCCCATTTGCACTTCCTTAGCTTTTCTCTGTTTTTTTTATGAATCATTTATCTCCATGGGGTGCCCTTTCTTTGTCTGAATCGAGAGGATAACGTTGTATAATTTATACACAATACAGCTGAAGACCTGTTTAAGAATGTTTTATTGTCTTCACTTCAGTATCTGAAAATAGTCACTCCTGCAGATACTTCTAGTTTCCCAAACTGAGGTGCAAAAAAGTATCTCTTCCCAGCTTCCACGCAGGCATCTGTGGCTATAATTATTATGTTGTGTGTTCTCCACCTTTCCAGGCAGACGTCCAGGTGGAAACCATGAGACAGCATTTTCAGGAGGAGTCACTGGATTATGTTTGCAAACTACAGGAGATCCAAGAGAGAAAAAAGTTTGACTGCGTGGAACCTGTAAGTAAATGACTGGAGAGACGTGGAAGCACGGGTGGGGTGTCTTTAAATAAAAGACTGTCTTCAATCAGTCCAGATGTGCTTTTCTGTTCATGGCTTTAACATCTAAATCCAGTTGTTGTCATTCAAAGTATACACTTAGAGGCTGTAGCTGGAAGAACTCTTTTAAGACATAGCAAAAAGTATGTGTTTGTACTAAATGGATTTTAGTTTAGTTTAGCGAGTCTGCTCAAACTTTTGGTGCAAAGAAAGAAAACTTAAGAGGGAATGAGGCCTTTGAATGTTGTTGTGTGTTTCTTTAAGCACAGTGATGCTTCAGGGAAGAGGTGTTTTCAACTGATCTTGTAAATATCGGTTTCAGTCTTGCATGAAAATGATATAATGTTTCAGTCATATTGTGTCATAATGTGAGGATGCTGTTTTAACCCCCCCCCCCCTCTTTTTTTTTTTTGCTGGTTCTTTAGAATTACATCTCTGATTTCTTTCTTTTAGATGCTGGCCTTTTTTCAGACAGTCTTCACCTTTTATCACCAGGGCTTTGAGCTCGCCAAGGACTTTGATCATTATAAAAGGGCACTGCAAATCAATATTCAAAATGTAAGAAATGTTTTCTCAAGTTTTTCTCATCACTTTTGTAATTTAGATGAAGATTGATTCTGTTTCCATGGTCTTACAAAGGTAAAAGAAAATCCACTAAAACTTTAAAAAACAAAAAAAAAACAAAAGCAACCTTGTGCCACTGCCTCAGCTTCTGTAAGTTGAAGGTCTAACAGTGTATTAGTTTTGGTTTTACTGCCTGCTTATCTGGAAGAGAGGAATATCTTCAGCTGTTTGGTTTCTTCTCAGTTTCCTTCTGAGATTTACATTAGTGCATGCTATTCATCAAATGTCACAGTATGGGACTTGCTGAGGAATTATTTAGCGTTTCATTTTCAAGGTCATCTAATTGAGCATCAGGGAGTCAGTTCCTTGAGTATATTTTCTGCTTCCTCTTCCTCCCAGACCAGGAGTCGATTTGAGGGCACGCGATCCGAAGTGTTTGAGCTGATGAAGAGGATCAGAGAGGCACCCCAAGACTACAGACAGACGAGCTCCATCAGCTGTGAAGGCTATCTCTATGTACAGGAAAAACGTAAGGCGTTGATAATATCTGAATATGTTATCATACACTCGAGGCAAGAATGTAAGCAACGCCTGCAAATAAACTCCACTCTAAACAGTGTAGGTGGTTCATGTTTCACTTTCACTTAGTTTAATAAACAGTTAAAATGCCCCTGATGAACTGTTCATACGAAACAGAAACGCTGATGGCTGTCGTTACAATAGGGGCCCTTTCTTATTTAAAAACTCCCCATTTCACTCATTAGGTTACATATTCTTAGTGCTCTAAAATTCCCATGCAAGAGGGATGTTTCTCACAAATGTACACAACTGTACCAAGAAAAACTGATCCATAGTTAGTGTGTTGTGTTATTCTCGCTCTGTGTATTTTAGGGCCACCTCCTTTCGGTTCGAGTTGGGTCAAGCGCTACTGTACGTTTGTCAAAGAGCAGAAAATCCTTCACATGGTGACTTTTGACCACAGATCAGGTGGAAAGATTGTAAGTAAGGATCAAATGTATTGCTTTGGCTTTTTAATCTGCGCGTTTATGCTATCAGTATTTTTTGTTCGGTCACCAAAAAGATTGTAAAAGTGAAAAATCTTTTTTTCCAGGGTGAGACGGAGTCTGTCACGCTCAAATCGTGCGTCCGCAAAATGACAGAGATGTTGGACAGGAGGTTCTGTTTAGACCTGGACATAACAGATCGGTACGTTCACAATGTCACAGATGTTACACAGTTGGTTTGATTTGAAATTTTGCTCAGGGTGACTGGTGGATGAACATAGGGCTGAATATTTAGCCGTAGCTCTTCCCCAGCATCGACAGAGCTCCTAGATCAACCACCGTTACATTATGACATTCGCTCAAGACTTCATCTCCACACACAGTTGTTTATTTCTCTGTGTTTTGGATTGCAGAGGGCTGTGGTGGGGCCTGTCATGACCTGCAGTAATACATACCCAAATCTGTCACACAGCTCAAGTATGCCCTGCCCCTTTCCTCTAGTATTTATAGAAGAGCAACACCCCCAATTTAGAATGGGGAATTTGAGTGTCTGTATCCATTTTTACTCCGATAAATAATTTGATATCCCTCTGGCCCTGCGTGATTGTATGTGTCATGGACTAGCTGGGGAGGCTAATAGGGTTCATATTTGATCTTGAAACAAATCCAAGGTGCATGTGCCCTTGGCAGGCAATGTTTTTGTTTACAAGAATACTAAGCATATAGGACGTGGTATTGACAGTGGTATGCCTCAGTGTGTTGCTGTACTGTTCCTCCTAAGGCTTTCCTAATGCTAATGTGTGATGGCTCTGTCCCAGGCCAGGGACAGTGCTTACCGTGCAGGCCCTGTCAGAGGATGACCACAAGTTTTGGATGCATGCCATGGGTGGGAAGGAACCTGTGAGTCAGCCTCCACAGTGTCATCATCTACCACACTCAGGCCTCATTTAGCTTTACTGTGCACTGTTTAAATGCATTCTTATAGAACGTGTCACTTTTAGGATAATATATTTGCACAAATGTATAAATTACTATATATATATATATGAAGCATCTGGAAAATTAGTAAGCGAATAGCATTTCATGTTCTATTTTTGTTGTTATTTTATCAGATCGGATGCTATCTTGGGAGGACTCTTTCCAAAGAACGAGGAAGTAGGTCTCCCCTGAATCCGCTATGGTGTTTGTGACAGCAAATGTTCAAATGTTGACACATATTAAGTTCTCTTTTTCTTTTTTTTCTTCCTTTTTTATGTATAGTTGATGCCCAGTTGGATGATGTGGGTTTAAGTTTTATGAAGAATTCCATCAGTGCGATAGAAACAAGAGGTGAGCTTAATTTATAACTTTTTTCTAAATCTAGAAAGAGTGTTTACATAAAATGTATAGTGTTTTTGTAAAAAAAAAAAAAGTTAAAGATTAAAGCCAGTCCTGGTGTTATAAGTATCATATGTGCAGTGTCTTTACTTGTACACAAGGGGGCACACTTTTTCTACATATTGAAATAAAAGTGATATGCAGGGACTGCAGGCTGTGTGTACTACACATATAGAAATTCTATTAACATTTAAGCTCTCATATTCTAATTGATTTGCTTGCATGGAAGTGAAATGATTTTTGACCTAGTTCTTCTTATTTCTTCATGCAATGTATTATCTATTACACTGATCTTGGCTTAAAATACAACAACACAACATATTTATATGTTGAATATAATCTTCAAGCAGAGATCTGTCTTTTTGTCTTTGCTGTAGCTTATCGAGTGTTTGTATGATTATTAATTATTAGGTATTAATGACCAAGGCCTGTACAGAGTTGGGGGGGTGAGCTCCAAGGTCCAGAAGCTCTTGTTATTGATGATTGGTAAGTTAATCTACATTGTTCTTCTCTGTAAAATGATTTGTTAGCAAAAATGTATAGTTTCCCCCCATCTGTATGGGTTTAAGTTTTCCCAGTAAGTTGTACTTTTACATTGGATGTCTTTGTTCGGCGCAGTATTCAGAAGATCGTGACTGACAGTCATTGCATGACTCAACTTTTCTTTACCAAGTCTTTATGAAGTGCAACAAGTGCCAGTATGAATCCTTGCTTCACTTCCATTCAGATTTACATCCCCGACACAACCAGATGGGGTCATCCTATTTGTATTCAGGCGCTTTTGGGAGTTTATTTTTCATCAACACACCACTAAAAAAGGCTCTCCTGTGCTTGTGGCAGACTCATTCTGTCAGTTGCCTTTCTCAATTTCCTTTATGCCTCTCACTTGTCTTGATTCCCTTTCACTCAACTCTTTTCCTGCAGAGCTTGTCCTCTGTCCTTTCTATAGCTCCGTGTCTGCTCTGTGGTTTCCTGCTGTCTCCAGCAGACACCAGCTCACTTTCAGCTCTGTGTTCAGAATGACAACGAACTCGGGCAGCCGCCAGACTGTCTCAGTTCCTCTCTCAAGCCTTCCAGTCCCCCCCAACCTGCTGTCTCATGCTGTACACTCCATCGCTGCAATGTTCAATTTTAAGATTTTTTTTTTTTTTTTTTTTTTTGTACAGTCTGAATATATTATGAAGTGTTTTTTCTTCGGTCTCGATGATGCACATGTTGTTGTGAATGAAGAAAAAAAAAAGCAAACATGTTTCATCTGCACTAAAGGGTTTGCAAATACTTTCTCTGTGAAATAACTTGCATGCACAACAAGTGTAGCATTTGTTCTTCACAGACACATTCACAAACATTTCAAGTAGTTCACAGTAAGTGGGCGAAACAAGCTTTAAACTCATCCCACTCCTCCTTCTCTTCTTTTGCCCACTAAATGGCCACGGTCCAATCAGTGAAGACTGATTTACAGAAAAAAACAAAAAAACAAACTCCCTTCATATTGCAGTACAAACAAACCTCTTTCATGTCAGGCAACACTATCAGAGGAAGAACACTGTTAGAGCGAGCTGCTCTTTATCTCGGTGATCCAGTCAGGCCGGCAGGAGAGTCGGTGACGTTTGCTTTAAAAAGTTTTTGAAAATTTAGTAGGATGTATTATAGATATAATTGTGTAGAGTGGGCAATAATTATACTTCATTCACTAAATAACAGTTCATGTCATTAAATAGTAGTTTATGGCCAAGGATGAATTAAACACAGAGTGATGTGTCGATATGTGAAAACTTATTAATTTGAGACATGTTGGACTTCTAGAGCAGTATCTTCAAGCAGTTTTTGATGAAAAACTTACATTGAAGGAAAATTACTTCCCAGCTGCTCTCGGAAGCCAACTCTTAGTTTGTTTTATGTGCTTAAAGGGGACCTATTATGAAAAACAAGTTTTTTCTTGCTTTAACATATATAAAGTGGTCTCCCCTCAGCCTGCCAACTCAGAGAAGGAGGAAAGCAACCAAATTCTGCAGTGTTTGTACAGCCGCCCGGATGAGCCGTCCAGTCTGATGTGGCTTCTACGAGCCGTTCAGATTCTGCTCCCGTCGTCCGACGGGCGTGATTTACATAGGTTGGCCTCCGATGCGTGAAACCACGGCCACAACTAACTCCGCCGGCCGGAGCTCCCGCCATTTTTTCGTAGCGGTGTATCGCGTCATTCAGGCAGCCAATCAGCACAGAGCCTCATTATCATAGCCCCGCCCACTCAGAATCCCACATAGAGAATGAGGTTAGAAACGGGGAAGATAAAGACATGGTTTAGAGGCTGAATTTCTAATTTATTTAGCAAAAACAATCGAAAGCTTGTTTTTAAGACATTCAAGGCCTGTTTAAAATAGGTATTAGATGCCATAATAGGTCCACTTTAAACTGGCCTCCAGGCTGGTGTTTTCCTGGCTCAGGGGTCAGGGCCCCACTGATTTTAAGAAAAAGCCTCAGCCAAACTGGTCAAATATTGGAAGTATTTATTTGATTGATTGATCTGACAGGTTTGTTTAGCTGTCACCTGATAGTAAGAAGGTTTTTCCAGTCCAAATATGTTTTTCTTAGAGCGCAAAGTTCAGTTAACTTGGCCAATTGTAAAAAACTACACTGCCCCCAGCTCTTCCTGTCCTGCATTGCAGTTACAAATGAACGTTAACCACTGAGCTGGAAAGACCTGAGACTGTCTGACATCTGCGTGGTTTTATACAACACGTCAATGCTGAGGTTCCACATCACTGAATTTTCATAATGGGCATGACTGAATATGTTGACTGAATCCTGAAGCCTTGGCAGTTTCACGATAAGCCCATAAATCTAACCTCAGAAAGTTATTTGTGGTCTCTGTTTAACCACATGTCAAGTCGCTGTGAGGAACAATACTGGCTGCTAAAGAGGCGGCAAAATGCTTGAAAGGTCAAGTTGGTCGTAACTTAAGCACAAAGGAAGTGACAACACCGAGGCAAGTTGACATAGTTTTATTAGAAGTTTTTAACAAACAAAGTTAAGAGTTATTGCTGGACTGTATCTTTGTTTGTTTATTCTCCCCCCTTTTTTTATTTTGGCATCATTTTAGTTTGTTTGGTTGTAAATGTCAAGTTCCCTTTTTTATTTCTTCACTCTGCTTAAGTTCAGCTCATCATATTTAGATTGTCCTCAGGCTAAAGGGGCAGGGAAACTCTGGACAGAGCAGTCCATTGCAGACAAACAACCATACGTTGTCTGTACGGTTGTTTGTCTGCAACCATACAAACAACGGTCACTTCTATAAAAAATGTAGAAACACTAATTAACATTACATGCACGTTTTTGGGTTGTGGGAGGAAGCCCAAGCGCCCAGGGAATACCCACACAAGCACAGAGAACATGCCCACTCCACACAGAAAAGCCCCAGACAGGATTTGAATCAGGAGGCAACAGTGTTAACCAACAAGCATCCATCATGAACTTTCATCTCTTGTTAACGCTCGGCCGACCCCCTTCCTACAGGCTGAACAGAGGGTCCCCACTTTTGTATTACTGTAAATTTACAGATGACAAGCTGGTGTTTCAGAATTGGCTGGAGTGACAGCAGTGTCTCAAAAGTGGAGTGCTGGATCGTAGTGTTTGGCACTTTCCCTGTATTTACAAGCAGGAAGCTGGTGGACAACAAATGTACATCAGTCTCAACTTAGATAGGCAGTGTCGAAAGCACATTTGATGACCAGAAAGACAGACTTTCTTTTTATGATGGTACTTGTTTGTTGGAAATTATCCCGGGAACAGTAATATGTCATGGTCTGCATTTCTACAGTAACTTGGTCACTTTGTTCCCCAGGAGTTCAATACCAAAGTTAAGTAATAAAAGTTGTATTTTAATAATTAAGGGATAAAAGAATGTCTATCTTGCGCACAGACACACCTCACTACGGATCTTTACTTCCAGAAATTTACATTGGGAAGATCACATTTTGGATGGTGCTGCCAGATAATTTCACAATCCTTCTACCTGCAGTGCATAGCTGAAATAAAGAAAATACTAATAATGACAAACCACCAACTGCCAGTGAAGCTAATGTCAGTGTGATACAACTCACACAAGACCGATCCCTCACATAGAGTACTTCTACATCCTGTGGTGTTCATTATAGGTTACTTAAGGTGTTACTAAACGCCCTGAATTTTCGACATTACGAACGCCTGCATTCCCTTTGGAGGAGTGAAATAGTGAGGGATTAATTAAACTTCTAATGAGTGTAGAACCAACAGCTCTCCACAGAAGCTGAAACTTCCTTCCACATCTCCTGGGACTAGCGTTGCTCCCCCGAGGCTAGTGGCTGGCTTTTATCCTCCTATGGCTAATTACAAGTTACATATTTATATTAGATATTTCGACTTTCCCGGACTTCCACAAAATAACACAACTGTTAGTCATACATAATTATGAATATATGTCTCAGTGTTAATTATTGTCAGTAAGATTTTGTGGTGTTGATTCAGTGAGTGATTCTTTTAGATGAGAAGACCAACGAAGTGGATCTGTCACTCAGTGAAGAGTGGGATGTGAAGACAATAACAAGTGCTCTAAAGCTTTATCTGAGGTAAGGATCCATAGAGTTATAGTCAATACAAGTCCGACATGTGTAAGCCATTTGCTCTGCAAAGTTAGCATTGATCATATTGTCACTAATATGATGTATTTGCTGTTGAGTGATTATTTCAAAAACTGATTAATGTGTCTGTTTTAACTTTAAGTTGAATCTGTACATTTGTGACGCATGGAGAGGTCTAATGTCTGTATCCACTGTTTTTCTTTTTGCCCTGAGAATCTTGTTTACCTTGTTTTTATAGCTCTATTATCTAGCGTTTATTGTTGCTAAAATGAGTATCAGTGACAGCCAGCATCAGTGACTCCTCCACCATTATTGTCAGGGTTTGGATATAGTCCTGCCCGTCTCCCGATTCTTCTCAGTTGGGGAGAGAAAACTGTGACTGGGGCAGGAAGCAAAAGCTGCACACATAGATCGTTTCTGGACTGAGGACATTCAGCTAGCAGTGAACTTGGTAAAGATTTGTGTGAAAAATGGACAATGGCTTGTGGAACCGTAAATGGCAACCCTATAATTTTCAACACTGTATTAGGTTTACATCAAGACAAGTAGGTACTGCTGCACATATAAAAGTTGCATAAAGCTCTTCTGGGCTCAAGGGTGAACTCTATAAGACCTGATGTATTCCCTGATGACAACTGACTCAGTGCTGAAGATTCAGTGCAGTTAGAAAATAAAATGATCTTTGGAGGTTAAAAAACTAAAGACACTACTTAATAGAAGTTCTGGCATGTAATGACATAGGGACTGACTCACGGCTGAGTGTAGTTGCACTGTACTTGTAGTTAAGGTGTACAGTATATACTGTTTTAACGTTCAAAGTTGCTTTGTTACTGATCTGTTGCCGGTGTTTTTTATTTGAGTCAGTAAAGCAGCTGTCTTGTAGGCATACATGTTTCCTCTTTGGAACTTGGTCTGGAGTAAGCGAGAGAATCGATAAGATTTGATTCTTCGTTGATAAAGACAGAAGCAATAACGACAGGTTAAGCTGGTTCTCTTACTTTGGGAGGACTCCTGATATCCTTAAATTTGAGTATTGTACAAATGATGGCTTATATAGTAACAACTTGCCACCCAGATAATGTGATGTGGAACCAATGGCTGGGCCGCAGACAAAATTGAGATTGAACACAGAAGCCATTGGATTTCTGGAAAGATCCTCTAAAATGTTGATACTCATTGTCTGCCACATTTGCTTCCAAGTAGCAGGCAGGGACTTGTGTTTTCTCAAACCTTTATACCCATTAATTGAAAAGGATTGGATGTTATGGTTGGTGACACAATAACAGTCTGACGGGTATGTATATATATATATATTCATTCATTCATTCATTATCTTACCCGCTTTATCCCTTGCGGGGTCACGGGGGTCTGCTGGAGCCTATCCCAGCTCATTTCAGGTGAGAGGCAGGGGTTACACCCTGGACAGGTCACCAGTCCATCACAGGGCCACATATAGACACACAAACCATGCTCACAACCACACTCACGCTCACACCTACGGGCAATTTTAGAGTCATCAATTAACCTAATATGCATGTTTTTGGACTGTGGGAGGAAGCCGGAGCTAAAATAATATTAAAAGGTTACTCGGAATATATTGCTACTTATTAGGTATTGTACATTATGTGTCAGAATAAGACTTTTATTTCCTCTTCAGTATTATTCAAGTGGACTACAATTACTTTACTTTACCAGCTTCAAGTATTTAGTCTTTTCTGAATCCACTTATAAATCATCAAACTGAATTGTTCAAAGTTGTTATGCATTTAAACAATTTCTGTTCCCGGCTCAAGACGGTTTGGCAGCCAGAAGTTAAGACAGATTTGTTTAAACACCAAATTGCTTACATATATATTAAATTAATTTTGGTTGTTAAGTTTCAAGTTGAAATTACAACAATTTAACACTAAATACAGCAGGGGAAACAAAGGGCTACTATGTAAAGAAATAGCAGAGTTGTGATCCTAACAGAGACCTCCCTGTACCTTGTCTTTTATGTTTATATTTTACAGTCAGGCCTGCCACACATGCAAGTGAGTGTTTTGGAGCAGCTTCAGATTTAAAACTGAAAACATAAAGTTTAGGATTTCCTGTCCTTTTTGGAGGTTGATCATTATTGCTACATGCTCCCCAAAAAATAGAATTATATTGTTTTAACTTTGATTTCATTAATAT
Organism: Cololabis saira; assembly: GCF_033807715.1. Classification (NCBI taxonomy): domain Eukaryota; kingdom Metazoa; phylum Chordata; class Actinopteri; order Beloniformes; family Belonidae; genus Cololabis; species Cololabis saira. The sequence continues at coordinate 23,035,135 of NC_084587.1, forward strand.
TTTCTTTTATTATTTAATCTTATTCATGCTTTCACTCTTTATTGTGAAAAAGATGCAGATAAATCAAGGAAATGTGAGTTTATTTTCTACAGCACATTTCAGGTAGAAGACAATTCAAAGTGCTTTACATAAAAATATGAAGAAAATGCATTAAAAAGTATTGTTTAAGTGTTTAAAAACATAAACTAAAGACACACATGCATAAGGTAAAAATAATTAAACAAATGAGATGCAAATAATAAAGGTGCATTATGGGGGATTACTGAAATCCAGCAGTAAATAAAAAAGTTTTTAGCCTTGACTCAAAGAAAATGAGTTGCAGCAGCCCTGATGCATTCTGGGAGTTTTTTCCACAGGTGAGAAGCATAAAACATGAACGCTGCCTCACCGTGTTCGGTACTAACTCTGGGTACAGAAAGTAGGTGTGACCCTGACGACCTGAGGGTTGTGGTTGGTTCATAATGGACCAGGAGTTCAGAGATGTGTTTTGACCCCAGACCACTCAGAGATTTATAAACCAACAGCAGGATTTAAAAATCTGTCTGTGACAGAGAGTAGATTTTAAATCAATTTCATTATTTTGATGTATGAACTGTGTCTCCAGGATGTTACTGTCTTTGTGTTGCACTTTAGTTTATTTTTTTTTTACATCTTTTAAAAATGTCATCAAAGAAGTTTTCACATTTTGTCTTACTTTTTTTTTTTTTTTTTTACAAATAATGCAAATTAAATGTAATTTTAGATACATGGAGTCAGATTATTGATAACAATATGAGTCCTGTTATATTCTTGTTTATATCTTTGGAGAATGGAGTTTGTTTGTAGACATGTGCCAGTGAATTATTTTGATGTCAAAACTGGAATCAGATTTGTGTCAAAAATGTTTGTAGATTTCTAAGAAAACAAAGACTTTTGGAGTGGCTAGACTGTTAAGGCGAACAGTGTGGCATTTGTTACTATTTAAAGATTGTTTAAGGTATCAGCAAATCCCTATTACAGCATTTGTTTGATATAGTGGAAATAAAGCCGGGTCAAATGAGGCCACATCCTTTTGGCCACGTTCCAGCTGCGGTTTGAAAATACCTTCAGGTGAACTTGGTTATCTCTTTGCGTGCACCTTCTAATTCCGCCACCATGTCCTGGTCACATCAATCAATGCTGCTAACAGACCCTATAAAACAGTGTGCCAGCTATTCTTGTCCACCCTGCTCACTTCAAATCTCCCTCTGCACCCCCACCATCTTTCTTATTCTGACCGTCTCTGCGAAGGAGCCTTCCTGAGCCACTGATGACCTACGGACTTTACAAAGAGTTTATCAGCCCTGCAAGTAAGTTCCACCACCTCGCATATCAACTCTTCACCATGGTGCAGACTAAACAAAGCAAAGCAAAATGCAGTCTATACTGTGTTTGTATGTAGTATCTGAAAATGATCTGGGGCCTCATTTATAAAGCTTGCTTGCGCACAAAACAGGGCTTGAAAGAAGCCACCTTCTACGCAAAGGTTGGGATTTAAAAAAAAAAACTAACCGAAAAATGTGCATATCTTTATGCCAACCCTGACCCTTGCGCACGAAAATTTTGAAGATATGGGGAACTGGGGACGCAGACGGTGAGGTGGTGAAATGAAGCCAGATTCATGTCATGCTCTTAATAATGTCATCACATATCAGACTTATAATATAATAGCACTGATCGTGTCCCATCTGTGTTTGAAGCACAGCGTCAGTCAGGACGCTCTGGTGCTGCTGCAGCCGCGGTGCAGGACACGCCGTGCCGGGAACCTCCTCGTCACCCATCGCGACAACTGTGGAGTGACTGAGGACATAACAAATGAGTGCCGGGCCACTCTACGGAGCCCCTAAAGGGACACCGAATTTTTTTATATATATATAATGAGTTTTACGCGCGTGTGAAACCTTTACGCGTGCGTAAAGCCTAAATTGTGGTTCCGCGTTACACCAACGCAGAGCCTACAGAACCATAAATCAGCCTTAAAGGTTTCACCCGCGCACGTAAAACGCATTTTATATATATATATATATATATATATATATATATATATATATATATATATATAAAACATCTGTGTCCCTTTAGGGGCTCCGTACCTCTTGGCCTCCACCTTCAAATCACAACACTTCTTTTTATTTCTGCAACATATCTGTCTGTGGCACTCACAACGTTTAGCGCAGCAACGACGTGATGCCATTCACTCGCTTTATTTTATACTATTTATACTTTTACTGTGAACACCAAATAATGTGGTTTTCCTGTCCTCCACCTCATCCATAACATCTCGATCTCAGTCTCCGTGAAATTTAGTGGCACTGTTGCCTGGCTCGACACGTCTCATTCATCCTGACGCACAGCAGAAACAGGCTGCAGGATTACGCTGCGCATGCTCAGCAGGCTCATTCATTTGCAAATACTACTTTGCGTTGCCCATTTATGGTATGAAGTGGGCGTGTAGAGGGCGGGATATGAGGCGAATTCACCTGCGCAACCTTCCAGCTGGACTGTGATTTATAAAGCAAACATTGCGTGCAAGTGTGCGTGCACACGGTTTTATAAATCTGGATTTTTTTTGTGCGCACGCCATTTTCAGCTTTTGGGTTTACGTGCACTTTTAGTATGGATCCTACACACCCTTTTATAAATGAGGCCCCTGGACATTATTTAAATATACAGAAAGACATTTTTTTTAAACTGTGTGTCAATCTTATTTTGGAAAGAAGCAAGTGGTGCTCAGTTTCCAGTATAGCATAGTCAGGTAACAAACTTTGTGTGAGTGTGTGTGTTTTTATTTGTTTAATCAACTGAATAGCTGCTTTATGCCATTAACTTTAGAAATAGGTTACTTGCAGAAGTGGTGGTACTTGTTTGCGATTTCCACTTGATCAATGAGCCTTGCGACATAGGGACATAGGGAGCCTTGCGTGATACTGGCACTGGACACTGTAGAACTCCGTGGGAGCTCACGTCCCTTTAACACAGTACTTTAACATTTCACTAAATGTAGAGCTAAATAAGTCATTGCGGATTTGTGATCAAAATTATCCAGTAACCTTCAACAACAAAAAGACATAGTTTTTTCCACCCACGTAACATAATTTCTGTTTGAATTTCATTTATTTATTTTTTTTTAAGCCAGATGAACTTGAATCTTATTACAACAAGTCCTATAATTGGATCAGGTTGACATTTTTATCAGGAGTGCGCAATGCCCTCATAACGAGGGGGGAAAAAATGGATTAGCAATGGATATTTTTTTGATGGATGACAGCATCCATAAGAAGCTTTTTCCATGTTTGAATCCTTGTCGTTCCCATAGTAATGATATTTTGTGTGCCTGTGTGTTTTGTTACTGTGTGGGCGGTCAGATGCTCGTGTGTGAGGAAATGTTTAAAGGTTGATCTTGGCGGTTTCAACACAACCCTTTTACACGACAGAGACAGTAACGTAAAGCTATCTCTCCCACCAGCATAGTGGTTCCTTCTGCCAAATTCAGTGTTCAATGCGCACATTACCTTCACACCTCTTCATTTGTTTGAACAGAAATGTATCTTCCTTTAATGCTTAATCCCTTACACCTCTAAGGGTGATAGCTTGTCATTATGGTGTACTTAAAGTCTTAGATGACTTTTGCTTACTTTTATTTTTTAACTCAAGATTACTTGTAATACATTTTTGGAGACTTTTAAAGTAATAAAAGGGGTCACAATTATATGGTATATCTTTCCATCCAAATCTCACTTGCTACCTGCCGGGATCAAAGGTGTATGCAGCGTTGCTCCACCAGTTTAAATATGTAATAAAGCCTAACGTTGTATTTCAGCAGTCTTGGCTTTTTGCCACCTCAGGATCACAGAGAAACCCTTCTATAATAGTTAACATGAATACACCGCTATTTCTGTGTTTAAACAGAGGTCGGTAGTCCCGAGTCCCGCATCCAAGCCGTCCACTGCCTGGTCCACAAACTACCAGAGAAGAATCGACAAGTCCTCGGGCTGCTTATGAAGCATCTGGCCAAGTGAGTGGTCATAGTTCACTCATTCTCCACCTCCCATCTCTCGGTTCTCTCTTCCCTCTCTCCATGTCTGTCTCCTCATTCTCACTCTGCATGCTTTTTCTCTGAATTTCCCTCACTCCCACTCTCTTCACTCCCCCATCCCTGCTGTCACTCCATCTCTTCTCTGTCTACTCAGTGACTGCTGGGTAAGAAAATGTATCCCACTTGTGCCTCAAACTTTTTCTTGCATCATTATTGTGTATAGTGAGGATAACGAGGAGGTTTGTTACCGGCATCATTATCATGTTTTACTGCCCACCTGTGAAGTGAAATGAGACAAACCACTCAAATCAAGCTTTTCCTTGACAGTAGTGTATGCGGCCATGGATGAACCGCGATTATGAATCATTGCATTTGTTAGGTTGGATGGGAAGAATTTTTTAAGAAATAATGTTAGCTAACATTACAAGGTTTTACCTCAGCAAGCTTTTTATAAACTAAATATGAGCAAATTGAAGATAAGTAAATAATCCCTCATCCCTGAGGCAGTTAAAGTCTGGTGGATCTTATTTCATAGAAACCCGCTGCAGAATCAGGCTCTGGTAAAAAGGCAGCGCTATTGAAATTGAATTTGGATTATCCAGCGTGAAATTCTCCAGACTGGAGACCCGAATATTTTTCTGAAGTTGGCATGTGTGCATGTCCTGCAGGGGAAGGAAGCAAAGCCAGAATTTCACACTCCTATCTGAAATGGTTTCAGAGATGTTATAAATGTGAGTTGTCACCAATGTTTTTTGTCTTCAAAGGCATCCTTTGAAGCTATTTAAACTATCTCTGTATAGCTGCGGTGCATATCATCATATTTTTAGTGTGAAATTTCTCCATGTGTCCTGGAAACTTCAAATAAAGGTCTTCCCCACTTTTTGGACCACCTAAGATAAAGTGTCATCTACTGAAAATGCCCCAGTTTTGAAGTGGATGTAAGAGACATCCACCTGTCCAGATTGTAGTACCTTGCACAACAAAAACCGATGCCAGAAAACTATTGTGGAAGCTGCTGGCCTGGATTGACAAGAGTTTTGAGGTTCAATGTTTAGCCCAAGGACAGATATGGGAAAGTGCTCTGTCATTAGTGGATGTACAGCAGTAACTTGACGCTAAGGCCATCTCAATATTTCAGTAAATGAAGTAATAATAAGCATTCAGGGATAATCCAAGTCCATGTATTTGATATTTAAGTGAATGTGACCATAGTTAATGCCTTAATCTACTTTCTTTTTGAAGATGTTGGTGTTGCACGGTCACTTTTTCCTGCCGTTCTCTCTCTGCAGTTTGGGAAGTGGACCAAAAATGTTTATAATGAATTGTTGTGTTCCTCAGTGTGGCAGCGCACAGCAAACAGAATCTGATGACTGTGGCCAACCTCGGCGTGGTGTTTGGACCTACCTTAATGAGGCCACAGGAGGAGACTGTCGCTGCCATCATGGATCTCAAGTTCCAGAACATCGTGGTGGAAATCCTCATTGAGCACAATGAAAAGGTAACTCTCAAAAGTAGGATTCAGCATTCACATAGACATGCATGGATTGTACCATTACAAAATAAATAATTTTAAGTGATAAAACATATTGGTGAGCTGCTGGACATTCTAAATGTCTTGATCTGATCTGTTCTGCAAGTACCTGATTTTGCTTACAATTGTTTTCACATACAGAGCTGTATTTATTTAAAACTAGACATCCTGGATAACACAAGGTAGAATGATGGGACCAAAGGACATCTGAGGTGGCATACCATCAGTATCCTACATACAACACCTTTATGCTTAAAAACCTGGGTGGCACATTATTACTTGATGCTGAAGGATAATCAATTTGCAGGCTAAGTTGAAATCTGTCTACAAGTCCTGATTTCTTATCAGGAAACATTTTTGTAGCCGTTAGGTTGTGTATGTTTTTCTCCTGGATTATGACTTTGCCTTTTTCTGTTGGCAGTAAGATGTACAGACTATGCAGCACCTGAATTGACATGATCAAAGTCTGTGATTTAGACTTAATTTTCATTTAAAAAAAAAAGTTCTTATCTGCCTTAAAGCTTGCTGCTTTGAACTGATGTTCTAGCAGTGAATATGGATCATATCAGTTAATAAGTAATTAGTGGTCTTCTTGGATATGCTCGTATTGCACTTACATCCTTCGCTACAAAATTGTAAGGAAACTCAGTGCTTTAAAATATTGAGGAATGTTCCTTAACTTAAATGTACAGCAGTTACCAGTATACAAAGACGCTTTACATTAGTTAATTTGTGTCAAATCTGGCCTACAGGAAGAGCCCTAATTGCTTATACCTGGTTTATCCACATTATATCCATTTAATTATCTTGAATATGATTATTGTGTTTAGATTTTGTTATTGTTTGAAGGTTTCTTTGTTGCTTAGTTGTTCATCGAATCATATTTTCTTCCCAGAATGTCATTAATTGGTGTCTGTACTCATAGGGGTCTAATTCTATGTGCCCAAAAAGTAAAAGTTCTGAGATTAGGATTCTCATCTGTTTGGGAAAGCCCTTCACTTTGCATAGAGCGAATGAGACCAGAAGCTTTTAGTGTTGTCTTTACTCCCGACTTCATTAAACTGAAGATGATATGTTTTGCGAATATTACCACGCAGGCTCACCAATCGAAAATGAGCTGTGAGAAAATGCAGAGCCTGAATGAAAACCAATGGGGTATACAAAGAGCTAAAACAACAGGAGCTGCCCAGTGTATGCTGCTCGCCTCTGAGCAGCCTACACTGAGGTAGCCAACCCTGGCCGGGAGATAAAGGATGCAGTTTTTGAATGCAGCAGGAGCATTTTGAAAAGTACAGCATGTTAGAGCAGGGGAAAAGTAGAGTAGACAGACAGATGGGCATTAACTTTCCTCACATCTGGACTGTTGATACCCCCAGATACCAACAGTAGACTCTGTTTTACATTCACCTCCATCTGCAGAGCAAGGCAGCTGAAACTCTGAGCCATATCAGATTTCTCACTTTTTCTATCTGCCTCTCTGCTCAAACTTTCTCTCACATGCTCCCCCTCCTCTGCGTCTACCTCTCCCGTTCGCACACACTCTCTCGCTTTCTCTGCCACTTTCTCTCTCTTCTCCCCTCCCTACCTCCCTCCTCTCCTTGTCTGTGATCCTGTCTGAGGCTCTGCTGAGACTTCCTCTCCTCTGTATCCCTATTCTCTTTCAACTCCACATCTAAAGTTTATATGTAAACATGGCCCAGTGTAAACAGGCTGAACCAGTTGGGCAGCCCCTCTCAAGTGCAGACCAAGTTTATTTTACTTTCCACTCCTTGAGAGTGGGTCATCTTTTCAGAGGATAGAAATGTCACCCTAGGTTAGACTCATATTTTTCAGTAGGATGTTGTTGTGTTCTATTTGGGGCTGTTCTTTTCTTTTGCAAACAAAGTCTCTGAATGCAGTTTTTAGGATGCAGTCCTCAACTTTTCCCTGAACGAACTAAACCATAGCTCCGAATGCATTGTCCATCTACCGTTATATAAACACTCAAAGTCTGAACGCATTTGAATTCAGTTGAGGATTTTCTCTTACTCTTGAAGTTTCTGCACCGTACTTGTTGTGTTATGCCAGAGATTGACTCACATGTACTTTCAGATCTTTACAGACGCTCCTGAGGTTTGCACTCTTCCACCTGCTGCTCCAGTATTATCTGCTCCTACAAGGCAGTCAAAGAAACTGAGTCGACAGAACCGACCTTTAGCTGTCTACAATCCGCAAGTCCTTGACATTCAGAATGGTAAGAGATGTGTAAATTTGTAGCCGTATCTTTTTTTTTTAACTTTTGCTGGTTTGTTACAGCAGTGATGGAAAAACACTACACTGACACAGTTGGATACAGTATTTATTCATTTACAGAGGCTAAGAGCTATTGTAAACCACTTATAAATAGTACATAGTTTCAAATTAATACCGGATGAAAGTTAAAAGAACATGAATCAGCTGTAAAAGAAAGAGCCTGTTCCTGTTTCTGTGGATATTTTCATGTGTGTGTGTGTGTGTCTGTACTTTGCTTTTTCTGGACAGCCGCTCTGTTCTACTTCACGCTACTTCACACTTAGTGAGTGTATTACTGGGCACCAAAGGAAGTGCAGTGTGGAGTGTGAAGTCATTTGGATGAGTGGTTTTCATACTTAACCTAAAAGGAATTTGCTGTTGCTCTTTGACAATACCGTGTTTTCAGTGCCGTCCACGGTGGGCCTTTGTCATCAGGGGACATAGACGGTGCTGAGACACACACATGCACGCACATTATGTTTAGTGACTGTATCATAATTCCTGAATTATTATGTGTGTTAGTTATACACCTGAGGGTCACTGTGGGGGTTTTATCTTGTTTGTCATTATAAGTACACATGATATCATCTAATGTTCCATCTCTGGACTTCAGGCCTTCAGTGTGGCTTATAAACGATAAACACAGGTCAAATTATAAATGTGTGTCTATATCCACATATTTGTATACTACTTAAACAGTATATAAAATACAATTGTGATTGCCAAACTGTTTTAGCTGTTTTTTTATGTCTCTTTTGTTGATGTTGTTCAATGTTGTTCAATGTGTAACTGATGTGGACCTATTGTGCTGCCTTCTTGGCCAGGACCCCCTCGCAAAAGAGATTTTAATCTCAATGGGATTATTCCTGGATAAATAAAGGTTAAAAAAAAATATATATATATATTCCTCACTGATTATCATAATGTATATCGTATTGACAGTAAGATTAACTTCTTATTTCATTTTACCTTTTTCATGCTGATTTCAGAGAGACTGCTATTAGCCTAATCGGTTATCCTGCATCAGTCGAACATCTACAATTTTAAATAGATACAGAGATAAATGAGTGCGTACTAGTGTAGCATCCCTGCAGAGATCAAAGCAATGTGTGGCTGTAAGAAGCTGTAAGGCCATAACAATGTTGTCCCTTTATGTTTGGAAGTTACAAGTGTAAAGTTAATCAAGTTTATATCTTGCTGATATGGAACAAAATAAAGTTGTGTAAGTGATTCCACCATAGTCTATGTTGCAATGGGAAGTCCTCTCAAATCACGTTAATAGTGGCATGTTTAATAGGTACAACTTACTTGAATGAGTGAGTGTAGGATTTGTAACTGGAATTCATCCAGTGCGGCAGTGATTTACTGTAACTAAATCTTAACATTGTAAGTGTAATAGAGGAAAGCATTAATGCCAAACTCAAACAAAAGGTTACTGAAGACCACCATGATGCATAATAGTATCAACACTGTCAATTTGTGTGCCCATGTCTTCTTTTTTTGTATATTTGATGAAGTTGAAGACTATAAGAAAGTTTTACTATGATGCATCGAAAGAGTAGATCACCTGACCTGCTGATGCAAAGTCCATCTCCAGGATTTTGTGATCCACGGGTGGTTAAATCCCTTCCACTCTACACTACCCAAGGAAACTAAATCTGCTGACCCGATTGCCTCTCTTTCTATCCTTTGCACCAGCTTTTACGTTATTGTATTTAAATAAGAGGCAAAATCCTTTTTAACTTTCCTCTTTCTTATATGGGTCTCAGATGATGATGTTGAAGTGGAGTGAAATTAATTCACTCATTTATTTTTCAATAGAATTCATATATTTTAAATAAAACTACCATGTTTAAATATTTTGTTTGGTAATAAAAAACTAAGACTATAAAATTCATTCTTATTAGTTTATCTAGTTCAGATAGCAAGAGTCTGTATTATCCTAACATTTTTTTACCAAGCGTATAGATTAAATCTTTTTTTTTTTTTTAATGGATGTGTTGGACTTTTATATTAATGGGTTTTATTATATCATAGTACAAATCCCAGTGTAAAGGGTGAAATATTGTAAACAAATACAAAGTTAAACAACAATTCAGTTGAGTTTTAATGTAGCTTTTGGTGTCAGAACTTTGTGTCTCAGATAGGGAAAAATCAAAGAAACATGTTTTTTCTTTCAATTTAAGAAATCTTTCTGTGCTTGATCTTAACACTAAAACTGAAATACAAGAACTTAGATCTCCCAAGTACGTCTTAAGTTGCTGTCTACAGCTCTATTACTAAGAAGAATATGAATTTGGCTGTTAATTCAAGCTTGTTTTGACAGGAGTTTGATTTATAAAGTCCCCTGTTATTGCAGCATTGCCCTGTGTTAATGAATTATTCAGCTTTTTTATCAAGCAAGTCATCATCAGCTAGCTTGAATAGTCTGGTGTTTGAGTCTTTCACACTGAAATACAAATAATACAATGATCTAAATAACGTATGGCAGTGGGTTGCTACTTAAAAGGATTTTTTATTTATTTACTCGTCCCAATTTTGTGTGTGTGTCTGTGTTACAGTGGGAGATGGTTCCAACCTGGCTGCAGATGAGACATCAATGGGCAGCAATGAGTCTGTATCATCCCAGTCATCATCAGCCTCAGCCTCAGAGATGCCTTCAGACAGGACTGACCATGCAACACTTGGCACCAGCCTCAGCTCTGACAGCAACTCCCGGTGAGCCATTTGTCTATGCTGAAGTTTCAAATCAATGTGTGACTGTTCAACCAGTCAAAAAGCAGGTATTTGTCAGTAGATCTCCAGTTATCAAGTCACAAATGAGAGAAATTAGGTTTACACTGAAATGATGATTGCTCGTGATACAACGGGTGTAGTATAGTGTAACTTTAGAAAAGAAATGATTAGATCATGAAATTACTTTCTTTGAAAAGTAACTAGTAACTAAAAAACTTTGAACAAATAGGAACAAACCTTCACAATTCTTTGTATAATTTGTTTATAATATTGGACTGAGGCTGCAGTTAGTTGATGTAATCGAAGACATTGATTTAAAAAAAAAAAAATATTTGATTCACAAGTTTAGCATTTAGCTATGTTATAGAAGGCCACCTAAATGACACAGACAATCTCATCGTTCGCACTTGCTGATAAATATCCGCTTGCTCTAGGAAACAGGGAGACAACACAGATATAAATAAAAATGACAATGAGAATAATAAAAATCTGGATCACTTTGACATTATGGGAACATTTGCAGAAAACAAGCCAACAAAAGGAGTAAAATACAGATTAAAAACGGACTCATCAACAGACAAATCAACAATCAAATGAGCAACATTTGCAGCGCTATGTCAGAGTGAGGATAGACTCTTTTGGGTTTTTTTTATCTGACAGACAGCTGTCAATGCAGTGACTGGGTTGTCTTTGTTGCTGTCTTTCTAGCTGAGTTAGCAAACTCCAGATATAAAATTGAATTCAGAAATGAATACATTGTGTTACAATAAAAGACTTTCAACACTCGATACAATATTTTCAGTCCTCTAGAGTCTTTTTGTGTTCATGTTTGACTTTTATATCTCAAGCAAATTAGCTTTTGGTCAAGTATCAAGCATAATCCCGACGGGAGAGTCTTGTTCTGCAGCTGAGATTCTAAGAGTGTGTTAATATACAAACCCAACCAGCTCATTACAGTAATGACCGTAGTAGTCCACCAGGAGCTGAACAGAGCAGTGATGAATTTCAGACAAGCAGATCTGTTGATAATGAGAAGCCTGTAAATGATCAGTGACAAAGGTGAATCTTGTTTCTTGTTGCCACAATACAGGTTAGCATAAACCGGATAAGCAGTTCGGTTCAAATATTTAAAATGTACTTTTGTCTCAAATTAATAAAAAAAAGTTGAATAAAACTTCTTGATGAGCATTGTAAGACCTCACTCTTTAATTTAACCCGTTTAGACTTAAAGCCTTGATTCTAAATTCATATTCCCCCCATAGACAAACCCCCCCAAAAAACTTTTACTTTCTGAAGAGTCTAGGAACATTGCATGAAAACTATTTGAGGCAAAATTCATACTTTTGAGAGTCCAGACCCTTAGGCAATGAAGCAAGATTGATTCATGATTATTATCGTGGCTGTGTGCAAACGTCCTGAAAGATTAACCAGTGATCAGGGATCAGTCTAAAGTTAAAATTTCACGAAAACAGCTGTGTTGTTGGTGATGGACGCCCTAAAAACAACAAAAGCTGCTTCTTAGTCAAATCTTTAATGATCCTTCCACAGGTTCACATACAGAAACCCTGGGAAAGGTTGTTAACTTGTCAAGTTAGATCATCTTATCTGTGTTAAGCCAGATATGTGAACAACCCCAGTGGGGGCGCTCCATGGACCTCACTAAACTATCCTTATCTTATCTTACTTAACCCCTTCGGGGGTCTTTGACACAATGAACAACAATATCTTGATAAACCGCATTATTGAAAATGGGCGTTTCAGGCAAAGCATACTCATGGTTTGAATTTTATCCCACAGGGTACTTCTTTAGTCATGCCAGGGGGCAAATGTCAATGCTTTATAACCACTCCACAAGAGTTCCCAATGGCTCTGTGCTTGGGCCTCTTCTCTTTTCTTTATACGCCTCATCCTTGGGCCTGGTTATTACCTTGCATTATTTTTCTTATCACTGCTATGCAGAGGATACCCAGCTATATCTGTCACCTCGACCTAATAACTCCATTGTCTCAGCACAAATCAGTTTGAATTACAGATACAGTAAGTTCAGATGGCTGAAGGAACTTCTACAAGACAGAACTATTGGTGATCCTAGCTAACCGCTCTGTCCACAGTTAGTGCGCATAGATCAACTCGTGTGCAGTCTGTCGCAGTCACTCCATGTGACTCATGTGACCCCCCCGGCTTAAATATGCTGATCGTTAAGTTATTGCCTTTTTGGCACTGTGATACAACTACAAGCCATATTGCAGCGCAACGAGTCCATGTTGATCGGATTGTTTACTCAGAGAACAGCTTATCGACCCGAGGCCGGCCAGCCTAGCGGACAGACTGGCAAAGATCCCAGCAGAGCCACGGAGGAAAACACATCGGGGATGCAGAGGAGGATTGAGGCAGTGGGAAAAAAAATGACTAGTTGAAACTACGTAGGTTAGATTAGATCCCCACAATCACATCTACGATCTGATTGTGGGGAGCGTGAGGTCGCTTTGCAACAAGATGGACATGCGACAAGCGCAATGGTGGGGGGCTCGCCATTCTAGTAAACAACCGTTGGTGAAATCCCACTCACATGACCAGGAAGAGGCATGTCTGGGGCCCAACGTTGAACTTTGTACTGTTAGACCATACTATCTGCCCAGGGAGTTTTCACAGGTCGTCACAGTGACAGTTATTTTCCCCCTACTGCAAATCCAACGTTTTGCAAAAGACTCTGGAGACACTGGAGCTGGGGAAGGATTTCCCGCAAGGGATAAACAAAGTCTATTCTAATCTATTGTAACAATATCAGGGTCCAAATTGTATCTAGATCCCGCTGTCCCACGAATGTTGTGAGAAACCTGGTGTAGCAAGGGCTTGCTACTTGGGGTCGACCGACAGGAAAGAGGACACGGGGTTTCGTGCAGGAAATGTTTTATTTCACTCAGCAGCTTCCTCCCAGCAGAGACCCATTGCTGGTGTGCAGCTGCTTTTTATGTAGCCAGGCAGGGTGGAGAGGTTGATTGGGCACACCTGTGCCCAATCAGCTGAGTGGCTGCTCCCCGGCAGCCCACACCCAATCCTCCACCCTGCCACACCTGGGTGTCATGATTGATGGCCAGCTGTCCTTCTCCAACCATGTGTACCCTTAATCTTGCTGCTTTGCATTGTGTAATAAAAGAAAAATCAGGTGTACTTATGTCAATATCCCTCACACCTTGGTTCAGGCCATGTTATCTCTCACCCCAATTACTGTGATGCTCTTCTCACAGGTCTTTGGCATGCACGGTTAAATCTCTGCAAATGATCCAGAACCAAGTGGCGCATCTGTTGTTCAACAAACAAAACACATCTTTCATCACAACCGTCAGTAAATGTTACTGTAACCCAGTGTTTCTCAATCCTGGTCCTCGTGGGCCCCTGTCCTGCATGTTTTAGATGTTTCCCTGCACCAACACACCTGATTCTAATTAAAGGTCCTCATTAGCTTGTCACCAAGGTCTGCACAGCTCTGTTGATGGCACAGGTACTTTTATCACGATGTGCTGAAGCAGGGTAGCATCTAAAATATGCAGGACAGGGGCCCACGAGGACCAGGATTGAGAAACACTGCTGTAACCACAGTCCTTAATTATCTGTTTTTAGAGTTCTTTTTGCAAGCCATAGTTGTCATCAGCAAATGCTCTTTACTCTTTATGAACAGAAAACTCATTATAGTTGAGTGTATTTTATGAACTAAAGTAGTTGGAAACCACATCTCCAAATTAATTTCATTAATTGGAGACAAGTTGTGCAAATCACAGATTCCAATAGTCTTCGCCGAACCAAAATCTTCGTTCTTTGGCTTTATGTACCTTTTCCTGTGTGTGTGTGTGTGTGTGTGTGTGTGTGTGTGTGTGTGTGTGTGTGTGTGTGTGTGTGTGTGTGTGTGTGTGTGTGTGTGTGTGTGTGTGTGTGTGTGTGTGTGTGTGTGTGTGTGTGTGTGTGTGTGTGTGTGTGTGTGTGTGTGTGTGTGTGTGTGTGTGTGTGTAATCATAATTGCTTTAGGTTGGTATATCATTGTGACATAGATGAAGATTAGATCACATTTAAGGGCAAACTAATGCAGAAAACAAGTTCATTCTAACAGGTTCGCATATGTTTTGTTGCCAGTGTAAATTTCTCATGTGAATCATTTGTGGTAATCTGTGGCATGGATGACTTAATCATTATTTATATTTGAACACAATTGAACTAACAGATAATCAAGGTGAGAATAAAATCATTTCTGACCCAATGTTCACACCATTTATCTCTTACACTGCATGAAAAATGCATTACTAGTTTGATGCTATGTCATCCTTCTCTCTGGCCTTTCTTTTCTGTCCTCTCTCTCAAAGTCCTTGCTACTTTTGTGTTGTTTCCAGCCCATGGCTTGTCTGGAATGCTGATGTGAGAGATGAGTTATTGGGTTATACTGCAGATGTTAGACTCTCTGCTGTGTCATGTCTACAGATTCACCTTGAAATATACTTTCTTTCATTCACTGTCCCTTTCTCCTTCTCCGTATGCTTAAAAAAAAGCTGTAATATAAATACACACCCACTTCACAACTTGACAGAGGAGTGTTATTCCTCTTTCTCTGTGACCTCTGTGGGTGTATGTCTGCCTGTGTGTAGGCATGTTTTTTTTTTCTTTCCGAGATTCAGGCTTAGACAGACGAGACTTTATATGTGTTATGTAACCAACTCCTTTTTTCTGTCTTTCTTTTTTTTTTTTTTTTTTTTTGTGCTTTCCTACATATGTGGCATCATTCTGGAGGACGGAAGCGGCAACCAGGAGGAGGCCGTAAATCTCAGCTCTTATTTGCTTGGAAGACAGGTGGCCGTGCATTGGCCGTGTAAATCGTATTGACATTGGAGAGATATTCATCTTGTTTACCCTTAAAGCCACAGCCCCTGTCCCTTTATGAAGACTTGCGCCATATGTCACAGGGTGTCACCCTGGCTTTGTTCACTCATAAATCTTAGCATGTGAGATGGTAGAGACGTGTAAGCACAGCACCTCTCTGGCGTTGAACCAAGGGATTCAGCTTCGCTCCCTGCCAAAACGAGCAGGAATTGCAATTGGTAGATTACTTCCAGGCAGTCAATGTGTTGTCTGCATTCTGCTTTGCTCAAAAGCGCACCTGGAAAACAGTATACTTTAGTCAGTTACTTTCAAAATCTGCCTCGTCATACACAAATGCATCCTGAATTCTGATATCTTGCAAAAACCTTTTGTGGACCGTGGCGCAATTTATGATCTCTGTCATTCTCAATGACTTGCCTCATTTCTCCTCTTCTTCAATTCGGTCGCAGCGTCTCCCAGTAGCTCTGTTGCCCCAAAGTCCTCCCAATTTTCATTTTCTCACTTTTTTTTTTTTCCTTTTCTGTACTGATCTGCTCCCACTTCTCCAGACCTCTCATAGGCAGACAGCTGTGGATCATAAGATTGGGGATGTGAGCCTATTTCCTGCCCACCCAAACGGGCGGCAGTTGTGTGAGCAGCTTGGCTGTAGGTTTGATCCCACTTTTTTTTCCTAGAAACAAAACTAAATCCCACCGCTGAATGTCTTCTTTTAGTAGAAAGACAGTTGATAGCTATGCTCATCCTTATGTTAGCTCCGTGCCAAGATAAACAAGTCTTGTATGCTGCAGAGTGAAGTTACTGCTGTAATGAGAAGCAGCCGTTCACTTTAATGAATTCCTCATGCCACTAACCTGGCCGTGTGTGATCATTTATGGACAACTCTGATGTTAGAATAATGAACCTGAAGACCTGCAAAGTTTTGACTTACAGTAAATGTCTGTTCTATATGCATGTCTTAAAATGTCTTCAAAATGTTATGAACAAAAAAAACTACTTAAAGATAGAACCGACATCTGGAATATAATTATTATATTCGGGGCCTAAACACAATGCAATTTCAATTTTCCATCCAGTGCATTAAATCATATTTGTTGAAAAAGCTTAGCTACAATACTCCTGGAAATAACAGAGCAATTCAAAGCTTGGTGCTATATTTGTTGAGGACAAGTAATTTCGGTTTAGCTAAGCCGTAATTGTGAAAGTGATGATGGGATGAATGCACATAGTTGAAGAGGAACTTTGGCCCACTCTTCCTTACAATGTTGATTCTGTTCTTTGAGGATTTCAGGCCTTCGCTCATGCACTGCTCTTCAAAGTGGGTTAAGATATGGACTTCAGGGTCATTGCAGCAACTTCATTCTGTTGTTTACTTCGGATCCTTTTCTTTTTGCATGACCCAGTTTCGGCCAGGCTTTAGTTGTCAGACGGGTTTGCCTCACATTTGATTAAAGAACAGGATCTCCACAGATTCCTAAAAAGTCTTAACTTGTGTTTGTCATTTTTTTTTTTTAAATGCCACAGACCATGAAAACATGCTTTATTGCTTTTATAATGAGTTGAATTAACAATAATCCTTGTTCTGTTTTTGGAGAGTCTTCATTGCAGCGTAATGACCAAATGATTTCATGCATGCTTGCAGCTATTGCTGGATACATTTAGCGGCTGCTGCAGTTACTAATTAGTCATGGGGAAGTGCAGATTTAATGAACAATGGCTGGAAAACCCCAACTTTGTGTCTTGATTGAAACTGGTTCAAGGCAACAAATGCAAGGGTCGCTGTGATCTGTGCAATAAGTTCTTTACTGGGTACAGTGGGAATCAGGGATGTGCAGCAGTGACATCCAAGAGAAACGCCTGGTATTGCCATTCTGCTCATGCCACACTTTAGCTTTGCTTCCACAGAATCCTGTTTCATCACCCATGCAACTGACTGCAGTAATAACTACAACAATAGATCTTGTGACAACATTTGGCTCCAAAGTTACACTAAACGGGGATGTACTGTACTGACAGTACAGTTGATTTTATTTTCACTAATGGGTGTCATTAAGAAAAGTCTTAAAAACTCTGAAATCTGGCTTGCCTTGACCCGCAGAGACCCCGTAGAATACTTCGGTATTCAGAGGTGCTTGTCTTTGATGCTTTCCTCGGATGAATAATTTCTCTACGTACATCATGGTTGACTCAACTGTTGAAGATGAATTTCTAACCCTTTACTGTGCTTTCTAAAGATTAATGGGCAGCAAGAATTTTTAATCGTTGCTGATGTCTTTCCTCCTTGACATTGTGTTCACACACACCTGAATGTTCCAGACCAACAAACTGTCAAAACAAAACTGCTTATTTAGACATTGCTTACACTTGTGGATCATGAAATAATCAAACCCAGTTTATGAGCACCACGCTGATATTAACTATCTTAATTCAATTTCTGGTTTAGTTTTTGCTTAATAATATTAATGTTAATGTTAATGTTAATAATAATAATAATAATAATAATAATAATAATAATAATAATAATTAAAGCTGCAAGCAGCGATGAACGGGCCCTCGCACTCATGGCCACCGCCCCCCATAAGCATATCAGAAATGACACCACCCACGACTTCCTTTGTCAAACCATTCAAAGGTTATGGCAGAAAATAGGAACTATGACATATCAACCAATCAGAAGAAGGGGCGGGGCTAATTGGCACCAATTATAGTCGAGGACTCAAAACCATGTCCGGTGACACGACTCTTTGTCAAACCATTCAAAAGTTATGCCAGTGCACTTTACGGTTCGGGCCGTATTAACTGCCGAAGGAATGGCATAAATTGCGCCAAAATTACGCGATTAATTCAAAATGTTCAAAATAGCCGACTTCCTGTTGGGTTTCGGCCATGGCGCCAAGAGACTTTTCTTTAAGTTGCGCCATGATACAGGTGTGTAGCGATTTTCGTGCATGTACGTCAAACCGTATTGTGGGGCTTGAGGCACAACGTTTTTTCTGTCTGGACCAATCAGATGAAGGGTGGGTGGACTTTTTGGCCTCTAGCGTCGCCACGGTAACGCTTTTGACTGAGAAAAGTAATGCGCGTTGTCGCAGGATGGAGACGCACATTTCGATGTTTAACACACCTGGGTGCACGTTACGGTTCGGGCGAAGAAGCGGCTGAAGAAATGGCATGAATTGCGCCAAAATTACACGATTAATTGAAAATGGCCGACTTCCTGTTCGGCTTCGGCCATGGCGCCAAGAGACTTTTCTTTAAGTTGCGACATGATACAGGTGTGTACCAATTTCCGTGCATGTACGTCAAACCGTATTGTAGGGCTTGAGGCATGAAGTTTTCTAGGGGGCGCTGTTGAGCCATTAGGCCACGCCCATTAATGCAAACCATTAAATATAAAATTTTTCGCCAGGCCTGGCTTGCGTGCAAAATTTGGTGACTTTTGGGGCACGTTTAGGGGGGCAAAAAGGCCCTCATTTCGTCGGGAAAAATAAAAACGAGAAAAACGAGGAAAAAAACATTCCTACATATACAATAGGGCCTTCGCACTGTTAGTGCTCGGGCCCTAATACTACTAATAATAATAATAATAATAATAACACTGTGTTTTCACTTGCACAGTGTGATATGTCATGTGTTTTATCCAAGGCTGTATTTACCAAAGTTTAAGACCATATAAACCAAAATTTAAGAGCTCATAATTACTAGGGGGTGTAATTTGTGACTTTTTGCCAAATTAATAAAGCCATGCAATAAGGTTCATAGTCTTCTCCTATATAGTCCCTTTCAGCCTAATTTAGGCTCCACGAAGCACTGTACAAGGTTACATATCTGGGGTTTACTGTTGTGCCCAAGCATGCTTTGACACTTGGGCTGGAGATCGATATGCCCACCTTCCAGTTAGAGGACAACCCACTCTATTCACTGAACCACATCATCATGAAATTTTATGAACATAAACTGTGACTAAAACTTAGTTTCAACTCCCATTGTTAGCCAAGAATGGACATACATACTGTACTCCCCTTAGTAATTGGTATATAAAAAGATTACTTGCATCACGTTTAAAGAGACATCAAATTAAAGTAACAGCTACGATGAAGCACAGTTTTACATCTATTCCACTTGTCAGTGAAGTATAGAGCAATAAATATGTTTTATTTGTTGTCTTATTTCTGGAACTGAAAACAAAATAAATTGTTGGATGGAAAAAAACAAACTGGCAGAAAAATCTAATCTCTAAATAGCAGAGGATTTTTTTTTTTTTTAAATGGAGGAACTCTCAGGAAGTCTTTGCAACTGATGAATGAACAGACTGTATAACTGCTCATACAGATTTGCCTGGAGAATGGCAGGACTGAATCACATATTTACAAATGGATGTATGTTGGCTGTTTCTAAAACAGTCCTTGTAAAGCTAAAATGTTGCTGAACCAGCTATTGTCTGGTGTCACAAAATGAGATTGACCTCTAAACATTCACTGTCTTCTTAAGGTCCCATTAAAATGGTCTTCCAACAGTGACAGAGCAGTTATTTTGGCATACATCTGTACACACAACTGTTGTTATCCATAGTGTCCACAGTTATATAAGAGCATATTATTTATTTAACAACAAAAAAAAAACCTTCAAAGGAGAGATATCACAAAGTAATTAGTATAGTTAAGTTTTACATATACTCACTTCATAAACACCAAAACACATGCATTTCTTATGCACCTGGATTTCATTTAATCTATGTGCTGATGTGTAAAACCTTAGACTTCTTAGAGTCCTTTTTAGATGACTCCATATGATGTCAGTTCTTCTGTGGGTGGATCAAGTGGTGTTGCTCCTCTTGTACTCTTTCTGGCTTTGGCCCAGGCAGACAGTGGTTGTGCTTGGACCCAGCGTAATGAGTGGATTTGCTGCACTGCAGCGCACTGTCCCCCCATGCTGATGTGGAGCAGCTGAGCACCACAGTGGTCTCACACTGCTGCAGAGCTATAAATCACCCACAGTCAGTCCAGGCTCGGATAGCCACCGCTGGGGATGGACAAGTTCACTGAGAGAGGGAGGGAGGAAGAAGAAACGAAGGGAGCAATGCAAAATGGGGACTGGAAGCTGGAGTCGAGTTCTATATGTTCACCTTCACCTCTGTCCAGAATAAATCCCATACAGCGTTCTCCCTAAAGCCATCTTTCGCTCTCTCTCCTCAGCCAGTGCCAGTGTAACCCCTATTCACAACATCTTATCCACCTCCAGCCCCTCCCCGGCTGCTCACTCTAATTGCCTTTATTAACGTCTCTATGGGAGCGGCAGCTAGAAGCAATTTGCTCATTATGTGCTGTATTAGCACTGGCCCTGGGGCAGGCATGGAACACAGAGGGATGCCTGGCTAAGAGTCCTGCTCTCCTCCGCTGCTCTATGCCTTTAACAGGACCCCCTACCTCCATCCTGTAGGTCAGCCGTAGACCTGCTGGCCCCGACAACAACAACCAGTGTGAAGAGCAACTACAACTGTACTCTGAGCTTTGCTCACAGGGTTGTTTGACCTTTAACATGCTTAAGTTGTAGACGTTACTGCAGGCGCTGTATTAAAACGTGGGCCAAACAAGTGGGAATTTTTTATATAAAGAATTTAAATTCTCTGTCAAGACCACACTAACTGATTCACGTCTTTATCTTACTCATAGTCAAGAGATGTCACACACTCTGCGCGACGCCTTTGGGCCATGCATGTTCCACCTTTTTAATTTATCAGCAGTGTGACAGCTGAACCGGGATTTAAAGGTACAGTAAATCCTGTTGCATTGGCAAGGAAAGTTAGTTATTAGCCTGGTCTCCTCACGAGAGACAAGTTAATAAAACAAAGTAAAAAATCGGCACAGGCAGCATTTAAGTCTAATAATCAAATTTTATGTGTGGGCTTGAATTATTTAGCCCCAGAGGTTTAAAAAGTTTAATATAGGTACAATGTTGCAGATATCTTTGTATCAAGAATACATTTCAGATTTTTAGATATACGGTATATACCAAATTTGCTCTTTTACTTTACCTTTCAGCAACAATATGTACAACAGGTCATTTTAAAGATGTTTTTCGCCAGATGTAGTTGAATATAATATTCTATATAGTTCATGGAAGCCTATGGTCCTTTTCACTATGGCAACTGTGTATCCTATCCTACCTACAATGCATCACCTCATCCACAAGGGAATTAAATATTTTGTATTTTTTCTCTGAAATGTGTCATATTACTAATTACAGTGTAAAACACAAAGTGGTGTTTCCTCAGTATTCCACTTTAGCTCACATTTTGTTCTTACAACTGCTAGAATTACAATCAAAGCTCATTAACTTAGTCTTAAGCGAAGTGTTGTTAATGAATCAAATAAGCATGCTGCTTATCATGCTTTTGAGTTTCGATGGACGTAAATGAGAATATTGTACGTGAAGTAGGTGTAAAGAACCTGTCGTGCTTCTTGTTTGCAGAGCCGTTACAGGGGGAGTTTCAGCATCTACGGCAGCTTCATGTGAGACTCAGCCTGCTGCCACCACAGGTGCATTGGACAAGGAAAAACCAGAGGACAGGTAATACACTGTTGTTATTGTTTTGTTTTTTTTGTTTTTCTTTTCTTATTGATTTCTGTTGACCCCTCTTTTTTTACTTTGTTTCTATGTCTGCATTTCTATTTCTGACATACTCTGACATCACATGCATGACAGTGACTGAATTCACAACAACCTTCTTGACTTTTTACCTAATTTTTATTTGGTTTGCTACTACTCTTTTATCTCTGATAGTGTGAGCTTAGTTCAGTTAAACTTTAAAATATTCTCTTGCATAAATGCCTGCCACTATGAGCATTTTGTTACTAAGATTTTCAGTAATGCCATGAAGATCCACAACAGAGAATACAAATATAAAGGTAAGTTTTTGGTGAAGGTCATAATATTCCAGACTTTTACTAATAAACAAAAACAATGAAGATCTGCTGGATTGGAAAAACTAAAACTTATTAACTTGTTAGAACTAAACTTGTGATAAACTGTCACCTGATCCTCATGACTAATATAGTGATAGACAGACACAATGTATATAAACCAATAACACAAAGTGATCACGGGACTGGAAGAAGTAAGTGAACGCAGAAGCTAATAACTTCAATTAAAGGTAATTTTAGCGATTGCTTTGCGTATCTGGAGTACATTTAATGAAACGTTGTAAAGTGTGCTGTAGAGCTACTCCGATCCTGTAATTCTTTGAATTGGTTGGGTGTCCATTGAAAAAACACCATGGAGGAATCTGCTGCTAAAAAACCTTAGAAGCAGCCTGGTAATCTGAAAACCACTGGGAAAAAAGTTGCATTACTCCGGAAGAACACTCAGAACTATGCCTGGTGAAAAATATTACCACTTACCAACATCTAAACATTATCCAATCCGTGAAGTATGGTGCATTGGGAATCATCATTTGGGGTTGCTTTGCTGCATCAGGGCCCAAGCCACTTACCGACATCAGGGTTTACGAAACTATCCTACAGGGGTTAGGTCAGTGTGGTTGTCTGCAAACTGCGTTGCATGTTGAATAGATGCAGCAATAACCGTATACATGGAAGTTATTGCATCATAACATCCACATATTCATGTGGCGTAGTCAGGACCTGCTCCTTCAGTGGAACAGAGTCGTTCACACCAGATATCCAAGAAACGTGTCTGAGCTGAATCCGCGGTTCTGTAAACAGGAATGATCAAAAATTCCTCCTTAACATACAGTAACTGCACATGTGAATCAAAGCTATTGAAAAGCACTTCCTTAAAATGCACTTACTTTTTCTTCAGCACTGTGGAAGTTTAATGGATGTGTTCAATGAAAACATAAGAAATTCTAATTGTTTGTTTTCAGCATGCGTTTGTCCAATATCATGACTGAAAAGAAGATTAAGATCACATTTTCTGCCAAATTTATACTTAATCCAGTTATTTCCAAAGGGTTTTTATCCTTTTTTTGACACTATATTTTCTTCAGCTCAAGTTAAAGATTGTTGATTTTTCTACGACCGCGTATAGTCTGTGTGAGACGAGACATCCAGTCATTTATTTGTGCGAAATGTCAAACGTTCATAAGAATTGAGTGAAGCTCTTACAATTATATTTCATAATCATGAAATAATTACACAGTGAAGGCGAGAAAGAGACAAAGCGATGCTAATTGAATTGTTTGAAGAAATGAGAGACAGTCTTACTGCTGTGCTAGATTGAGCGTTGGTAAACACCACATCTGCTCTTAAAGACACTGTTGGGATTTAGTGAAAGAAGAGGAGGCATCTGTGTCAGGGAGAGCGTCACCTTCGGCATTCGTACTCAAGATTATGTCCCATTTATTGTTCTCCAAACACTAAAGTGAAACTTACGCCTTTGGTTTTCATGGGTGATTCTTGTGCTTGTCTTTGGTTAGATTTCACAAACTCTGCTCTCTCAGATTTTACTTACTGGCTGGTCTTATCTTCGGCTTTCACTCAGTAGCATCAACAGCTCTCATTTGGCTAACAACTATTTGAAACCATGCACGTCAATATTTTCCCTCACTCCTTCATTCTTTCACCCTTCCTGTAATTCGGTTACCTTTTGATGAATTTAATACAAGACAACTATTGGCAGCAGTCTGAGCAGAACCTTCAGCCTTATTAAAACGTAAATAGTATCTAATGGCCCTTTCGCACTAGTCCCGCCTCAGCTCGGTTCTACCCACCACGGCCCCGTCTTGCGCTTTTGCACTAGGGGCTGAGACGGGTAGAGCCGCTCCAAGCCGATACTTTTTCTGTAACCATTCTGGCGAGGTTCTATCCGGGCTGACCCGGGACTATTTCTGACGTCACCACCCTCCGCGCCACTGATTGGTCGGGGGGCGGGGCCGGCAGACGTTTGAATCAGGAAGCGGGAGTCAGCGCGAGGGCGACTGGCGGCTCGCGGCGATTTTATTATAAAGCGCAAACGTCTGTTTGGTGATCCAACTCTGAGGTGCAGATGTTCATAAACCTGGGGGCTGACGAGAATTAAAAATGGGATGTAGACGGGCTGTTTTTTTCTCAGCTGATTTCTCATCTGCGCCGACACGAACAAAGGTGTTGCGCAATCGAGTAAGTCACAGCCGCTTCACCCAAACCCCCCCACTTCTCACCTGGGTGTGGAAAAACAAACGGGGACAAAACGGGTGGAGCCGCGCCGAGCCGCGCCGCGCCGCGCCGAGCTAAGGCGGTACTAGTGCGAAAGGGCCATAAGTGAACCAAAGGCAGCTGCCTAAAAAGGTTTGCCCATCGCACAGAACTTGCTCTGCTTGCATCAGAATGGAGCATAAATTTGTTTTAAATGGCCTTAGGAATATTCAAAGGGCCGGCCAATCTATTTATGTGAATTTCATGTTAATAGAAGTGCTCCTTTTTTCTAGACGCCGCTCTACGAGAGGTAATTCTTCCAAAACTTGGGTTGTGCATTGTTGTATTGACAACTCTGTGACCGCGTTTTTTTATTTTTTCCCACCCAGTTTGTGCATCTTCTTTTTCCTTTCTCATCCTACATTGTTGCTGCTCTGCACAGCATAATATGAAATATTTATCAGGGCATCATGTATTGAAGGCACAATTTCAACATAATGTTGCTGGTATTTGAGATAACGTTTTGCAGTGGCGTGCAAAACAACTTTTCTGTGGAAACAGTTTGTATATCTCAGCCAGAGAAAGGCCAATAAAGACCTTATTCTTATTGTAACACATCTTTGCAGAGCACTGAGTGTATTTTCTTTGAGGGCTCTCTCGTTTTTACGTAAAACTGATTTTTTAAAGGCAGTTTAAAAATCTCTCGGATGTAACTTTAAAAGCTGGAGCACCGTGGAGGGAAGTGCCTGTTCTACTTGTAGTCGTGTGCAAATCTGCTTTAGAATTCCCCCAGCGCTATTTAATTATCTCGCCATAAATGGCTGTCTGCCGTGTTGACCTGGTGCGTACCTGCCTTTTCAGCTGTGTAAAACTCAAGCAGCGCTGCATCTTGTTTTTTGTGCGTGCACGCTTCCACAGGTGCATGTGTGTGTGTGTGTGTTTTGACTCACTCACCAGTCTGTTTAGACTGAAGGCAGGGCAAGATGAGAGTATTGTGGCTGACGTCCTCTTTTGGTGGTACTTTGGCACAAGTTCCAGTCTGGCCCCCTCTCACCTTTTTTTTTTTTTTTTTTGCTGTTTCAAGCTTGTGAACATATGAACGAGCAAGCCCCAGGCCCAGATTGAACTGTGCGGTAATCCTCCCCAAAGCTCCGCCAGCTCACTGATTGCCTTCATTTTTCAGTGTCACCGACAGGAAAGCCAAAGCAGTGTACCCATGTGAGGCAGAGCACGACTCTGAGCTCTCCTTCCAGGTCGGCGCAATATTCAATGCTGGTAAGTGTTATCGCCTACACCAGTCGTTCACTCGGAACCAGCCCTCGCATATTGGATTTGGGGGGAAACCGAACACCCAATCTGATCTTGAGTTGAGGAAGGAGAATTAGATGAGGAGAGGGAGAACGGTGAAGCTGGTTGAGCTGGGGAAATAGACTTGCTCTTTGGTATCTGGGAAGAAGCTCAACTGAGCTTTAATCACTCTCAAGGAAAATAAGGAATTTTCCTTCAGTTCCTTTCTTTTTTCTTTGTCGAGCCCTGTTTTTCTTTCTTTAAACAGAAATACACAGTTGCATTTTTGATGAGATCCCACTTTGCATTGCAGTTTATTGGTCCTCGTGGTTTGATGCCATAGCTTTATTGCCCATTAAACTACATGTGAAATGACTATGGTAGCAAACTTAAACTCAGCTTCTGATTGTGAACCTTTATTTGACCAGCATCCCATTTAGAGTTTAAAATTCTTATTTAGCAGCAGTTTTATACAAATAAAAAAAAAAAGACTGTCTCCAAGCCAACAAAATCTGATCTTTTTAAAGTTTGACAGCTATTGTCGGGTGACAGATATTGACGTGACGTGTGTTTTTCTTTCATCTCAACATGTTAGATTAGCTTTTCTTTTATTTCCTTCAACACAATCGCGCTTCAAAGGAAGTGAATAACATTGCTACATAATTGCAAAGTGTTCACTCACTGAACTCTTCGGTGTTGAGGATTTCTAATATTTGCCTATTTAGCCTTACATATGTTTGTAATTTCTAACCAAAGCTGTGTGCATATCTAAGGTGTGGAAGCACAAGAGGTCTCAAAACTCGACCAGATCTTGCTCTTGCAATGCTCTTATTTATCTCTGCATTGCCTGGTTTCTTATAAATAATTCCCTTAAAATCCCAGTCTGTAATTAGTAAGGCATAAAGTTGAGTTCAGGAATTGCTTTAAATTACATTTTTCATTCAAAATATAAAATTGTTGCACTTTATTTGGTAAAGAATGATATAAACAAGAAGCAGCAGCCTGAGTTGTTTTCTTGTTTTAAACTTTGAAAATAACTGTAGGAAACTTAGGAATTAGTGCTTTGAGTTGGTTGTTTGTTGACTCTTGTTTACTGTTTTTGTTGCTCCCTGAAAGATTATTTCCTTACCCTTTTAATTTCCAGTGAATTAGCAAAACAAAAGCATCCAAATGTCAAACAAGACCGCAGCAGTAATTGTTATGATTTGTCATAATTGTATTTTTAAATGTTTCCAGGAAGGTATCTATCGTTGTAAACAGTTAAAGCTTCATTCTGTCACCAAGACTGAGCTTTTCTTAAACGACCAAAAGAACCAAAAGCACACTTGTGTAACTGTTTAACCGGCATAATCGCAGTAACCTTCTTAAATCGCTACCCTGTTGACTCTAGTTGGCTCTGTTACCTCTGTCTGACCCTCACCTTCACCCTCTTTGTTGCGTCAACCCCCTGCTGACGCTGTGTTTCTTCTGCAGTGACCCAATCGAGAGAGCCGGGCTGGCTGGAAGGAGAGCTGGAGGGAAAGAGGGGCCTCATCCCTGAAAACTATGTGGAGATGCTGTAAAACCAAGTAGAATTATTTATGGACGCTTTCACCAAGGATAATCTGCAAAGATGTATGTGCCTCAACTCAATACACAGTAAATCCTCCCCTCAAGTGACATTGCCATATGCTATTAATGGCAAACTATTCTAGACACATACCTTTATGCAGTTTGGCTGGAAAGTAAACACATTTTCTTTGTTTGAATTTATTATGGACAAATATTCAAAAAGAATTCACTGATGTAATTGCAATTACAATGTTACGTTATATTCTTTGATGCTGTAGAGTCTTGAGATCCGAATAATTTCATAGCAAAACCAGAGGTGTTTGTGCAGCGGGTGTTTGTCTGAGCTCACTCTCCTCTGCCCACTTATACATGGTATCCATGAGCTCAAAGTCAAAAGGAGATCCTCGGAAACTGAAAGGAAGAATGCCACCGCACAAGTTGCTGTAGGGTTTAATTCTCTTGACGACATTGCAGACAATATCGCTTTCACAGATTTGAGATACCTGTGTGCCTCAGCCATCACTCCAGCCAGTGTATGTGTATGTATGAGTATGTATGAGAATGACTTTGGGATGACGCTGTATTCATCTTCCAAAAAAAAAAAAAAGGCCATTCTGCTATTTTAAGAATATCTATAGAATGAAATGGGGACACATTGCTAATGTAATTTTATTTAATTTTATTGTCACGTTGCATGGAATTTGAATTTTAAACACATTTTTTACTGTTTTTGTTTTTGATGCACACTTTACAGAAACACAGTGAAACACCTCGCTGGTGCCTGATGAGACTGTGTGTTAAACAGTAGCATCACGGTGTCAGCAGATGTGAAAATCAATAGACTGTCACAACCCCAACCAAGTGTCTTTCCTGCCAAATTATCTTCTTCTTCTTCTTTTTTAAAGTTTTTTTTTTAACGTTGCTCCAGTTCTCTTGAGCAGATCTAAATGAAACACTCCGACAAAGATCTCTTCAACATTCATAACCTGATTATTACGAGTTATGACCAAGTACGTTTATCCGTTAAGCAACAATACTGGTTTTAAGTTCTGATCTACGTTGGTTTCAGTATGTTTGCACAACATTGCATGTCATCCCTCGGCTGTGGTGTGAAACACATTCATTTGTCTGAGTGCTTTGGTTCAGTGGATTGTCTGCAAGGCATTCACCTACTGTAACACCAACTGCCAAAAAAAGAGCTCTGTGAAAATGTGTTCCCTTGGTTCATATGTGTGCTGTTTTCACAACTCCAGATTAAGGGTTTGTGATGTGTGCCTTTACTTGTGTAAACAGGAAAACAGATTTGCGTTACTTGTTCAGCAACAGAAATGTAAATCTTTACTTTTCATTTAAAAACCTTTTACAAGTCTGTGGAGAGGCTCTGTATGTTTTCATTTTTGGTTACAATAATTTAAGACAATGACTCATGATTTTCATAAAAAAGCTTTGATTTCTTTATCTTCTTTTCCTTTTGAACCTTTGGTTATTTCCTTGATTAATGTTTAACAAATAAAGATTTATTTTCTTTCAATGTATTATGTATTCTTGCCACAAAATAAATCTTATGAAAGATACTTCTTTTTTTTCTTTTCCTAACTCTCCTAAAACATTACTGATACAAGTATCATCTGAGGCACTCAGATAAGATGTTTTGAAGTGCTTACTGAAAGTAACTGGTCCTTCTGATCCAATTCCAAGAATCCTTTAAAAGTTTCCCAAGTATAGTGAGTTATTCACTTTGCTGACTCCGACGGAGATCTGTGAGCACCGACTTTCAAACGAAGAACATATGAGAAAGAAATAAGAGGTGTACACACATGGACAGAGGCTGCCTCTTTTGATATTTTAACTGGTACACAATCATTAAAAACTGTATTTTTAAATATACAATAGAGGGAGTAACTACGGAGGTGTGTGCTGATCAACATTAAGTTCCAAAACACGGCAAAATAAAATCCTAATGTACATTTAAGTCATTCATATGTTTAAAAGAAAGTATTTTACCATTTTCCAAAGACTGGTTGATGAAGTAAAAAAGATCAATATTCAGATACGAATCAATACTAAAAATGAGCTTTGGATTGGATGCTATTTAGCTTCAAGTAAAGTGCAGACAGACAGGAACACAGGCCCATCCTTCTGTGCCCTCATTTGAACCCATACGCAGTAGTTGCTGCTTCTGAACAGCCTTTTGCAGCTATGTATTAGTGAAAAATGTTGAAAGTAAAAGTGTTACGTAGAAATACTTTGCAAGCAAGGAGAAGCAAAGGATGTTGGTAAACTTGTGAACAAGCGGTACTTTTAAAGAGCTGTTTGTGAAGACAAGAAGCACTGCAAACTTAGCCAAACATCTCAAAGACCGACAACTGAATTTCTGTGAAGTAACTCGACGGGTCAGTAAAGCTCCCATCTCAACAACATGTATTAGACAGTTTTCTTCAAAATCAAACTTGCTGGCGCACGTCTTACTGTTAGCAGTTGGCAGTGAGACGGTAGCCGTGTTAACCATCTGTGATGTTAAAGCGCCACATGAATGTGTGTGGGGGTTGTTTTTTTTTCTTTCCTTGTTAAAAAGTCAGGATCCGTTAGCGGATCGTTGGATTTCATTTTAGGAAGTGTCTTAAAGCTTAAAAGTGGCCGAGAGACAGAAGAAAGATAAATATTTTTGTCATAGAAGCGACTTTAGCTTCACTCCTAAAGGGGGACCTTCTGAGCTAAACATTTCAAAAACTCCTTTGTGCAGCTTTAAAAAATAAAGTAGTGGGTTTTTGGCCGTGGTTAATAATGAAATGCTAAAAACACATCAGGGTTCATTAAGAACTAAAGAACAAGACACTGATGAGCACTGACTAACCTGTACCTCTAGCAAAAGAAAAAAAAACTGTTAGGCCTCCGTCACAGGTGTATTGAAGTGTGAACTAAAGCACACTGAGTTCTGATAGGTCGTGACAATTTTCAAGCTTCTTGAATCTGTTTTACGAAAATGTTCGATAATTTGGCAAAATTTAATTTCTCTGTTCCCCTTTTTTTATTATTTGTTCTTTTAATTTCCCTCCTATGCTGTCAAAAATGCTATTGACTATGATTTTCTTGGGTAACAACTTCAAGATAAAAAAAAAAGCTTCCCTCTTCATGCACGTGTCGCCCTTCACTGATCCGTCTGACTGAAGGCTAAAAAACAGTAGTTCATGCTGTCCTCCGTTATCTATTAAGATCTCAGCTTCATGTGTGAATTCCTTGACATCCTGAGTAATTAACACACCAGATATTTTCCCCTTTTTGTTACATTATCACCAGAAGTGAACCACAAGCGTTAATTACTGACTTAAAGAAGAGGGTGATTCATAGTTCACCTGCGTAAACTCACAGTCTTATCATGTTAAGAAATACAATAAACAAAGAGCTTGTGGTTTAGGTGTGGGTCATGTCCACCAGCTCCCTGAAGAAACTAGATTTGATGATAACTTCATGTGATGAGGTAGAGCTAATGAGATGGGCAAAATTATCCTCCACGTTCCGCCCACCCCCGGGGCTCAGAGTCCTGCTGAATCACGGAGACATCGAGTCTCGCTTCCTCTCACTCTTGTTTTGGACTGTCTGTCGGAAAGCTTGCCATGTTGCTGTCTGCCTTCGTTTGTCCTTTCTACTCTGCCCACCTGTCTGTCTCTCGGTTATCTCTGCTCCCTTTCTTCTCTTTCCTCAGTGCTTTACTTACTTTTTCTGCTGATCTCGTAGGCATTTTAATACAAAATCAGTTAGAAAACTCCCTACTCACATTGATCAAGCACCATAATAGAGATGTTTTACTTTGATCTTTACTTCAAAGCTCTCGTGGCCTGTTTGGTCATACAGCTGAAAACCTCTTTTCTGTGTGCACCTGTGAGCATCAACCTCCCACTGCTCCCCGCTCACTCTGCTGTTATTGGTTTCCTTCCTGAACCAATCGGACGCGTTACTATCAGTCACGTGCCACAACAACAGAGCTGATTGGAAGACTCAGGGAGAGCTAACTTCACTTGGGCTGGGCTGATCAGCCCATGGATCTATTATAAAACCTGATGGGAGATTGAAAATGGCCCCCCATTCATTTCAATGCATTCTTCTCAGCCAGCGCATACGCCGAAAAAATCTCTGACTTCCGGGTTTACTTCCGCGTTATGCAGCCCATAGAGCATGCGCAGTTGAGTCACCTCCCATGATGCTCTGGGGCCTCCCATCATGCCCCGGGGCAATGACGCGAATATTAATATAATATGTATTAATATAATATATAAATTAATGTATATTATTACATGTATAGTATTAGATATATTATTAATGTATTAATATAATATAATTAAATAATATATTATAAACATCCGTGGAATGCACGGACACGGCTGTGACGTCAGCCGTGACGTCACGCCCAGAAAGAGACTTTTCTTTGACTTTTCTGGCCGTTATAAAACATTTTTGACAGATATAAAGTCCATGACTTAAAAATATAGAATACAAAGATTAGTATTTGCCCGCAATTACAGCTGGAGGTGTCCTGTGAACAGTTTTAGAGGCTTCTCTTTTACTATTGCGGTCTATGGGAAAAAAGCTTTCTGGGCCCCATGGGATTTTTTGTTGCAGTACCGCGGCTGGCCACTGGGAAACAACGGCGTGCCTTCTGAGTGCGA
The DNA here is from genome assembly GCF_033807715.1 of Cololabis saira. Taxonomy (NCBI): domain Eukaryota; kingdom Metazoa; phylum Chordata; class Actinopteri; order Beloniformes; family Belonidae; genus Cololabis; species Cololabis saira. Next base: position 23,067,226 of record NC_084587.1, read on the forward strand.
GATTGGGGGGCTGATCCAGCCCCCGGGTCTCGCAGTCAGGGGGCAAATAATTGCGGGCAAATACTAATCTTTGTATTCTATATTTATTCTATATTTATAAGTCATGGACTTTATATCCGTCAAAAATGTTTTATAACGGCCAGAAAAGTCAAAGAAAAGTCTCTTTCTGGGCGTGACGTCACGGCCGTGTCGGTGTCATTGATGTTGCCCCGGGGCATGATGGGAGGCCCCAGAGCATCATGGGAGGTGACTCAACTGCGTATGCTCTATGGGCCCCTTAACGCGGAAGTAAACCCGGAAGTCAGCAACTCATTTCGGCGTATGCGCTGGGTGAGCAAATTGCATTGAAATGAATGGGCGGCCATTTTCGATGTTCCATCCAGTTAATATTATAGATCCATGGGGCTGATCTGTACTTGCAGTTTAACGCGTCAGTCTGCATGTGCCAATTGAGCAAAAATTGTTTTATTTAAAAGGAGAAAAGGTGGACGCTCCTGGCATGCCTGCTCTTTAAAAGCTTTTATTTACTGCTAAATCAATTATGTACTAAAATAACGGCTGCACCGCCTAAAAAACAGGTATGTTACGGTTAAAATCAACCTTTGTCAGGAAAAGCATAATATCATCATCCTCTTAGGATAATAGTCATACTTTTCATAAGTATGACTATTATAAGTTTTTCATAAAACAGAAAATTTGGTTGAGTTGTTTTTGTTTTTGAGAAATTTGAGAAAAGTTATAGACTTATATTTTTAGAGTGTAATGTTATGGGACCTTTAAAGAGAGTTTGGCGGAAATGTGGATTAACAGGATATTTTTAAGCCTTTTGAAATGCTATCAGTCACTTGAGGTGGTTTCTTTAGATGAGATTATTAATCAGTGGTTTTGAGTATCTTTTGAACAAATCTGGATGTGTGTAGACTAAAAATCAATGCAGACGTAGCTGTCCTCTGCCTCCTATGATGCAGTGTCCTTCAGCCTAAAAACCACACCACACCATGACTCAGCTAAAATAAAAACTCTAGAGTAGTTTACCTGCTAATCTGAGAAACTGATGCAACCAAATGCCTCCAATGTGTCTAAATTTCCCAGATGTTACGCTAACTTAACACTTTTCTGGTTTTCATGTGGTTCTTTCAAAGAGCAAAGCACAAATATAATCAGAGTAAGACCTGATGTATTATTGAGGCTGAAAACTCTGTGGGAATTTGGAGAAAAGTGAATTTCATATATAAAGGAGAGAGTGTGGAAAGGGAAGAGAAAAAAAAAGCCTCGGCTCAGAAAGTGGGCCACAGAAGCTGCCATGTGCGCGGGTGCAGCCGTGAAATCAGCCTGATCCAATAGATTCTGTTTATCTGGCACGACTACAAGTGAAAGCAATTGGAAATCTGGGGGAGATTTGGAGAGGGCTGTTATTTGGGGAGGAGGGGGGGGAAATGAGCAAAAAAGTAATACTGTCTGCTCTACAGTCTGGCAAACCAGGCACTTGTTCAGATCAGCCTTCAACCAGGTTAATGGTGATTTTTTTATTTTTTTTCTCTCCACAGGCAGACTCTCATTATTAAAGTCTCATGGCTTTCTTTCCATTTCCCTTTCTTCCCTTCATCCCTTCTCCTTGCGATTCCAGTCCAAGCTGCTCTTTCTCATCGTTTCCACTTTTCAGTGCTAACGCTGTTTTAGGGGCTCATTATCTTCCCCAAGCACCAAAATGCAGCTGTTAACAGTCCAATCACATCAACTTGTTTCTACAGGGCACCTTGTCTTTTAGCTTCTGCGCTTTATCTCAACAACACGGTACACAACACATTTTTTGAAAAAACGACGACAAAAAAAACCCAGATTGGCATCAAATGATGTTTAATGGTTTTATTAGAATCTTGCAATAGTTGTGCCAACACAAGTATAGCAATATTTGCATCAAGATATACAGTAGTGACAGGTTTCAAAAACGCTTTATTGGTTTATGGTGAAGGAGGTTTTACTGTATGTTTGCTAAGAAACTTTGTGAGTAAAAAGTCACTTGGAACCAGAGGGGGGGAGCATTAGTCCGTATTAATAATTAATGCACTGCCATGGCTGTGGAGATATGGCTTAGTATCTCTGCACCCGATTTCGCGACCCGGAAAAGTAAACGGCAATGACGTGATTCCACACACACAGTGACAAAGCCTCAGTCGAAAACAGCAGTTAGACAAGTTCTGAAACAAATTAGCCGAAATGGAAACTAAATTTAGAGAGACAACTTTGAAGATAACACAAGTCCTTTGAGTATGAGCGTTGGCAGTTGGTGGATTGATGAGTGTTAAATAAACTATACATTAATCATGTTCCACCAAAGAATCGGTTTGACACTTTGGGAAGAACTCTTACTCGTTTTTTGCTTTTGTTTTGTTTTTGTTGGCAAAGTGTTGGATAAGAATGTCAATACCACTCACAGGTCATTCTGTTAACAGAGCTGCTCCAATTTAGACTTTAATTTCTCTCATTTTGTTGCAGTAACAATGGTCAAATTTAAGATTATTCACAATGCAGCAGAAGTACAGATATGAAGCGAGAGAGTTCCATGTCTGGTAAGCTCGTCTCTGTCCAACACCGTCGGAGCCTAGCTAGTTTCTCTGTTCAGCGTAGTCCTCTCTTATTAATCTTCCCTCCATGTTCATTCCAGGTTAAAATAATAAAATATCCTACAAACTTTGTTTACAGAAAAGTCGGGAAGTTTTCTAAAACCGCAACAAAAAAAGAATTTTGTTCATTATTGATTTGTTTTAACCTTTTTTAACAGACACAAATAGAAAGGGAATGTTTTCATTGTCTTCACTGACGGATCTCAATCCATTTATAAAATGTGAAAAAGTTGTTATAGAGGAAAAGAGAGGCATAAAACTGAATAGGACATACAACACAGTTCTGGGAGATTGTGCAGTGAGCAGATTAAGGATTGCGAGGTGAGGGTTGGCTGTGGGAGACCGCTTTACCTGACAAATCTGTTGCTTCGCATCGATGCCTTTTATTAACCATGGAAAGCAAAGAGGTGTGATCAACCTCCATGCAAAGCATCTCGGGAAAGTAGCCTTGGCCCAGCTTTATGTATATTATTTTCTAACTTGACAGGATTATCCAAGCAAAAGAGAAATTATTCTGCTAGGTCACTGCATGTACAACTGGGGACATATGGCCTCGGTCTGTCCAAGCGAGGATGAGTTGTAGCTCATCACTCTGTGCCAAACTCTATCAGAGAATTATTGATCAATTGAAAATACATATAGTTTTCAATTCAGTTATTATATTTATTTATTTTTATTCGTGATTTATACCTTCTTCATGCTGTTCAGGAGTTCAGGATCCTGGGGTTCTGCTGCAGCCGACCCCAGCTGTCTTCAGGCAAAACACTGGTTGCCACACCATGTTTTCTGTTGTTTTGGGTTTTTTTTCTGTTGACCCCTGAGAGAAAACTGGAGTACCCGAAGAAAACCAATGCAAGAACTGGAAGAATGGGCGACCTTAAAATGTGTATTTCTATTAGTGTTTAAAGACAAAGGCTGGAAACTCCTTAGAAGAGCGTGACCTTCCAGCCGCCAGGACAAACCCTCATGTCACCTTGACTGAAACAACCGCATAGGGTTAAGACTATTTTTAGAAAACCATTGTAACTCTGTGACAAAGATGATGGAGATCATCAAGGCTGTTGTCAGTGAAACATGCAGCATCTGGGGTTGCATTCGTGCCTAAGACATGAGTGACCTGCATCCATTGAGGCAGAGGCATCCATTTGAATGCTTGGACAGACATATGCTATCTTTAACGTAACTTATTTTTCAAGTAGGTCAGGGGTTACTTGACAGGAGAATGTAAAACCTCATTGTGTCTCACTTACAACAGCTGGGCTACATAAACACAGAGTGCTTCACTGTACTTCCAGCAGGCCAAATCTGTCTGGAGAAAATGTGTGTTATATAACGAAGAGGAGATTTTAGAATACTTCCTAACTGTTTCTTTTTTGTTTTTACCGAGCCTGGTGTTATTGAGATTAAAATTTAAAAAAGCTCTGTAAACACAACGAGTAATTATAATTTAAATTTAGTCAGTGTTAACGCCAATCCCTTTGACTAATTCCCACAATACTCCATGATATATAAAGCCAACGCAGAACTGGAGAACATGTTTTTCAGGTTCCTGTTATAGCTTATGTGGATCCAGGAAACGCAGGACCCTTTGGTGTTTTCTTATTATGTGTCTCATAAATCTGGGAAATGAGAATAAACTCCATCATACCGCCCAATATATTTCACTTTCAAAACAATAGTTGTCAGTCCCGAGCAACACCGCCTCAAGTGATGCTGGGGTCATTTATCGGAGTTGCTCCAGCTTTGGTTTCCAGTCCTGGTCTGAAGCTTCTGCGAGCCATCTCTGGTTGCAGGGTTTTATTTAGTGGTGTCAGTCTTCTCCCCCAACTTTCAGAGAGGAAGTGAATGAGTTAAAAAAAAATGCCACGTTTGACCAAAGCCCCACCCAGCCGCCCGGAAAAAAAGAAAAGAGGGGTCATTTTGACAATATTAGTCTTCTCTGAGTCATAAAGTTTATTTATGTGGTTTAAGGTTGTTTTGGTAGTTAGTGCAATACGTCCAGTTAATAACTGGTAAAAGAGAATCCGGAGCTCAAACACCGAGATTAAAGTGCACTACAGTCACCGAGCCAAAATAACATCATGATAATTTGTGTATGGGCACTAATTGGTATTTTTGAGCTAAAAAGTCAAGAACTTTCTTTCATGTATCCAAGTTTAAATAGTTTGTGACTTATTGATGTTTATTACGGTGCTTATTGACAATACCACCATGGGTTAGGAAATCATGTGAACAGCAACAAGGATCCATCACTTAATACATCTCGTTACAAAATAAGAAATCCTTTTTTGATTATTTTCTTTTTCTTGAATCATGTGAACATTGATGCAAAAAAAAAAAAAGGTAAATTAAAAAGAAAAACAATTGGAAAAAAAAACAAACTCTTTACTTAAAAAGATCATAAATGTACTCTCTCTAACATTCAGGTAGTAATTTCCATACGTTTCTCACAATGTTCGATACATTCATTTCTCTGTTTTGGCCCTCTGGTGCCAACCCGTGCTGCAAATTCTTCTCTGTGACCCAACACACAGAACATAGCGAATGGGAAACACTTTTTTTTTCTTTTTTTTTCTTCTTTTTTTTCCTTTTCAATATTTCAGCAAGATGGTTAAAGTATAAATGTTTTATACTGTACTCAACATAAAGACTCGCTGTATTATTTACAATATATACTGTAAAATTGTAAATCAGGTGAGATAAAAAGGCACAAGTTTCCCTTTTTTAAATACAATGTAAACATCTCATCAAAAAGCATGCAATAATATTTCATTTTACAAAAAGGATATCATTTTTAGACAAAGTACTTAAATATCGTTTTCCAGCAAAATATAATTCTCTCAAAAATACTTTCCCACTCGTCCTATGAACCATTAGACAGTTTTCTTTTCTCTCTCTCTCTCTCTCTCTCTCTCTCTCTCTCTCTCTCTCTCTCTCTCTCTCTCTCTCTCTCTCTCTCTCTCTCTCTCTCTCTCTCTCTCTCTCTCTCTTTTTAGTTCTTAAGAAGGGCAAAATTAAGAAAGAGAGATTAGCAGGAGGTGCGACAAAGACGTATTGTAAAATGAGGCCTTTCTGATCAGGTACTGTCCGAATATTATTTTAGCGGGGGAATAATATTAATGAATAACTAAAAATTAATGTTCATACCAAGCATAATCAGACTGAAAATGTTGCCAAAAAAGCGGCTCATTATTTAAGCAATGAGCATGTAAAACTAGAGAGATTACCGAAAAAAGCCCAGATGCCAGCAAAGCCTTATTCCCAAACCAAATGGGGGAGGGGAAAAAATGTTTTGGAATGACAGTTAATAAATTGTCCTCTGCTCTCCTAGTACAGGCTACCTTTTTCTTCCTGATCCCTATCACTCTCCAAATTATTTGAGTAGACTTAGAATGACACTGTGAGTGTGACGTTTCTATCGTTTTGCATGCCAGTTTTCAACTACGACCACGAGGAGAGGTCTTTGTAGTGTTGCTATGATATCATGAGAACTCAGGCCACGAGTATAGTTTACAAACTCCCCGCTGTGCTACTAATGTCATGTGGTCTAACTTTAGGCTGGATGAACATGCAGAGATTCCTCCCCTCCCCCTATTATCACAGTTGCTTAAAGGAACAGACAATTCCTGCTAGCTGCACTAACGCCTCATTTCACATTGTATCTTCTCTGTGCAAATCTACATGTGGGAACGGTGTATGGCTAAACCTATAGCGTCTATGCATAATACCCACACTAAGAAGAGCAGATAAACTATTCACATGCTTGCCAGGAAAAAAAAATTAATAATAATAAAGACACATACACACAATCTGAAGCCAGACTTACTCCATACACGCTTGTAAATACACATTTACAGGGCATAGTAACTGGATAGCAATCACACCTCCCCACACACTAGTTTTCTTCCCCAGCAACTCTGTCCCTTTTCAGTAGCATCGTAGTAGTGTTCCACAACCATTCAGAGACCGGTGGGGTGTGAGATACGTTAATGGTCCAGAAGACTGAGCTTGCCATACACAATTTAGTAGAACTTGGCCCAAAACAAGAACAAAAGAGAGCAAGTGAATTAGAATAAATGATCGTATGAACACCATAGTCTGTTCTTCATCTAGCATTCACCAGCACGTACCTCAAAACATCCTCTGTATAATAGTTGAGTAGAATGTGTTTTAAGAAGTTATTATCTGTACACGTTTGCCTGGTATTGATGCTTTTAGCTGTAAGCACTGCAGTGTCACGCTCCATTTCGGATAATATCATCTTTACAGAGTATGTGGGTTTAAATTGGTGTCCATATAGTGTATCGTATGGACTGTCTACAAGTTACTGTACATGTTATGTCTTGCCTGGCTTTGTAGAAATGAAGCACCTTAATGTAAAATGACTGGCTTGTCAAAAACTAAACCATTACAATGCAGCTTTATAAAATGCTTTTTATTATTTCTGGGAAGAGTAGATAAGTGTTCACAAAGGGCTGGTTTTGCTTCATTATGAGTACAAACAGACATTTGGACAGCTGCTCTGGAGATAACACAAATGACAGCTATTACTATGGATGCACCTCAGTCAAATCCATTACCAGCCAACTATTACTGAAATTGTTTCCGCAAATGCATTAGTTCATCCTGCAGCAATTCTGACCCTTTTTTTTTTCTTTTTTTTTTTTTTTTGGTAATTTTTGCAGAAAGGTAAAATCTTGCATCAATATTGTCTTAATTTGAAACCAAAATATCTCCAAAACAATGACCGTGACATGGGAGTTTTGACGTGTGAGCTTTCTGAACGCCGAAGAGACAAATTCATTTCAAAACAGCTTAAGCTTTGCATATAAGTTCTGATTGTTTTACTAACATGTTTCAAACTTTAAAAAGAACTCAGTATGTCAATGTCAAGTATGGGTGTTATGATTCAGACTGAGATTCAAACTTGGACTTTTTAGGATTATTATAATTATTTAGCTTATGATGATGCTTGTATAGCCCTTGGGTTATCTTCAGATAGGCCTTTAACTGTACAGTTTAAAATGTTTTTACCTCCTTACAAAGACCATTGCCCTATAGATGTGTTGCTATGCTGCAAAGCTAATCTTAAACTGGCATATCTTTTTTTTTTTCTCCAAGTGCTATTATTTGTGAAAGTCGGCATAAGCCAGAGTTAATATTTGCAAAAACAGTTCTATTATATTTGTAAGGGAATCTCATTTTAGTGCGTGCATCTTTGTGTTGTATGAAGTCATGTGCACAAAGGTGTACTGATTTCTGTCTACTCTGTGTGTATGTAATGAATGTACCTAATGCATTCTAAGAAATGTATGGCTTTATCTCCGTAGGAAATACTGTTATCTTGATCTTTGGGGCAGGGATGCATGAGCGTACTTCGGGATGTTTTATCACATTAGTCCTTCTCATCGTGTCATGCTTGACTTCTCAAACTATTCACAGCTCTGAAACCCTCCACTCATTGCAGGGCGAAATCCTCCTTCCTCTCTTTTGAGTTTTTTTTTTCTTTTCTCCTGTCACCTCGTCACTTAACTTTGCTATTCAACAGGAGCAGGCCGGCTCACTAGGCGACAGGGTGCGGGCCGGCGGTCGAGGCCTTTCTTGCACGTTTTCTCGTCCCTGAACTTCGTTCTCTTCTGTTACAGTTCTTAATGCCTCTTCTGTCCCAGCTGTTTCGGGAGTCACTTCTTGTGGAAGTATATTGTGTGAGTGAGGCCTGACTCCACCTTTGGTATCTGGTCACTGATGATCTCCACCAACATCTCAGGGAACTCCACCTTTAGGGCCTGCGATTCGCGAAAGGTGTAGAAACAGAAGTCCAACAAGTTCCCCACCAGCTGTACATCACAAACACATAATACAAAAACGCACTTTTGTCATATGAATGTAAAGGGATGAAAATAGTCAAATTACATAAAAATCCATATTTTCCTTCATGCATACTAATTAGGACATTTAGACATTTTGTTTCAGTTATAGATCCCTTTTCAGCTCGACTTAGCTGACCACTGGGGGGCACTACTGATTGCTTTTTCTTTTTTGCAGAGCCTTTCTTTAAAGAAAAGGTCAGCCATTTAGCGCTAACCCCATTCACTCTAACATACGAGTCAATGAATTCTGGCCAGTTATCTCTGTGACCTCTCACTTGCTGATTCTCACCTCGAGGCTTTGCATATGCTGTTCTCAAATGCACCACATGACCTCGGCACAGAAACATAACTGGGATTTTAGCATATTCCCCACAGTGACCACTCTGTACACCGATCCGATATACTGAAAGCTGGTATTGATCGCCTCCTTTTCCATTCACCAATACAACCCAGCCCCTGCCTCTTCCAAAATAAACTCCCCCTCAGGGATAAAGTGAGATGCAATAATACTAATTCAAAACCCAACAGCTCCATTAACTGTTCAGTGTAGCATTGTTCAATTCTGTTCTAATCACTCCACATTTACATTGAGAAAAGACTCCTGAAGTGCATGTGGACTGCTCCCTACACAAGGCTGCGACAGGAAGCCTGTCCAGCGCTGGATGCAACTGGCACATGCACTGGAGGACGGCCAAGGATACTTACATCATGCATGGCATCCAGCAGCTTGGTGAGCTGGAAGAAGCGTTGCCAGGTTTGACCGGAGTTGTTGGTTGCTTTTCCCACTGAACGTCGGAGCTCCTTGATGTAATTAACCCTCATCTCGTCAAATGCTGCTTGGTTCTTCAAACCCTCTTTGGGAACTGGAGACAGACAAAATCCCTTTATCATCATCTAAATTTAATGAAAAGAAGCACTGCTGTATCTGCCTGGTTGAAGCAAATAATTAATTAAAAACATAAATTACAAATGATTATTCAAAAAAATATATAACATTATTAAGATTGATTATATATACTCAAATATTGTTACAATTTCTTCCCCAAAAATTCTAGATAATTCATCCTGAAAGATTTTTTTTTTGTTTAGTGCAGGTTGGGTTAGGCTGTGTAAAACATGACTCATCATATTTGTCACTTGAAAGATGCCCTGACTTGATTATTTGATTTATCATCAGTCTGTCAAGCATTTATTATTTGGACTTTACAGTAATATAGTTATCACTTCTGAACATGTTTGCATATCTAAAAATCAAACATACACTCGTTTCTCAGCATAGATTTTTAGGGTTTCTTTATAAGTCATCAGTGTTTATTATATTTTATTTTTGAGAGATTTATGTGGTTTAAGTAATATTGGATGAGCAAATGAAAATCTGATGTTCAGAGTTTCTGTTTTTATTTTTAAGTGTGCACCTTTTCCATAAAGTATGCTATTTAGTAAAGACAGTCGTGTTTCAGGAGAGGGTTGTGTCAAAAAATACATCTGATTGAAACTAACAGGTACAAGTACAAAATGAATATTTCTTCAATGCCTCTAATGATCAACTTTACTCTATTTTAGAAATATAAACACGAATTTAAAGTCAGCAACAATCTTGAAAACACTAAGGAAAATCTTTTCTGTGTGGGCCGCTCTGGGGGGGTCATTTAGTTCACAATGCAAATGGACTGAGAGATTGGCCTGCATTGCTCGCAGTAAGTCAGATTGGTTCTGAGTGGGAGCTGAACTCTGCCAAGTGGGCTGCCCTTCGTCACAGATTTAGGTCATGACTTTTATGGACAAAATATCTCAGCACAACCAACGGGTGGAAGGCGTACGCCTTGGTGGCTACTGGATCTATGCCTTTTGCAGATTATGTCGTCTTGTTGAGGACATGCAACTAAAATCTCCAACTGCTATTGCATCATTTTGCAGAGTGGCAGAGATGAGAGTAGGAGACTTCAAGTCTAAAATCCCATTTTATTTATATGCTGATATTTCCAATCAGCGTATTAATAAATTACAGGTGGAGGCATCAGGATTCAGAAAAGAAGGGGAATCCACCAAAGGCTTTTTTTTTCTCCCAGTGAGGATGGGTTGTCGCTCATCACTCAGTACCAAACTACATAAGAGCTTTATAGCTGAAGCTCATCCTGAAATGTGGATTTGGTCCCAGAGCCAAACTATCAGGTATGATGACTGTCACTCCTATGGATAATTGAGATTCCTCAAAAATTCTACAATGACAGTCAATGAGTGTTGATCAGTTTAAATCTTTTTAGTCATTTTTCCATTTTTTGAAAACCTCTTCAGCCAGGATTGGGTAGGTAACATTAAAGCAGATGGAATTGTTTTGTTTTTTTAAATATTCACAAAAAAAGAAGTGAGAAAAAAAATGTTGCACTGAAGACAAAAACTGGAAACTAAATAAAGTGCATTACAGTCCAATAAACCTAAATTAACACCCCAGCTCCAGGTACAGTACACACTCAGCATCAGCAGACCACAACGTCTAAAACAACCACAGACTGCTGAGCAGTTGCAATCTTTTTAATGTTTTGAAAGACTTGACAGAGATTTCTCTTGATATTACTCTGTATCCTCAATTCCCAGTCAATGAAAAGTAAAATTGTAGGGAAGGCTGATGTAACAGCTGATTCTGGTATTAAATGGTATTAAATTCTGAATTCAATGTTTACATATTCTTTATACAGTGGAGTTGCATCCAAAAAGCATTTAATGTTTTATCCATACTGGAGCCAACCTAGATACAACCTATAACATCAATATGATCGATATTTAGACAAATATGAAGTGTAAGATCCTGCAACTGTTATCGGTTTGTATTGAAATATACAATTTCTTTTCGTGCAAAATAAAAACAGTTAGAGATATGTAAGACTACAAAGCACATAAAAGCTATCATCGGTTAACAGATAAAGAAACACCTCATCTCTCCATGAAGCAACTATCAAATCAGTCCGACATAACGCTTAAGTTGCTGAAGGTCTGCAACCAAGACTTTGCAAAATTAAATTTTTTCAAGACATTTTGCACAGTTGAGGTACCTCAATTAAGGGGCTTTTCCTTGGTGTTTTTCATTTATAAAATGTCAGATTCATAGATTAAAAAAAAAAGTAGATATGTATCCATTATTGCATTTTGTAACAAATTCTATATAAAGAAAACAACACAAAAAGACAAAAAAATCAAACACTTTTTCCACTTGGTGACATTCTGGCACTGTAAATTCCAAACAATTAACCATTTTAGGTGGTATTTTGTACCTTTCTCTCTACAAATACTTTCTTAAGTTGTGCAACAGTCCGTGATGCTTTTTTTATTTACAAAATTCTTCACATATTTTCTTTTGATTCTCCTTTCTTATGAGATTTCCACCTGCACAGAATAAAGTCAAAAGAAAATAAATAGTCTGTTGTGGTTTGTGGCTAAATTATATTAGTTTAGCAATATTTCACTCTTTTTTGTTTGCACAGAAAATAAATGATCATAATTCATGTAGTATAAAAACAGGTACGGTCAAGTATTAGTTTGCGTTACAACAAAACAGGAATTCAATAGCACGAATAGGCAGCAGTATTTAAACATGCCCACTGATTACAGATACTGTGTTGAGAAAAAAACATAAGCCACAGTTTCCACATCTAACATCCCTCACAGAGGAATCTGACATGGCGAAACACGTCGGGACTAAGCTGTGGTATTTGTGAATCATACATTTAGAAAGCAGAATGCACATATTTAATCTGTTATAATAAACAAGCTTATTTTTCTACCATATGTTTTGGTAGTCTGAGAGTCTTATACATCTAAGCCACTTGTAGGAATGCTAGCAAAAACCTGACAGGACCTGTTGGAATTATGTAGCCCAGACAGACAGATAAAGGCATGTCCATTGTCTGATAGGACTGCAGGAGAACAGATCATTGTGGGTCAATAACTATGTTTGTGAGTGTTTGGCCACGTCCTTTTCATACCCTTTTTTATCTCTGACTGTGTAATCCTTTTCATCGTACACTGGTGCACAAACACCTCTGGCTATACATGAAGCTGAGGAAAGCAGATACGAAAACAAATTGTACCCTAGTGGAGAGGCTGTGTTTTCTGTGCTATATTTCATGGTTGACATGATGAGAATGTGCTAAAACCCAGCGCAGTGCTTGAACCTTTTGTTTTTCTCCCACTGACCCACATTCACCGTGATTAGAAACTGACCAGCATTCAGGGGTGTCTCCATGAGTGGCCCCAAAATAGAGGATTTATACCACTATAATTGGTGTCAAATTGATTTTCTCTGCACCTTTTCAACTAGGCAATATTTCCCAGAGAGTGTAGCTGCATTATAAATTGTAGCTAATGATATATTTTTTTAAATAATATGTCAAATAAAAACACCAATGTAGCCGGGAGATGCCAATCACATGGATGTTGTTAAAGGAGATGCAGTTTCCTGCTTCTGGTAGCTGGTACATAACTGACTATCAGGATAGCTTTTAGTTCCGATTTATTACCTGATATTCTTCTTTAGGATTGTTTACAACAAGCCCGTATCAGAAACACGGTAACAAGAACGTAAAAGTTAAGGACTTGTCCAACAAAACATGCCTGCATAAATGTGATGCAAAATGACTAATGACTGGTAAGCAGTGAAATAACCACATTTGTAGGCTAGCACACTTGTAAAAAAATTCCTGACCCATCTGTAACAAGGTTCATCAGCTGATTTAGACAGAAAAAAATATATAGTTCAAGAACAGCAGAAAAGAATTAAGTATTTTTGGAATACATGCTATATATGTGTTTGTGTAGAGGCGAAGAGTCTAACTGGTTTGAACAGGCCACTGCTCTTGTACCAAATCCAAATAGGGTCATGAGACACCGCAGGCTCAGTGGAACCTTAGCCAAGGTCAGAGAGGAATAATAGCCCTTGTCTCTTTTCTATTTTTCCTGCCTTTCCTCTGTGTGTTTCACTCGTTCACCCTATGTAGCATACAAAGAAATTTCTACAAGCCCATCGGCATACGAGCACGCACGCACGCACGCACGCACGCGCGCTCGTGCGCAAGCGCGCACACACGCACACAAACACTGGACTACTCGCTCAGTTGACAATTTCTGACACCTTTTCTGTAAACATTTGTATTGCTTCTCCTTCCAAAAGGTCCAACAATAATATCTGAATGACTGTAACTAAAAGAGCTTCCCGCAGTGCTGCAGAAATCCTGCAGCAGATTGCTTCTCCTTCGAAAGAAAAAAAAAATCATAAGTGCTTTGCCAAACCTCTATATATTCACTTCATCTTGTGGTATTTGGAACAGACATGACAAAATGAAGCACAGTATGATTATTTTCTTCCTCTCCATCGCTCACATTTTACAGTTATATTTTGACTAAATCCAATAACCACAGCAGATTGAACTAACTGTGGAGCACTTTGAATCCCCTGTTTTGATTCTACATCCCCGCTTCTTTTATCCACACCCTTTCTTTCAAAATTCCTGCCTGGGTTTGAAGGAAGTGCAGAAAAATAGCGAGTCTTGGAGCCCTGCCTGGTGCTTGACTGGCCTTTATTAAGTACAGCAGGGCTCTCTGGAAAATCTCCAGAGGACCAGTGAGGAGAGGAGAGGGAGGCCAGAGCAACAGAAGGAGCAGCTCTGCCATCCCACCACTCCCTTTGTCTTCCCTTTCTCCCCATAGCTGTGCACCTGTTTCTTTCTCTCTGTCAGTTTTTCACATTTCCTACTTTAAATCTCTTTTTTTTCCTCACTGTGTTTCTTATTTTTGCAGTTTTCCCACTTTTTTATTTTTCCAACTATCGAATTATAGCGAATTGGAGCTCCCTAATTGAAGAGTTTATTTCAAAGAAATAGTTTCACATTGACTCTCCCACATGTCACAATCATATGAAGCTTAAGCCATCATTATAATAAAAAGTTTACTAAATGACTTCCCCTCCTTTATTTGCCATTATATTCACCCTTCACGTGTTTATGAACTATATTAACTGAGTCAGTGCAGAGGATTCAGAGAGGGACATGAATGCAGTCCTCTGCAATGAAGAAATTGCCTAGTTTGCTTATTGCTTCAGTTGCTGTTCCTTGTTATCATGCTACAATCAAAGAAATGTTGGCACAAACTGCATCTGAACCAGCTCTGTTGATCTCTACTGTGATCCTGGTCTGTGTTTGAAGCTGCAGCTGCAGGACTGCTGCATATGCACCTCTGCTGTGCAGCGACAATGTCCACCCTGTCACATGCAAAGCTCCACAGACCTACACAGCTTGTTGCTCACTTCTGATTGTACTTTGAGTCAAAGCACACTGTTTTACTTTGTGAATTTGGAAACAAAAGGGAAAAAAGTAAGAAAAATAGGAAAAGGGAAGGATGTCTTTTCCCAGTTTCATTCCCTCTAAACTAGCTTGTTAAAACTTTTCTGTTTCACCTTTTTGGTCAAATAGTTTCCTCAGATGGATCAGAGCTAGGGCCTTATTTACACGCAAATCTCCCTATTTTAATCTATTAAACACTGGCTCCACCAGCAAAACAAGTGTTACTGTGGCACCAACTCTTCGGTGGTTCAGATCTTAGAGCCACTTGCATCATGGGCTGATGGGAAGGTTATGGAGATCAACCAGACCATTTTGTTATTGTTTGAATAGTCGATGAGAAATTTAATTTGAATAGTGATTAGAAATGGGTATGCAAGACTCTACTGGGGCAGGGCTAATCGATTTAGGGATTGTTCCTTAGCGAAAGGGGTCCAGCAGTGCTGGTTGAGAGGATATTTCTGGCTAAAAATAGAATAGCATACCATGTAGTTGGTTGCAAGACATGATTTAGAAGTATTACTTTTTTTCTCCTTAGAAATATTCTGCTTGGTATGCTTTTAACATGGAGAAAGCAAAAACAAAAACAAGATAAACCAGACGAGGCAGATAAAATAAATAAATAGATGAAATAAAAGGTTTCATCAAAAGTCCACAGGAGATGGACAGAATCTTGCAATACCTGTGCTTTGGCTTCTGTAGCTTTGCTTTCATAGTGTATATATTCAACTGATTCGTCCTTCATCCTGAATGCTCTAACTGGAAGAGTGCTGATGAATACAATGTTCCCAAAAGCCCTGGAGGCCCCTCAAAAAGTCATGCATGGGTTTCAAACCATAAAAGGTTGGCCTATTGTTCAGAAAACGAAGAGTGTAGTGACAGCTGCCTAAAAGGTAATTTTTTTAAATTATTTTTAAAACGATTTTTATCATCATTATTTATTAAAATTCTGCAACATCACAATTTGCTTTTGTCACGAAATAATTGAGCACTATCCATGGTCCTGAACAGTGAAAAATATTAAGTATTTTAAATGTCACTAAGCTAAAGGTTTTATGACAAGTACCTGTATGTGAAAGCACATGCTTATCTAATGATGTAGGCTGATAAACACTCTCTAAGCTCAACATTTTTCCAACACCTGAACAAGTTGTAAGCAAGGTCACCCTCACTGAAAGCCTTTTATCTTCGGTAAATGACATGCGGCAAAGGCAGCCTGTGTCGTTAGTGTGGTACCTGCAGCAGATTATCTTTAGGTCTGTATATTTGTGACCCCTCACCTATTTTGTGCTGCTATTTGTAAATTGCTTTGGTTATTATTGAAATGAGCTGGCAGTGTTCGAGTTCATAAATTAGTGCATTGTTGGTACATCACTCCTAGAAGCAATCATTTCCATCTGCTTTTTTCCCCCCATTTCTTTTCTTTTTCTTTTTTCCTTTTGAATTACAGCCTCAAGCTCCTGCCTTTAGTGTTGTGATCTCAGTCAACAGTGACAGGTTGCCTTGTTCCTTCTAGGGCCGCACACGCAGGTTTATGACAACAGCCCCCCTGGCTGCCTGCATGTTTGGGAAGTGCCATCAATTGTAATGGATTAAATAACAAGAGTTGGTGCTTGGATTGTGTTTTCCTTTACATAAATAAAGACATACTTCGTCATAAATTCATACCAAAAACAGCCGCAGAGTACTGGATAATTATTCACCAGATTGATAGAAATACATTCTTTGCATGAAATTCCTAGATTCCCCTCCCAAATGTGTCTTCTCAAAATGTTCAAAGAAAACCTACACAACTTGGACAAGTTTTGTGTTCCAGTTTAGATGTAACTACTGTGGTTACTTTTTTTTAAACTACAAAATATCTGACTTGACACTTAAGTCTCAAAATAAATGTAACTGTTACGATTGAAGTGACAGAAGCTTTTGATACTGTGTAGAGGTTGGTGGGGGAAAAAATAAACCATATTCAGTTTCCAGCTGGAAAACATAGTCCAAAATATTTTACCTGTGAGGCTGCAGTGCCTATGGGTGCATTCTGTCAGCGCGTGGAAGCACCTTCTTCAGTGATATGGATATGTTATTTACCATGAGTAATTAAAAATGAAGTATAGACCTTTTACTTTGCCTCCACTACACGTTGCTGCTTCAACCAATGTATACAACATCAAACCCGTTTTCACACTTGTGATATGTGCTAAAGGATTATCAAGAATGAGATTAAAGCGTGATCTATCATACTTTACTTGTGGGTGCTGGGAGGGCAGCTCTTGCCAACACTATCTCAAAGGTGCGTGTTGGAATAGAACTTGAGACCCCTTATCAGCACATTTCGTATGTGAAAAGCAGTCTTTTGGTAAAGGAAGTTGGGAGTTTCAATCCAAAACAGGAATATAACCATATTCACATGGTTATTGGAAATTCACACCAAACAACAACATGGAAAGGACACATGAGACTTTTGCTACAAATTTGAGCCTCCAGACCCAAGCCCACCTCTGTAGTGCTAAGCTACCATACTATAATAATACAAGTTCATACTTAACATTTGCTCTATATCTGAAATATATCTTGATAAAGTGTAAATGCATGTACTACGGCACAGGGAATATATTTTTACAAAAAAGTGAGCATTGTAAATGAGAAAAAAAGCATCTAAAGTATGAATGGACTTTGGGGAATGTTGGTACAATTTACATGGCACAAAATCAGAATCAGAGAAAATTATTTACATTTAAATTAAATGTTGCTAATAAAATCGCATGAACACAAATCAACAGATGACTACTCTTAACACTTGTGGATGACTGAAAACAATATTCAGTCCTGGAAAACAGTTAAAAGTGTGACTAGACAGAGGAATATAATTCCCATTTCAAGCCCATCACATAAAAATGTGTCAGTTCTTGTAAAGTGCTAATAATGGCCAACGTTTTTTTTTCTTTTTAAGCCATCTAACCCAATTTAGAAAAAGAAAATCTGCACTGGTGCACTCCCATACAATTGCAGCTGCTGACTTTTGAGCTGTGAGCTGTTAAAAACTCCCAACCACCTCCCCCCGCTCTGCCTACATTATTTCCATAAATAATGTCATGTTTTGACTACTCAGATTGTAGACCAATCTTCCACTTAGTGTCCGTCTGTCTGAAATGAACTTCAAACCAGAAAAGCTGTCATTGTTTTTTTTAAATCTTGTCTGTGTTTTAATATGCATTTTTGATGCTTTATGTTGATAAAGACAGTTAAGTGTTTAGAGCATTTGGATTTTTAAATTATTCCATTTTGTTTTTGTTCACACAAATTCTGTGGAAACAGCGCGGCATACAGTTTGTCGAATAGCAAGAAAGTGTCAGCAGATATATGTAGAGAGAATACATTTTAGCCTGTACTCCAGCCGGCGGCTCACTACCTACCTGTGCTGAGAAGCAGGAGAACCTTCATTGAGAGGAACTCGTCGTAGGTTAGCTGCAGACGAACAAACTCCTGGCTGACTTGTCTCATGCCCAGACACAGGTCATACATGGCCGACTGTCGCATACGGTCCCTGCCAAAAAGAAACATTTCAAGCTTCAGAAAATGCAGAATTTGTTAGGGCTACCAAAACTGTGTTTGGTCGGATTACATAAGTGCCAATCATCAGGCATAGACAGCTTTCCATTTATGCTCACTTCATTCACACCTTTTTTATCTTTGTCAAAACTAATTGGATTTCTCACTTTATTCCTCCCAAGGTAGTTCAGTCCTGTGGAACTGTTTCCACACGGTGCGGAGGAGGTACCTGTTTGTCTGGGGCAAGAGCAGAATACCAAATCTACCCAGATTGCAGAGCACTGCATACAGTATCACAACACAGATGCACCAAAACTAAAGACCACATAAGACTTCCTATTTAACCCTTGTCATCACAGAAATACCTATATAAAAGGGAATGTCGTTCCACATTAGTTTATATTATGAGCAATGGCGTATGCTCTGTCTGCCATTGCTCATAGTGTTATGCTACGTAGATGCAGCATGTAAACTACACATGCACATGTTTTCCAACCGGGAATATGCACAACAGTGTGTCTGCACGTGCTCTTTATGCCCTTATTTTTTCCCTTTCTTTCTTCTCCAGACATTTTATCAGTAAAATGATCTGGGTTACATCACATAGTTCACAAAAAACAGGAAAGAAACAGCAGAGGGAATAAAGCAGAAGCCAAAAAGAAATATGCTCTGCAAATGCCAAAGACTCTCTGGTATTGGATGCTGCTGCTATAAATTGCCATCATGTCAAGACTAAAGTGATTAAATGTAAGTGGTGTGCTTTGACCTTAAAAAAGGTTAAAGTTTTACCCCCAAGACATGGAAACCACATTATTACATTGGTGGGAAGAATGTCAGAGAAATAATTTTGATAGCAGCAAAACTAAATATTCTATATGGGGGTACCCGCAGCATCTGACTGAAAACCAATGCCTACATTTACACTATAGCATAAGACAAGCCCTTACTGTCTTTATTGTGCAGCTGTTGGCTTCACCAAATAACTGATAAACTGAGTAGTCTGACTGGAACTGTTTCCCTGTTGAGTATAGGCTACTGTGTATGTGAACAGTTTTGCAAAGTAAAGCATATTATCATTTGATACAACTTTGGACTAGAGTTTCTAAAGTCACCCCCCCTCTCTCTCCCTAACTCTCCTGAAATCAATTTTGCTGAATCACTGCCCAAAATGGGCTTCTGGTTTTGGGAAGGAATGAAAAAAGGCAGCAATCTCTCCTTCTCTCTCTCTTTCCTTTCCTCCCTTTCTCTCATTTTCTTGTATCTCTGCAGACCGGTCCTCTTCTCACTCCTTCTTTCACAGTTTCGAATGCTCTCTCCACTTCCAAGGTAAAAGATACAATAAAGAACATAAAACTCAGACCCAGTGAGACTGCGGGCAAAATTATTTTCCTCAGAAAAGCATGCTCAAAAAATAAGGAAGAAAATAAAATTAATTTAAAAAAACGCAACAAAAACAATTGTAAAATTCCATGTTTTGTTGTTTTTTTTAAACAATATAAAAAATGTATAAATGTGTGGAGACACCAGAAAAAGTGTAATTAGCGTCCAAACCTCTCAGTAGGTGGACCAGTGTGTATGAAAACTGAGCTGACTTTGTAACTGCACTGTAAAACAACATGTGTCTATTAAAGTTTTCTCCCCCAAAGGCATGTAGCAAGCTGTGTAAAACCACATAATTAGAGCATAATAATGTATACTTAATTCACTCTCATCAATAGAAAAAGTCATTTTGTACGAATTCAGACACTAACACCAGCCTTTAGCAAAAAAAAAACATCCCCAGTCTGCTCTGACTAGTCAACTTCACAAGTTTGAGCAGGTCCCACCTGACTTTCTGTTTCAGCTCTGATATCTGTGTTTACATTAAAGGTCACGGAGAAGGAGCATATAATTAGACAAAGCATTAGGTGCAAGATAAAAATACAATCTGTTATTGTTATAAAGGTGATAACATGGTCTAAAATATAATGAGCACCAATACAAATAAAACTGTTCTTCAATATTCTTTTGCAATAGATTGCTGCCTACAGTAGATGATTAATAGCGTAGAAGATATACCAAAAAAAATGCAAACATATTTGGTTTGCTGGGTACTTTTAGGTGTGAAGTGTTTGCTGTCTGTGTTCTTTTAAAGAAGCATTGTTTTGATTATATGTCTTTTAGTTTTTTTTGCTGAAATGGGCCTGAAATGATTGCCTTTCACCCACAGACAGCTGGGATTGGCTTCAGCAGATCCGTGACCACAAACAGGAAGAAGCAGGTATAGACGGATGGATGTTTTATTTTATTTTTGTTTCCGCAAAATAGACTTGCATTTCATATCTAAGATGCATACGTTTTGAATGAAACATAATGAAACAGTTGAAGTCTTGCCATGGCTTTAATATCAAATGGCCTTTTGATTTTGCGGTACTTTAATCAAAGACTGATTTCAGTCCTATAGCTGAGAAAGTGGAAACTCTGCAAAATAAATGTCTTGTAGTCATAGGCAAAAAAAAAAAAAAAAAGAGAAAATGTTTATGTTGTTCGGTATACAAGAGAATATTGTCACCTTCCCTGCAGACTAACTGTACTTAGCAAAGTTATGGACCCTTTTTGGATCTATATTTGACTTTGGTCATCAATAACCCTGAGAGCCAACTTGAGCACATTAATAACAAGCACTTTGCCCACAAAAAGAGACAAGAGGGATGGTCATGGCATCCAGGTGACATTGACAGAGTAGCCGGCATGTGACCAACATCGAGGCCACGATCAACAACCATTTCTGTCAGTGGGAGTGCATCTCTTAGGCTGCATTAAAGCATAGCACATGGAAGAAAAATAGTTTTACTCAATTGATGGTGGTGGATTATACAAAGTTATTAAAATAGCAGTTGCTTAATGAGAAAATCTGTTTTTCTCCAAAATCTGCTCAGTCGACTAATCAAATGACTTACAACTCTTAAAGAACTGTGATCATTCAACGATGTATTTAAATTAAAAATATAAAATGGGAACAAACAAAAACTCCTTGTTTTGTGTTCTCTAGAAAATATTTGACCAGGAATCAGTTAGAGAGGGTGAGGCTTAACATTATAGCCAAGGACATCCTTAAGACTGAAACTATGGAGGTCCAACATATGACCTCTTTGTCCAAGGACAAAGAGGTCACATCAACACCAACAAAACAGAATCAAATTTCCTGTCCAAGCGTGCTCAAATGTAGGGGTCAGGGAGGTGTAAACTGTCACATACACTGTCATGTTTTCACCTACAGTGGAAATAGCTGTGACTGTGTTTGATGTTTCAAAGTCTCTACTGAAGTTGCCACATAAAGAGCATAATTGGAGTTTATTAAGTTTGATTGAGGAATTATTTTGCAATTGATGGTCTGATTGTACCGGATAAATGCAAGGTACAGGGTTTACTTTTTTTTTTTTTCAAATTAGTCAGCTGTTTATACACAGTTGCATTTTCAATTGCTCTTTAATTTCCTTCAGCTCCACAGGGCACGCGAGCACATTTCCATGCAACAACCGGCATACTTGTGTGTAGCAGCCGTGTTTGATCGGCTTCATCCTCACAAAGTCTTTTCATAATCCAGTGGAGTGTTATGATGTTTGTACAAGTTAAAAACAAAAAATGAATTAACAAGCTCTACGAGGAGAAAACTTCCTCCACCCTCTGTAATGTTTGGGGACGCTTTTGGTGGGGCGGGTACTCCCCGCTGGGAACCACTAGATAAAAACACCCTTGTGTGGAAAATAACTGCTTTTAAACAAGCACCCACTGATACATTTTGCAGTTGTATTGCTCCTGTTTATTTATTTGGGACAAGCTGACCCACTGACTTTGAGTCATACAAGCTGTTAGTTGGAACTTTAAAACCTGGCCCTGATTGATCCGGTTCCTCTCCAGTAGAAACCCTACAGAGGTTTATATTCTGCACTTTGATTAATTCTATAACATTCAATTCATCAGTGGCAATGCACTGCAGCTCCAACCAGATTAAAGGCCCACATAGACTACTTTCCCTTTCCACTTGCCCTCCTGTTCATACAAATTAACATAGATCAAGTGGGCTGTTTGTGCTCCAGCAAGGCTTTGATCATCTCTGCCAGCGCATATAGAGCCATCACAAAGTACAAATGTACAGTTTCTCCTCATGCAAGGGCAGAACTCTGCTGCATGACTCTGACCTTGTTTAAACTATGTCGTGACATCCGGAAAGCAACGTCATTGCCACTAAAACTCATTCTGGTCTGACTAGCTTTCATTTATCTTAATGGACTGCTTAAAATAGCAGAGTCAGACGAAATGTTTAATCCTAAATTTACATGAGATGACTGACTGAAAATTGAAAAAGCGACTAACACTTACCGTCATTCCTGGCTGTTCAACCTATCACTGAGCGTTTAACAACAAATACAGCTTTTTAAAAATGTTTAAGGGGCATTGTTGTATGATAACCATCCTACAAGAGCATTTAAAATGAGATCAGGTGTATTTTATGAGAATCTACAGATTTGCATGTGCTTGGTATTTCGGTGCATTGAGCTGTAATTATAATTTTATGATAAATCAGCATTGCTAACTATTAAACATTAGGGCCCCTGCTAATTGTTAATACCCTGTGTTATTTCATAATGACAGAGTCATTTTGAAGATATGAAAGTGTAGACCTACTCATTAAAGACGAGATCGGGGGCAAAGTAGAGCATCTGTCCGTTTGTGTGTTTGTAGGAGCGCCAGCTGAGGCAAAAGGAGGACAGACACATCCATGAGTACTGGATCAGGGTGATTTGGTCCTCAATGGGCAGTCCCCGGAAACCTAACACACACAGATACACACGGCGCAGACAGGGATAAGAATGATGAAATGACAACATTGTATTTAAACGAAGTAAATAATTCTCATACACTGATTAATCAGATTTTAACTAAAAAGGAAGAAAAAAAAAAAGCACTGACTCGATTTGTTAACCTTGCAACTTTTGCTTGTTTACCAAAGCCCTTATTTCATGTGCCATTTATCTTTACTAAGGTGTGCATCCCGTGCCAGGTTTTGTCTTGAAACGATAACATTGACAAGTATTCACTCGGTCTTGCTTTATGTAAATCCCACTAGGCCTCGGGTTATTGGCGTGTTTTCTGTGAAGCTCCCAAAATAGAGTCAAATAGGAAACTTGCCAAACTCTCAATCAAACTCTGGAAAGAACATCCTCTTCATGCAAACAGAGGCCAACTGGGGACACACAAGTGACTTATCAAAGCGTGCCAACTATTTTTGTAGATATACATGTCAGGCTGCCAGACAAAAGTCATTTTATGAAGTAATATGTGTGGAAAAGGTATGTCAAACATCTGGCTTAAAAGTCTTAGGGGATTTTTGTGTAAACTATTGAATCCAACATGATTAATGGTGGATTTCTTTAAAGCGGTTTAGTGTAAACATCAGAAAAGTATGCCAAAAGAGTAACGTATGACTTTCCTTGAACATATAGTTGGTATTGACTTTGCTGGTCCATGCTGCCCTTCGTGTTAGCCCTGCCACATCCAAATGGAAACTGAATGCAGGTGGTGGCATATCTGAAAGTCGAAGGTACTTATTTTGACCCTTCTGTCTGGTTTCTATTTATACGTCCGGATGTGGCAAGCAGACACCAGGGCAGTATCAAATATTTGCAATACAGCAAATTAAACGGCCTCAAAGAGCTACCTGTGAGGCACCTTTCAATAAGTCTACTACTGACTGGCATTAAGGGGGAAACTTGTTTCTCCCTTTTCAAACACTATTTTCTCTCTTTGATGCTGTTTATACATAAAAATTAATGAGATGTATCGTCTGTCAAATTTAACATCTGACAACACTGATGTAAATTGATTCATTCTGGAATTCTTAATCTGTTTAATCGCAAAATAGGATTCATTTCTTAATCTAGTTGAGACTTTGAAGAATAAATTCCAGGCTTAAAATTAAAAGTGTGTACCCCGACAAAACTATCAGAGCTGCATTCTAAAAAGATCAAGAATTAAAATATAGATTATATTTTCTAACACTCAGCATATTACTTGATAGTTTTATAAATAACACTGACTTTTAATTGCATGCCAACAGTAAAGTGATAATACAGCATAACATTATAAATGTTTAAAAATGAACAACCTTTACATTTCATTGCAATAGATGTATAAAATTATCTGGAGCTGTTTATTGAGTTTTAAAAGCAAATCCTTTGAAAGACAACATAATATATAATACTACAACTGCATCTGTTACAAAGAGCCTTAAAAAAAACAAAACAAAAAAAAACGTTTTTCTCCTTTGCAAAAAATGTCTCGGGCACCTTTTTTTTTTATCTCTTCTTCAACTGCTCCACATAAACAGCACTTAAGCTTAAGCCCACTGCTCTGATGGTCACTAACCTGGAAGTACTTTGGCCCACTTCACCATGCGTACCATCTGCTTTCCAGCCAGGCGGTTAAGACTGGACAGCAAGTGGTCAGTCGTGTCAGGCTGTGTGTTGTCATAGCTAGAGTACACCTCCTCAGGCTCAATCAGCTCCAACACGCTGCAGATGGAGGGTGACAGAAAAGGTGTGACCACCCCGGGCCCGTGGGGCACCAGGGCACTGGCAGCGTTGGCATTCAGCTCCTTCTCCGAGGATAGGTAACCTCCTCCAACGCCACCTGTGGCAATCTGGCTATCTTTAGAGCTCTGCAGGTCCTCGCTGACTCCCTTCAGCTTCAACTTCTTGGACTTTCGTGCTGCAGGAAACAAAAATAAAAATCCCTTTTTTAATACTGTTGGGTTTTTACTTTCATATATGTAATCTATGATAACAGTTGCAAGCATTTAGTTCTGCTGTTGTTAAATATTTCATATCTAAAAAAGGTGCTGCAAAAGCATTTTTTCATATTTGTAAAGCAGCAGCATTTACTGACACTGTGTAAATACTGATTGCTAATTTTAGTTCACTAAAATATGACGGAATTGTCTTACAATCCCGTTTATCACAAAGTGTAACATTTTGCTTTAAAGGCCAATAAATAAAATTGAGACTGACATTGAAAGTAAACTTACAGACATCATTAAACAACAACCTGCCAACTCAAGCAAGCCAGGAAGAGAAACGCGAGATAGGACAGGGTGAGTACATTTCAAAGTAAAGGAGTTTCATTTCGTAATTTCGCTCAGGTTTTCCTGTATCACAATGTTGGATTCATTTTAACGCTTGGTTGATCACCATGGTAATGTGCTTCAACAAAGTTATCCATGTAATCAGGCACGCTTCTGACAATTCATTATTCCGTCTTTTTAATCCCAAGAAAAAGATTCTGCATTAAATAAACATGACTTCATGCTGTTCCATTATAGATTTTATATTACACAAGGTTAGTTAGCATCCCAAACAGATTTAAAGATGTTGGCTTTAAAAAAATCTGCATACCATGTGTTCAGCACATTTTTCAGATATATGGATGTTGTTAATGCCTGTACTTTTTCTGGACAAGTTGATAAAACAACCATCTTCAAATATCAATTCCAGTAAAATTTTGTTTACGAGCAGAAATATTACTCACTATCTCAATTTTTTGATCATGTAATTTGGCCTTATGACAATAGGAAAAAGTATCTCAACTATTTCTGATTTTAAAGTGATTTCAACTCATAGCTCAAATATCCTACAGTTATTAACAAAAACATAACAAATAAATGACCCTTTTTTATAATGTTCTGTTTATTTCTGAAATTATTTTAATTTCTTTGCCATTCCTTCAACTAATTAGTTTTTTCATAACCTTATTTTTTCCATCTTTAAAAACATTTTTTTTATGTTATATTCTGTTCAGTACTATAGAAAACTGTAAGGGGGAAAAAAAGACCAATCGGATCGTGAAATAACCATGCTGGACCACCCTGCAATCCTCTCCAAGAAAAGAACAGAGGCATCTTCTTATTTTATTGTCCTTATGTGATTAAATATTAGAATTATCAGTCTTAAATAACAGGAAATGTTCCATTATTTAGCTTCACTTTTCACTCTTTCATTTCAAACCATAATTAGTTGGAAACTGATAATGTTACCCCTAATCAGCAAATCTGGCTCTTTCGCGTGAAGATGTTTGCAGCCAGAGTTAAATAAAATCTGCTCATCGCCAGCCCCATGTAGTTATCCTGTTGAACCAAAGTTAGGACCGGTGACATACAGCAAACGGTTTTACAGTTGTTTGCTGTTACTTTAGAGCTGAACCTAGTGTCCATTTGAGGGCAATGGCAGTGTTTATCATGGTTGACTGTTAATGTTGTGCCAACTCCCAAAGATGCACCTTTACACCACCATTTCACCCATTTCAGAGTTTTTCAGTCAGGGTTCAGAATACTTTATAGCACAGAAACAGCGCTAGTTACAGTTTTTAACAACCTTATGGTCTTAGATAATGGATTAGTGTCCATTGATACCATAAATGGCAGCATTTTACTGAACAGGTTTGAGCATGTTATCAGGATTAAAGAGACAACACTAGGCTAGTTTAAATCATATCTATGTGACAGATTCCAGTTTGTTCATGTTAGTGAAATTTCTTCTGCACAGAAGAGGGTCTGTAACGGTGTCCCACAGGGCTCAGTGCTAGGGCCAATCCCAACAGTTTACACATGCAACCCTTGGGGAATATTATTCAAAACCACAGCATCAATTTCCATTGCAATGCCGATGATATGCAGCTGTATTTGTGTATGAACTTAGATGAAACAGAACCATTAGCTAAACTTCTGGCATGTTTCAAGGACATTAAGGCCCGGTTGTCCACAAACATGTTGCTCTTAAATTCCAGTAAAATTGAGGTTATTGTTTTTGGTCCCAAACACCTCAGGAATGGATTAACCTATTTTGCCCGGCAAATTACAACTGTGTGAAACCTTGGAGTTATTTTTGATCAGGATTTGTCTTTCAAACAGCATATTAATCAGGTTTGTAAGACATACTTTTTTCACCTCTGCAAGACTGACAGGATTAAGAGCCTCCTGTCCCGGAGTGATGCTGAAAAACGAATCCACACATTTTCAATTCAATTCAATTTCATTTATATAGTGTATATTACAATACAAGTTGTCTCTAGGGGCTTCCCAGGGCTCTATGCTGATGTGCAATCTGTGTGTTTACCTCCACCTCGTCAATATATATATGACTCTGTAAGATATCTACGAACATGCTGACCTGCAGTCCGATCCTCTGACCACATAAATGTCTGCTGTCCAATCCTGTTTATATTGCTGTCTCTGTAGTACACCAACTGTATCAGTCATAATATGACTTCATAAAACTCTTATTGTAGTTCTCCAGCTAATGGATAATTGCTACAAATATATTCTGCCTTACACATATATTTGTGCTTATCCTCTTTGTCTTATCTCCCTTCTCTTTTCCTGCTCTAACCGGCCGGCTGTTGGCAGGAGGGTCCCCCTCATGAGCCAGGTCCTGTTCAAGGTTTCTTCCCTCTTAAAGGGGGGTTCTTCCCTGCCACTGTTTGGCTTAAAGCTTTTTCTCCCACCAGGGGAGTTCTTTCTTTTACTTGCCATTGTTTATTTTAATATTTGCTTGGGATGCCATGGGTCTCTGAAAAGTGATTAGAGACATTTCCGATTGTAATAGACGTTATGTAACCAAAACTGAACTGACTTGAATTGAATTAGATCATCAGTGGTACTGGTACTTTGGCCTAAACAAACATACTGTTGGCACTCTGTTCTTAGCTTGAGAGTAATGCATCCTTTTTATATTTTTGGTCGTCTAAAACATATAGAACCACTTAAAACTGTGGAAATATCTGTCATAAATTCACACTGCCAGGGTTTTTACGTACAGACCACTGGCCACTAAACACATAATGTTCTGAACTTGTCCACTTGAAGACGGAAGCACATTTACTGTGCTTTGTTGTACTACTGCACATTAAAGCCAGCAATGGCTTGCTACTCCTAATGGGACCATTTGTAAACATATGCTGCAGCCAAATCCAAGGCTGAAACGGATGCAGGCCGGAAAAAGTTAAAGAAAATGCTTCTTTGGGATTAATATTCCAGACCAAGACCCATTTATTAGATTATGTTTTGACCTGATCTGTGATAAACATTTTCTCACATGTATAATGTAGAAAACTGCAAACCTTGAAAACTATTTTTACTAATTGATGACTTAAAAGTTAGAAATATTCAGAATTGATCATTTCAAGCACCAAAAATGTTATGTGAGTGGTTAGATAGCCTAGAAATCTCTAAAAATACGTAGTAATAATTTCAAGGTTTGCCTCATTCTTCTTTATTTTCCCTACGCTCACATGAGCACAGGGTCCTTAGCCTTTTTGCGCAGCAGTTTTAATGGACGTTCGTCAGCATAACTCCACGCTGTAGTTCTCGACACAGATTTCTCAAAGTAGTTTGAACACAGGACTCCAGATTAGGCTTGCACACCTTTATATAATGACATTCTTTCAGATTTCATCATGTATTTTAATTATTTTACACTA
This sequence comes from Cololabis saira, assembly GCF_033807715.1. Taxonomy (NCBI): domain Eukaryota; kingdom Metazoa; phylum Chordata; class Actinopteri; order Beloniformes; family Belonidae; genus Cololabis; species Cololabis saira. The sequence continues at coordinate 23,096,107 of NC_084587.1, forward strand.
TTGAAGGGAGAAATATGTGAATCCCTTTCAATATTTGATGAACACTGTTTTAAATAATCAGCTCAGTGATTTTCTCACTGCACCACCTCTACAGTGGTAGGTTTCACTGTTTTGGATGGTGCAAAATCAAAATAATCTTTATGCAAGTACATTCCTAAATACATTTAGTAATCATTGGTGGGTCATTTGAGACTTTACATTGTGTGCTGAAAACCCTGGGATGTATGTTAACCAATGAAAAGAAGTTGTGGAGCAATATCATCTCTTCTTTTTCCTATTTGAGGCACGCGTATGCTCTAAACTGCTGCAGATGCATTAAGGATATTATTCGTAGATATACTTTATAAATGCAAACATTCTAGGGCTCAGCAGCTCTGGGTCTCTTGTGACCACAGCTAGATCTGCTTTTTCCATATATATCACGTTGTGCAAGCAGAGTGAAACAAGCTTAAGTGCAGCTTCACAGACATGTGAGTGGGCAAATTTGAAATGAAGGGGTGACACCTCACCTCCAAGATTCATCCCAGCCTGGAGACACTTCCGTACACGGCATGCTGGACAGTTTTTTCTTCGAATTTTATCAATGATACAGTCATTTCTCCCAGCACACAGGTAGTTGTGCTGACCTAAAGGAAAATGAGACACAACATTTGTCAGAGGTGGTTGCACATCCTTTACTGTTTGACTTCAGACAATAATGAGATTTAAAAGGTAAAACAAGGAGATAAGAGCTGCAAATGTCAGATATTTCATGATTATTGGGGAAAAATGCTCTCCCTTTCCACATTCTATGACCACTAGTGTATAATAAAGTTAGTAGCATGAGGGCTTTGGTGGAACGAGGACACTGGCTGCAGCTCCGCTCTTCCTGACAGTGATGCTAACATGGTGAGAATCCCTCCTGCCTCCTGCCTAGCCCTCAGCTAAACCCAATGATCTCCCATTTCAGAGAGCTTCCTTCCGCTCCACTAGCTCTTCACTGTACAGCTCCCCTTCTCGTCCTCCTCCTCCTCTTCCCCCTCCACTCTTCTCCTTCTCCACGACTGTGTCTCCATCCCTCTCTTTCCACACGTCCACCAGCCTCTGAGCACCGTACGCCCACACACAGACAGGCTCATGCTCATGTACACATACAGTAATTCACTCTCTTGCTCTCATATGCACACATGCATGAGGGCACACACACATGCCGGGCTATTTGGGGAAAAAAAAGAACATTGAATCTGTTTCCACTAGATAATTCACATACATATCCACAACAGAACACAGATGGAGCGTCACAGTGAGGCGGTGTGACCCTGATGACCCTAATGTACGGCTTACTTTCCTTAGGGCTGAGGTCTGTGTGTGTGCATACGACATGCAGATGTTTGCACATTAGTGAATATTAATGCATGCTTGTTTCATGATGTTTGCTCCTTAACTCATACAATTCCTGGCACTGTCTCCATGTCAGTTTTTTAGGTCCATGCTTGAAGGTTTGTTTGTGTTTCCATGCAGATCCCCCCGCCCCCCGAAAAAAGGGAAATAAAGTAGGTTCTGCGCAATATCTGCGTTGCATCTACGGAACAGAATTCATATCTGTGTGGAGGACTGAGCAGAAGTTGTTTTCTGAGCGAGCAGGAGTAGTGCACAGTGTGTCTGTCTGGCTGCTGCCAAAAGCCAAGAAACCGAGCTGCAGGAGGAGAGGCAGCAGCTGTAGCCCCACCACTATTTCTGGCTAAATCACATGACCGTTACATAAGCCCATTTTTCTTGCTCTAAAAAACAGTAAACTGCGACACAGGAAACACAATGCAGCCACCCCCCCCACCCCCCACAGCGTGCACACACATGCATATGCAACACAAACACCACACACACACACACACACACACACACACACACACACACACACACACACACACACACACACACACACACACACACACACTTGTGCTCGGATAGGCCAGACCAAATGGCAATTCAGAAAAGTCTGGAGCTTTGCTGTCAACTGCTTTGCACATTCTCATGAATCTTGTTAATTATTGTCAGAGTGAAATACACTTTATGAAACAGACAAAGTGATGTGCATGTGATGGGGGAGAAAGTGTGTGTGTGTAATTTGTTTATTTATGCACTGTGTTTGCACACATTCACAGGGCATGTTTACCTCTGAATATATGCATTCGCTTATCAACTTAGCAAGTGTCAGGCTTACTGATAAATGTCACTTATTAAGTCCTGTGTCGACCCCCCCTCCCAAAAAAAAAAAACAATAAATCTATATATATATATATATATATATATATATATATATATATATATATATATATATATATATATATATATATATATATATATATATATTTCATAACTTATGATAGGGGTTGTTTTGTTGATTGGTATTTTTGATGCGCAGATTCTAAAATATGATCACAGTTTTTTTCTTTTTTGTCTAAAAACATTGGATAAAGCCAAACATAGTATTCCTGAGATGCTGCAGAAAATCCTAGATCTTTGTAGGAACTGTGCTGGAGTGTAACTGTACACAGAAGCACCAGGACTTCTTTACAGGAGTTCCTCACATCTACTTTTAGCCAATGATCTCACAATCTGGCAACGACCTGTCGAGTGATCTCTATTGTCCGTCAGCCTCAGTGTACATCAGCTACGAGAACATTCATGTGAAAAGGAAATACCATTTCCCACGGAGACCTCACTTTAACAAAAGTCTGGACCGCAGTCCTTCAGTCACTGGGACAGATACAATACATCTGCTTTCAAAAAATAACAAGGCGGCCTTAACCTGACATGTGTAAACAGCCACTGCAACAAATGGTCAGATGTCCGTTTGTGAAACTAGCCTCTCAAATACAGCAGCTGACCCACAATAATGACTCTTCAGTGACTCTGACTGGCATTTGGCAGCGGGTGCGATGCACTTACTGTAGTTACACGCTGGCAGCCCTGACCTGAGATAGCATATATTTAAGAGATGTGATCATGAACTATTGCCATTTGATTGTCCAGTAGCATTTGACATATAATGTCAGCATCAATGTAGTTCAGAAGGATGCAAATCTGCTGCTTCACTTCTTTGGATAACACACAAACTGCTTTGTTGGATCAAGTTCTGGACGATTATGTTTCCCTGTCAGGATCATTACAAACAGATACTTCAGAAGTTAACATAGAGTGCATTTTGTTTGGTAATGTCTTCTCTCCTATAAGTTTGCAAAGATATTTCCCTTCTCATCCACTTGCTCTGCACATAATGCCTCCAGTCATCTTTCAAGTCTAAGTGCAATACGTGAAAATTTGCTATATAAAAAGATGCTATCTGCAATATTCATGAAAGAAGTTGTCTCATATACACCTATGTTGAAAAAAACAACTTTTTTTTTCTTTTTATATTTAATAAATCCTAAAGGGAGGGCAAGTGCAACCATATTTCTTCCAATACCTTCACAAGAGAACTGTGTATATGGTCAAAACAAAGCAACTGATTTTGTAGCACATCATAATGTTATGTCATGACATTGTGCTCATACTGTATCTTTAAAAAGAAAATACAAAAAAACAGACCAATCACCGGATAAGACACTGATAAAGCCCATCAGATTGGCACGGCTTATTTGGTTGAACACAGGAGGTGTAGCCCATGTTGATGTCAAAGAACAAAGGTATCACCAGGGAGCAGGAAGAGATGGAGATCAGATTATAGCCGCTGGGGAGGCATGCAGGTCAACCCAGGCCAGAGGAACTGACGGCATAGAGGAAGTAGTGTGAGTTATGTCATCACCCGTGCATCAATCATGTGGTGTATGTTTTACTGTTGTAAAAGTTTTAACAGGTAGGGAAAATGCTGGACACTGCAGCGTTACCTCGACAAGTCACATATTCTGTCAGTAAGTAGAATATAAGCTGCACCGTCAGTAACAACCTACCAGATTCATTTATCATGAAGAGATGGAAAACATCTGCCTTTCCAGCATTAACTCTTTCATTTCTAGTATAACATCTTGCACAGTTGGGGCAAAGATGGGTGCAAAGAAAACCCCAGTTTATCACTTTAGCAAATGTAAAGCAAGGAATGCAACAAGGACTAATCACTTTTTCTGACAACACTGAAGTGACTACCAAGTCAAAAACCAATATAAAACTTGAACTTGTCACTTTTCCTTGGGTCCACAGACATCTAAAAACATGTCCTCCGGTAAGCAGTTCAAATTTGGACGGTTCAGAAGATATCATATTAAAATACAATATCAGCCTCCCCATCTTCATCCACACCCAACTTCAACTTCAAAACACGATACACATCCTGACTTGTTTTTTTTTTATTCAACAATTTCTTATATCTTGATAAGTCAATCTGATTTCTTATCGATTTTGATATTGATTCTGATTTTATATTTGTTAATAAAACATCATCAATATAGCTACAGCAGAGAAACCTGCATTTGTTAAGTGCCGGGCATAAAAGCGATTGCTTTTACCATTCAACTCTAAAAACTTCTCCTGCTTATCTCTGAAGGATAAAATGCATAACTCAGTTCTGTAAATGTACCGAGACTGCTTCAAGTATGACCCTTCGCAGCTTTCTCTGATTGAAACACCTCTTAGCGAAACATAAAGCAAAAGAGGAAAAAGAAAACAACGCCCATTTGTTCCTAACAAAACCCTAGAGGACTGGTCCTTCTCCCGCACGTCTGCTGTGTCATGGTCCAAGTTAACTTGAGGCTTTTTCTCTGCACAGCAACATTTTAAGAGGCATTTATGAAAGTAGCTTCCCCGTGCTGTTGTTGTTGCAGCTACTGACGACTGACGGCTCCTGATACGCTGTTCAGCTTTGGCTTGCGCCGTCACTGTTAATGGACTGAAATGTCTCCAGATTCTGTGCATAGTTTATGCCCGGAATATTATGTACTGCTATTGTGCAGATTCGCCAATAAAGTCAACATTACCTGCTCCTGAAGGACTAAATGTTTTATTGATAGTAGTTTTGTACTTAATCCTCAACAAGTCTCTTTTGAAATCACTTATTTGATGTTCCTTTCACTTAACTGCCTGTTTGCTGCCTGAAATGCAAAAATAGATGTGTATTAACAACAAAAAGGAATTTGATGAAAAAAAACCTGTAAAATATCTTGGTTTAATACTGTCTACTAAGAAATAAAAACAAAGCATGTGAAACAATCCCTCTACTACTGATTTGCCGTTGCGTTGTTTATTGCGTGCAGTTTTTGATCAATATCTGATCTGAGGCAAGTTAGAGCTGGGGACTGAACAACCCTGCTAAATAGCTTGTCTCCATCTGTTGTTACATGAGCCTCTTGCACACACACAACCTGAAGCATTTAGGCACCGGGGGGAGGCCTTTACTACTCCCATCGTAGCTGAAAAACATATGATTGGACAATGGAGCTGCCAGTCCAAACAGAGACCGTGCAAGACATGTCCTCAGACAACCTTTTCCACAGGGCCAGAAACAAAGAGGAGGTTCTCAGATTGACTCGACTGCCATGGAAACCATGACTCGGTCAGATTGTAGAACAAAATGAGGCCATGATAAAGTTCACTTATGTTTCAGTTTCGAGTGTAATGTGCTCAGTTCAACGAGAAAACAGCTAAAAGCAGGGGGTCGAGCAGTATTGTGAGGAGTAGACATGCCAAGCCACTGATGACATATGAAGTATAAGCTGGTGCTGAACTCCTGAAATGTGCAACACATGGAGTCGTTTATTGAGTGCAGCTGCCTTGAATCAACAAACTTGTCTTTGGTGGTGTGGATACAGGAGAGAGACACATATGAATGGATTCAAGATAGATGTTTAAATAAATGGAAACGGATGCATGCTGCGTATATATATATATATATATATATATATATATATATATATATATATATATATATATATATATATATATATATATATATATATATATATATATATATATATACGGTGACCACTTAAAGCAATTGACACTACTTGATTAGCGCTCATGCTTGTGGATTTTATAAATATTGTCGTTTCACCATCACACACACATTTACAAACCAATTATACACTGCGGATGCTTAAGAGATCAGCAGGAGTGTAGAGTCGATGTGCAGACCGGAGGAGTCAGTGACTCACCCACCAGTTCCTGGATTAGCGAACTACCTGCTCAATATCCTGATACACAACAGCCCCAAGTACTGAGAAACTCATGGATTTCATTTAATTTGTTGCATGTTTGCAAGAGACAGCTGAGTCAGCGATAGGAATACAATTTCCAAACCTGCGAGCTTCACAGAAACACGGAATTACAATCGTTAAATGTAACAGTAAATATGAGTTGTTTGGCTTTATTCAAGAGGTTTAAAAAAATTGATGGCATTTACTGTTCCATTTTCAAGGCCTCAAACGTGTTTGGACAAGTGACTGAGAAGAAGTTAGCTGGCCATATGGTCCCTTTCCTCATTACTTCGTGATAAGTGAAGCAGGTAGAAGGTCTGGAGTTCACGTCTGATGTTGCGTTGGCATTTAGCAGCTGCTTGACAAGAGCCGCTAATATGAAGTCCAAGGAGGTTTCAATGCGAGTGACACATACTGCAAAAGCAACTCAAGACTTTCTGAAGGCAAAGAAATGAAATATTCTTGAATGGCCAAATCATATATCTGATCTCAACCCAAGAAAGTGTGCTTTTAAGTTCCTGAAGGCAGAGGGGCCTGCGGATAAGCAGCACCTGAAAGCATCTCCGAGGAGGAGACTCCCAGGAGAGGCCCTGGGCTCCAGACTGCAGACAGTCATTGACTGCAAAGGATTTTCATCCAAATATTTAAAACTATGGTTATATTTACATTTTTTTTGTCTTTAATTCCTCCTTAAATGCTATGTTTTTGACAACCTCTTAAAAAAAAAGAAAAAAAGGAAAAGAAAATCAACACTACCTGCCACCACTGCCTTTGAGGATAAATAAAGCAGATTTGAATTTGATTGAACTGAACTGTGTCATTGTCCAAACAAACGTGTATAGACACTTAACTGTCTATACACGCAGTACGTGCATCATTAGTGTGTCAGTGTGAGACCCCCCTTTGCTTTCTTCTAGGTACACTTGTACGTAGTTTTTGAAGGAACTCAGCAGGGAAGATTTTCAAACATCCTACTGTAGATAACTAACCACAACTCTTCAGTGGCCAGGTAGGTTGCCTGGAATCCCTCTGTTCAGAGAACCTCTGACTTTGTCCTCTGCTGAACCCAGATGAAACGATGCTGGTTGGTAAGCAAACACCTTATGTTGAAAACCTTTTAATCTTTGCATCTGCTTAACCGTTTTTGAATACCATCCATCCATCCATCCATCCATCCAACTCCTGAAGGTTGGACCCTCAGCTGGCAGGGCCTTCTGGTCGTGGAATAAAATTAAAGGGAGTGAATATATCCGTCCCTTTGAGTAAGACTGTAAGAGAAAAGACTTGGACAGTAAAAGGCCCCGCTGGCAAAATAAATATTCCAAACAGACGGTCTAAATTTACATAAAAAATGTGAACTTCAAAGAACTGTGCCCAGGTCCAGTTATGTGAAAAAGAAAGAGCCATCTAGGACTGACTTGTCTGATTCGGATAAAGGAGAACAAAATCCTCCACAATCAGAGAATTTCATCTGATTTGTTGATGACTGCAGAATGCTAAACAGCTCTGTAGTAAAGGGCCATGAGCCTGTTAATGGTCTAATGAGCTACAGCCGACTGAAAAGTTGCGTCCCCTGAGGCGGGCTCTGCCAAAAGAAATTAAGCTTGGGCTGGATTATTCCCCTTGTACAGATGCCCACTCTCTGCAGTCTTCTATTATACCTCGCATGCCAAGTCGAACTTTTGTAACACTTTGAGAGAAAAGCGGAGGAGAAGGAGGGGCAAATACTGGGGAGGGGAGGAGTAGAACGTCTCCTCACGTCCTAGCTTACACCTCTCTGACGCTCACTGCTGACACATCACTTTCCATCCCTCTCCTTGTTACTTACTCCCTCCCACGGCTCCTCCTCTCTTTATCTCTCTGTCTGTCTGACTTTTTCTTTGTCCTTCCTCCCCTCCTCCCTTGCTGTATCTGTTTTCACTGTCCTCTGCCTCCCTTCACTTTGCAAAATCCTTCTTGCACTATTTCCATCCTTTGCCTCACTTCTCTTTCCTCTCTCTTTCCATCTCAGCAGCAGCTGTGGAGGGGTCAAGTAAGGCAACGCTCACATGCAGCACTGTTGACATCGCAGCACTGCATGGGTTGCTTTTATAGTTTGCACAGTCGCAGTTGTTTGGCAGGAGGGGATCGAGGTGTACACTGAGTGAAAATCATGTCAAAATTGAAAATGAAGTGGAAATTATAAAAGGGCACAGCATTACACAAAAAGTGCAATCAGTGAGTCATTTCCCGCAGAATATTAGGAGAGACAAATGTGGTTTTAGTGCTATAATTACACAGACGTGAGCGCTGATCGGCGCCTGACCAGGCGAGCACTCTCGCTCAAAGTCAAATCGTGCACATCTTCCTCTAGATCTCTGCCAGGCAGGTTTGAAGCAAGAGCAACGGCATGACTGATTCGATAACCCCAGACACGTAGTCTGGTTTCATGTCTCTGCAACGACAATGTGTAAATATCATGAAATACAGGAGCACTTTGATTAAAATTGAGTGCAATTCCTCCAACGGTCAGGATAAAACCTCCAGGGCTCAATGGCTGGCTAGCGATAGCTGTTTTTTTTCCTTCCTTGCCTGCGATGGGTCTTTAAGAGTGTGTTTTGCATTCAAACACTGATCTAAATGAGTTAGGCCAAGGCCTCAGGCAACGGGCACAACATGAAAAGCACATTATGACGGTGGCTGACTTTCCCCAAGCTAAATATAACATAAAGCGCTGCTGCTGGAGACTTACCTTCTCCTTTTCCTCCTCCCCTCGTTCTGAATTTTGTTCCAGATCTCACACTTCATAAAAGCACTGCTCGATTTTAGTGATTTTAATTATCTTTTGGAAATAAATAAATATGCAGGTTATCGACTGAGATTTAACGGTAGTTAGCTGCATGTATGGCAACATCAATAATTGTTTAGAACCTTTAGAATAAAAATGAGCTACAAGCTGAGAAAAATAAACTGATTTGGTGCTTGCAACGACATGCTTAGCTGAGTGAGCTTCTCAAATTCAACTGAAGGCCACTGGAAGTCAAATTTGGCAAGATGGGGTGAAACTGTGAAATAAATTAGAAAAAGAGAATATCTCTGATAATAAAATCGTACAAAAAATGAAATTTTAGGATTAAAACCGGGGTTGGGTGCAAAATATATATAAAAAACAAACATAAAAAATGAATAAAACATACTTTTTCATATTTTTGTATTTGGACAAAATGTTTCAAAGGGAACACAAGGGCGTTGTGGTTTGGTGGTTCACATTGTTGCTGCAAAGTTTGAAAGTTAATGGTTTAAATCTGGGCTAGGGCTTTTCTGTGTGGAGTCTGCATGTTCTGGTGTTGCATGTGCAGATTGTTGATCCTAAGTTGGCCCTGCGAGCGGCTCCGCAGCCCCCTGACAGCTGGAAGAGGCTCCAGACTCAGTTGGAGATAAGCTTTAAACTAGCATACAACCAAAGCCAGTCTGTTATGTCATGTCGTTGACATCTCAGAGAGCATTTTAGCATTTTTAAACTACAAACTACAAAGCACATTAAGTATTTCGATACAAGATATTATGTAGGCTATATTTCTATCCTTAAATACAAGTATCATAAATGCTTCTTATTTTTGATAAAAAAAATGATGTTACATGGGGGAAAAAATCACAAATATCCAAAGGATATTCATTTTGTCTGTTACCATATGTTTGTGAGGAGAAGGAGCATTCAACAGCATGAGTCACATTGTCTCCTGCTGTGTCTGAAACCCCTTTGGTTTGTTGATGAAACACACTTTTCCTGCAAATTGTCCTTGATAACATGATGTAAAGTTCTTGTAAAGTCTCCGCTTTAATCTCAGAGAAAGTCCAAATGTGCAAAGCAGATTTAGGATGTCATATAGATATGTCAACTGGAGTTTCAACATAGGATGTATTTTTATTTTTATTTTTTATTTTCAGCAACAATAAAATCATGTTAGCCAAAACAATCAAACACATTGTCACAAAAGAAAACAAGTAGGCAAATAAACAAACACCAAGATAGCAGCTTCACACCCAGCTTCTGCTCTTTAATCCAATACTTTTACACAATTTGTTGAGTTTATTCAAAATGCTTTTTTTCTTTTTTTTTTTTTATTCCAAAACCTACTGTGTTAAACTCTCTGGGTTAGCCAAAAAGGTCCTAGCGGACCAAACAGTCTTCTTTAGTGCATGAACATGTGATAACGCTTTACCTTCAACGGCTCTCTTGAAGAAGACTTTGCAGCTTCCACACGTCACAACCCCGTAGTGACACCCTGATGCCTCGTCTCCACAAACCAGACATACCTTGGCCGTAGAGGAAGGTTGTCTCAGCGGCGAGCTGAAAGGACACACACAAACAATTTCAGATTGGACATAAATTAAGCAGGAATTTTCAAAAAGTCAACAACAAATCCAAGCCCGACTGCCACTTCCCTGACTGATGTACATTGTGAAACTCATTTTTACAATCCACTGACAGTAGCAGCACGATGTGGCGAGTCATAAAGATGTCTGCAGAGCAGGGGAGGAGGGCTTTGCAATCCTCTGATTTACAGCTCCACTCGGCTTACAGAGATGACACTGACAGAGTTATAGAGGAGATTATTTAAATTCAATAAGCAGTGAGACAGAGAGCAGGATGTCAAATTGAAGCAGAATGCAAACCACTTGCCCCCTTCTCTAGCATGAAATGTGTGGGGTTCTGGAAAAAGTGTTGAGTGTGGGGGGGGGGGGACGGGACTAAAATAACAAAAACCATGACAGAGGAAAAGTCTGTAAAGTTAAAAAGGCATGAATGGGGCCTGACAAGTGCTTTACTGTGAGTTACATGCCACGTTGTTTCAATCAACAACGAGCAACAGTCGAAGCAACAGAACCGATGACAGTCTGCTCCATTTTCGCCTGATCCAAAGCTTTGTTTACTTTGGCAACATTGACCTCTTTCGCCACTGAATGATTCCAACAATTACATGGCCATTGAAGATCAGGATGAACAGCGTGTCCTTACCAATGCAGCGCTAAATGGGAGAATTAGTTCCTGCAAATGAGACCTGTGGATCATGGTGATGAGTGTCTGACTTAAGGTAATCTATTATAAAATAAGGCAGTAAGAGGAAGATAGCCAAAGCGCTTTGCTACTGAGCTTAAGGAAATGCAAAAAAACTTGAAACGGCCATTTTCACCAACAAAGAGTAAGTCACCTTTTGGTTCACAACCTACATATATGTTTTTGTTTTGCAGTTAGATCCCAAGAAGTTGGGCAATGTAGAAACCTACAAAAGTGGAGCACCTCCAGCACAAGCTAAGCAACGCCATCAGTGGACATCTTTTAATTAGAAGGAGAAGGAAATGGTTGGCTGCGTATACTGCTCCAATAATCTCGCATCAAGGGTGCCATGTCCACTAATCCACATAAAATCATTGATGATTTCACGAGCCGAACGGTCCCTCTGATGATGCTTTCAGACACAAAACTAACAGTCTCATTGGAACTAAACAGGACCCTTCAGTACCACAGAAGGCTGGCTGCTCCCATCAACCATCTCTTCTGATTATTGTCCACACGGCTCACAGAGCCGACCAAGTCCTGACTGATGTGGAACTTCTCATATCAAAGATTGTCCAATTTTTTTGCTCAATGCTCTCCGTTGTTTGCATCAGAATCTTCCAACGGGTCGGCGACGCATTCCCACAGTAGCTGCATGTGATTCTCTCACCCACCGCTACATCAGTGATGAGCGGTTTTCTATTTATTCATTATTTATTTGCTTCTTTAGATGCCTCTTTTGTGGAGTGTTTCAACAATTATATGAAATGTGATAACAATAGTTATTATTTTCTATTATTTGTAATGGTTTAAACTGTTCAGGAATCACTGTCTTCCAAGTAAAGATTACTGCAGAAATTTCCGTTGAGTTCATCGTCAGTCTCGTGAAAAAATGTAATATAGTAAACAAAAAGTTTATTATATCATTGTGTCTTTAAGACCATGCAGTGTGAACAAAAATACAATCGTAAAATCTAAGATGCACAAATGTGGTTAAAAGTAAAACCAAAATAAAGAAAGTTGATACTTGATAAATATTGGCAGCCAGATGTAAGAGGGAATTTCCAGGGCGAAATGACTTGCTTTTATTGGTTGGAAGATCAAGCGTGCTCGGGGGATGAGGTCACATGCGAGTAAAAGATTATATTTAGAGGACGATACTTATTTATGCAACTTATGAGCGGCAAATAAAATCTCTCAAAATAATCATCACAAGTAATATAATAAAACATTTTTCTCATGGGCTGAAAGTTTAGTGCAATTCATCCATACATGTGTAGATACAGTATAATCGTTGATAAAGGATGCCCCGTCATGCACGCTCACACAACACAAACAAAGAGCACAACATGTAGCTGGGAACAAAGAGAGAACACCTTGTATCAAAACATTAAAAGTGGCCTCAGCTTCCCCTTCTTTTCTGTGCTAATTACCTCCCTTCCATCTCAATCAATAACACGCAAGGTGATTGTCTGCTTAACATTCTCCGTACATCCTTCATCAAACCAGCTGCCAAGCTCTCTCTCCTCCTTCTGTCTCCATCTCTCTCCCCTGCACACAGATTTCCTCCAGGGGACTATCTGGAAAGGGGTACAGCAACAGCACACTCAGATACAATCAGGACCGCTGATCTAATTCCCACTTGTCCATCTACACACACATTCAATTTGTTAGACGCTCAGAGGAGTCTCAGGTGAGGTGTTTTTTCTGACTCGATCTTCCTGGCACACGGCCTTGCGGTTTCATCCCGAAGCGAGAGTGTGGATGTGTGCAGATCCAGTCCATGTCAAACTGTGTTTTTCCGCATGTTAATGCTCTGGATGCTCCCCATACGTTTGGCCTTTTCACAACATCACAAAGGAGTGTTAAGATGCAGAAAACGTGAGCCAAGAGAAACAGCCCCGGAAAGTTTTACAGCCAAGAACAACACGAGCTGGGAATGAGAGGTCCCTTTAAAGTACACCTCTAAAAACGAACCGCTGGTCAGCCCTTTAATAGTGGCGCACACTGAAACCTCGCTGCTATGTGTGAGCATGCCTGCCTGCTGGTCAACCAGCAAGGTGACTTCCCCTCCCTCAGAGAAGTATATAGGTCATTCGCTCTGTTTATGAAACCGGAGCAGACAGGCCGCGCTGCAGTGACTGTGCACCAGCAACAGCTGCCCAAACCTCAGCACGAGCAGCCAGCCATTCCCAAATCAGGCTTTCTCAGCAAGATGAATAAGCTTGTGGGAGTTTTAGTGGATACAGAAATGAGATTAAACACAGGACTGGGACGTTGCACTTTGACCAGCAGGCTTGCGCAAATTAATTGCTTGTCATTTCATATTCTGATGTTAAGATTTATGTACGTTCCAGTGAAAATTTAAGACATAATGGAGAACTGGAAGTGACATTTGGTTAAAGGCAGCTGTTCAGACTGATAGATCCTGCAGCCTGGTTTCACTTGTACTAATTCTGAAAACACAAAAAACCCAGAAAGCTGATGCAAATTAAGCGGGCATAACGCTGACTCATTACAGATGTTATTTTGGGAGGGGATTTTACTTTACATACTTCTAAAATATCTGTAAAATTGTGTCAAACATGATTATGCAGCCCCGCCCCCCCCCAAAAAAAAGAAGAAAAAAAAGTCCTGCACTCGTGTTTAAGCCACTTCTGTGAAGTGGGTCAGTAACTTCTTTTTTCTTGACCCCTGTCTACTCTATTTCTGCGTACAGTCTCCAACTCACTCAATGGGACTGACTGCACAGATCAAAGGTCTCATTCTTTGCTCCAGTTGCTTTTTTTTTTTCTCTTCCGACAGAAACCCCGGGGCAGCAGTTTTATTGTTTTCAGTATCCTTTCATCTTTAAAGATAACACAGTGAGCTAAAAACTGATTTAGTTACTGTTAATTTCCCACGAGGGCATGGATGAGTGTCAGTACACAGGGACTGTTTATCCACCAAAATATACCTATATACAGAGGATGGTATTGCCTACTAATTCTTGTTGCTCCTTTCATCACTCGTTCGCTTCAGGAAGATGATCCTGAACAGCAACAACAAAAAAAGTCTTAGTTTAAAGGCAAGCAAATGTGTGAAGGACCAAAACATCAGACAGATGTTTGGGCTCAAACTACTCTCATGCTTTTCTACGAGTAATTCAGATGTCACACTGGGAGCATTCCTCGAATGGTTTTAATATCTCCGCTCTCTCACTCAGCTGCGGGAGGAAATCTCAATCACCAAGAGCCAATACCAAAGAGTTTTCTGTCCTTTTGCTTTTTTTCTCTAACTTGATATTGGTTTTATAAACTGCACTAAACATAAACCAGTCTGTGTGGATGACAAGAAAAATGGCTCCAGTCATCTGAGCGAGGCATAACAAGAACAATTAGTGTCTGTGGGAACTGAGGAGTCGAAGAAAACTGACAAAGTGGAAGATACAAAGGAAGTCCAGTTATTAATGCTTTATCAAGATAACCTCATTATGGGTGAATAATTAGGCATGGCATGACTGCATTAGGGATGACAACTAGTTGTCATAGTTGAAAATGAACCCTGCAACCCATATAAGTACATTAGCATGGCAGTGACAGTAAACAAGCTGCCGGACCACATAGAGAAGTCTGTTGTGCAGCAAAACAATGTCCTCATCATGCATGTAACACTGCCTGACACACACGTGCAAACACACGCTCAGTACTTTGTTTGCACTGCTGCGGAGCCAGCCGCCCACTGTAAAGATAAATCTGCGTGTGTGCGTTGCAGCAGACACACTGACTTACTCACTGTAGAGGCTGTTATCACGGGGATAGTTCAGATTAAGTGCCACGGCCTCCCTGAACCTGCCCTTCGTGAAAGAGATGCATACTTGACTCTGACAACAAAAAAAACCCATACACGCCGCATCCACGGTACAGTACCCCTCTACAGTCTGGCCTGCAGTTTTTATGTAATGCATGCTCTGGCACGCTGAAAAACCTTATGCCAGATTGTTTCAAAGACTATTTACGTAACACGCAAACTCGGCGCGTTGGAAAGGTAAAGGTATATTAGTTGGAAAGAGGACAGAATAGCTTACATAACCATGAGCAGACAGTATAAACATTAGGCTGACACCCACTCACCGCCTCTTAAAGGGAGAGAGGTCTTATGGGTAGCGCTGAGAGCCACTAGGGATTTATTTTTCCTAGTGAAGGTGACCCTGGCAATGGTCAGAGTACCTGAGCATACAGAAATATGAGATTTCCTCTTTGCCCGGCTTGTGTTTCGTACATGTTAGGGGTACATTCTTATCTACGCTGGACGACTGTTGCTGTAAAAATATTTTCTATCAAGCGTTGCACATGATGTGATTCACGCACTTCAAAATGTAGCTTGCCTTTTCTTTGTTAAGATTCAAACTACATGGCAACTGCATCTACTCTACCATTCAACTGAATATATTTCACACAGATACAGGAAATCTGCTCTCCGGGCTGCAACCACGCTCCTAACCTCCGACAGCGGTGTTGTCATTGTCCCTCCAACGCTTCCACCTACAAACTTTAAATGACCTTCCTCATAATAGAAAATCCTGATTACCCTTCCCCTACATACCCACTGCTTGGACTGTAAACAAAGAAATGAGACAAGTCTCAGAAATGCGCACATGCTCAGCCCTCTAGTGAGGGCGGATGTGGACTATCACTCTGATCTATACAGTCTTCAGCTTGTGCCCAACATGTCTGAAGCTGTAAGCATCTCCAAATTCCATAAACAGCTATAAACATCAAAGTTTAAACCGATCTTTATTCAGTACAGCTGCAGCTGAATAACTCAGTTGCCTTATAGATATTGCGCCTACGTTTAGGGCAACGGGAGGGCAGCTCATCTGGTTTTAACTAGCCGGGGCCGTTGGCCGTTTTAACTTCACTTAAATTACTTACCATCACTCAAGAATTAAACTAATCACCTGAAATATTTGGGCAGACATGAGTCTCTCTAAGACGTGACAGGGTGTTATTATGGGGTGGGTAGGATTAGAATGAATGGAAACGCCCATCATTCATGCCTATCAAGGGCACCGATCACAGCTATACACTGTACACCACGGCACAGGATGCATGCCAACATCTCCTCCAGTTTCTGTGCAGCACAGCTGAGTTCAACTTGTATCACACATTGTGTCAATGAAAACCACTATGTGCACAATAAACATGAATGAAGCCAAATTCAACTTTTTTTTATGATGTTGTAACACAGAGAAAAAGAGGTTTCTTAAGTTTATGGGGTCAGCACTCTCACACATGAGAGTGAAAAATGGAAACTAAGTATAAACCAAGCAAATTAACACTTGTATGACATAGAATTCACTGAAAATGCTTGCATTTCTACTTTAAAGTGACTTTGTTCCTTTTTTTTCACCTTAAAATAATAGTTTTACAATCTTTGCAACATTTCTCTGATTAAGACTAAGATGGATTTAGTAGATTAGCTGGTCTTTTTTCATCGCTGTTAACCATTTGCTTGTTTTTTTGTTCAGATTTTGTTGTTTTATAATGCTGTTATGAGCTAACTACAGTGCGTTTGCGTACTTTGAAGGTGGAGAAAGAGTTAAAAATAATAATTTGCAGTGTTGCTCATAAAAACTTCATAAATGCAAGAATGAACAGGAGCTTTGTGGATGTAAATCTCTCACTCTTTGTCCATGTCATCAGTAACATTTTCTCCACTTTAAAGGACGTTCAATTAGTCAATGGGGATCAAACATGTGTAAAATGAAGCATAATGCAAACAAATACATATGACAAGACAAATCAGCATAAAGGCTTTTACCGATGCACGATGATCCTCATCAACAAACCTGCCATTCATCTATGTTTGCAGCTGCTGTTCATCGAGTTGGTTTTCAGCGACTTTGACAAAAAAGTGCTTTTGCTGTTTTTCAGAGCCTCATGTGCTTATCTTTCCATTTTTAGCACCGTGTTTTGAAGATCGTTTAGGCCGAACACAGGACCAGCCATGAAACAGCTGGGAACACAGCTGACATGCTGAGAAACACAAAGTCGGGCATCAGGTTGCTTTCCAGACATGGGAAACCGAGAAACAGTCCAAACAAAAGGCCTGCGATAAACACTAAATGCCGAACACATGAAGGGACATGAAATACCGGCTCACTGACTTAGATCACAATCCCCTTTTCAATGTAAACGTGTGTGATTGCAACAAAAATAAGCACGGTATTCAATTTAAATCTAACTAAACACACAGAGGGTCTTTTTTTTTGCAAACACCTTTGCGAACCACGGCTTAAGACAAACCACTTCAAAGCAACACTTCTAAAACGGGTTTCATTACAGAATCAAATCCTTTGATTTTGCCGGCATGGGTGAACTCCCGACCTGACCTCCCCTGCCGGCATTCGTGATTCAGCTGTACTGACAGATTACTTCGCTCCAACTTCACACAATACCTGGCACCTTACAAATATGCCAATAGGCAGATTTGGGACCTGCTGAACGCAGAGGAAGTGACCTCCAAACTCAGCTTAGAGGCCCTTGGACAAATGGGAAAAACAAATCCCTAGACAGGGAGATTATCTTTAAGGGATCAGTGCTGGCCTGAGCTACCTCCACGCCTCACACTCCTTACCCCTTGTTGTCTGCTTTCTAGCAACAGTTAACGTACAGCTGATTGTGATTGATGTGGGCCTCGCTGCCTGCAGGAAAGGTCTGGTCAATAACATGAGAATATAGTTTAAATTAAAGGTTACCATTTAAATTCTAAACTTTTATAAAACGCATGCACTGAGATGGCCTTAAGAAGTGAAACGTGCCAGAAAAAATTTTATTCGAAAGATGACCTTTTCCTTTCCCCTGTGATTCAAAAAGGCCTCACTCTGAATGTAGGTTAATGTGCACTGGCGCAAACACATGTTGCCAGCAACCCTGCGCATTAGCTGTCACATGTGATCATCCTCAACACCCACTAGTCATTTACAATTCTGCGAGGACAAAAGTGGAAGGAGAGCTCAGAGTCCAGGGAGGTGTTGCACCGAAAACCATACAATGAGATACACTGTACACCAAAGTATGAACAAGCTATGTGGCCGTCGTCTGAGTCAGTCTGGGATGTTTACAGTATGCGTGCTTAAAAGTGAAGTGGATCACTAAAATCACCAGGATATTAGACCATCATTTCAAGAGGCTGGCTGCATACAAGCACCAAAGCCAGCTCTGTGAATGGCTAAGCTCCAGGTGTTTAACACCACAGCACAAATTCTGCATGTCAGCTCCTCCAGCTGCTCTCCAGTTATCCTTCCTACGGTCGTCTACTTGACAGATTCAACATCAGCCTTATGCCCACTTTGAAGCCCTGCTCACACTCATCCACTTAGTCAGACTACTGCAGCAAGCACCTGGACCTTGTGAACAATTTTAATATGAAGAAAAACTGAAAATTACATGGTAGAAACAAATAAACAAATTCTCTTAAAGAATACAATATGCCTAAAAAAAGTTTAAAAGCATTTTTATAAACATGAAGCTATTTTTAAAAAAATGATCAAGGAAAAACATTTTGCACAAGTGGACCCTACAGGTGAAAACGGTAGAAACTTTTTACTGATTTCACTGATTCCCTGAAGTAGTTTATGTTATTATATTTAAAAATAATAGCCATTCGGTGTATTCTGCATCAATGAATTTGGAATAAAATGTCCCACATCCTAAGGTCAGGTCAGCAGGTGTACATATTTTTTCAAGTGGAAAGAAAAAAAGATTTGATATAAATATATTTGCATTTGATTCACTACCCTACAAGCATATCCCAATATACAGTATTTTATCAGATAAAGCCTCATTTGCAAACCCAAGCATAAAAAATTGAAGAAAAAAATTATTTGTGACTTGACTATCAATTTTTGAGACAAAAATCTATGAAATGTGCGCCAATTTATTTTTTTATGCATTCACATCCTTGTGTGGTATACAACATCTACAGTATAAGGAATTTAATTACTTAAACAAACCTGGTTAATTATAAATGGTTAATATTTCTAATTTGACCTACCAATGCTTACAGTGGATGTAACTTAATGAAAAATGTTATGGTGGCTCTAACATTTCACAAGTCTTGTAAGTCTGCACTTTCACCAAAAAAGGATGTATAAACTCATCATGTAGTGAATATGAAATGGAAAAACTGTATTTTACCAAATCAGTACTTGCTGTGCAACAACAATAAGGTTAAGTTTGAGAAAGAAAAAAATGCCTGAGCAGAAGTGAACAGAGATTAGTTCTGGAAACGAGTATATATGATTGCTTTAACATCGCACCTTTTAAGTTTGGTTAAATAATAATTGCTTAAATCCAATAACAAAAACAGTACAAAACGAACAATCCAAATGGATTAGGACTACATGTTTTTTTGGTGGCTTATTTAAAACATAATTTTCCTAAAAGGTGCAACTGTAGAGTCACATACTGTACAACAGTTACATACATTTGGTACAAAATGAAAAAGAGGATAAGAGAGAAAAAGAATAAAAACATACATATATTTATACATATATACACCAAAAATATCGGTGTTCATCTCAACAGGATGACAGGCCCAGATGGCCGCTGGGTGAACAATGCACCTGCCATGGAATGTGCCGCAATTAGGCTCCTCCACAAAAATTATTCAAATAAAAAAAAAAAAATAATTCAACACAATGAAGCATAAAAGGAACCATGCATGTAGGTGTTGAATAATATAACTCCTCGCTAGTCTCCAACTCCACAGATCTACAAGCCTGACAGCATGTCAATCAATATTTGATCTTCAGGTGAAATCTGTCCACATGGAGCATAAACCATGACTTTTATGTCATGTAAGTGTTGTACATCTTTCATACTTTGATTTGATTTCATACTTGTGTCTTTTTTGAGATTTCTTAAACTTCACTTTGAGTCGCACTTGATCTAAGTTGAGTTTTGAAAGACTTACAGTAAAAAATGTAAACATCCACGTTTCAACTTAACATGTATTCATTCTTTATTGGCAGTAAAGAGAAGCATTTTCAAGACCCACATTTTTTTTGTATGTTGCAAAATCTTTTCCATCAATCTTGTAAATATACTATATTGATCAGAGTAGTGTAAAGAAGGAGGAAACAAACAAGGAAGGATTTTAGTCATTCTGTTTTTCTTGACAAGACCTAAATGTCACATTTACAAGTGCGACAGTTTGAATGACTTGTCTCAGTGACACCCGCATGTCAACCTCCCACGTCTATCTTAGCTATCGCACAAAGGAATCTGTGATTCAGAAAAAATGAGGAGGATAAATGATGTTTTTTTTATAAACCTATATTTATCAACCCTCATCATCACTGCACATAGGCTTTATACAACACACTGTATATGGTATCCCAATTTCCTCCTCAGGACCAGGCGTTAAAAATAACATCAGTCCTTATAACCTTGGCTCAGCTGAGAGTCCCCTCACAGTTGCAGCTGACTTTTGATCGATATTTAATAAGGTGAAAAATTTGCAGTGGTGCATGTGGCTGCCCTTTCAGAGCAGGCGCCCATCTCACCTTTTTAAGCCGTTCACTCTGCACTGCTGATGAAGTGGCAGAGATGAGGAAGGAAACTTCAAAGGGAGAAAGAGAAAATATTCCTATCTGATTTTTTCTTCTTTTTTTAATAGACACACATTTCCTAATTGTGAAAGACTTGATAACCTAATAAATTGATGAGGTCTTCTGAGGACTTATGATGTTTGGAGATTTTCCTCATGAAGGCTTAGTTTTCCCGTGAAGGCCATGTGGTTTAAATTAATGTTGGCTTGCTAATCTGTCATCAAAATGAAAGTTAAAAAGCTTGCAGCTCCTCAAACAACTGCTGGGAGCCGAGTCCAAAAGTCAGTCAATCTTCATTGACCCCCACAATAAAAATGACAACTTTACAGCAGAAATAAACATATTTACAGCCTGGTACAAATAATAATATCGTATCCATGACAACTGTATGTGGGAATGAATTCTTATGCACCTCATCAGTTCAAATTATACTGGCTTTTTCAGTGACGGCTACGTTGCAGTCTACAGCGTCAAATACCACTTTAACTACTTCCAACTGTCAGTGAATTTGACTTCTGAACTGTGAATTTTATAGATAATATGACTTGATGGGCTGGTAATTAGACTAACAGATGACTGAAACTGCCTCTGGGTTGGCCTGGAAGGGTCCTGGGGCGAGGCTTAGCCAAGCACCGAGAATCAGCTACCTTTTGCCTCTAATCGAAGCCTGACAGCCCCGGCTAACCGGGGACTGGCCTACAGCTTATCAGTGTCCACCTGTTGGGGCAGCTGGAGCAGCCCGGCCCTCCGGTCAAGCCCAGACCATTCAGGACCCTTCCAGGCTGACTAACCACACCGCATCCTGACAAATGGACAATCTAAACTAGCTAAATTGTGAAAACTGAGGTGAGGTGGGCATGTTGGAACCAGCTGTCAGACTTGGTCCATCAACCAATTCGTAAATTTTTAAATAGCCCACGGTTGGGCAGAGTCAGCTCCTGCCAATATGGCACTGTCCAGAGTCCTGAAAATTGGGGTTCGAGCTGACTTGTCAGGAAAAAAATCTTTGAGTGACATCCCATGGGATTTATCCAGTTCCTTTGAAATAGTCTATGGTTAACTTCTGTTGTAATAGACGCTATATAAATAAAATTGAATTGATTATTATATAGCAATTACTAAAAAACTTTGAGTTACAGCATGAAGAACTAAGTCCTATATTAGGTGTCCTCATAAACACGGCATCAATATATTCTTTACAGTAAATATATGAAATGCAATGGAAATCTTCTTACTAAACTGTCATTTTTTTTATTTTCTTCAGGCTACCAGTCATATGTACATAACTCACGATTTTGGCACATGAACACACTTCTATACTGCGTCCCACTATGCTGTAAATCTCTTCGAGATGCAGTTTTCATACATCATAACATCAGACTTTGCCACTAGGATGCCCTGTTCAAATAAAACATTGGCCCAAACAAATACTCTTAGGGCTCAAAATATCTCTCATGTTTTCCATTTGTGAAAAATACTGTTGATTCAGATGATTCTCTACTTCCTGCTTCGCCTGCTGCCCTTTTCCCTCGCTGTAAGAGTGAGTGTGTGCACACAAAATGTCATTTGCCGTGAATGACGCTAAAGATTTGGGCTGATATATGACATGCTGGCCTTGTTTTATAAATATTTAAGAACAGGAGGGAAGTCTCAGGTGAAGAAAGAGAGGGAAGAACAGCATGTATTAAAAAGATGTGAGTTTCCCCTGTTGTCATTGAAGATGACAAATAAATAGAATCAGAGTATAGCTGTCCTAGAGATGCAATATCGTTTTTCAAAGGATACTTCTCGTGATCTAATCACGTGGAGTTGATATTTAAAAATATATGAATTGCTTTTTGTGAGCAGCAGTTTAGTCTCAAGTGACATAGTGAGCTCTTGAAAGAAGCCCGTGGGGATTTACACAGTGAACAAAGGATTCCCTATTGAAACACTGCTTTGTGCAGCGGAAAAAGAACCTAGTAGCTCTACATTTTCTATCTATTCACTGTTCTGCTTCACGTGGCGAAACCCGTCAGTGCTAATGAGTGGCTTTGCGAGGGGAAATAGAGCGTACTTGCTTTTTCTGAGAGATGCAAAGACTTGGGCGGAACTAGGAAAGATGTCTCTCGATCTCACTTCAAGCATGCACCTCATGTATCTGACTGGCAAAGCTGGGCCAGGTTTTTGACACCGTGCATTGTGAAACATTTGCTACCAAGATCTCTCCATCTACAGAAGCTTCATATTTGAATACCTGTCACCGCAGACATATTTAAGGGTGAGGCAGGCGTAGTTCAATGGGACCCCTGGCCAAAACATACACATTCTGGTTACTGCAAATTTAGAGGCGGTTCAGCGTTACAGTGAACAGATCTGTCACCACCAAATACCACTGAGAAAAAGTGGTCAAGATTTCCCATTAAACACCTACTGCCTCCATGCTTAAAGGTTATTTGCTATCCACTAAAATAATTAGTTTTACATTACCAAAAGAAAGCTTGCAGTCTTTATAAGGTATTAAATTAAAAAATGTTCTTATCAATTAATAAGCCCAATTGACATAAAGAGACAATAAAGTTTAGTTTGCTCTTCCAGAAGCAGAAGAATCTTCTACAGGTTTCAGTTTCGTTATTCGGGTGGGACTATCCCCATGTTTTCCTGACGTGACTACACCATTTTTTTTCATTGGTATGCTTTGCAATGTCTTGCTGATGATGTCCAGGTTTAGTTCTCAATCCCACTTAAAATGTTTCCAATCTAGACTAAGTATTTGTTTTGTTTTTTTATACCTGTTGCAGAAAAAAAAAAACCCCAATGAAAAGAAGGTGCTGCTGTTTGGCTGTTGGATGGTGCCACAGTCCTAAACTTTTTTATTTTTTTTCCCAGAAAGAGTAAAAATATTTCTTGTTTAGAAAATTATACAGCAAACAGTTTTAAACTCTTTTTACAAATCTCTCCACTGATTCAAGTCTTCCAACTTTCATTCGTCTTTTTTTTGTTGAAGGCTAACACTGGCTTCCTTCTGAATTTTTTTTTTTTCCTTTTTTTTTTACCACAGCTGCTGATTTCACAGGGCCTCCATAAACAGTCCTGCCTCCTCAGCTGTTTTGTCTGAGCCCCTTTTCTCCTTCACATCGCCCCTCTCTTCCAAAAAAATAAATTGTGTGAATTATCCTTGTAATCTTTGCCTCCTGCTGAGCAACTTCCACCAATTTAAGTGGATTAATGCCATTTGTTGCAAAGGGACATCTTCGTCATAGTGGAGCCTAAATCATTATTAGCCTCATGCTGAAGACTCTTATCTTCTACTGTATAAGACTATTTAAAAAAATCATCAAGCTTTTATTCATTAATTATTTTCTTCTTTCTTTTTTTAATCACCACACCCCAAGCCATTTTAAGTCTAGTCTGAAAGCACAAAGGACTATTTGAGCTTGTTTTTGTTGTGATGGAATCACGTTATTAACAAGGAGCAAATGCCGTGTAAATGAGTCTGTCTGAGCTTCTCGCCCTCGGCCATCAATCACAAGTAATACTCTCACTGCTTATTTAAACCGTTCAGAGTGGCTGCCGCGAAGTACAACGCTGATTCTATGTCTCATTCACTGAAACTATTTGTTCCCAGATACCACTGAAGACTGTTTAGTCCTCTTTTCTTATCTGCATTTGAAGCCTGACCCGCAATGAAGAGGGCTGAGAGGACGGTGGATGAGTTTAGCCATCCCACAGCTTATGAAGCTCTTCCTCTCGCCCGAGCAAATATATCAAGAGAGACAACAGTAGTTTAACAGCAAAAATAATATATTTCACACACACACACACACACATATATATATATATATATATATATATATATATATATATATATATATATATATATATATATATATATATATTAGGGATGGGCGGTATGGACTAAAAAATGTATCACGATAATTTCCGGCATTTATCCCGATAACGATTAAAAAATACCAATTCAACTCCACCTTTTCAACTATAAATCTATCTCGCTCTCAGATCCGCCATGTTTGTTACACAAATCGTCATCAACAGGAATTTATCCTTTCTTTCTTTCTTTCTTTCTTTCTTTCTTTCTTTCTTTCTTTCTTTCTTTCTTTCTTTCTTTCTTTCTTTCTTTCTTTCTTTCTTTCTTTCAGGCTCATTTCTTTCCTTCCTTCCTACCTTCTTTCCTCCTGCTCTCTCCTTCCCTCTTCCCTTCCTCTTTTCTCCCTTCCTTCCTCCTTGCCTTGTTTTCTCCCTTCTCCCGTTTTCTTCCTTCCTTCCTTCCTTCCTTCCTTCCTTCCTTCCTTCCTTCCTTCCTTCCTTCCTTCCTTCCTTCCTTCCTTCCTTCCTTCCTTCCTTCCTTCCTTCCTTCCTTCCTTCCTTCTTTTCTCCCTTCCTTCCTTCCTTCCTTCCTTCCTTCCTTCCTTCCTTCCTTCCTTCCTTCCTTCCTTCCTTCCTTCCTTCCTTCCTTCCTTCCTTCCTTCCTTCCTTCCTTCCTTCCTTCCTTCCTCCTGCTCTCTCCTTCCTTCTTTTCTTCCTCTTTTCTCCCTTCCTTCCTTCCTTCCTTCCTTCCTTCCTTCCTTCCTTCCTTCCTTCCTTCCTTCCTTCCTTCCTTCCTTCCTTCCTTCCTTCCTTCCTCCTGCTCTCTCCTTCCTTCTTTTCTTCCTCTTTTCTCCCTTCCTTCCTTCCTTCCTTCCTTCCTTCCTTCCTTCCTTCCTTCCTTCCTTCCTTCCTTCCTTCCTTCCTTCCTTCCTTCCTTCCTTCCTTCCTTCCTTCCTTCCTTCCTTCCTTCATTCTTTCCTTCCTTCCCGTACGTTGTGGATTTAACGCAGAACCATAAATCATTTTTACACAAAAACTTTATCAAAGGAATTTATCGTTTTTACCGCGAGATGACAAATTCTTATCGTGAGGAATTTTTTGGACGGTATATCGTGAACGGTAAAATATCGCCCATTCCTAATATATATATATATATATATATATATATATATATATATATATATATATATATATATATATATATATATATATATATATATATATATATATATATATATATATATATACTGTATAGATGTACTGTATAGATGTACTGTCTTTGGCTAACAAGACATTCAATTTCCCTGGTTCTAGTCCACTGAAATCAACTGACACAGTTAAAAACAGCAGATTATGAGTGATTCGGACTAATTCTCTCAGAGAGGAGGGTTAATGTGAAGCACAAGGTCAATGCATTTCTAAAGGTAACTTTGGCTTTAGTTGCGACTTTCCCTTCTGCTTTTTTTTCTCTGTCTTTTTCTTTATCACACATGAACACACACACAGCCGCAGAGTCCCATAGTGGCTTGTTTCTCATTCACTCGCTCACCCTCCCTTTCTATTCTGTCCTTTTTCTTTTTCCCACATCAGTTGCTTGTCTGGCTTTCCTTCACCCCCTCCTCTGCCACAACTCCTTCCCCTCGTCCTCCTCTCTATCTGCATGCTGAGGAGGTGTCTCTCAGAAGGGCTCAGAGAAATCTGTGCTGCAATAATTGGATTATTGAGAATTTTGCAAACAAACCTAAGACACAAGATGCCGGATCAATGTGGAAGGCTTGGATCATTGGAGATGATCAAAAGCAATCAAAGCGCTTGCTGTTTAAAAAGCTGTCAAACAACTTGCTTTTCTGGGAAAGTGAGCTGAACAAAAAAGGGGTAAAAAATCTGGTGATGTGTCAATAATTACTTATAAGACATCAAAGAAATCTTCCTGTGGCAACCCACTCCCTGTCCAGACCAGCCTGATGGATCGGGATGGATGAGTGTTGCAAGGCTTAGAAAGCGGTGTGTAGTGAACAACACAGTCTGTCTCTAGTCTATGAAATAGTTTTGGATTTATACTGCATATTAATGTCCAGATGGACATTTGTGTAGTAATCTGTGGCACTTCTGCTTACACCCAGGTGGTGTTATAAAGTGGCTTAATACAGCAGCAGTTTCGCTGTAAGGCAGAATAAACTGAGTGTGTATAACAGAAAAAATAATTAAATAAAAATCTATCAAAAGCTGCCTGTTGTAAGGGGACTGTGTGGTCCTCTGCAAACATGAGATACGACATCCATTATCAGACAAACGTATGAAGTTCTACAACAGCCTGTTGTATTTGTATCTTAGGTGTAGGGCCCAGATCATGTTTTAAACCGGCCGCTACACATTTCTTCCAGTTATCTATGAAGCGACAACAACTGACAGCTGTACAACTGGCAGCCTGTTTCAGGGTTGGTGTCACAGTCTACTGAACGTTATCACCGAGGAGAGTGGATGCTCATATTGTTATTGTCACTGTTATTATTGAGGTTATTGTTCTTGGACAGGATGGACCTCAAACAAAAGAGACATACCAGTCTGACTCATAATACGGCGAGTTGAAGTCTTCATGTAGCTTTTTGGAAGCAAGAAAATCTGCGATAAAAAACACCCTGTCATTCAGCTTGAATGCAACTTTCCTTTTAACTGGTAAAAGGGTGATCTTAGTCTATTTGTGACACTAAGATGCAAATCCCATCAGGTCTTTTAAATAAAATACATACATTTTAAAAAGCATTTCTTGCAGTAGCTGTTCTCTTTGGATAATTTTTTAAGCATCCTCAAGTTGCCTAAGATTTACAAAATAAAATATGTCGTGATATTTGGTGCACGTGGTCCTGAGTGTTCATGAACTTTGCTCTACCTGCTCTACCTGGACCAATCTTCTGAGTTCAGACTTCACAGCAGTGTGATAGTGATTAATATGAGTTTCCCATTATTTGTTGTAGAATTTGGATGACGGAGTATTTAAATCGTGCATTCATTCTACTTCACATTAATCCTGTGAAATAGTAATAAACTTCAACCAAAGTGGAGGTGAGAGTTGATGATTCTTTTGAATAAACTACTTAAATATAGGTCTAATATTCCCAGCCGTGCTATCTGAGAAAAAAAACCTTTTCAGCTCCTTTTACGGCTGGATGAAGGCAGATGATGTGAGCCAAGTCATCTGTGGTGTTCCTGAAGTGCTTTACTGTGATTCTAAAAGCATTACTAATTAAATGAGCCACATCTGGCTAATTCTTCCCTGGAACACTGTAAAATTCAAAGTGCACACAAAAGTTGACCCCAACCGAAGATGGGATCGTGCGCAATTCCAGCTCGTCGTCTAAAAGCAGTCACTGGCTGACATCTGGAAGGACTAACTCACATCCTGATGCTCCTCAACAAGGTAAAACATCATTGGTTTGGACCCTGAAAAGATGCAAACTTTGCTGAGACAGAGAACTAGGTCTGATTTAGGATTGTTATATGTATATATTTACTTCCATTTTAAACATGGTTTCAGATTTGGCTTGATTTAGGCAAAATAAGCAGTCTGCTTGGTTAGGTTTAGTCTCCATCTAATTAGAATATGGACTATTTATTGGCAGATTTTTCATTTCATCATACTTTTGTTTGAAGTTTTTACTTGTCTGCAAAGGCGTGAAACTAGTTGCTTAGGTTTGGAGTCAAATATCATATTTTGGTTGACAATTTTCTCTTTAAAATTCAAGCTTTACTGTTCATGCATTTAACAGCAGAGTTTTGGTTTCTTGTCCATGTATATTAAAGAATGATGTCATGGTCTGAACAATATGCATTATTTATTTTATTTATATTTTTATCCCTGATTTTTTCCCATTTTATCAAAGAGTGCTCCTACCTACTGTAAGTCAGTCCTGGGCATTGCTCTCCCTCTGCCAACCCTGGGACCTGGGCCCTGCACTGAGCTCAAGTCTCCTCCTTAACCTGAGGAGTGAGCAGGCCGCTTTTTCCCCCCAGACAGGGTGGGGCTTCTCTGGCCGGACGTAGCGCGTGGAAGGATCACGTTATTCCGGCCAGATCCTCCCCACCCCATCTGATGCCCTGGCTGGCCAGAGGGGGCATGTGTAGCCCAGGACCTTTTAGCTGTGAGACGACTGCACTACCAGCTGCGCCACCGTAGCCCCTCCTACAAACAATACGCATAATTAAATAATAATATTAATTTAAAGGGAAGCTATCACTCAAAGATGGCACGAGGACTTTAACAAACTTTTAGGGCACCATTATTTGCCCACCATACAGTATATACAACAGCTTTTCTCTTAACATTTTTCTGCCGTTATCAACCTTCAAGTTTGCCAAGTTGTCCGAGACAATATTCAATTTACAATGTACACTGAAACATACAAATAAAAAGCATCAAATTTTCACATTTTAAGACATTTATTTACTGCTGACTTAGGTGAGATTGAATTTATTAAGTGCAGTTTGGCTGATGGATTAGCTAAAGGAAATAACTTTTTTTGAAGTTATTTCTGTTTTTAGAACTTGTACATAGTTACACTAAGAGTGTTTTCTAAGTCAAGTGAATAAATGTTACTGGGAGAGACAAACTCCAAAGTTTTCCTAAGCAGGCTTTTTCCACTAACCCCGAGCTCCTGGTGTGGAAAATAAAAGCTGAAGTTCTACCCGCCTGTCAGGCTGCAGTGAGGAGGGTGTCGATAAAAATGTTACATCGGAATTGACATCCTGGCAGTCTTTCGAACAAAAGCCCTGCGCTGTCATCCTGCTTTACTGTCTCTCTGAGCATGCAGTCACTGAGACCCTCTCACTGGTTTATTTCTTCTCCATCATCAACCTCTTTGGCTTTACCCCCCCCTTCCCTCTCATTCTTTTTTTCCCCTCTCTCTAAAGCCCTTATACCGTCCTACGGATTTAAGAGCTTAAATGTCAGTTTTATGATATCAGTGCCACTCAGATTAAGCGCCTTAAATACGATGTAAATGTAGAAATGTGGGCCAATGAGTGGGCACCATTCAATCCAATTAGACATAATGAAGGCGGCCTCAAGGAATCTAAAAAGCAATAATATCTAATCATTTTCTGTGGCTTACTGACTAATACATCCCAGCAAGATGAAAATATTCTACCACCATGTAGATATTTTTCTTTCTGTTTATTCAGTAATCTCCTAGCATGTGAATATCTTCTCACACAGTGAAAGCAGCATGAGAAAGTCACAATGTTGGCAACACTGCATTGAAAAAGAGCAAGGTGCTGAGGTGGTGGGGGTGATTTATTTCAGGCACGAGCTTATCCAATGACATTTCACTGTTCAGTAGGTAACTATGTTATAAGGACTTAAAGTAACCATAGACACAATGTTTTTTTTCAACAATAATGTAGTAAAGAGTGGAGATATGCAATTCATGACTATCAGCAATTGGTGCAAGGAGCACTTAACCCCATCTTTAATGTTCAAAAAAATGTCAAGCGCTAGATGAAAAAAACCTGCTTTACCGCTGGGTCGCACTGGGAGCGGACACCCTGCGGTCAGGCTGCACCACAGTTTTGCTCCATCCTCAGCGCAACCTCAGGTCCCACTGGAAGCATTTCATAAGTGCTGCCTGTTTGGCTGGATTCACGAGATTACAAGTTTACCCGAAAGTTTTGGCATCCCATGAGGATCATGCTTTAATCTACTTATTTAAAGGCCTATTTCTTGCCATGTCTTGTCCTTTCAGCTTTCATCCTTAGAAAAAAGTTATTGAAATACCTGAAACCCTCTGAATCTTTTACTTTTCTTCAGAATCTAAAGCATAAAAATATAATTCTGTAATATTAGTGATAAGCTCTGAGCTCTGGACTTTGACTAGGCCATTCTAAGACTTGGATTGTTTTTATTTTTCAGTCTCTCTTATGGTGTTCTTCAAATCTTCATCTTGTTGTGTGACCCAATGTCAGCCAAGCTTTAGCTTTAAGGGAATAGGCCTCACATTTTCTCCCAACACACTAGCGTTCAGAGGAGTTACTTCTCCACTACTGCATGGTGCCCAGGTCCTGCGGCTGCAAAATGACTCCAAATTATCACCCCTCTACCGCCATGCTTGACAATGGGCATGAAGTGTTTCTGCTGAAATGCTGTGTTTAGTTTACACTTAACAGAGGACTAGACAATAAGGCAAAAAAAACAAAAACAACATAAGTTAAATAAGTATAGTGATCTCTATTGATGTAGTTTTGAAAATCTGTGCATCTTGGCAACCCTTCCAATCAAACCATACTTGTTCAGTCATTTTCTAATTAGGGTTTCCTGGACTTTAACATTGAAGTTGTATTGAAGTTAGCGCTTGGAGTATTTCTCTGAGCATTGCACATTCTGACCTTGGAGTAAATTTGCTTGGGTGTCCACTCATGCTTCCTCAAGCTCAGGCTTTAATGCTTTCCACTTATGAATGGCCTTTCTCAGTGTAGAAATTCAATATCGAAGTTGTTTTATGCCAAAATGTCTGCTTTTCAAGAGGTCTGGATATCGGCTGGTAATCAGGTCATCAAGGATAGATGATTAGCAGCACCACGGAACAACAACAACGATTTTTTTCAAATAACCTAACAACTTTTAATAATCCTACAAAAAAATGATTCGATTAAAAGAAGGGGTGGGTACTTTTGGATTACTATATTTTAACACTTAAAGCTTAAAGGCATGCAAATCCAATGTTCAGTGGTCGGTTGAAATCAGAAAATTAAAACTTGGCCAATCCTTTTTGCCATTGGCTCATTTCAGCTCTTTCCAAACACTGCACTTGCAGGCCTCGGCACCAGCCCAGAAGCCAACCTTATATTCTGATTGATTTACAGCAGTGACATTTTGAAGCACATAAAAACACTTCAACACCTCTGCAAACCTCTACACAATCTGTTTTCTCTGTTAATTATTGCGCAGATCTGCAAACTCAGTTGCTAAATATTGAGACATGAGACACAGACAGACAGCTGAGTGCCAGTTTGATGAAGGAATAGTGGGAAAGGTTGTGTCAGAAAAGAATACAAGTTTATAATATTGGTCTTGAACAATGTTTAGAGCTGAAAATAATATATTGTATCTTAAATGCAAGATTTGAAGGAAGATATATCCATTAACTTCTAAATAAATCTAACTGTTAAGCTTAAGCTCAAAATAAACTGTAAAGAAAATTAGCTTTGAATCTCTTAGCACTGTAATGACAGACGTGATGTTTGGTATAATATTTGAAAAAATCCCATCGTAGCTGAAAATTGCATCCTGCTTTCAAATCAATTAGCCTCCAGCTGTTGTCTCTTTGTGTTGCCTCTTATAGGAAACATATTCAATTTAATATTAGCTTATTTATCTTCTTTTATATTTCATGTTTACCTAAATAATGTATCTTAGAAATAGACTTGCTGAACGTTTTTAAAGTTTATAGCATCAGTGAGTATTTAAAGCAGTAAGAGAGGGAACATTTATGTGCCCTTGGCATTTCTGTCTTTTATAATATGCTCAATTTTCATGACGTTTTTTTTCGAATGCGAGGTTGTTATGACGGCACTCTGAAAAGACGCCATCATTCATATGTGTTCAAAATTATTCACAAACTTTATACCAGTTTAAAACATTTGAAACAGTTTGTCAAAGGAGCGGGTATCCCAGCCAAGTCCCTACAAAGTAAAACCGTGCAATTCTCAGAAAAACTGCAAAAAACCCCAGAGCTACATCTCAGACTCTACAGGCCTCAGCTGGCATGTTAAATGTTAAAGTTCATGTCAGTACAATTACAAAAAAAAGCCTGCCCAGAAAGACTGCCTGTTTGGAAGGGTTGCCAGTGAGAAAGCCCATTCTCTGTAAAGAGAACATGGCAGCATAGCTAAGATTTGCAAAATCAAGTCAAGTCAAGTTAATTCAGATAGAGAATTTAAAACAACTGCCAGTGGCTAAAGTGCTGCATTAAAAATATGAAAATTAAGAGCACACAATTATCAATAAAACACAAAATCTTTAGAACAAAAACTAAATTAAAGCAATTAAAATGATGAAGACAAAAAAAAAGAACTGTCATGCAGACTTAAGGCTAAGGAATTTTAAAATGTTTAAACAAAAGAAAAAAAAAATATTCATGGAACCTGAATTACATGCAGAGGAAGCTGGTTCCATCATTTCAGTACTACAAATGTAAAGGCCTGTTCTCTTTGAAGCACCACCTTTGACCTGCAATGTGTCAAAAAGAACGAGTCAGCAAATCTTACTGTTCTGGAAGGTAATTATGGTTGTAAGGCATTGGCAGGATACAAAACCTCTAGCTCATTAAGTGCTTAATAAGGGATCAATAAATCTTGAAATCAATTCTAAAACACACAGATAGTCATTAAAGATATGCAAAGGGGAACACGCTCGTATATAGCCCAAGCATTCTGGGTCGGCTGCAGCAGTGAAAAAGAGTGGCTACCACTGACACACAGGATTGAATCTTAAATTGAGTCTTTGACTGAATTGAGTTCTTAAATGATAAAAGTCATTGAGTCGATCATGAACTGCTTTGTAGACTGAAGTAATCTAGATTTAAATCTGATCCCATCTGTCAAATAGCTAAAGCTGGGCAGAAACAAGGCTGTGCAACAGGAAAATGATGTCGAGCACATCAGCAATTCCACAACTACGTCCACTAACGAACCTGACTGAAATGCCATGAGAGCTGTGCATAAACAGATGCCTGCAAAATTCAACAAAATGAAGCAACATTGTGAAGAAGAGGGGACCTTAGTGCCTTCACAGCAATGTGAAAGACTGCTAATGTCGTTCACATTGTGTATGCGGGAGTGAGAGAAAGGGAACGAGAGCGTGTGTGAGTGTGTGTATTGTGTCTGTCAATGGAAGCCTCATTTTTTGGAAAATCAAATATTTGTAGGCTGCATTGATTTTGGAACAAACCTCTACACTCTTGTGTGAGCTCAGTCTTCCTGCCAAGTTTGTCTGAGTCTGTCTACACACTCTTCCTTTCCAAGCTGAAGAGTCACTTTTTTGAACCGCGTTCAGTATGCACTGCAAAAATTGCACTACGTGTCCATTTCTTTCATGTCTCTCTCTGATCACATTAGCAAACGTTAGACTTGGTGATGTAATTAGTATTAATATAACTTTTGAACAATTTCCAACCACTATCCTATACCTACATTGCTAAGCCTGTTTAAAAATGCCTTAAAAGTAAAACTTCAATATTCAAGTCTGATGCTTAGAATTGGTCAGGAGTTTTCCTCAACTGCTGGCAACAAGCTAATCCAAGGAGTTGAAACTGAAAATCAGCAGACTTTTTTCGCCTTGCATTCCTCAAACAAACACCATACTGTATAACTAATCATTTCTTCACTTGAACAAACTCCCAAGTCATCATTTGTATTTCAAGAAAGCACAAACAGCTTTTTGATTATTAAAAATCCCCATTAGTTTGCTGGATAAACTCATTTTTCTATGATTTAAAAGTAGAGGATAAGTTTTGGGAGGTATGGCTTAATGTGTGAGGATTAAAAAAGGAAATGTGCTGCTTTATTGAGACTTTCCACCCTGGAATCTGTCATCTGCAAAGAACATAGAATTGAATGAGATGAGACTTAAAACATACATGATCCCTTAGGCTTTCTGTTCTTCTAAATGTTTTTTAGTTTTTTACTATATATTAAAAACCTCAGCTTTGACTTCAGTAATAAATGTTTATTCAACCCTTTTTTGTCTAATTCTGCATTGTATGTACAGAATACCTAGTGGACACATGGACATATGAACTATACATATTTTCATGTCATGCTTTCATCTATATTAACTTTTATTTGCATTAATATTACAAAAATACAAATATAATGGGTTAATTCAAATTATTATTATTGTTATTTCCATTCTGATCCTAATTTTGATACTCAATATTATGATGTAACATTGAGAAATTTCCAATTATGTGTTCAGATTGTCGGGGCTGGTTAAGTGTAAGGAAATATATAGCTGTTATGGCAGAATGTGAGCACAACCTCTCCTAGAGTATCCTGTCGAAGCATGTGACATTGTGACGAAAAATCTGGATTTCATTTTTGTCAAAATAAAGACAGCCATAGTGATAAACAAATACTGAGTCTAGGTGTTTGGCTTAAAATACTGAAAAAAAGATGATGACAATATCTAATTTAAGCTGATCTACTGCAGTAATGTGTACATGAAAGTGTATATTCGTGATTAGTTTTCCATATCATGACACATACTGTACACATATTAAAAATATAAAAAATATAAAAATCATCTGACCTTGCAAAATCTTAAAATTTGGTTAATAAAACCTGAGTTGAACAATAACATATGACATATAACTTCATTACTTAGTAAACAGTAAACAGAGTACAACCAATAAACGTTTCCCTCAGAATAAGGAAGGTACTCATTAGCCAGTTGCTGCTAGTCAAGTGCATTTGATTAGCTGATCAACAGCAAGTGTGTCTATCTAAATAAAGGAAAATAATTTCATTGTTAGGTGGTTTGGAGTTTTGTGTGTGTGTTTTAAGACAATGCAAATCAGGAAAGGCAACAGCAATAATCTTAGAAAAGCAACTCTTGCTGATTATCAACATGGTAAGGGCTATAAGGAAATGTCCAAATTATTCTAAAGTGAAAACATATATATTCACTGCAATACACATTCAAGATAGCAACCCATCCTTCAGGACCAGACATCTCGTTGAGGTAAGTGTAACGAAAGGAAAAAAAAACAAACAAAAACCAGCAAAGCCCTACAAACACCTCAAAGCCAGTGTTAAGCATGGAGGTGGGCGACTGATGATTCAGATGGAATTTGGGGAACGTTCAGTCATTAAGTCAATCATGAAATGCTCCGGCCACCTGCTCCACAGAACAGATGGCAAGAAACATGATCATGCAAGAGGACACTGGCCTTAAGCTCACCAGAAAGTATTCAACAGAGTGACTGAAAAAGAAAAGTATCAAGGTGATAAAACAGCCCAAAGTACAGACCTTAAAATGGACTCAAATGCAAAGAGAATTCTGCATACGCAAATATCTGTAAAAACAGTTATGAACAAATGCAATAATGTGCAGAAGAGTTGGCCAAAATGTCTCAACTACTACAGTATGTGAAATACTGATAATGTCACACTGAAAACACTTACAGAAAAATATTGCTCTGAAATGAAATTTGACGTGTTATTGATCTGGGGGTTTTCGTTAGAAAATTGCTTCAACAATTTTCCCTGCCCTCATACATTAAACATTAGAACATAGAAAGTTGTACTTACTTTTTAAATGCAGATCCTCGACTAATATTTCCTCTTAATTGTCTCCAACTTCAAGCATCTACTTAACTGAGGTCCTACTTTGGGTTAAAAGGCTACAAGGTGACAGCACCAACTTCACACCTCCTGTTTCTCAGAGCGCGATGTAACAGTTACAAAACTGCAAAAAAATTGTAAAATAACATTAGGAATCTAATTTAGTGACATAATCTATTCCATTACCTGAGTTTGTATACTGATTATACAATCATATGTGGGTAATCAAAATCACCCACATGAGAAAGAAACCAACATTTCAGACTTTTCAGATTTTATTTGTACTTGAAAGCAGCAAAATAGTCATTTTGGCTGTTACATTAAGATAACTTGGGTTTTAAGGCCATCTAAAAGTTAATGCACCAATGTTTCTTTCTGAAGTATACACTCTTTTTCTGTATGTTCTTATATTCCACAGTATCTGTGTATTATTTACTCTTTATCATTCAAACAAGTTTTCAGGTAGAAACTAGGGCTGAACGATTAATCACATTTGCGATAATGGCACGTTATCATAAGATGTGATTGTGAAGTCGCAACATGAGCAATTATAGTGTTGTCACATGACGCGAGACTGAGCGGACGGCATCAACTCTTCATGCACTTTACTCTGTTGCGCAGTAGCCTCTTGCTAGACTGTTTTATAGTCTATGGGGTAGATTGACCAGTCTGAAACTGAATCAGCTGAAACTCAGTCGAGAAAAGGAAAAGCACAGCCATACTGTAGGATTATTTGGTTATTACAAAAGGAAGATGCAACGTCAGGTGTTCAGATCTAGCTGCGCTAACGTTGCTACTTCACGGAGTAAAACTGCAAACTTGTTCCAAGTTCCAAGTTATTGGTATTAAAATATTGGTCATTAAGGTGCCCTAGAAAAGAGGTGCTTAAATGAGTAAAACCACCAGATCTGTTTTAAATGTTTTTTAGCCTTTTGGCGAGTTTACCTGGCTCCTATTTGAAATGGAGCAGGAGGGATACCTTCTAACACTGAAGTTAGTTTCTGAATCACATTCACAGCAATGCCAAAGAACTGTTGCACCACATTTTAGAGGAACAAGAACAGATTCAGAAACCACAATACTTAAAATGCTCAAATAGGATTAAATTAAGTGGGGGACACTTTATTTTATTAACTGATTTGTGAAGATCTTTTATAGTTCAATTTCACTGGGTTTTCATTGGTCGTACAATTAAATATTTTGTTAATCTGAAAAAAAAGTCATAAAATATGAACTCTTTCAAATTTGTGCTACCTTAATTTATTTATTTACCTTTACATCTTTGAGGTAGTAGATCTGTTCGTTTGTGGTGTTGAAGTAATTTGGCTAAAACTTTCTAAAAAAAAAAGCATTAGCAATATTATTATTAGTCTATATTGTATATAGTGGCAAAATTAAAATATGCAAGACTTAAAACAATGATGCCTAGTCTTTGGAAGAAAATGGTATGCTAAATGTATATAATATTGTCCATTAGATTTTATTGAAGAAAAAATGCATATTAAATTGCAATATTGGGGAGAAAAAAAATTTGCAATTATATAATTTTCCAAAATCGTGCAGCCCTAGTAGAAAGGCTTAAAACAAACGACTGAAAGGTTTCATCGCTTGGAAAGCCAGAATCACTCGTTATTATCAAAAAAAGGAATGGCAAAATTTCAAAATAGTTCAACTAACTTCGTTGGAACATGTTGGAGGCCTGAAAAGAAATCAAATATGTACTGTATATTAATAAATGAAATTAAAAACAAAACATTAAATATCTTGGGTTTATACTTTTGCACAAACAATTGAAAGCATGCCAGGTTCTAGGGTTTGTATGTATATAAGGAACAGCAGCGGCCACAAACATAAACAAATACGGAAGTGTGTTAACACACGTGAACATGCTCTAAACCTCATCAGTGGCACACTCCTTTATGCACCAGAAGCAGCCTAATCTGGTTTTATTCTAGGGTTAACAGATGCTGGAGGCTGGGTGAGCTGAACCCTGTGAGGACAGATCAGATCAATTATCCAATGTCCTTCAGTGTCTCTCCCGTATCATTACCCATCTCTCGAAATAGATTGAAGCCATCTTAAAAAAGCAATTCGTTGTCACGCCGTGCTGTGAGACCTCGGTCAACCGGTAATATAAGTTATAGAGTTTGCTCGCAGTTCAGCTGTCCTAATAATTGTTACATCATGTTCATGCAAGAGCCTGAATGAGGGACTTGTTCTCATTTCTGTTTCAAGCTCCAACAGCTAAAGAAGACCTGTGATTAGAACTGAGTCAGTTGCTTCACTGCTTATCCAGCCATAAAACCTGGTAAACACTCTCCAACTGTAAACATTTAATCAAGCCTGGCTTCTAGAAAATACCCAGCTTTGGAAAAAAGACAATAAATAATTATGAAAAAATGGCAAATCAGTGTGAAACACAATCTGACTGCTATTTGAGAATGCTACAAAGAAATGAATCATAGATAAAAAAGTCATACAAATATATGAATACGTCCACTAAGCAGCTGTGGTTGTTTACACATGTGCTTCTATGTATTTAGGTCTGTTTGTGTGCACACCTCAAGGGAGCTACAAGGGAACCAAAACCAAAGGGAGCCACTGATGAGAAATAACTAAATTACACAGCTCGCAGACATTTGTTTAATACCACAAAAGACACCGAAAAGATGCGTCCAAACTGTGAGATTGTTGGGGGGATATAGTGTTTATACAATTCTGCCTTACCAACTGTGAGCTTGTATTGGACAAATGAGAAACTAATCCTCTGTTGAATCTGTCAGTCTATACTGTCAAATGTTAACTTGATAGCAGGAAAAGACTATAAGAAGCAGTCTTACACCACGGAGTAATGTACAAAAGTTCACTTCGACTGGGTTTGCTTTGATGGATCCTGTCAGCGATACGGTTTTACAAGCTAATGTGAAGTAATTTTTGCTCCTCAGTTGTTTCATAGAGAACATCCACAAGAAAATTAATTATTCATATCTGTTTAACTGCAGGAAGGTGCTTCATAATGTGAATGTATACACAGCAGCTGGCACCGCAGCTGAGCCTTCAGGCTATCTCCGCTGAGGCCGCTGCCTCTCCCAGAGCAGCAACATATGTGACGTGCCCTCATTTTCAACACCATTAATCGTTGTGGGGGGGAGAAATGTTATTCACTAAGCTAAGCATTTGACTCAGCATTTTATCTAGGAAGTCATCTAAGGGCTGTAAATGCGCAGGCTAAAAATCACCCAATCTTAAAGGGGACATACAGTATTAAACAAAATTACTTTTTTTTATCTGCTTGAAAGCATTTGTGTGTCCAAAGTGACTATAAATTTACAAAAAATGTAATAAAAAAATCTGCAATAAAATGATGGTGTCACTTTGTTTGGGGCCACTAAGTCTGAAAATATTCAGTGGGTGATTCAAATTTGGGGGGATACTATTGCATCATAGGGCCAGGGCCAGATACGAGTAGAATAAAGGCTCAGTTATGGTTCTGCGTCACACCAACGCAGAGCACACGCCGCAGCCGTGACGCCGTGCTGAACCCTTCAGACTTCTCCGTCTCTCCATTTGGTCGCGGTGCAGTACCCCCCGCGGCCACTAGTTAGCGATCTTTTTCTGAATGGTTTATCCGACTTTTTCCGGTCACAGTAAATCAAAGAAATAAGGACAACTATTGTGCAAAAAACAAAAACAAAAAAAATCACACATAAACGAAGAAAAGAGCCCTGGAAGTTCACTACTGATTCAAACCGGAAACCGGAAATGCTTCGCTTTCAAACGAACCAATCACAGCCCTCTCGGTCTGCATGTGGTCGGCGTCTCCTCGACGCGTAGTTACAATTTTCAGGAGGTGCACGTCAGAGACGGGGCAGGTGACGGCGTGTCCTCTGCGTCGATCCAAACCACACGCCGTAGGCACGGCGCCATTTTGACGCAGAAGCATAACTGAGCCTTAATGATCATCTTTATCTCCACAAAACCTAACATCATTATGCATTTAACCCTTAAAAGTTGGTGGTGCGAAGCTGTAACATCGATATCAAAAGAGGCACAGCTAGCAAGAAAGGTGGA
Organism: Cololabis saira; assembly: GCF_033807715.1. Lineage (NCBI taxonomy): Eukaryota > Metazoa > Chordata > Actinopteri > Beloniformes > Belonidae > Cololabis > Cololabis saira. The sequence continues at coordinate 23,136,116 of NC_084587.1, forward strand.
TCGGACTGGACCGGCACTTAAAGCTGAGTGCTATGAACAGACGTCTAGAGACAAGTTAAAGAATGATGCTTTAGTACTGTATTCCTGCAGTAAACATGATATCAGGAAATGATGATAGCTTTTGGAAAAAAAGGACACAGTGGTGACCCGATTGAGATGCAAACTGACCAAAAGAGGACAATGATATCATGTTCCTGCAACGAAAGGTGTCACAAAATATACTTTGTTCAGTTGTAGCAAAAGTGAAAATGCCAAAGTGACCTTGTCACTTATGTCAGGAAGCTTGTATTAACCAGCGGCTGAACCCAAACAAGGGACCAAAGAGACAAAATCCCACAGTGTGGACAGGTGCCGAGATACAGTCATTGGCTCTTCTTTGGTTGCAACCAAAACAAAGATTAGTTCATTGGCCGTCTGGATCACACAGCTATAGTGTCGCTCCATGAACAGTTAAGAAGGAAACATCTAATCTCCTAAACATATATAAACAGAACATTTCTAAGAATAACCAGCTCACCTCATGTACCACTTGTTCTGACAAGCAGCATCCATTTTTCTCTTTGTCTCATTTAAGCATATTTTACTTCTAGTTCATCTTTGGCCCAAAGCGCGCATTTGTGCCAAATATGTTTCTGAAAAATTGCGAGAATGGGGAGAACGGCAAACCGATCTTATAATAGGCACATAGCCGTAAAACATTTTGAGTCATGCATTCACAAGTCTCTTCACAATCTTCCACCACTGTTTTGGAAAAAAGACTCACAAAGGCTTGCTTTAAGTAATGCAAGACAATCGATCTTTTATCTGTAGCCTGACTCTTACTCCTCTGCGTATTATACAAATATGCATACTGCAAAAATACACACCAGTACAGATGCACTTTTTCAACAGATACTCTTGTCTCGCTACAGTACCAGACGTTGCCCTTCTTCTGTTTTTGGCACCACTCCGGCGTAGTCGCTTTGGGAAATCCCCACTTCTCAGTGTTCGGCCCTTAATTTTTGTTGCATGACATGAGAATGCCTTTTTTTTTGTTCATGTGGGGGAAAAATTGCCACGTTGTCAGTAGAACGTCTTTGATACACGATACGAGAGGTAACTAATGCCAGGATCAAATATTAAACATGAGATACGTATTCATTTTTAGTTTAAGATACCTGCGACTCGGCAGACTGTGAAGCAGTAGTGGGACTATTCCTTACTACCAATGTAAGGAATTTGTCCACCTTCGTGATGTTGTTGAAGTTCCCTATTTTTATCCCTGTTCTTGGCCAGAAACCATGGACTGCTAAGAGTTTCAACTTGATCCATTATTTAAGGTGAGGTGGTATTACATGAATAGTTTCAAGGAAAGACAATAGAAGCATATGTTTGAGATTAACCAAACAATATCGATGTTAATGGAGCACTGGTTTACAATCCCAGATAGGTCAATACATTATGCCCTGTCACCATTTTTTTTTTTTTTATGTAGCGTTCATATTTGTAGCCTGGCATGTAAAGTTAGACGATTAAACTGTGATTTTAGACATTACTGTACATACGTTATATTGAGTTGTATGCTAGTTATGTTTTTTTTTGTCCTGGCTGAGAAAGAAATGAAAAATCTAAAAAGCCACCTTCTGTCTACTGAAGTATTGGACTAAAGCAAAAAATTAAAACTTTTGAATCACACACAAATAATCTTCAGTGTTATTTTAAAGGTAAAAAAGATTAAAGTAATGAAGCCATGCAAATTTTTTTTCTTTTTTTTCCATTGGTGTGCAAACAGAATTGGGGAAGCTACAAGCAAGATTAGATCAATTAGAGAAATCGATTCTGTTGTTCGGAACTGGCTTGTGCAGTGACAGTGGAAAGAATCTGTGGAGAGTGTATAAGCTTCATTATGTGGAGATAATTGGCTTCAATGGGTGCACCTGTGAAGGTGTGGAAATAGTGCCTGAATACCGAGGCTTTCAGAGAACCACCACTCTTACTGCTCCAACTAAACTGCAGTAGATCCACCTAAGCTGTGTTCACACTGCATATCTGTATCCGATCGTATCCAGATAGACTTTTTGACAATCTGAACAGCCAAAAACAACATGAAATGTGTTTTTTTTGTATCAAATCAGATTCAAAACACATACCGACATGGATTAAAATGTGATTCCACTTTTGATAACAGTCAGACTTGCTCAAATGCATCTTTATCTGAAGGGTCTGGTTGCTCAAATAAGATTTTAAAAAGTCTCTTGCGACATTCGCAACACGACACTAACGGAGATTACACCCTCCAGAGTGAAGTTATTCCTCCATTAGCCAGCCTAAGCGTGTCTAGATTTTCAACGTCCATCAGGTGTTGTCAAGGACATGCACAAGAACAGAGTCTGATCATAAACATACTGCTCTCAATTTCCCTATAACTATGTAGCGCATTAGAGATATGTAGAGTGCATGACATTTGGTCTGATTAAAGGTCAGTATATGATTAAATGCATACTTACGGTAAAAGGAAAAATTGGATAACGCAAATCTTAAGGGGTGCCTGACATCTGCAAACCTTTTATCATGATATTTTTGAATAAATATGTTCATAAATATGTATAAATATCATACATTTTTTATTAACCTGCTTTTTCTTTGGGAAAACTGTGGTTTTGTCTACGCAGCTCTGCTGTGCATGACGCTGTTCTTCAGTACTGAGTCTGGAGTTGGTCGTTGGCTGCATCTACACTAGTGTGGTTTCATGTCGAAACACGTTTTAAAACAAAACCAATGCGTGTTAACATTTCAACACTGTGGCAGGAAAGCTCTCCGCCCACTTAACAGAACAATAAGCGCGTATCACATGACTATGTGTGATCTGCTGGGAGTAATGTTCATTGTAGATTGCTCTCGAAATGGTTACGATCTGCAAATTAGCTGCAAGATGTCACTTAATTCTACATGCTACTCTTTTAGGAGCTCAGAATGAGAAGCTCGCCTCAGTGGTAGGCGGATAATGATGACTTAGTGATGTATGTTATGTTTTTTCACGAATGTCTTTTAGGAGAATGCTCATTTCAGTTATGCGTCTGCTGAAATTTGTTTCCTTTTGTGTGTTATTGCGCAGATGTCCTAGAAGCTAAATGGCATAGTAAATTAAATTCAAGTTTGAAATTCAGATTCAGTTTTTTATGCATCATTCTAAGCATGTCTGAGCAGCATCACAGCGGATCTTACCGTGTAAAACTTCTGAAAGACTCTTAAAAGATCTCTGTTTCTAATCGGGGTCAGCTGACTTACAATAAGCATGTTCTTCTTGCTGTCATCTGACAGACTCCCCAAGTAGAACACCACGCTACTAAATTACAATCACAGGATGATAAATTAAGTAGGCTACAATTATAAAATCAACTTGTATTTTTATACAATTTTTTTATACTGATTTCAAAGGTGGTATTGGATGTAATGTATTTTTTTTGACAGCCTTTCTAACCGCTCTGAACAAACTCTTACACAAATGCTTTGAAGAATCTTTATAGGTCTTATGTCATAACTCACCAGCGACCTATGTGTCACCATATGTGTCAATACTGACTGAGGATAAACAGTTTACTGTTGGTCAAATGAAAAACTAAGTCACCAAATTCCACGAATTCCTCATCTTTCATCCTGAGCTCTTTTGTTACTATATCTTATGATATAAACCCTGATATGTTCCTGTTTTGACAATTATCTTATCCACTCAAGCTGTCAAATTCAGCCTTAGATACACAAGTTGCAACACTTCCATCCCTGAACCTGAACCAAAAAGGTAACTCTCGAACACTACAAGGTGCACACGCAGTGGCACTGAAGCGCGCAGCTGTAATTATACTGGAATTAAGGAGGAGTTTATAACTTCAGTCACAACATGCAGAGAAATATCCTCCCCTGACATTAACCCAAAACAATCTAGGATGTGGTGGTTAGTTTGGTGGTGGTGGCAAAACAAGGTCATGTTTTCTCGATAAGAGCAAAGGTGGAACAATAGATGAGCGCTGAAAAAGATAAATGATGGCATCTTGAAAGATAACCTGTGTGCCCATGTTGAATGCACGTATGTACGCAAAAATTCCGACATAAGCCTTAGTCATGCCTTGAGTCTTTTGGTGCAAACTCTCAAATCAATAATCCATTCATGAGAAAACTGGATTTTGGAACGGCGTAGATTTCATTGAGTGCTGAAAGGCATCGGATAATGAGGGCTGCAGACAGAGTCAGATGCTTTTCGCTTGCAGAATCTGAGGAAATCTGCAAGTCTGATAGTATGCCATCATTAGCACAGGTGCACCTCCGTCAAGGTGAAGCATATGTATAGTATGTGAATGCACAGGACATGTATAATCTTCTAAATATAAAATAAAATCATCACAACACTGTATGCATTTCCGCTGAATATATCATTTGTATTATTCTGATTCATTTAAAAAAAGCTTAAACAGTAGGAAAAGAAACTGAGAATGGTTAAAAACAGCCCTTGAAAGGTCCCTTTGATGATGATGATTTAGATAAATTCCCTTTTTCAGACCAGTTTTCAAGCTTCATACGCTACCATGTGATGATACTGACAACAAAATATATCATATTATTCTCCTTCTGTTCAAGCACATATAACAAAGTTCAATTAAAATTGAAATAAAACTTTGCTACATAAAAGAAAAAAATAATTTAATAATTTTCCAATAGATCGTGTCCTTGAAATGCAGACACATCGGAAAAGTTAAATGTTGGTTTGTTGAGAAAACAATCCAAAAGTGTCTGTTTCAGACAACTGAAAGCTCCTAGTAGTTTCAAATCAACTTTAGAAGTCTTAATATTTAAATGCATCAGCTGTATGCTTTATGCCAGGTTTTATATAAACAGTGTAAGAAAATAATACCTCATGACTAGTAAAAATGGATATGAGCAAAAAATATCTGCAATCTTACTTTTATTGGGATAAAAAGGAAAAACTACGATTATCGAATGGCTTGAGTTTAATATAATCCCAAATCAGAAGAGTTAAGACAGTAGGGAAATGTATATTAAAAGAAATATGAATCCTAAATGCTCCATGCTTTAACTCATCAGACATACAGTATAACACATGAAAAACGTGGGGCATAAAGCATTTTCCATTTTGTAATGATGAAATTTTGCCACACAGCAGTTAAAGGACTTTTTCATATTTGACAGCAAAAATTAAGGGTTAAGGTCACTCTCCTCTTTCAATAAAGGCTACTAGTGCCAATAATAATTTTAAAAAAGGACCCGACAGTGCAGTCATTGTATCATTTTTCATTTCAACACTCTGCACACATTCTCCATTAAGAAAACATTCATCCACAGCTGTGAACGAAGCCGGTATGAGTGCTCGGTCTGCACGCCTTTTCAACGTGCACTCTGTGGCTGCGCATTGGCTTGTTGAAAAATGCATGGATGTCCCTGGAAAACGTCTTGGAAGGCAGCACATATTCCTCTGAAATCTCCATGGACTTCTCTGCATTAATCAGAGAAGTGAAAAATAAAAAATCAGTAATAAGAGCACTGATATAACTCCGGACCATCACTCACCATGGCTTTTGAAAATCTTGTTGATAAAAGTTTTGGAGAGTTATTTTTCTCTTTGGTCCAGGGCATTTGTTGCCTATTTCATAAAAAAATAAAAATAAAAAAGGAATACTGATTTGTCTTACCACAATAGACATTCCCTGTATGTGCATCGACCCCTCCTTGGACAAGGTTAAAGAGTATTTTCTGTACAATCAAGATTGTATCTCTTTCCTGTATGGTTATATAAGATATTGATTAATGATTATTTTTGATGTGGTGTTGTATGGGGGTTGCAGGTATCCAGCTTGGATTTGTACCCTTGCCCTTTACATTTTATTTGGCGAGAGGAACATTGTTTTTAGGCTTTTCGGTGTCTTCCCATACATTTCTTGATAAACTAAAAGTCCTTTACCCATCTTCATTCCTCAGTGATTCATGACAATCGCCTGCTGAAATGGCAATCATTTCTTAAACTCATTAATCCTTTGATTTCTTAGAACTTTGTACCATCCCAATAATCAAAAAAGGACATACCCAAATAAAACAAATAAAGAAATACACAAACTTACCTAATGTATTCATAATGATAACAAAAATTATTATTTAAAAATTGTTGAATACAAAATTGGAAGTGATTTTGATCTCAATATATAATCAACATTTCAAATAAAAAAAAAACTTTTTTTTTGGTGTGTCTGTTCATATGTCAGGCATTAAAGGGTTAACCATGTCTCAGGGCCTGGTCAATGTTGGTTTCAATATCCCGCCCAAGGTCACTGACGTGAACTGGAAAATTTGGAGATCAAACCAGCTACAATCCAACTGACAGGCTAACACCTTGCCTGCTGTGACACAACTGCCCATATCTGGATTCATGACCTACTTTGGAGTTAATTTCTGTATTCACTCGCCCCACAAAGGTGCAAAATATCCATTATTGAAGCATACTTTGTAACAGATATACTGATGAACTGCTTTTCTGCCAAAACTACAATCTTGATTACAAACATCTGTGTGTTTCATTAGTTATATCTGAATTTCAAAATATTTCTTCATCAAAGTAAGAGCAACGAACGCAGGGGGCAAGGGAGTGGAGTAACATTAAATATCAATCTTTGGTAAAGTATCGATCGGATTGCATTGGAAGAAAATGGGGTTGAATGGATGCAGCTAAATGAAGACAACCCAAAGTGTTGACATATTGTTGAGTGAAGCACACAAGACAAGCGTCAGTATCTGAGCAGAACTGCTTGTGGTTAAGCAAACAACAAAATCAGGGGATGAAGGCCCTCTTCCTCTGCTTTGCTGAAAATCCAGCAGTAAAGTATACTGGTGAGTCAGCTTCTTTCATTTTCTATAATGTCTAGCAGCTGCACCAGATTTTGAATAAAGGAGAAAGCTCTTGCTTAACAGTCAAAATCCAAAAAAGAGCCCGACTCTCCTCTTTTCAGAACAGACTGAAACAGGCAGCTGTAGCCAAGTCAGAGGAGGGCAGGCCAAACAAAAACCAGACACTGAACAGGAGAGTGTTTGTCTATGCCAGGTACAGTGCCGTAAAATCAACAAGGAGAACAGTCAGATCTGGGTTTTCCCCAGAGCTGTGGACACTAATCAGTTCATGCTGCCAAAGTGCCTATCAAGAGTCAAGAGGCTCGCTAATTTCTTCCTCCCAAACACACAATCATATTGAAATCGCTTGTTCTCACAATGATCGATTTCACATTCCAAGGAGCATTCGTTAGAATAAAATAATGGTGTAACGGCGGCGATCAGCTCTCTTAATTAGTGGGTATGTTCGAATTCTGCTTCAAGACTTTTAAATTAAATGTAGAGGGCACCAATCAACCAATAAATTGACAAAGTTACAAACCCATGTTCAAATATTCAACACTCAAAGGCCCAAAGACATGCATGGTCCCATCTCTCAGGAATACAAATCTTCACAAAATAGTGGAACAAAAAACAACTCCAATTTACAACAGAGGTTTACAGGATCTCTACAGCAGGCTTTTTTGATGGATTACAAGGACAAAAATGCAATTTACTTCAACTCTTTGGGGACCACTTAACTAACTCAAAATGTCCAAAACATCAGTACATCAATGCTGGTTCACATCCCTTATAAGATGACAGTTTCGGAACAAAGAGAGCAAAATAATGGCATATATATAGTAATTGTTTCTTTGCATTTTCCATTGAGAGTGGCTCCAAGTTATCTGACGGTAATAACGCAGTTATAATACACCTCAAGCAGCTGGTTCAAATACATCCACTCTCAATATTAATAAGGTACAAAACTCAATTTTTCATGACACATACAACAGCATGGCTGCATTTTTTTTATTTTTTTATTGTAAAACTAAAAATGTCTTGGAGCCAGACATCTCAAACGGCAACTGAAACTTTGATGCAGCATGTTCTTCCTGTTCCTTCGGTAATTATTTCCTGGGAACTGTGGTTTCAAAGACTTACAGACATGGATCAATGTGTTTGCATTAAAGAAAGAAAAACCCACAGTGGTCACTGAAATAAGTCGAAACTGACAAATGATGATATTCTTGTGATTTAATTGTACCCTACGCAGATTCAGGACACTTTGTGCCAGATGCAGCAAAGCAGCCCCAGAATTTAACCCGTGCCCCCCTCCTGTGATCTTTGTTTTGAGTGCTTCATTTTTGCATCTGTGAACACAGAGCTGATCTGACTTTCCCAAAAGCCCCAGTTTTGTCTCATTTGTTCAAAAGACATTCTCCCAGGAGCTTTGTGACTTGTCAATATGCAGTTTGACAAATTCCAGTCTCTCATTTTTATGATTTACTCTCAACAATGGAGTCCTCCTCGGTCATCCACTTTGACTCACACAGTGAGGGTTACTGCTATCCGACACTGATGTACCTTGACCTTGGAGTTCACCTTGAATCTCTTTGGAAGTTGCTCTGCGCTCTTTGGTTACCGTTCGTGTTATCCGTCTCTTCAATTTGTCATCACTTTTCCTCTTGCAGCCACATCCAGAGAGGTTAGGTTACAGTCTCACGGACCCTAAACCTCTAAATTAAATTTCCAACTGTAGTCACAGGAACATCAAGGAGATGGTCTTCTAGCCTTTACCTTTAACACGCTTGTTTAGAACTCTGGCCTTTGCTTTCTCTGGCCCATGTTCAATGATACTAAAAAGTCACGACTTCTCACCCTTTAAATAGTCAGAGTGACTGCAAGATGGAAGACACTGGTGATGCTAATTACAACACACACTTTGGTTTGACACATCACTACGGTCAAACCAAAATTTCCAATCTTTTTTTTTTTAATTATTATTCTTTTGAACTACAATTCAAAAGGAATATTTTGACTTAAATTAGTCAATTTTCAGTTACTTTTTTATCAACTAAGACTATAGTCATTTGTCAGTTTCAGCTTATTTCACTGACCACTGTAGGTTTTTCTTTCTTTAATGGAAGCGTGTCAACAAATACGTGTTACTTTAATCAGTGTGGGTAAGGGAGTGAGCATGCACAGTTGTTTATCTCTGTGCTTGGCCTCTTATCTGTTGTTAGCTGGGATAAGTTCCAACTCCCTGAAACCCTGAACAGGATAAATTGGGTATAGACAATAAATGGATGAAACTAGAAGTCTCTACATGACTAGACACAACCCCAGGTGAAGAGAGAATTTTTATTTTTTTTGCTATTTTCTTTGCAATTTAAACACTGACATTTTAATGGCTTTTCTTTTTACCTCCACAGAACTACTGAAATTGGGATAATATTGAACTTCCTGGAAAAAAAACACACACACATTTGCCCTTTTTCAGCAAATTCTCACAGTTGCAACAGGTTCATAATATATTATCTTTTTTTCCCTGAGCTGTGTTTTGCTCTCTATAAGCTTCCTTTTACTATTTGGGTTAATGTATCATTGGGTGCTTCAGGGCTACATACGTGATTTGTGCCCCTGGAGGAGCCAAATCCTAAATAGCAGGGATTCTGTGTAACAGTGCTTTATGGATTCAACTAAATACTTGACAAAGGACACACAAATCATTTAGCGTTTTTCCCTCCAGCAAAGCAGAAGACACCCAGTAAATGTGCGTTTTCTTGGATAATCTAAGAAAATGTGCAGGAGGTATCCTGGGAGTTTCTGCAACTTGGACAGGTCTGATGAGCCGTCCTAATGCTTTCCCACTTTGATACAAAAATGAGTCCGGGTCACCTGGATTCTGCTTTAAGTTCCGAGAAGGAGTGACAACGGATGGAGGAGAAACTACCTCGGGACATCATTGTATACAAGCAATCACAGACATTACGTGTGATGTGACAATAAAGTTTTATTATCTAAGACTTTAAATTCAAATGTATAGAAATACTGAACATTTTCTGTGAGCAAATAAACAGAAGTAGCAGCGTAAAAATCAATGCATCAAAAAAATTAAACCAAAAAATGACTAAAATGAATTTATGCTAATGTAACCGCATTAAAGCACCCAAGAGCAACCTAAAAAGGCTCAACATTTTGAATTAAACCATTTTTTATGTTTCAGTTCATAGTTAGTGCCTGCTGTTGTAAAGGTTTTTGGAGTGGTGAGGGTTAAAGGGCGCAAGAGTCTTTCCTTTAGCCCTCACCACTCCCCAAAACACACAAACCGAACCAAACCAAAACACACAAACACACACTTCACCTTATTACAGCCAATTATGCATGACCTACTTTGGGAACCTTTTAAACTATTAGCATTTTTTTTTGGAAGTGTCTTCCTTTATGTCATCCTCTCTATAGATGAAGACAAAGACTGGGCTTAAGCGCTTAGGCATGACCACTCGGGCAGGCTCCTATAAAAAACACGATAAAGGCGTGCCTTGTTTACTCAGTCGAGTGTATCGAGTGTAAAATCAAATATAGATGCAAACGTTTTTATTGCTCAGCATGAATGTTCAACTAATAAACTAAGTTTATTCCAGTACAGTTTTTTTTTTTTTCATGTGAAATACTACTCAGTCCAGCTTTTGTTTATCGGTATCACTGACACAGAAAACCTCTGTACGAACGACTAAAGTAGGAGGTTTTCGATACTTCTTGAGAGAAATTTCTAAGACTCCTTGCATGATAGGTAAACAAAGTCTGCGCTGTACAAAAGACTGCCATTCAACCACGGCTATTCACACAAGCAGCCCACAATAAAAATCAGGGCATTCATCAACACACAGAAGCATGCACTATGCTTTGTTGCAGCCCTGGTATTCAGTTTCAGCCTCCTTTATGCAGTTTGTTAATAACCTCAACAACAGAAGGGAATGTCAGCGGTAGGTAACAGTAGAGTAGCGCTCCAGCTACAGGCCTGGTCCTGGTGGAAATCTGGCCCTCCGTCACCAGCCTGTGTTTCAGGAAGAAGTTCAGATGAGGACAAGGGAAGCATTTTAAATCCCCGGAGCGTCGGCCAGTGAAAACTACACTTTTATTGGAGTGTGAAGTCCGACCTAGAATGTGAGGTATTGTCGTTTTGTAGTCTGCGGCAGTGCTGCGTGCTCGTTTGTGCGCGTCCACGTCTTTGTGTGGGGGGAGGCTGAGGAGAGACTTTTAACATGACTTCTTTTTATGTGCAAAAAAAGCATCCGGTCATTGTGCCAAACAGTATCTTCCTTGTTTTTTTTAAAAAAGACAAAAAAACAATTACATTAACTTCACCCCAGTTACTGAAAGCCATATGCATATTCCCGAATCTCATTTTGCCCTCACAGCCTAAAAGAAAAGGATAAATGTAAATATCTTAATCTCATCTGTGCTCCTCTTATATCCTGTATTTAATGTCATTGTCCTGTTTTGGAAGAAGTCAAAGAAATGTTGACAAAATTAAAGAGGTTATAGCAACTATCCTCCTCTGGCATTAGTACAAATGAAATCAACATGACCGTAATTGAATAAAAGTAAGTGTATTGTGCATCTCAGTGCTTGCAAAACTGAACTGGACAGAAAAGCTAAAAGGCTGACGGGGTTGACCATTTGTCTCTCTATAACTTGAGATTGCCCACTACTTTCCTATTAAAACAGAATAAATAGATTTTAAGGCATCTCAGCTATATAGGCCAAACATTGTAACGTAACTTTATGAAGCTTTTGTAGTTAATTGATTTATCCATCACACAGAAACCAACTTACACATGGTTAATGAAATGAATCCCAATAATCGCCCTTCTGTTAACTGGATTTTGGTCTCTGCCATCTTTGAAACGTTTCACTCTTCCGCTGCGGAAATCTCCACTGCTGTAAGCTCTGCGGGTGCAGTAAACACGGCTCATGTGAGCGTGCAGCCTAGAAACCCACACAGGGGACAATTACTTGCTGGAAGGAACTGCTGCACGGCAAGGTGTAACGGCTGGCAGTGAAGAAACTACAGTAAAATCCCCCGAAAATACTGCAGAGGCAAACTGGTGGTCTTGATAAACTCCAAAGTGATTCTGCACAATACTACATTCTCCCAGTCTTTTTGATGTGCTGTGTGTATTCTCACGATAATTGAGTGATTTCTGGTAAATCAATAAAATTTCATCAAGCCTATAAACTGTGAAAATGATTCAAGACTTTAACGAAGCGCTCTATATTATCAACTGACGTATGAGCCCACTGCTCCAGGGATTGTGAACACCATCAATCACTCTGATCAAATTGAGAATATCCATAGGACACAATCCACAACAACTGGCGTCTATTTGTTTGTCTTCCCGCTGAAAAAGCAAACTGCATCCTCACATGAGTCCATAAAACCATTATGCAGTTATTATTAATCGCATGATAGTATTAAGCTACTTCTCTGAAGAAGCATTATGAGATCTATAATGAGCTCAAGATTAACCACATCCTGCCTGAACAGATGAGACGCCCGTGTACCCCTGTCCAATATTATCATATTTCCACTGCCTCTGCAACAGTGCAAGTTTTTATCTTATAAAGCTAAAATTAAGGACACATTTTAAAATCTTAATAGCTGCAGACAGTAAAATGTTACTACTTGGACAGATTTTTACTATTTATACCTTTCGACTGTGTTCTACATAGCCTCCAGCTCACACTCAGCAAAGTATTTTCCGAGGTCCCTAAAGACAGAATTAGTTTAATTTTTTTAAAGGGCAAACCTTTTTTTCTTTTCTTCGTGTGATGCATACGTATATAAAAATCCTTCTGACATGAGTCTAGTCAAGCAAAATAACACTTGTACACTCATAAAGACTTTATTGTCTTTTGAAAGAAGCTATAAAAGTCCATATAGTGACCACATAAATGTCTCTCTTCCCAACAAGTTGAACCCCTGCGGATTCATTCAATTAGGAAGTTTTTGAGCTCAAAGCTGAATTTAAGATAGATAGATAGCGGTCTCTCAAATAGTTTTTATTGTTAAAGCACTGTTAAAATGTGGAAAAAGAACAAACTCTAATGCAATCTGTGGTTGTCCACACACAGATAGAGCTTTCGCTCTGTGGCGGCCGTGAGTGTCACCCGCAGTAATGCCTCAGTTCACTTTGGCTGTTCACCCTTGACTACATGGGGAAGACTTCAGCGGCGTGCCAACGCTTTAAACTGAGTAATGAAAAGACAAACGCCCTCTGCCAAATATGCAGCTGTAATCTGGCCTGCCATGGTGGCATGCCAGCCATGAAGACTCACCTAGCTGCTCTAAATAGTACTTACAGCATCATCTGGATGCGAGCAACCATTTGGCAAATAGTTCGTATGGAATAAACAAGAGGCTAGCTGCTAGCAGACTCTGCTAACGCCGCAGCAGTCACTATGTGAACAGTCGCAGTAAACACTGACGCAACATACACTTGACTCTTGTTGGTGTAAGATTGGAAGTATGCAGGATAACAACTACTACCTACAAGCTATGCAGTCCAAATGTATCACGACAAGAGGTACATGCTGTATTGTGTACTTTCATAGCTTATTTTCAGTATAAGTGAATTTATTTTTGACATAAATGATTGCTTGACGACCATTTTATAAAGAAAATATATTACTTGTGCTATCATTTTGAATCTATAATACTATAACATATTTTATGTGATCTACTGCCAAACCTCCTATGGCCATTAAAATGGTATTCGAGCCAATCTTACACCGTTGCGTTAGTCGGAAATATTCCCAAAAAGTGATTCATCTCCAAATCAACTCATTTATAAAACCTGCTCTCAAAGCATGGCAGGACTCCAACTCAATAACCAGGTAAGATATCAATAAAAATACCTGGACTCAAAAAAGTGATCTTACAGAACCCTTCATTCAGTATGTTTACTTGTACAATTAAGTCGAGCTACAACTGTAGTTTGACTGGCCAGTTTAATATAATGTACTTTATGAGAACTTTATCAGAATCAACTTTATTCGCCAGGTTTGTGCAAACAAATGAGAATTTGATTTGGCAGACTTTGTCCCTCAAGGTCCAGTAAAATAAATAAAATATAAATAAATAAATAAATATAAAAAGAGCCACAGCAATCAAAAAATATGTACACTAAATACAATGTATGCAAAACAACCAATATTAACAGTCATGAAGATATTGCACAAATAACTCTTCGAGCCTTGGAAATTTCAGTAATGTGAAAGGAAAATTGATGAACTTGACAGATTTTGGCTTCTCTCAGTACTTGTGGGTCGGCCCAGGGCGGGACCTGTCAGGCATGTCCACGGCTGTTCCAGTCTGGTCGTAGCTTTTGCATGCATGGATTAGCTTCAACTAATTAACTGGGTCTGAAAGTTTGATCTCGATCTCAGTTGGGCTAAGATGTTTAAACTCGGATTTCAGTCGGACTAAAGCGAGAATAACAATTTTTCTAAAATTGTGTCAGCGTAACGACTCACACAGACTGATTTCGACTGAATGGCTCAAAGAAAGAAAGGCTACACAAACACAAGAAAAATATCAACGTGCGACTTGAAGTCTGTCAGCATAGTGCTTATGATGAAATTTAGCACAATTAAATTATCATATTCTCCGCTTAATTACTACTATATAATTAAATATTCACCAGCACTCATGAGAATGCACATAATTAAAGCGCTTGTATGCAATGCAAGTCAACATCTTGCCACAGTGCTGGGCCGACCATTCCCAAACACCTTCACCTGTAACATCCTTCACACCACCCAAAGAAGCAGCTGCCAGCTTCTTAGTCTGGAACCCACAATGCACTGGGAGCCCCTGTGCATGCCTGGTGTTGGGATTTAATTGGATATTAGTATCCAGCAGTGTCTGAATTAATCAAATCATTTCCATCCATTAATTTAGTGGAAGAACATACAATTAAAGTCTTATTAGTGTTCTCTCAAGAGTATGCCTTTTCATCCCTCAGCAGAACATTGAGACTTGGCCAGAGTCCAGTGTAAAGCATTTTTCTTTGCTTGAATCTGCTGGTTCTTTATAATGTCAAGCTCCAGAAACAGTCCTCAAGTATAAAAGCAAGTAAAATGCCAATCCATCTAAAAGCCCCCCCACCGCACACACAGGTATGGTTGAGGCTAAAACGTGTAATGAGAGCATATACAATTATAATATACATCTTTGGATTCTATTTTAGTTTTTATCATTAGTCAGACTATGAAATTATGAGATGAGAGGACTGTCAAGTTTTGTGGAGGTACGGCATCACTGTGAGAGCCAACACAAAAATGCCCTACATAGGGTGAAAAGAGATTCGGAGATTTGGCAGTGAGGATATATAATCCAGATCCCTGATGTGGGTCATTTTAGAATTTATATATATATATATATATATATATATATATATATATATATATATATATATAAACATCATCTAACCTGGAATGCAATGACTTTTATTATATTCCAAAAATCTCATTTTTAACAGAAGAAAGAAGAACTCATCACTAAAGTATCTAGTAAAAGGCTGCACAGCCTGAAACATCAGATGAAAACAAATAAACAAAAAGTACTTTCCCCCCTCTTCTCCTCTATTTTTAAGTTAAAATATGCTGTACGGAGTAACTTCCAAGATAAGCAGACATGTTTTAATTAAAACCATTTACAAGGAGAGACAAAGTGGGAAAAAAAGGAGTCAGGGGATTTAACACTCTGTCATCCGAGACTTCACCGGATCAAAGCGTTTATTTTAATAATTACGTAACATTTTGGGCTTTGAGACGTAGGCAGGCACACCTTGTAGTTTTGCAAGTGGACAGCACTTGGGACGTTTGTATTCAAACTGAGCTATTAAATGTGAAAAAGTATCTGCTTAAAGAAAAAACTTTTCTTGTATTTTGCTTGAGACATTTCTGTATCTGTTTAGACATGCTGAAATCAGAAAAAGCTGGGACACAACAGAAAAACACACTAGTTCCTACATATATTTTTATTCAACTACACACATGGTCATGTGAAAGCACATTATTTTATGATTTGACTCGTCAACTTTGTTTTTATTAATATAAGTCTCTTTTTGTATTTCAAGCTGATGAACAAATAATAATAATTCAGCACACATTATCAGGACTGCATAAAAGTGTTATAGCCTCCAAGACAAAAGCATAAATGGCCTTTGCCAAGGGGCACTGATTCAACCCCATACATTTAGAAGACGGCATAGATACAAAACTTCACTTTTGAACTTATTGCATACAATTATTCCAAAAAAGGATGTTGAATATTGACCACAATGCCCATTTCCATCTTACATGCCTCTAAGCTCCAAAAAACTCTTTATGAGGTCAACATGTGGCTTCTTTTATGCAAATCAACATTTTTAAGGGGAAGTTTGTAAAACTTGATTAAAACTAATCCATGGTCCATGTGCTTATATCATCTATTGATTAATGACATGTCTCAGTTAATCTACAGTTCAGATGGCCATGTTCATTTTAGATGTGTTCCCTTGCCTTTTACGCAGTGAAATTCCTCCAGATTGCTTGATTGTTTTTTAGGGAGGGTTTTGTTATGATGTTAAGCACTGTAGATCAGCGTTTCCCACGCTGCCATGGCCGGTTTAGACCTTTCCCTGCTCAAACTCACCTGATAGGATCACTTTCAGCTTGTCATCGAGGTCTTCACAAATCTGACAATGGCCCCACTAATTTGAGCCAGGTGTGTTAGAGCAGCGCAACATCTAAAACATGCAGGGCAATTTTAAATAAATTCACTTGTCTTTTTGTTGACAAACTGGAGATCATTTGCTCATGTTTGCTTCCCAAAAACTCAGCCTCGCATCAATTTTCCACATCATCCCAACCTTCTAGGATGTGGGGTTGTAGTACACATATGTGTGCGCCATATGTGTACTCTATGAATCTATTGTATGAATATTTTTGTTTGCGCGTGTCTGCTTCCCTTCCTGGCTCGCTGCCACGAGCCCTCCTCTTTCTGTCATCTTGTCTGACATTAGGGCTAAGCCGGATCTCATTAGGACCAAGGTGGCAGTGATCCTGTCAACATTGCTTTGGCTCCTGCCATATGGGTCGCCTCCAAGGTAACGGCTGTATCAGTCTCCGCAGAGCTGCATGCCTTGTTATAGCACATGTACAAACACACAGACGGGAGTATCTACTCTCCAGACAAGTGGGCACTGTACTGTACATATAAAACTGAATAAACACGTCAATTTGAGGGGATAGAAAAATCATGATAAGCTGCGCTGTGGTATAAATAAACCTAGAAACGGGCACAGAGCAGGGAGAGTCTGCTACAGCAGGTTTAAGATATTAAGTACAAAAATGAAACATTTGATAAGTTTCTCAAAAACTCTGATTCAGGAAAACTAAGAATCCATCTGGTAACTAGTAAATCTTGGGGGAAAACAATAGACTGTAAGGGGAGTTAATTTTACTAAGGGACCAAATCGAGCAAAAAGTGTGAATAAAATTTAGGTAGGGGGGTATTGTACAGGAATATCCATCCAGCTGCTGTCAAACAAATCAATTTCTGATATTATGTAAACTACTGTCAAAATACCCAAAAAGGAGGAGAGTTATAGCTTCTCAAATGGCATTTTTGCATCTTGTTAGAGGCTTAAAATAGCAGTTTAGTTTGACATGGCTAACATTAATTGTTATTTTGCTGCTAACTCAAAACTGCTTTGATTCATGGTGTTTTGGTCCTTAACGAAAGTTTAAACTCTTTTCTCATCTAATGATGAGAGTTGTGTTGTTTTTTGTTTTTTTTTTACTTTGACAAGTTAATTCAAGTGGATGTTCTTATTGGTGGCTTTATGATTCAGTGTGAATAGTGTGATCCATTAGCTATACTCTCTTATTCCTAACAAGAGTCACGGGGATCTGCCGGAGCCCATCCCAGCTCTGTTCAGGCAACGGCGACATATATAGACAAATCAGATTACACATATTTTTTTTATATATCTATTATATAACAATGAATATGATAGATGTGTGCAGTAAAGTCTTTTTAAAAACATATACTGTAAGCAGCAAAATCAACAGCAGCAATGTTTTAACAGGCTGCAATAAAGTAGTTTGCTGATGATCACTTAAGTACAGTATATACACAGTGATCAAATGCCAAGAAACTGACTTTCTGCCAATTCTTCCCTCTCAATTTGTCCCCAAAATGACAGCAAGTGCACTGAAGAAAAGAAAAAAATTATAAAATAAAAAAATGGCAGGGCAATCAGAGAGAGATCTGAGGGGAAACTTTTGAGCTAATAAATCTCCATTTTATGAGGCTGTGCAACATCACTGCGCTAAACTCAGTTCGGACTTGTCACGCTCGAGTCTCAGTCAAACAGGGCAGAGCAGCGTATGGCAACATCGCAGAGCAGGCTCATGTATACAGCCGTGCAGTAGTTGTCTTACACAAAGTGTCAGACTTTTATCGAAAGCTGCGCAAACAAGCTGGAAGACATTTCTGATTTGGTGTCTTAGCTGCAGATTATAAACTTTTTACAACATCCCATCCATAAATGGGAGATAACATGTCTGCAACACATGCACCAAGACACATTTTATATACTCTGAGTGTGTGCGTGTGTGTATAGAGTGAGAAATCCCCATAAACCAAGGAACTAAATATTGTTTTATTCCCTGTAAATAAACGTTCCTGTTTACTTTGATTTACTTCTGTGGTAATCTTTTATTACTTTTATGGTTTTAAAATGGACTATTATTGATCATTTAGATAATATACTTCCTTTAAAGAGAAAACTGGAATACAACTAAAGCACAACAGTCAAAACTCCACTTCGCCAGATTGGCAAATACCACAAGTTTTTCCTTTTTCCCCTTAGGCCTGGATGTGTCGTTACAGCCCCCCCTACTCTCAAATCCTCTCAAAATCAGCTGTTTATTTCACCATTTCATTTGGAGACAAAAGCATGTGATCAATCATTCATAATTTATGACCCTCCTAATGGCCTAGAGCCCATAATAACAGAACTTGCATTACACAAGGTCTTAGCCAGACCTCCTGATAGCAGGCCAATAAATTTTGTTGACGAACTTTAGCATCGGCCCCTGATAAGAGGTAAACTTTGCCTCTGTGTTACAGTAGAAAAGACGGCAGTTTCAAAAAATAGGATGTTGTGATCTTGTGCTACTGTGACCTGAGCCCTACTGTTGAATTCCTGTTCTTCCAGCCAACATCCCACTACGTCTCCGAGCCCTGCTGTTACTGTTATTATTTTTCACTCGTCAATGCCGATATGGATATGACAACATGGGTCTGACTGCAACAAATTGGCTCTCCATCAATAGGAATCTCTAGAGGCATGCTCTTTGACAGGTACGCTGAAGGAAAAAACAAAGTTATACAGAGAACAGGCAGAAACAAACACCACCTAGAGACATGTTTATCTCTCTTACCTTGACATGCTGTCAGCGATGCAGTTCTGACCGGGGTATCCTTCACCTCTCGCTGACAGTGACCCCTGCGACATGCCTGGCCGAGATTTCCACGACTCCATTAACGCCGTTACAGGTGAAATTAGATTCAACAACGGGTTGGACTGGTCTCTCACATCATGCCGCGTGAATGACATTGTTCCTTGTGCTCCAATCTGGTAATGGAATGAGTGTCCGCTGGCATTTACTCCAACAATGGCAGATGTGGACATGCTGTTACTCTCTTGATAATAGCTGCTGTCAGTGGGCTCCTGTTTAACCCCTTTGGACAGGACATTGTTGGAGAACACGCCAGGCTCGTAGTTCCCATTCACAGAGGAAACAGGGGGTCCCAAGATCCCAGAAAGACTGTATTCATCAATGTTGTTCCGCAGGGACAGATATGTAGTGTCAGATGCAGGAAAAAGACCAAGAGAAGGCGACTGCTCACCATAGGGCTGTTGATTCATACACCCCTCACTTTTGTCTGCCTCAGTCTTAATATGGGTGATAAAAGGTGTGCTACTCGCATTACATTTGGAGCTGCCTAAACACATGCTCCTGTAGTCACTTCCAGGCTCATTCTTAATATACTTTACCATGCCCATCTGGTCTAAGCCAACACTGAACACCTCCCCGTCGACCATCTCTACCTTGGGGAACTCAAAATTCTTGAAATCTGTGTCTCTGGTCAGCCCTGCCGCTTCTGGGCTGTTCGTGTCATTCTGCACCAATCCCAGTCCACCAGTAGGACTAGACACAGGGAAACCAGCTGAGGAGGGATTATGTGGGCTGCTGACAGACATAGTGCCCCCCGCGGCTGGACTGGAGATGGAGGGTCTTACTGTGTTGCAGTTGTTGGCAGCGCTGGTGCAGCTGCCACCTGTGGGGCTTGAAACAGACGACCTAATGTTACATGTAGTGCTGCAGGACGGAGGGGATCTTACACTACTCATACTATGTGGACTGGACATGGGGGACCTCATGACATTGAGTGGGCTGGTGAGTGGTGGTGAGCCAACTGTGCTTGACTCTACAGGGCTACATGTGACTGAATTCCTGCGCTTGATGTTGGCTAGAGTAGCAGCACAGGAAGTCTGGCTCACAGGACTGCTGACGGACGAGCACAGAGGTCCAAAGCACATGGGAGGACTGGTGGTAGATGACACCAAATTGTTACTGCCTCCAGGACTGGAAATAGAGCTGGATGTCTTGGGACTGCAAGACAGAGAGGAGGCCAGCATGGATGCTGAGCTAACTGGAACACCAGCGGGGCAGTCTCTGGGAGTCCCACTCGGCTGCTGGAAACCAAATGGGTTCAACTTGGGGCTCTTTGTGGAGCCACACTGGTTCTCCTCTAGGGGCCGTCCACATCCTGGGTACAGCTTTCCAGGGCTTGTTCCCTGCTGGCTAAAAGCAAAGTCTGGCTCCCTGGCAGCATTCATATACAGGCCCATAGACTCAGCCACAGTCTTAGAAAGCTCCTTGGAGTCCGCTTCCTGCTTATGGCCATGCAAAGAGTTGTTGAAGTGGGGGGGAACAAATGGCTGGTTCTGGCTGTGCTGAAGCGTTGGCTGTTCCTTTTTCTTAGAACTTGTGTCTTTGCTGGCGGTGCCCGGGCTTCCGGCAGGGCAATTGACGGGGACTATGTCCATCAGGATCTCGCTGCTTGTCAGATTTGAATCCTCTGTACCGCAGCAGTACTCCATAGAGCTGGAGTCCTGAGACCATTTGTTCTCTGTGTCATCTCCATCAAAGAAACTTTGGTATCTTTTGGTCTCCATTGCTGGCTCATCGATTCACCTGGCAGATATGAAACAAACGTTTAGTTAAGGAATTTAACTTTCTATGCAGACCACTTAAGAAAGAATTATAAATTCATAAATATGGTAATCAGTGTAAAATAAATGTAATATTTCAGCTTTAGATTGAAGGATGAGGTTCAACTTTAACTGAAAACTTAAAAACTGCAGGATTTTGGTCAACTATAATAGCTTTATTTAAAAAAAATTAAAGATAACTCATATTGCATATGACACATTCAGACAACTGTTGCATTCTATTGAATATTTTTTTAAATATCTAGGCATGCTTTGTCTCATAAAAATGTAATGATTTTTTTTTTTTTTTTTTTTTATCCAAAGTAGTTCAAGACAAATCTTGACAGCATTTCCTCTGCATGAGATAAAGCTCTTCTTTCACTGAGCAACCGAGGATCTGATCATCTAACTTAAGGAAAAGTGCATTGCAAGGGTTAATAGTTGGTCCGTGTGACGTCGCCACAGCTTCTCGTTTAAACTCCTACCTCTACTGCGTGTCTATTGGACAGCTCAGCTAGAAATCCATCAGCTGCATCAGGCCATTCAGGGATTGGGCCGAAAGCTGTCACTCAATAGTTATTGCTCTTGCGACCACAACATAGCTGCGACACAACTTGAAACGGTGTTTGATGCAGCGAAGTGGCTGCATCATGTGCAAAAACAGCAAGATTACAGACAACAGTGAAACAATAAAACATCATGCAATGATAAGACAGCGCTTTGAGGCGGTGGTGCAGGCTGTGCACGCCGCGGCGCACAGCTCCAGGAGCGAAGATGATCTGAGTTAAACTTAGTCAGGTTGAATGCAAACCATCCCGAGTACATTTCGAGAGGCTTAGATATTCATCTTTTACCATTCCTCTCCTAGTTTATGACATTGCCTCTTGTTTTATGTTTAACGATAACCCACCCGTGGTAACTCTGTCTCGATAGTGGGACTTTCTCCAGCTCGCTCCATTTTCAACACAGAATTAAAGAAAATAAGTAAATAATAGCATGCTTTTGCTTTATTGTTGCAGTAAATGTTTATTTTGCTGTGCCTTTACGGTTTTGGTCGAGAAGTTTCAGTGAATCATGGTGGAAAAACTAGTTGTAGCCCACATTTTAGACAGAATTGAAAATTATATAAATGTTCCACTGTTGCCAGACGTATAACTGCAGAATTAGAAAATCTAAGTGAAAAATGACCCCAAAATACAGATTGGTGTCTGTTTTTGTAGCTTAAACAGATGAAGGAGGTTATACCAAAGTTTTAGAGTTTTATTGGGAGCCAGACAAGAGGGCTAACAGTCTTGGATCAAAGTTACTAGATTGCCCCCCCTCCTCATAACAAAACAAACTCGAGACGCAAGTATTTCGTTATATGACAAAACTGAGGAGTTTCGGTGTCTCTCTTCTCAGGCCAGCGCTCAAATTAAAATGTTCAGTCAGAGCTCCGTCTTTTGCTTACCTTAATTACGACATTCAGAGTTGTCAGGTGGCTGTGTTGCTGGGCAGCGGTAATCCACAAGACAAATTAGAAATCAAATAAATAAAAAAATAGTAACAATAAAAAAACCAAAACAGAAAAAAAGCAGCCAAGCAAAGTCAATCAACAAGCGCACTCTTCCCACGGTTTCCAATGCATTTCCACTTTGACAGCTAGACACGCAGGAGAAGTCTGCTGCGCATTAACACTAGTAATCCTCAACAGCGAGCCGCCGCTTCTAAACAGGACGAACCACCGGCGATGGGTTGCACGACAGCCGCAGATAACCTCACATTATGGCCGTAATATTTCGCAGATTAACGAATCTGGGTCCCTGCATTCAAAAAAAAAAAAAAAAAAAAAAAAAAAAAAAAAAAAAAAGAGTAATAAAAACAAACGGAGGAGTCGGTCGGACTTGCAGTCAGAGCGACGTCATTCTGGGCACATGGACCCTCCTACTGCAACGAGTGCAACACAAACTCCGAGGAGGAGGAGGAGGAGGAGGAGAGGAGGAGGAGGGGGAGGAGGTGAAGAGGGGGAGGAAGAGGAGGAGGAGGAGGAGGAGGAGGAGGAGGAGGAGGGAGGGCCGGCCGGACGGCCAGGTAGGCAGTCTGGAAATAGAGCACCTTACTGGGATGAAAAATAAATAAATAAAACTCAAGTGACGTTGACGGTGTCTTTGATTTCAGTAAAGCAAAGTTGTTGTTTTTTTGGTTTTGTTCAGTTTATTTTTTTTATGGTGCAAGATTGATGTCGACATACCTGCTGGCAGCTCTGAAAACAAGCAAACAAAACAATTGAACGAGTGAAGCCTGAATTATGGTTCTGCTTTAAATCGACGCAGAGCTTACGCCGTAGGGTTACGGCGTAACCTACGGCGTAGGTGTACGCGGCGACGCGCCAAGTACGGTGTGCCTCGCCGCGTACCCTACGCCGTAGGCTCTGCGTTGGTGTAACGCGGAACCATAAATCAGCCTTGAGACTTATGTGAGCAGGGCCAATACAACACTTTAACTAATAACGTAGTAGTTTATATACAGTACCACGAGGACACACAGAGAGGAGGCTGTGGAGGTCCAGTCAGCGGAGCTGTGTGACAATCGGAGAGTATTTCTACTTGATCCACTAGGTGGAGCAATATTTCTACTGCAGCTTCAGAAAGCAAATATAATGACATCAGGTTGTCAATTTGCAGTTCATGACAAATATATTATTTCACACTTTTATCGAAAAACACCATCTCATAATCATCTTCATCTTTCATTTTCATCCTCCTCTCTCTCTCTCTCTCTCTCTCTCTCTCTCTCTCTCTCTCTCTATATATGTATATATAGCCTATATATATATATATATATATATATATATATATATATATATATATATATATATATATATATATATATATATATATATATATATATATATATATATATATATATATACAGATATACACATTTATATACACATACATATACACACACACACACACACATATATATATAATGTGTATATGTACACATTCACACTTTTGTGGGTGTTTTCAATAGAGATATGAGGAATTGTAATAGTCTATCAGTGTAAACACAATGTGTTTGTTTTTTAAAGTAACATAGATGAAAACCAGATTCCATTTTATATCAAATTACTGTGGAAAACCAGTTGATTTTGAACACTTTATCATGACATACCTTTTCCTGCCACCATGGTTCAGTTTTACAAGGAGCCGCACAGGCCTCAGCCAACAAATTGCCTAACTGATGTCTGACTACTTGTGATTGATTGGGCTACAATTATAAACGAGTATAGAAAAAAACCCTAGCATTAGCATGGCAGCACCTGTGTCCAACTGGACTCTCAGCAGTCTGACCAGCACTGATGCAGCTGGACCCTCCTATATGATTTCTTGCTTGTGTTGTTCTCTCAGATGTAAGTCACTTTGGATAAACACATTAGTAGTTAGTAGTAGTAGTAGTAGTAGTAGTAGTAGTAGTTAGTAGTAGTAATAGTAGTAGATAAAAGCATTTGCTAAATGACAGTAGTAGTAGTAGTGGTATTAGTAATAGTAGTAGTAGTAGTAGTAGTGGTATTAGTAGTAGTAGTAGTAGTAGTAGTAGTGGTATTAGTAGTAGTAGTAGTAGTAGTAGTGGTAGTAGTAGTAGTAGTAGTAGTAGTAGTAGTAGTAGTGGTAGTAGTAGTAGTAGTAGTAGTGGTATTAGTAGTAGTAGTAGTAGTAGTAGTAGTAGTGGTATTAGTAGTAGTAGTAGAAGTAGTAGTAGTAGTGGTAGTAGTAGTAGTAGTAGTAGTAGTAGTGGTAGTAGTAGTAGTAGTAGTTAGTAGTAGTAGTAGTAGTAGATAAAAGCATCTGCTAAATGACAGTAGTAGTAGTAGTAGTGGTATTAGTAGTAGTAGTAGTAGTAGTAGTGGTATTAGTAGTAGTAGTAGTAGTAGTAGTAGTAGTAGTGGTAGTAGTAGTAGTAGTAGTAGTAGTAGTGGTAGTAGTAGTAGTAGTAGTTAGTAGTAGTAGTAGTAGTAGATAAAAGCATCTGCTAAATGACAGTAGTAGTAGTAGTCGTTAGTAGTAGTAGTAGTAGTAGTAGTAGTAGTGGTAGTAGTAGTAGTAGTTGTAGTGGTGGTAGTAGTAGTTAGTAGTAGTTAGTAGTAGTAGTAGGAGTAGTAGTAATAGTAGTAGATAAAAGCATTTGCTAAATGACAGTAGTAGTAGTAGTAGTAGTAGTAGTAGTAGTAGTAGTAGTAGTAGTTAGTAGTAGTAGTAGATAAAAGCATCTGCTAAATGACAGTAGTAGTTCTAGTCGTTAGTAGTAGTAGTAGTAGTGGTAGTAGTTAGTAGTAGTTAGTAGTAGTAGTAGTAAATAAAAGCATCTGCTAAATGACAGTAGTAGTAGTAGTAGTAGTAGTAGTAGTAGTAGTAGTAGTAGTAAATAAAAGCATCTGCTAAATGACAGTAGTAGTAGTAGTAGTAGTAGTAGTAGTAGTAGTAGTAGTAGTGAATAAAAGCATCTGCTAAATGACAGTAGTAGTAGTAGTAGTAGTAGTAGTAGTAGTAGTAGTAAACATCAGGTCTTCCCACCTTAAGGCTTGATTATGGTTCTGCGTTAAATCGATGCTGAGCGTGCACCGCAGGTTGCGTCACGCACCCCACGGCGCAGGCCACGCCGTGCCTGACGCGCACCTCCCACAAATTGTAACTACGCGTCAAGAGGTCGCAGACCAACACACCGAGAGGGCTGTGATTGGTTTGCTTGATAGCAACGCATTTCCGGTTCCGGTTCGTGAAGCAGTCGTGAACTTTCAGCACTCTTTTCTTCGTGTGTGTGTGATTTTTTTGTTTTGTTTTTTTGCACAAAACTTTGTCCTTATCTCTTTGATTCACTGCGTATGGAAAAGTCGGATAAACGATTCAGGAAAAGAACGCACCCCCCTAGCGCTCTCGGGGGGTACTGCACTGCGGCGAAATGGAGTGACAGAGAAGTCCGAAGGGTTCACGACGGCATCACGGCAGCGGCTTATGCTCTGCTTTGGTGTAACGCAGAACCATAATCCAGGCTTTATACTCAACACTGATAATGTTTCCAATTGCATCTGTTGACAGTGTGTAATGTACCAGAAAAGAAAAACAATTGTTTAAGAAACCTTCGCGACACAGTCAACGCATGAATAGAAAACAGGAACTTATTCCAACACATTGCTCAAAATCTATCTGACATGGTGAAGTTGCTGTTCAGAAACTTAGATTAGATGCGATCAGCAGAGTGAACTGATAACGTCCATTGATGCACTTGCAAGAGTGCACAATGTGCCTCCGTCTGTCCGAGATACCAACATCAACAAAAAATGGTTTTGACTCCATCATTCGGATTATGCTGTTATTTACATTTTACCGCCTATCTCTTGTGGCACTGATGTCAATATAGACCTTGCTTTTCCTTCAGCAAAAGCCAATGATCAGTTTAATCTGTAGAGTTGTCAGTCACATTCTGTAGTGTTTCACATGGCTGCTTGTGGGATTTAGATTGTGAAAGAGGGACTACTTCACTGCTTTTCTGGATCCTCCAAGCAAGCCTATAACCAATTCCTGAGCAAGGCAGCAGCAGTAAAATGAGTAAAAGTCAATCAAGCAATACTACCCAGGTCTCTGATCCGCCTGTTAATCGCCCATGAAAGGGGACCTGCTTCAGAAAAAGCAAGATAATTAATATAAAACCAAACTTCCCCACACCCATTAATGCAGTACATAATGCCATTCCAGGCAAACACATCATGACCAATGTACTTAAGCTTCGCATCACAGGGCTTTCAGACGGTGATGGCAGATCACAGCGTATCCAAAATCAGTGATAACTGGCTTTCTCATTGGTAAAACGTTCAGGCAGCTCCCTCAAATTTCCCTGAGCTTTCAAGCACTGCCATTTTGGACAAATCAACGATAAGCACACTTGCCTAAAAACACAGAACATACTGTATATGGGAGTTAAATATAGCTGTCTTTTGAAGGGAAGAGGGGTTCTTTCAGATGAGTGATTGCTATGATTAGCAGCAGACTTCCTCTCTAGTTCAGACACATACTGTAGCTGACAACTACAGAAGCTGAAAAGGCCAACCGCATAACAGAGAGGTGCATGTTGTGCCTCATGGGGACAGGTGAATTGGAGCATGATAACTCTGAAGCAAAAGTCTCATCAACTCATCACAAGACCATGTTCCCATCCCATGTGCAATTAGAGAAGTAGTTTCAATGAGGCAAATGGTTTGTACCCACCATCTTCTTTCAATTGTCAGTTTTTATTGGTGATTATAAACAGCTAAAGTGATAATGTGGTTGCACATTTGGGATTTGTCTGGGAAATGTTCTCCTAATCATGTTTCTGCTGGATTTCTGATCATTATACCCTGCATGTGAGCTCCCCTTCCAATTCTCCTCTTCAAATATATTGACTATTAACACAATAATTCCATTGATTTTTCTTTACAAGGCCACCAGTAGTAACCCATGTGTAAATACAGCTGCGAGTTTCCTGGAATTTTTTGGGTGGAAATTGATTTTATCTCATAAACTGGTAGCAAGTGTACCAAATACATGTGATATCAACCCAATCATCATTATACATTTATAGAAGGCATCATTGGCTACTTTTAACATGATTTAAACAATGCGGAAATTTTCAAACGGTATCTCTTGCAGGATGTTCCTCCCTCCAGTTGTGAGAAAGACTGAAGAATCACTTCCTGTGAAGAAAATTGGTGGGTAGGGGGGCAGACATAACTTGTTTGCACATTGTCTGGCAAGTTTCATTTGTTAGTGTGTGAAAATGTCTGTTGTCCCCAGGGTGTTATGGGTCTCCCACAGGTGTTGGTGATAACGCCCCACCTTCTGTGAAAGGTTAGTATTTTTACATGCTGTATTACAAAAGATGTCAGTGAGGTGCCTGGTTGGTATCAATTTTTATTTCTCCTAAACATAGTAAAATAAACACTGATAAGAAAAGTGACACATAGCTAATTAAATCATGAACGCCTGCAGCCTTAAAGCCAGGGTTCTCTGGTTGAAGGGTTTTACAATCATGATACTCCACCACCAACCTCTCCTGCCTCATTTTCACGCTTATCACAACAACGCTTTAAATAATGAGTGATTATTAGGAATGCAGGCTCTGATAAACCTTTTATGATGTCAAATTCTCTTTCACCATGATGCTCATTTCTATTGCAGCACATGAGGCATGGCTTTATCTGAAAAGCCATATGTAAGAACTCACACTCCTACAATCAGTCTTTTGTGAATGGCAGTTTGTATTAAAAAAAGCAAAGAAGGTGCATGCATCATTTTGTGTGTACACATTAATTATACAACTTGCCCCAGGTGACTTTAAATACTGGTAAAAGCGGAGAATACATCTGAACAGTGAAACTGTGGGCCACAAAATGCAAATATCGTGGACGCATATTAATAACAGATTCAACAGATTTTCTTTCTTCATTTAATAAATGCCTCTTAGTGAAGAAGTGCTTTGATCCTCCTGGTCCCGCCAGAAGATGACTTGAATGATATTATGGCATATGTGAGATTTCATCATAATTCCCACCAACGTCTAACCTGTGTCATAGGCTTGTTTCAACTTCCACATTCAATTATTTCCTTGTAAATAAGTGCTGTTCAAATTTAATTCTGTTCTTATTTCTGTTTTGCTGCTTCTGTTTTCAAGTAAGTACAATGATGACATATTTTGAACACAAAGTGAATGACCTCACTCTAGGATGAGGCTTCTGGCCATGAAGCTCGGATGTGCAAATATACTACATTTTAAACACGGTTGCTATGGGAACAAGTATGTTTGACATTGTAAGCAGGTTCGTTATGGAAGAAAAGCTTCAGGCAACAGAGCATTAATAATTAGAATTGATGTAAGTGATTATTTTGAATGGACTTTCTGTAAGTGCATTCATGCATTCACATAGATGTTATTAATCATATTGATTTCTACCATCTCATAATTTTAAAAAACAATCAACCTAGTCACTGTTTATATGAGTCTTCTTTTCATGTTGCTACTGAAATCAACAAGCCTCAGACATGACCAAGTCTGCTCGTACACATTAACGTCTGCATTCTGTTTCTTTTGCCAAGCTTTTTCTTTGAACCTACTCTCACTTATTTCCAAAATGCAACAAGCTTGTGTATATATCATTTGTCAAACTTATGGTTTGAGGGTCATATAAGGGTAAAACTGCAGGTGTGTCTGCACTGAACTGTGTACCACCCCTCCAGAGTCTGCTAAACCTCATGAAGTTTCTTTTCCTTTTTTTCAGCAAAGCTGGGGTTTGGATTTAAAGTCTTGCAAGGTGCTCTTGCCACATGATTTCTTCCAGACTTCAGTCTTAACTCTTAACTTTACCTTCACTGTTTCTGTTACCTCCAAGCTCTTTAAAATTTAATCACAAACTATAGAAATTGGCTCTCTAAAACACTTTACTGTCTTTTCCATAGCCTTCATGAAGTCGTTTCTTTGAATATTGAAAGTTCTGCAGTTGCCTGTAGGAATACGGGATAAGATGGGGTTTTGATGAGACACGGTTTATGGCAACAGCGTATTGTGAAAGCGTTGTAATTGACATCACCGTTCCTAAACATTACTCAGAGCTCAAAATTCTTAAGGGTGTCAAACATTTAGTATGTATGGTGCTCTTTCCTACATTGCGTTCTATACTTTTTTGAAACAAAAATAATAACAAATATTCCTTTAAATGTTTAAAATAATATACAATTTTCTGCATTTTGGTTAATTTACTTATCCTATTTAAAGACAGGGTAGGTGATTCTATGCAGTTGAAACCCAGAAAACCTTTCGTCACATTCAATGAATATCTCTAAGGAAGAGTATAGGGCCACTGGGAAAAAAAAAATACAATTCTGAGAAAAAAAAGTCAGAATTCTGAGGAAAAAAAAGTTATGCCTGACTTTTCTCAGAATTCTGACATTAATTTCAGGATTCTGATAATAAAGTCAGAATTCTGACTTTTTTCTCAGAATTGTATTTTTTTTGCAGTGGCCCTATACTCTTCCATATATATCGCCTCACCGTCCCAAAAAAAGAGCCCTGGTTTCACAAACCAAACAAACAAAGTGAGGGCAGCCTGCCCCCCCCTCTCCTCCAACCACAGCAAACACTGCTCCTGCCAATCACCAACAAGGGGAAAGCTTGAGAGTGTTTATAATAGGGCTTGTTTTCCCAGAGAGTACTGCAGGGAGGAGGGGGGAGGAGCTAGAGCTTCCTGTGTTTGCTGATGTTTTGTTTCGAATATCAACAGGTGGGAAATCATCCAGAAATGGCTTACCCTGCCTGTAAGTCTTCACACGGACACAAATTTGACAAAGCCATTCACAGCATCGTAAATACACAACTTACACTTGTAAAATCACTGTAAATGTTGGATAGCTCAGCAAGGACTTGATGGGATTCTACACTCCTTATGACTGTATGCCTGTAGGTTCATTTTGATGTTGCTTCCAGTGTTGTTGAGTAAAGCAAATAGGACAGATGAGGCCCTGCGATAGCGAGCTCGTCAAAACAGTGGTCAGAGAAGCAGCCAGGCTCCATCTGTCACTCGGCTCGATACTCAACGTAGTGATACAGTAAACAGGAGAGACCAGACAACAGCAGGAGAGAGGATTAGCGAAGCCACCTTTGCTCCGATGCACTCGCTCACTATTTGTGTGACATTATAAAGGTTACATTCTGGCGAGGGTGAAATATAATTTGGAGTTTTCAGTTGCAAACATAAATCCCATCTCAAGATAACTGTGGTGCATGTACGGTAACGCTGGGTCTCTGGCGGCTTGTGTTAACATGTAAATGTCTTCTGATTATTTATTCAAAATAACTAGGAAAGCAGGTTAGATACTGAGTGCAATTATTGTACAAACAATCAAAGCAATGAATGAAAACAATCCCAATCATCCGAACTAGCAGTACTGTTTGCTATCAGTATTACGTTCATGTTTGGATTTTCATATGCAACATAACTGGTATCATGATAACAAACCAACAACTAAATCGAGAGACGCGTATATCATGTTGACATGTCTGTCATCTGTCTGCTCTGAACTCTAATTCTCACTTTAGAGAGGTACGTGAGCCTTAGAGGAAATGGGAGCACAGTAGCTGAAGCTGAGGTGTAAAACCTCACATGCCTGAAATTATATTAAATAATTACTGGAAATAACTTGAAAAAGCTAATGCGAACCACCTTCCATCCGAGAAGCCCTGTGCACTTCAAATGTATGTCTGCTCTGTCCAAAACACTGGCTTTATTAGAGGTAAATACCCAAAAATCGAGATGTCAGATCAATTAGCCTGCATCCTTCCCCGACTGCTTGGCGTATGATCATCTGCCACCGAGGCAGCGAAAACCTCCAGAAATGAGCAGTTGCTCTTGTAGAGGTTTGTGCGCTGATGAGCTGCATGTCACATTATTTATGCCAGATATGGGTGGGCTGTGTTTCTGGAGTCTCAGTTCATCTATTTGTAATAATAAAGTAACAGCAGGGTTTCCTGTGAACGCGAAAGCAACTATTCATGTTATACATGATTGGATGTACTGTAAGTGCTTCCTTGTACAATCCTGCGATTATAAATCGTTATGTAGTCCTCAGAGAGCAATAGTGTTTTCAGCCATTTAAATGTGTTTTCTATGGGGACACATTCACACACTCATAAGACAGAGTTTCCTTTATCATTAACTACCTACAAAAGCCCCAAACTCTTCAAGGTCAAAGCTATAAACAGCTTTACTTACCCTGATACTTAAATAATTACTTCTGATTCCTCTTCCCTTCCTCTTTAACAGCCTTCACCCCTCCTCTTATCTCAACTCCGTGGCACCTGGCATTACTTATTAAAGTGCCTGCTTATTATTAAGACATCATTGTCGGCCTCTAATCAAAATTTGTGTGCATTTGGTTTATTAATTACATCGGCTGGTAGGGGCTCATAGCACTTGGCGGAAAAAAATATCAAAAGCTGACGCCTGTGTCATGATTAATTTCGCAGTGAACAGTCTCCGCGATGTCAGTGGTAATTAGGCATCACCCATTGCATAACACACCATGTGTCGGGGTGGGTGGCATGTGTGTGTGTGTGTGTGTGTGTGAATGTGTGTGTGAGAGTAAGACAGGGAACAAGGAGGGGATAGAAAAGAAAAACAGAGAGGCAGCAAATACTTCTGTAATAAGTTGTAATGTTGCTGTTATGTATGAAATAGTGCTGGATCGATTTGAAAATGTCTCTTTTTGTCATCCATCTTTCAGAATGGACAGTAAACTGACTGTAACTTTGAACCACAAAATGATTTCTTTCTGCAAAGGTCAGACTCTGTTTTAGTCATAAGAATAGTGCTCATGCAGTAGAAGAATTTGAAAAGCATTATTGTTTGGCAGATATATCAAATCTTTTTCCTTGTCTAGTTGGGCACATGTAATTTTCAACAGTAAACCTGCAGGGTGCCTGGCATCCAGCACGTCTGCAAAAAAAAAACTTTGGCAAAAGCACAGGATTAACTACAAAAGGGACAGTAATTCAGAGTTAAACATCCCCCCCCCCCCCCTTTCCTCTTCTTTTTTCATTTATTTGAAAAATAAACAAAGACCCATAACACTCAAATTAACACAGATTGGGATTTGATGTGCTGTGCAGCCAGATGGCTTGCTCACTCACTCTCTGGCAGGCTGGCAGTGCAGCTGAGGACGCAGGCACTTCCAGAGCGGATTTGAAAGAATCTAGGCCAAAGAGAGTCGGGCTGCTCTTGGAGACTAGCCGCCAGTGCTGTCATGTTTTAGTGCACATTTTCTATTTGAGGAAGAGGCTGCTGCGTAGAAAGTCATGCTCTTTTTGCGTGTGTGTGTGTGTGTGTGTGTGTGTGTGTGTGTGTGTGTGTGTGTGTGTGTGTGTGTGTGTGTGTGTGTGTGTGTGTGTGTGTGTGTGTGTGTGTGTGTGTGTTAGAGGGCTGTAACCAGAAGTGAGGGATTGCTGTGAGAAAAATGGAGGATGGAGGAAAAGAGGTCGTCTTAGAGCTGTATAAATACGCTTATGGGAACAATGATGTCAATTTTACGCACTTATACTACATGTAAGTAAAAAAAACAATGCAATTTCAGGATATTATAGTTTGGAAATCAATGATATTAAGATAACCTTCAAAACTGGATG
The DNA here is from genome assembly GCF_033807715.1 of Cololabis saira. Lineage (NCBI taxonomy): Eukaryota > Metazoa > Chordata > Actinopteri > Beloniformes > Belonidae > Cololabis > Cololabis saira. The sequence goes on from NC_084587.1 coordinate 23,169,493, forward strand.
ACAGAACATGTTTAGGTAGTATTCTGATAGTCATTTGAAGATGAATTATTTGAGACTGACAGGCGAGGCGGTTAGGTGAATGTACAGAACAGATCAGTGTTTAATAACTCTACTCATGTAGAGATCAGCACTTCTGTAAACACTGTAGCACAAATATTCTAATGCAACCTTTAGAGCTAGTCATTATTTAGAAGGCCAGCCTCCATCTGGAAAGTGGCAGACTTGGCTGTATTCCTGGTGTTGCTGTGGAACAAAAAAAAACTCAGTCTGTGAGAAACTGCAGGACTCATGATACTTTGCAAAGGTGTGCATTTCTCTGGCTTTGATGATCATTTTATTCACAGACTTGCTTTTTCCAGTGGTGAAGCATAGCCTACATGCTGGTGTTGTGGTAGAGTGGGCCTGTGGTGAGGTTTTCATCAGGTAGTAATGTCTTACTGACCATGCGGTCCGGAATGCAGGAGCCAAATTCAGGAAATCAGGAGGCTGAGTAACAGATATTATTATTATGATAATAATAATAATAATAATATCTGTTACTCAAATCTGAAGCAGTGTCAAGGGAGGATATCCAAAACTAAAAGCTGGAAACATAAACCAGCAGAAAGACAAGTAGAGAGACAACAAACTAGCAGCAAAGAAAGGGAAGGCAAGAAAATATATATTCATGATGGCTGATGAGACAAAATGAGGACATGGGGGAACAAAGTACTTCAATTAACTAAACACACAAGTGACAACACTAGTAATTAAAACTGGAAATACTGTACAGCAAAGATTGAACTAAATGAACCTAATGGCCCTTTCGCACTGGTACCACCTCAGCTCGGTTCTACCCGTTTTGCGCTTTTGCACTAGGGCTGAGACGGGTAGAGCCGCTCCAAGCCGATACATTTTTCTGTAACCTTTCGAGCGAGGTTCTATGTGGGCTGAGCCGGGACTATTTCTGAGGTCACCACCCTCCTCGCCAGTGATTGGTCGGGGGGCGGGCCCGTCAAACGTTTGAATAAGGAAGCGGGAGTCAGCGCGAGGCGACTCGCTGCGATTTTATTATACAGCACAAACGTCTGTTTGGTGATCCAACTCTGAGGTGCAGATGTTCATAAACCTGGTGGCTGTCGAGAAAATTAAAAAAGCGATGTAGACGGGCTGTTTTTTTCTCAGCCGCTCCCGGCTCCAGCTGATTTCTCATCTCCGCCGACACAAACAAAGGGGTTGCGCAATCGAGTACGTCACAGCCGCTTCACCCCACCCCCCCACTTCTCATCTGGCTGTGCAAAAACAGACGGGTGGAGCCGCGTCGAGCCGCGCCGCGCCGCGCCGAGCCGGGCTGAAGCGAGACTAGTGGAAAAGTGCCATAAGAGGTTTCAGGAAAATAAATCTAGCCTTGCCAGCCATACCCAGTCACTTTGAGGATCGTCTCCCATGAAATAGCTCTGAGACCCCTCCCCTTTGTAGCTAGTTTCACGATTTCCATCACAATGGAGCGGGGGCAGGCTGTAGGAGGTGACCCATACAGGATCGTACAAGAGCTACTATTCAAAACAACAAAGTTGTATGCAAAATATGGGCAAACCAAGAATGGGAAACACCATTTGGGGGTGGCACAAGGTTAGTTAGCAGACCTGCAGCCTTCAAGCGCTTTCTCCAGGTCTTCATACCTCCGCTTTGCAGCCACAACACAATCCACCAAGTTTTGTTTTTTTCTTCCCGCCGGTATATATACCCTTTGTAAGATGTCCTCTTACTCTCTCCTTGATTTTCAGAAAGCCGTGTGGATTGTTAAACTCTATTTACAGTCTAGTTCAAAAAACTGTTTTTGGTCTAAATCCTTTGATTTCACACCAATGACAACTTATGCGGGGTGAAATTATTTTGGGAGAATTTATTTAAAGCATTAGATTTATTTCTAACGTTATTGATTGACAGTAGATTCAGCCAATGGCTAGCACCTATCACATCCACAATCATCCGTCACCGCGTTTAGCGAAGCAACCAGCCGTTTGTACACCGTTGTTGGCTGAACGGGTCAGTAACTTTTGGGTTCATCGCTGAGAACATGTATATTCGGTATATTCTGCTGTAAAGGTCTGCTGGCAGCTCTGCAGATATTTCGGCGGGGATCTGCTGAAGGAACCGATAGCCAAAGCTAACTTTGATTGACATACGGTGGGCGTGTTTCCGTCAGCTTTTTGAGCAACATGGGTACCCTGTATGAAGAAAAATGGGCTTTAAAACCGCTCTTCAGAAGCCACTGGGCCACATGACCTAATTCTTTCTTGTTTCTTGTTTTTTACAGTCCATGGGTGAGACCAGAAAACCCAGGTCTGCAACCTGTGGTTGCCCTGTCATGTGATGTTTTGAGCTTCTTGGGTTGTTTGTATTCTGCAGCCATCTTGCTTGTTTTGAATAGTAGCTCTGGGTTCCATGGGCCGTCTCCTAAAGCTCGACTGTATGGCTCAGAACAACTTGGATCAACAAGTTTTCACTGCAAAACTGACAGACAGAGCAGAACCTTGAATTTTTACTGCAATAAAACAATGTATAAACTCTTTTGTCCAGTAAACACAAGATTACACAAATCATTCCATAATGGAAGAACATGAATGAAAAGACCATGTTTAAAACTTTTCAAAAAGCAGGAATTTTAATTATATGGCCCATGGAATTCCAGCCCTTCATAGCAGATCAGAACTGCTTCTTTAACTAAAAAAGAAAGGCACGTTTCACTCAACAGCAGGTTTGTACTAATTACAAACTGGCAAAGTTGATAAGATAACTCAGCTTTCAAAGCCAGAAGTCTGTGTGAATAGCCTAAAGTGCCAGACAACACCTTCTGTTTCGATCGATGGCCATCAACATGCACACCCCCCGTGCATGTGCAAGGCTGCTCTGCTATATATATACACACCAGCCAGTGCCTGTCTGCCTGAGAGGAAACTCCTCTAACAAACAAACTTCTCTTTCTTTCTCATTTTCTTTTGCCGCCTCATTATCTCTATGCTTGTGAAAAGCTGCAGATGTGTTCCATGCATCTCAGAGGTTTTGACTTATTTTTAAGATTCGAATTGGGACAAAGTAAATGGGAAAAGGCATCATTACAAAGCAGCAAAAGTAAGCTCTTTTGTGCTTGTTTGTTTTTTGGGAATAGAACTGCAGAGCAGCAGATAAACTAAGAACATATGTGCTCTGACAGTAGAAATATGAAACACACTTGAACCGGTTCATCTGCGATGAATATTTCTCCACAGAACGCAACAATGTTATAATTAGTAATGGTGAAGTATGTAGTTTCAATGTTTCATGTGAGATAAAGTGTGATGGATGGTTTATTTGACCTACAGTGGCTCTGATTGCGCTGTATCTTTAAAAATATATATTATTAAGTCATTTGTTTATTTATGCACCCTTAAGGTCCCAATTTTAGATTATTGTTGATTACTGAAATATCTAAAACCAAACCTCATCTTCATGTCTGCAAAGTATTCAGAGGAAGAAACGGTTGGAGAAGAACAGATACATTTGAACAGATAGATTTGTTGACTTGAAAGCACAATATTTAGTATGATTTCAGTCATTAATTTTCTCTTTTTTTTAATGTATTTATCTATCTGTTATCTATACCTGCTTGTTCTTATTTATGGGGTCTCAGAGGTCTGAGAGCTAACAGGTCTGTTGGAGAATAGTCCAGCTGCCACCAGGTAAAAGGCAGTTACACTTTGAACGGGGGACTACTACTTCACCTGACACTTGTACCCCATTTCCACCGAGCAGCACAGTAAGCAGTTTTTTGTGTTGCATAAATATGATGTCACACTGTTACATACAGAGGGAGCGGCTGGCATCTGTTTGACACACCTGGCAGTGGAAATGCAAGCTGGAAATGCTCACTGTTCTAAACTGCACCAACCCAAACTCATCTGCTTGGTGGAAATGTGGATAGAGACAAACAACCACCCACATGCTCAAGTTTGATTAATCGATTATTCCAAATTGACTCTAACGTGGTTTCCTCCCACTTTGGACTGTGGGAGGAAACCAGAGTGCTCTGAATCCCACTCAAGTACAAGCAGCAAGAACAGGTTTCCACAGATGGGCCTCAGCCTGAATTCCGGTCAGGAACCTTCCATCTTTCTAACTAGGAGGCAGCTCAAATGTCAAGCATTACAATCTACTCTTGACATTAACAATTAACCTTTGACAACACAATCCAACGACAGTTTTGAAGCTTTAGTATTGTTTTTCAAAACGCATGTGTATCTGAATTTGTTTTCTTTTTTTTCTTTTTCAATCAAGACGTCCCAACCTAATTCCCATCTTAAAACTTCTTTCCTGCGTTGCTATATTTTAAGTATGTACTGTATATGTACAGAATGATAACCTTTACAAATTTTATTCTATCTAAGAATTACTTTACAAAAGCTGGCAAGTCTGGTTCCTCTGTTTTTATTGTTAGTTACTAATTTATTTAAGCTGCAGAACATTGTGCTTTCTTCCTTCAATCAAAGAATCCCATGCCATAACAATTCCTTTGATGGATTCTTTCATTTACACATAAAGGACAAAATTATAAGTTTACTTTTATGTTGAATGTTGGAATAAGACCAGGGATGAGAGCTGATACTGAACATTTTTTCTGTGTTTTATATGCAGATAATGCTGTGTGTAAAACGTACATGTAGATCACATTTTTCCCTTTGATTCCCTCAGTTTATATCAGCTATCCAGCTGGCGGGCATTGTGGATTACATTAAAAAATAAAATCTGTACCATTGGTGACTATAGTTCACCAAGCTGTGTCCAGTGTTCTACAAGCTTGTTGAGAGATTGTTGGACTGAGTATCATGTTAAGAGAGTAACCCGGCTATTAGTTTAATTACTCGTTTACTTTTTCAGATTCAGAACGTGCGATTTAGGAAACACTAAAGCAGTTGCATTTTTTTCAAAAGGCAAAATAGGGACATTGATATTTTTTCGGTGACTCGACAGCCGGACACAACATATACAGTATACTGCGTAGCCCATCCGTTAAACTGCAGGTCCATGCAGCTCCTGCTGCACAACAGCCTTCTTCAACGTCACATTAACTCTGCACCGCCACATGTTAAGTCCCACCCTACCAATTATTAGTCGACAAAAACCTCTATGTGTTTTTCAAAATTGGACATTTGAAAGCTTTTACCATGAAAAATAAAAACTTCTTCATTGAATAAATTGGGTGAGTCAACGTGCTAATCGGACCCCACCTACATCTCAGCCCAACAGCAGTCACACTGTCCCGCTGCATAGAGGAGTTAGAGTCTGACTGCTCTATGCAGCGGACACTTCAAGAACTGGGGTAAGTAAGGCACAAATGTTTGAATTTCCGAGTGATTCTCTGCAGGAGGAAAATGAATTATTCAAACTAGCAAGCAAGAGGAAGTATCAGAGGGTTTTTTGCTTTTGCCTCTATCACTTTCACCATGATTAGAAATGTGACGAAAAATATCCGCCTTTATCTTGGTGGTAAGTCTCTGGTGTTAGCTGAACCTTGTTCTCAGCTGTGAGATGTTTGGCAGGCGATTTTGTGAAAACCAAACAGTTAGTAGTGATCAGGGTTGCTGACTTTCTCGCAGTAAGCATAACTTTCATGGACTTTTACATGAGAAGAGAGAGTAACTTATTCTCAGCTCATTTTCAGTTAGATATGAGGCTTCGCTGTATTGAGAGACTCCTCGTTTGAGTTCATTCCAGGTTCACCACTTCTTCTGGAGTAGTACCATCCTAATTAGATGCACTGATCAACCATACCTGCCTTCTCATGAGGTAGGGGAGCAGTGACCCACCTCCAAGTCCATCCTGAATAGCCTCCTCTTTGAATCCCCTCCCTGAATGCAGAGGTTTGTGTGCCCAACCAATCGTAGCAGATATGTTGTTAGGGGCAAAGGCCAATTGGTCAAAGTAGGTGCGATTCCGAATCAAGAAGATAAACCCAAGGACATCAGTTTGCCTCACCTGTGCCTGAAACTCAACCACTTATACTACAAAACAGACCCTCTAGAAACAAAATCATGTATTTAGTAAAAATTGTCTTATCTTAATCAAATATATATTTATCAATGGGTTAAGACATTTTTCTTGCAATTTAAAACGAGCAAAATAGTGTAAGCTAGAGAGGATGCAAAGAAAAATATTAAGCTACATTTGTTTTTCTATATTTATGTCTGTCTAAATGTGTGCAGAAGATTCAACGCTGAAGTATACCAGAAACCAATGCAAACAGACCAATATCTGCCTTTTGATTTACACGATCCATCACTCTATGCCAGGGCTCTTCAAAACCGTTCCTCGAAGGCCACTGTCCTTCATGTTTTGAAAGCTTCCCAACTCTTAACGCACCTTATTTAAATGTATGGGTTCATTAACAGACTCCTGTAGACCTTGGTGACAAATGCAATTGGTATTAGAGCTGGGAAGAATCTAAAACATGCAGAGCAGCAGCCCTTGAGGACCAGACTTAAATGGTTCTGTGGATTTTTGAGACAGCTCAAAAATACTACAGTATCAAAAAAAAGGTAAATATAAACCAGGTTTAAGAAATTATCTGTACTATGTGGTATGAGTATAAGATAAGATGTACTTATTCGATCCCAGGATTGGGAAATTATTGGGCAGCAGCATAACATACAAGGAACTGACAGTGACAAACTCAAAATAAATTAAAGCTGCAAGCAGCGATGAACGGGCCCTCGCACTCACGACCACCGCCCCCCATAAGCATATCAGAAATGACACCACCCACGACTTCCTATGTCAAACCATTCAAAAGTTATAGCAGAAAAAAGGGACAACCAATCAGAAGAAGAGGCGGGGCTAATTCAGGCCAATGAAGGTCAAGGACTCCATACAGAATCTGATGACACCACCCACGACTCTCTATGTCAAACTATTCAAAAGTTATAGCAGCAAATAGGGACAACCAATCAGAAGAAGGGGCGGGGCTAATTTTCACCAATTATGGTCAAGGACTCAATACCGAGTCCCATGACACCACCCACGACTCTTTATGTCAAACCTTTCCAAAGTTATGGCAGAGAAAAGTATTCTAGGGGGCACTGTTGAGCCGTTAGGCCATGCCCATTCATGCAAACCATGAAATATCAAATTTATCGCCAGGCCTGGCTTGCATGCAAAATTTGGTGACTTTTGGAGAACTATCAAATATGGACCGATCAGATGAAGGGGGGCGTGCTTTTTGGCGTCTAGCGTCGCCACGGTAACACTTTTGAAAGAGAAAAGTAATGCGCGTAGTCGCAGGATGGAGACGCATATTTTGATGTATAACACACCTGAGTGCACGTTACGGTTTGGGCCGTATTAATTCTCGAAGGAATGGCATATATTGCTCCAAAATTACGTGATTAATTCAGAATGTTCAAAATGGCCGACTTCCTGTTCGGTTTCGGCCATGGCGCCAAGAGACTTTTCTTTAAGTCGCAACATGATACAGGTGTGTACCGATTTTCGTTCATGTACGTCAAACCGTATTATGGGGCTTGAGGCACAAAGTTTTTTCTGTCTGAACCAATCAGATGAAGGGTGGGCGCGCTTTTTGGCGTCTAGCGTCGCCACGGTAACGCTTTTGAAAGAGAAAAGTAATGCGTGGTGTCGGAGGATGGAGACGCACATTTTGATGTATAACACACTTGGGGGCACGTTACGGTTCGGGCCGTATTAACTGCCGAAGGAATGGCATAAATTTCGCAAAAATGACACGATTAATTCAAAATGGCCGACATCCTGTTCGGTTTCGGCCATGACTCCAAGAGACTTTTCTTTAAGTTGCGCCATGATACAGGTGTGTACCGATTTTCGTGCATGTACGCCAAACCGTATCGTGGGGCTTGAGGCACAAAGTTTTCAAGGGGGCGCTGTTGAGCCATTTTGCCACGCCCATTAATGCAAACCATTAAATATCAAATTTTTCACCAGGCCTGACTTGCATACAAAATTTGGTGACTTTTTGGGCACGTTTAGGGGGGCAAAAAGGCCTTCCTTTTGTCAGAACAATAAGAAGAAGAAGAAGAAGAAGAAAAAGAATTAAAGCTGCAAGCAGCAATGAACGGGCCCTCGCACTCACGTCAACCGCCCCCCATAAGCATATCAGAAATGACACCACCCACGACTTCCTATGTCAAACCCTTCAAAAGTTATAGCAGAAAAAAGGGACGACCAGTCAGAAGAAGGGGCGGGGCTAATTCAGGGCAAAGAAGATCAAGGACTCATTACAGAGTCCCATGACACCACCCACGACTCTCTATGTCAAAACATTCAAAAGTTATAGCAGAAAATAGGGACAACCAATCAGAAAAAGGGACTGGGCTAATTGTCACCAATTATGGTCAAGGACTCAATGCCGAGTCCCATGACACCACCCACGACTCTCTATGTCAAACCTTTCAAAAGTTATGGCAGAAAAAAGTATTCTAGGGGGCGCTGTTGAGCCGTGAGGACACGCCCATTAATGCAAACCATGAAAAAAAAAATCAGATCACTCAAATGAACGACGATCATACAGGACAGCTGTATCTCATGGTCCAGAATGTATGATATTATATTAATCTATTATACCATATTATATTACATGTTGTTATTTCATATTAGCTTACCCAGTAATATAGCATATTGTATTATTGCATTGTATGTTGCTTCATTTCATATATTTTTGACTGTATTATATTGTAAAATTATATATCATAGCGATTGCATTATTATATAATTTCAATTTATAACACTAATATACAATTCCTCACACACACACTCCTTCCAAATGTTTCTTTTTTTTCTCCATTATGACAATTGTATGCTGTCATCCGTTATGTTTTTTGTTTTTAAGCTTGTTATGTCTGTTATTCAAATATATTAATACATTCATTAATATGCAATACTGTATTTTGTATATTGTGTGTGTGTGTGTGTGTGTGTATATATATATATATATATATATATATATATATATATATATATATATATATATATATATATATGTGTGTGTGTGTGTGTGTGTGTGTGTGTATACCTGAAGTGTGACTACCTGCAGAACGTATTTTAGCATGAAAGCTTGCATATTTAACGTACATCAAGCATCCTGTATCATAGCTACATGTCTGCCGTTTGTAACAAAGCAAACCGCGTGAAAATCGGTTGAAAATCAAGTGAGTTATAGTTATTTTACTTATGCAGACACCTCCTTCCACAATAGAAGTGAACGCTCTAGAGTTAAAGCGATACCGATCCAAGATGGCGGCCACGCCCGATGTTCTCAGGCAGTCAATGCGGCGCCTCGACCAAGATGGCGGCCGCGCTGAACATCAGCCCCTCCCCCCGCGGGAGCTGCGCGCGCAAACTCCACTCAAATTAAAAAGTTATGGCAGAAAATCGGGACAACCAATCAAAAGAAGGGGAAAGAGAAAAGTAATGTGCGTCGTCACAGGACAGAGACGAACATTTTGATGTAAAAAAAACACAAAAATTGCTGACAAAACTTTTGGCATATCAAGCCAGGCTTGAACTCTCGACCTCTGGCAGCAAAGACCGCAATAATCTGGCTGAGCTAAGTCTCAGCTATTCCTTTTATTTGACCTACTGGCTTAGGACAAACCAACATAGCGATAAAATGTCTGGAACTTTTTTTTCCTAATTTTTTAAATATTTGTAAGTTATAAATATTAGTAAAACCCTAGTATTTAAATTATTACTTTTTCTGTAACCATTCTGCCAAGGTTGTAACCGGGCTGAGCCGGGAATATTTCTGAAGTCACCACATTACAGGGAGCTGATTGGTCGGGGGGCGGGGCCGTCATCACCCTACTCGCCACTGATTGGTCGGGGGGCGGGGCCGTCATCACCTTACTCGCCACTGATTGGTCAGGGGGCGGGGCCGGCAGACGTTTGAATCAGGAAGCGGGAGTCAGCGCGAGAGCGACTGGCGGCTCGCGGCAATTTTATTATAAAAAAAGGACAACCAATCAGAAGAAGGGGCGGGGCTAATTCAGGCCAATGAAGTTCAAGGACTCCATAAAGAATCTGATGACACCACCCACGACTCTCTATGTCAAACCATTCAAAAGTTATAGCAGAAAATCGGGACAACCAATCAGAAGAAGGGGCGGGGCTAATTAAGGCCAACGAAGCTTAAGGACTCATTACAGAGTCCCATGACACCACCCACAACTCTCTATGTGAAACCATTCAAAAGTTATGGCAGAGAAAAGTATTTTAGGGGGCGCTGTTGAGCCGTTAGGCCACGCCCATTAATGCAAACCATGAAATATCACATTTATCGCCAGGCCTGGCTTGCATGCAAATTTTGGTGACTTTTGGAGAACTATCAAATATGGACCAATCAGATGAAGGGTGGGTGCGCTTTTTCGCGTCTAGCATCGCCACGGTAACACTTTTGAAAGAGAAAAGTAATGCGTGGTGTCGCACGATGGAGACGCACATTTTGGTGTATAACACACCTGGGTGCACGTTACGGTTCGGGCTGAATTAACTGCCGAAGGAATGGCATAAATTGTGCCAAAATTACACAATTAATTCAAAATGGCTGACTTCCTGTTCGGTTTCGGCCATGGCTCCAAGAGACTTTTCTTTAAGTTGCGACATGATACAGGTGTGTACCGATTTTCGTGCATGTACGTCAAACCGTATTATGGGGCTTGAGGCACAAAGTTTTCCGGGGGGCGCTGTTGAGCCATTTTGCCACGCCCATTAATGCAAACCATGAAATATCAAATTTATCGCCAGGCCTGGCTTGCATGCCAAATTTGGTGCCTTTTGGGGAACTATCAAATATGGACCAATCGGATGAAGGGGGGGTGCGCTTGTTGGCGTCTAGCGTCGCCACGGTAACACTTTCGAAAGAGAAAAGTAATGCGTGTAGTCGCAGGATGGAGACGCACATTTTGATGTATAACACATCTGGGTTCACGATACGGTTCGGGCTGAATTAACTCTCGAAGGAATGGCATATATTGCTCCAAAATTACGCAATTAATTCAGAATGTTCAAAATGGCCGACTTCCTGTTCGGTTTCGGCCATGGCGCCAAGAGACTTTTCTTTTAGTTGCGACATGATACAGGTGTGTACCGATTTTCGTTCATGTACGTCAAACCGTATTATGGGGCTTGAGGCACAAAGTTTTTTCTGTCGAACCAACCAGATGAAGGGTGGGCGCGCTTTTTGGCGTCTAGCGCCGCCACGGTAACGCTTTTCAAAGAGAAAAGTAATGCGTGTTGTCGCAGGATGGAGACGCACATTTTGATGTATAACACACTTGGGGGCACGTTACGGTTCGGGCTGAATTAACTTTCGAAGGAATGGCATAAATTTCGCCAAAATGACACGACTAATTCAAAATGGCCGACATCCTGTTCGGTTTCGGGCATGACCCCAAGAGACTTTTGTTTAAGTTGTCCCATGATACAGGTGTGTACCGATTTTCGTGCATGTACGTCAAACCGTATCGTGGGGCTTGAGGCACAAAGTTTTCCGGGGGGCGCTGTTGAGCCATTTTGCCACGCCCATTAATGCAAACCTTTAAATATCAAATTTTTCGCCAGGCCTGACTAGGGTGCAAAATTTGCTGACTTTTTGGGCATGTTAAGGGGGGCAAAAAGGCCTTCACTTTGTCAGGAAAATAATAATAATAATAATTAAAGCTGCAAGCAGCAATGAACGGGCCCTCGCACTCACGGCCACCGCCCCCCATAGGCATATCAGAAATGACACCACCCACGACATCCTATGTCAAACCATTGAAAAGTTATAGCAGAAAAAAGGGACAACCAATCAGAATAAGGGGCGGGGCTAATTCAGGCCAATGAAGGTCAAGGGCTCCATAAAGAATCTGATGACACCACCCACGACTCTCTATGTCAAACCATTCCAAAGTTATAGCAGAAAATCGGGACAACCAATCAGAAGAAGGGGCGGGGCTAATTAAGGCTAACGAAGCTTAAGGACTCATTACAGAGTCCCATGGCACCACCCACGACTTCCTATGTCAAACCATTGAAAAGTTATAGCAGAAAAAAGGGACAACCAATCAGAAGAAGGGGCGGGGCTAATTCAGGCCAATGAAGGTCAAGGGCTCCATAAAGAATCTGATGACACCACCCACGACTCTCTATGTCAAACCATTCCAAAGTTATAGCAGAAAATCGGGACAACCAATCAGAAGAAGGGGCGGGGCTAATTAAGGCTAACGAAGCTTAAGGACTCATTACAGAGTCCCATGGCACCACCCACGACTTCCTATGTCAAACCATTCAAAAGTTATAGCAGAAAAAAGGGACAACCAATCAGAAGAAGGGGCGGGGCTAATTCAGGCCAATGAAGGTCAAGGGCTCCATAAAGAATCTGATGACACCACCCACGACTCTCTATGTCAAACCATTCCAAAGTTATAGCAGAAAATCGGGACAACCAATCAGAAGAAGGGGCGGGACTAATTAAGGCCAACGAAGCTTGAGGACTCATTACAGAGTCCCATGACACCACCCACGACTCTCTATGTCAAACCATTCAAAAGTTATGGCAGAGAAAAGTATTCTAGGGGGCGCTGTTGAGCCGTTAGGCCACGCCCATTAATGCAAGCCATGAAATATCAAATTTATCACCAGGCCTGGCTTGCATGCAAAATTTGGTGACTTTTGGAGAACTATCAAATATGGACCAATCAGATGAAGGGGGGGCGCGCCTTTTGGCGTCTAGCGTCGCCACGGTAACACTTTTGAAAGAGAAAAGTAATGCGCGTAGTCGCAGGATGGAGACGCACATTTTGATGTATAACACACTTGGGGAAACGTTACGGTTCGGGCTGAATTAACTGCCGAAGGAATGGCATAAATTTCGCCAAAATGACACGATTAATTCAAAATGGCCGACATCCTGTTCGGTTTCGGGCATGACCCCAAGAGACTTTTGTTTAAGTTGCGCCATGATACAGGTGTGTACCGATTTCCGTGCATGTACGTCTAACAGTATTGTGGGGCTTGAGGCACAAAGTTTTCAAGGGGGCGCTGTTGAGCCATTTTGCCACGCCCATTAATGCAAACCATTAAATACCAAATTTTTCGCCAGGCCTGGCTTGGGTGCAAGATTTGGTGCCTTTTGGGGAACTATCAAATATGGACCAATCACATGAAGGGGGGGTGCGCTTGTTGGCGTCTAGCGTCGCCACGGTAACACTTTGGAAAGAGAAAAGTAATGCGTGTAGTCGCAGGATGTAGACGCACATTTTGATGTATAACACATCTGGGTTCACGATACGGTTCGGGCTGAATTAATTCTCGAAGGAATGGCATATATTGCTCCAAAATTACGCGATTAATGCAGAATGTTCAAAATGGCCGACTTCCTGTTTGGTTTCGGCCATGGCGCCAAGAGACTTTTCTTTTAGTTGCGACATGATACAGGTGTGTACCGATTTTCGTTCATGTACGTCAAAGCGTATTATGGGGCTTGAGGCGCAAAGTTTTTTCTGTCTGAACCAAATAGATGAAGGGTGGGCACGCTTTTTGTCGTCTAGCGTCGCCACGGTAACGCTTTCGAAAGAGAAAAGTAATGCGTGGGGTCGGAGGATGGAGTCGCACATTTTGATGAATAACACACTTGGGGGAACGTTACGGTTCGGGCTGAATTAACTGCCGAAGGAAGGCATAAATTTCACCAAAATGACACGATTAATTCAAAATGGCCGACTTCCTGTTCGGTTTCTCGACATGACGCCAAGAGACTTTTCTTTAAGTTGCGCCATGATACAGGTGTGTACCGATTTTCGTGCATGTACGTCAAACCGTATCGTGGGGCTTGAGGCACAAAGTTTTCAAGGGGTCGCTGTTGAGCCATTTTGCCACGCCCATTAATGCAAACTATTAAATATCAAATTTTTCGCCAGGCCTGACTTGCATGCAAAATTTGGTGACTTTTTGGGCACGTTTAGGGGGGCAAAAAGGCCTTCCTTTTGTCAGGAAAATAATAATAATAATTAAAGCTGCAAGCAGCGATGAACGGGCCCTCGCACTCACGGCCGCCGCCCCCATAAGCATATCAGAAATGACACCACCCACGACTTCCTATGTCAAACCATTCAAAAGATATAGCAGAAAAAAGGGACAACCAATCACAAGAAGGGGCGGGGCTAATTCAGGCCAATGAAGGTCAAGGACTCCATACAGAGTCTGATGACACCACCCACGACTCTCCATGTCAAACCATTCAAAAGTTATAGCAGGAAATAGGGACAACCAATCAAAAGAAGGGGCGGGGCTAATTTTCACCAATTATGGTCAAGGACTCAATACCGAGTCCCATGACACCACCCATGACTCTTTATGTCAAACCATTCAAAAGTTATGGCAGAGAAAAGTATTCTAGGGGGCGCTGTTGAGCCATTTTGCCACGCCCATTAATGCAAACCATGAAATATCAAATTTATCACCAGGCCTGGCTTGCATGCAAAATTTGGTGACTTTTGGAGAACTATCAAATATGGACCAATCAGATTAAGGGGGCACGCTTTTTGGCGTCTAGCATCGCCACGGTAACACTTTTGAAAGAGAAAAGTAATGCGCGTAGTCGCAAAATGGAGACGCACATTTTGAGGTATAAGTCACCTGGATGCACGTTACGGTTCGGGCCGTATTAATTGCCGAAGGAATGGCATTAATTGCGCCAAAATTACACAATTAATTCAAAATGGCCGACTTCCTGTTCAATTTCGGCCATGGCGCCAAGAGACTTTTCTTTAAGTTGCGACATGATACAGGTGTGTACCGATTTTCGTTCATGTACGTCAAACCGTATTATGGGGCTTGAGGCTCAAAGTTTTTTCCCTCTGAACCAATCAGATGAAGGGTGGGCGCACTTTTTGGTGTCTAGCGTTGCCGCGGTAACGCTTTTAAATGAGAAAAGTAATGTGCGTCGTTGCAGGACAGGGACGCACATATTGATGTAGAAAAAAAAAAATTGCTGACAAAAAAGTCTGGATACTTCGGGAATCGAACTCTGATCTCTGACTCCAAAGACAGGAACGCTCTGGCTGAGCTAAGACTCAGCTTCTTATTTCTATTTGACCTACTGACTTAGGAGAGACCAACATATCGATATTTAGTAATGTAAGTCTGGAGCTGTTTTTTCTAATTTTTTTTTAATATTTGTAAGTTATAAATATTAGTAAAACCCTACTATTTTAATTATTACTTATCTGTAACCATTCTGCCAAGGTTGTAACCGGGCTGAGCTGGGAATATTTCTGACGTCACCACATTACAGGGAGCTGATTGGTCGGGGGGCGGGGCCTCATCACCCTACTCGCCACTGATTGGTCGGGGGGCGGGGCCGTCATCACCCTACTCGCCACCGATTGGTCGGGGGGCGGGGCCGTCATCACCCTCCGCGCCACTGATTGGTCGGGAGGCGGGGCCGTCATCACCCTAGTCGCCACCGATTGGTCGGGGGGCGGGGCCGGCAGACGTTTGAATCAGGAAGCGGGAGTCAGCGCGAGAGCGACTGGCGGCTCGTGGCGATTTTATTATAAAAAAGGGACAACCAATCAGAAGAAGGGGCGGGGCTAATTCAGGCCAAAGAAGCTCAAGGACTCATTGCAGAGTCCCATGACACCACCCACGACTCTCTATGTCAAACCATTCAAAAGTTATGGCAGAGAAAAGTATTCAAGGTGGCGCTGTTGAGCCGTTAGGCCACGTCCATTAATGCAAACCATGAAATATAAAATTTATCACCAGGCCTGGCTTGCATGCAAAATTTGGTGACTTTTGGAGAACTATCAAATATGGACCAATCACATGAAGGGGGGGGCGCCTTTTGGCGTCTAGCGTCGCCACGGTAACACTTTTGAAAGAGAAAAGTAATGCGTGGTGTCGCAGGATGTAGAGGCACATTTTGATGTATAACACACCTGGGTGCACGATACGGTTCGGGCTGAATTAACTCTCGAAGGAATGGCATAAATTTCGCCAAAATGACACAATTTATTCAAAATGGCCGACATCCTGTTCGGTTTTGGCCATGGCTCCAAGAGACTTTTCTTTAAGTTGTGCCATGATACAGGTGTGTAGCGATTTTCGTGCATGTACGTCAAACCGTATTGTGGGGCTTGAGGCACAAAGTTTTCCGGGGGGCGCTGTTGAGCCATTTTGCCACGCCCATTAATGCAAACCATGAAATATCAAATTTATCACCAGGCCTGGCTTGCATGCCAAATTTGGTGCCTTTTGGGGAACTATCAAATATGGACCAATCAGATGAAGGGGGGGTGCGCTTGTTGGCGTCTAGCGTCGCCACGGTAACACTTTCGAAAGAGAAAAGTAATGCGTGTAGTCGCAGGATGGAGGCGCACATTTTGATGTATAACACATCTGGGTTCACGATACGGTTCGGGCTGAATTAACTCTCGAAGAATGGCATATATTGCTCCAAAATTACGCAATTAATTCAGAATGTTCAAAATGGCCGACTTCCTGTTCGGTTTCGGCCATGGCGCCAAGAGACTTTTCTTTTAGTTGCGACATGATACAGGAGTGTACCGATTTTCGTTCATGTACGTCAAACCGTATTATGGGGCTTGAGGCGCAAAGTTTTTTCTGTCTGAACCAACCAGATGAAGGGTGGGCGCGCTTTTTGGCGTCTAGCGTCGCCACGGTAACGCTTTTGAAAGAGAAAAGTAATGCGTGTGGTCGCAGGAGGGAGACGCACATTTTGATGTATAATACACCTGGGTGCACGTTACGGTTCGGGCTGAATTAACTTTCGAAGGAATGGCATAAATTTCGCCAAAATGACACGACTAATTCAAAATGGCCGACATCCTGTTCGGTTTCGGGCATGATCCCAAGAGACTTTTGTTTAAGTTGTCCCATGATACAGGTGTGTACCGATTTTCGTGCATGTACGTCAAACCGTATCGTGGGGCTTGAGGCACAAAGTTTTCAAGGGGGCGCTGTTGAGCCATTTTGCCACGCCCATTAATGCAAACCTTTAAATATCAAATTTTTCGCCAGGCCTGACTAGGGTGCAAAATTTGGTGACTTTTTGGGCATGTTAAGGGGGGCAAAAAGGCCTTCACTTTGTCAGGAAAATAATAATAATAATAATTAAAGCTGCAAGCAGCGATGAACGGGCCCTCGCACTCACGGCCACCGCCCCCCATAAGCATATCAGAAAAGACACCACCCACGACTTCCTATGTCAAACCATTCAAAAGTTATAGCAGAAAAAAGGGACAACCAATCAGAAGAAGGGGCGGGGCTAATTTAGGCCAATGAAGGTCAAGGACTCCATAAAGAATCTGATGACCCCACCCACGACTCCCTATGTCAAACCATTCCAAAGTTATAGCAGAAAATCGGGACAACCAATCAGAAGAAGGGGCGGGGCTAATTAAGGCCAACGAAGCTTAAGGACTCATTACAGAGTCCCATGACACCACCCACAACTTCCTATGTCAAACCATTCAAAAGTTATGGCAGATAAAAGTATTCTAGGGGGCGCTGTTGAGCCGTTAGGCCACGCCCATTAATGCAAACCATGAAATATCAAATTTATCGCCAAGTCTGGCTTGCGTGCAAAATTTGGTGACTTTTGGAGAACTATCAAATATGGACCAATCACATGAAGGGGGGGCGCGCCTTTTGGCGTCTAGCGTCGCCACGGTAACACTTCTGAAAGAGAAAAGTAATGCGTGGTGTCGCAGGATGTAGACGCACATTTTGATGTATAACTTACCTGGGTGCACGTTACGGTTCGGGCTGAATTAACTGCCGAAGGAATGGCATAAATTTCGCCAAAATGACACAATTTATTCAAAATGGCCGACATCCTGTTCGGTTTCGGCCATGGCTCCAAGAGACTTTTCTTTAAGTTGTGCCATGATACAGGTGTGTAGCGATTTTCGTGCATGTACGTCAAACCGTATTGTGGGGCTTGAGGCACAAAGTTTTCCGGGGGGCGCTTTTGAGCCATTTTGCCACGCCCATTAATGCAAACCATGAAATATCAAATTTATCGCCAGGCCTGGCATGGTTGCCAAATTTGGTGCCTTTTGGGGAACTATCGAATATGGACCAATCAGATGAAGGGGGGGTGCGCTTGTTGGCGTCTAGCGTCGCCACGGTAACACTTTTGAAAGAGAAAAGTAATGCGTGTAGTCGCAGGATGGAGACGCACATTTTGATGTATAACACACCTGGGTTCACGATACGGTTCGGGCTGAATTAACTCTCGAAGGAATGGCATAAATTGCGCCAAAGTGACACGATTAATTCAAAATGGCCGACTTCCTGTTCGGTTTCAGGCATGACGCCAAGAGACTTTTCTTTAAGTTGTCCCATGATACACGTGTGTACCGATTTTCGTGCATGTACGTCAAACCGTATCGTGGGGCTTGAGGCACAAAGATTTCAAGGGGGCGCTGTTGAGCCATTTTACCACGCCCATTAATGCAAACCATTAAATATCAAATTTTTCGCCAGGCCTGACTTGGGTGCAAAATTTGGTGACTTTTTGGGCATGTTAAGGGGGGCAAAAAGGCCATCACTTTGTCAGAAGAAAAAAAAAAATAATAATAATTAAAGCTGCAAGCAGCAATGAACGGGCCCTCGCACTCACGTCAACCGCCCCCCATAAGCATATCAGAAATGACACCACCCACGACTTCCTATGTAAAACCATTCAAAAGTTATAGCAGAAAAAAGGGACGACCAGTCAGAAGAAGGGGCGGGGCTAATTCAGGGCGAAGAAGATCAAGGACTCATTACGGAGTCCCATGACACCACCCACGACTCTCTATGTCAAAACATTCAAAAGTTATAGCAGAAAATAGGGACAACCAATCAGAAAAAGGGACTGGGCTAATTGTCACCAATTATGGTCAAGGACTCAATGCCGAGTCCCATGACACCACCCACGACTCTCTATGTCAAACCTTTCAAAAGTTATGGCAGAAAAAAGTATTCTAAGGGGCGCTGTTGAGCCGTGAGGACACGCCCATTAATGCAAACCATGAAAAAAAAATCAGATCACTCAAATGAACGACGATCATACAGTACAGCTGTATCTCATGGTCCAGAATGTATGATATTATATTAATCTATTATACCATATTATATTACATGTTGTTATTTCATTTTAGCGTACCCAGTAATATAGCATATTGTATTATTGCATTGTATGTTGCTTCATTTCATATATTTTTGACTATATTATATTGTAAAATTATATATCATAGCGATTGCATTATTATATAATTTCAATTTATAACACTAATATACAATTCCTCACACACACACTCCTTCCAAATGTTTCTTTTTTTTCTCCATTATGACAATTGTATGCTGTCATCCGTTATGTTTTTTGTTTTTAAGCTTGTTATCTCTGTTATTCAAATATATTTATACATTCATTAATATGCTATACTGTACTTTGTATTGTGTATATTGTGTGTGTGTGTGTGTGTGTCTGTGTGTGTGTGTATATATATATATATATATATATATATATATATATATATATATATATATATATATATATATATATATACATATATATATATATGTGTGTGTGTGTGTGTATACCTGAAGTGTGACTACCTGCAGAACGTATTTTAGCATGAAAGCTTGCATATTTAACGTACATCAAGCATCCTGTATCATAGCTACATGTCTGCCGTTTGTAACAAAACAAACCGCGTGAAAATCGGTTGAAAATCAAGTGAGTTATAGTTATTTTACTTATGCAGACACCTCCTTCCACAATAGAAGTGAACGCTCTAGATTTAAAGCGATACCGATCCAAGATGGCGGCCACGTCCGACGTTCTCAGGCAGTCAATGCGGCGCCTCGACCAAGATGGCGGCCGCGCTGAACATCAGCCCCTCCCCCCGCGGGAGCTGCGCGCGCAAACTCCACTCAAATTCAAAAGTTATGGCAGAAAATCGGGACAACCAATCAGAAGAAGGGGAAAGAGAAAAGTAATGTGCGCCGTCACAGGACAGAGACGAACATTTTGATGTAAAAAAAACACAAAAATTGCTGACAAAAATTTTGGCATATCAAGCCAGCTCTGGCAGCAAAGACCGCAATAATCTGGCTGAGCTAAGTCTCAGCTATTCCTTTTATTTGACCTACTGGCTTAGGACAGACCAACATAGCGATAAAGTGTCTGGAACTTTTTTTTCCTAATTTTTTAAATATTTGTAAGTTATAAATATTAGTAAAACCCTACTATTTAAATTATTACTTTTTCTGTAACCATTCTGCCAAGGTTGTAACCGGGCTGAGCCGGGAATATTTCTGAAGTCACCACATTACAGGGAGCTGATTGGTCGGGGGGCGGGGCCGTCATCACCCTACTCGCCACTGATTGGTCGGGGGGCGGGGCCGTCATCACCCTACTCGCCACTGATTGGTCGGGGGGCGGGGCCGCCATCACCCTACTCGCCACTGATTGGTCAGGGGGCGGGGCCGGCAGACGTTTGAATCAGGAAGCGGGAGTCAGCGCGAGAGCGACTGGCGGCTCGCGGCAATTTTATTATAAAAAAAGGACAACCAATCAGAAGAAGGGGCGGGGCTAATTCAGGCCAATGAAGGTCAAGGACTCCATAAAGAATCTGATGACACCACCCACGACTCTCTATGTCAAACCATTCAAAAGTTATAGCAGAAAATCGGGACAACCAATCAGAAGAAGGGGCGGGGCTAATTAAGGCCAACGAAGCTTAAGGACTCATTACAGAGTCCCATGACACCACCCACGACTCTCTATGTGAAACCATTCAAAAGTTATGGCAGATAAAAGTATTCTAGGGGGCGCTGTTGAGCCGTTAGGCCACGCCCATTAATGCAAACCATGAAATATCACATTTATCGCCAGGCCTGGCTTGCATGCAAATTTTGGTGACTTTTGGAGAACTATCAAATATGGACCAATCAGATGAAGGGTGGGTGCGCTTTTTCGCGTCTAGCGTCGCCACGGTAACACTTTTGAAAGAGAAAAGTAATGCGTGGTGTCGCACGATGGAGACGCACATTTTGGTGTATAACACACCTGGGTGCACGTTACGGTTCGGGCTGAATTAACTGCCGAAGGAATGGCATAAATTGCGCCAAAATTACACAATTAATTCAAAATGGCCGACATCCTGTTCGGTTTCGGCCATGGCTCCAAGAGACTTTTCTTTAAGTTGTGCCATGATACAGGTGTGTACCGATTTTCGTGCATGTACGTCAAACCGTATTGTGGGGCTTGAGGCACAAAGTTTTCCGGGGGGCGCTGTTGAGCCATTTTGCCACGCCCATTAATGCAAACCATGAAATATCAAATTTATCGCCAGGCATGGCTTGCATGCCAAATTTGGTGCCTTTTGGGGAACTATCAAATATGGACCAATCAGATGAAGGGGGGGTGCGCTTGTTGGCGTCTAGCGTCGCCACGGTAACACTTTCGAAAGAGAAAAGTAATGCGTGTAGTCGCAGGATAGAGACACATATTTTGATGTATAACACATCTGGGTTCACGATACGGTTCGGGCTGAATTAACTCTCGAAGGAATGGCATATATTGCTCCAAAATTACGCAATTAATTCAGAATGTTCAAAATGGCCAACTTCCTGTTCGGTTTCGGCCATGGCGCCAAGAGACTTTTCTTTTAGTTGCAACATGATACAGGTGTGTACCGATTTTCGTTCATGTACGTCAAACCGTATTATGGGGCTTGAGGCACAAAGTTTTTTCTGTCGAACCAATCAGATGAAGGGTGGGCGCGCTTTTTGGCGTCTAGCGCCGCCACGGTAACGCTTTTGAAAGAGAAAAGTAATGCGTGTTGTCGCAGGATGGAGACGCACATTTTGATGTATAACACACTTGGGGGCACGTTACGGTTCGGGCTGAATTAACTTTCGAAGGAATGGCATAAATTTCGCCAAAATGACACGACTAATTCAAAATGGCCGACATCCTGTTCGCTTTCGGGCAAGACCCCAAGAGACTTTTGTTTAAGTTGTCCCATGATACAGGTGTGTACCGATTTTCATGAATGTACGTCAAACCGTATCGTGGGGCTTGAGGCACAAAGTTTTCAAGGGGGCGCTGTTGAGCCATTTTGCCACGCCCATTAATGCAAACCTTTAAATATCAAATTTTTCGCCAGGCCTGACTAGGGTGCAAAATTTGGTGACTTTTTGGGCATGTTAAGGGGGGCAAAAAGGCCTTCACTTTGTCAGGAAAATAATAATAATAATAATTAAAGCTGCAAGCAGCGATGAACGGGCCCTCGCACTCACGGCCACCGCCCCCCATAAGTATCAGAAATGACACCACCCACGACTTCCTATGTCAAACCATTGAAAAGTTATAGCAGAAAAAAGGGACAACCAATCAGAAGAAGGGGCGGGGCTAATTCAAGCCAATGAAGGTCAAGGACTCCATACAGAATCTGATGACACCACCCACGACTCTCTATGTCAAACCATTCCAAAGTTATAGCAGAAAATCGGGACAACCAATCAGAAGAAGGGGCGGGGCTAATTAAGGCCAACGAAGCTTAAGGACTCATTACAGAGTCCCATGACACCACCCACGACTTCCTATGTCAAACCATTCAAAAGTTATAGCAGAAAAAAGGGACAACCAATCAGAAGAAGGGGCGGGGCTAATTTAAGCAAATGAAGGTCAAGGGCTCCATAAAGAATGCCATGACACCACCCACGACTTCCTATGTCAAACCATTCAAAAGTTATGGCAGATAAAAGTATTCTAGGGGGCGCTGTTGAGCCGTTAGGCCACGCCCATTAATGGAAACCATGAAATATCAAATGTATCGCCAAGTCTGGCTTGCATGTAAAATTTGGTGACTTTTGGAGAACTATCAAATATGGACCAATCACATGAAGGGGGGGTGCGCCTTTTGGCGTCTAGCGTCGCCACGGTAACACTTTTGAAAGAGAAAAGTAATGCGCGTAGTCGCAAGATGGAGATGCACATTTTGATGTAAAACACACCTGGGTGCACGTTACGGTTCGGGCTGAATTAACTGCCGAAGGAATGGCATAAATTTCGCCAAAAAGACACAATTTATTCAAAATGGCCGACATCCTGTTTGGTTTCAGCCATGGCTCCAAGAGACTTTTGTTTAAGTTGTGCCATGATACAGGTGTGTAGCGATTTTCGTGCATGTACGTCAAACCGTATTGTGGGGCTTGAGGCACAAAGTTTTCCGGGGGGCGCTGTTGAGCCATTTTGCCACGCCCATTAATGCAAACCATGAAATATCAAATTTATCGCCAGGCCTGGCTTGCATGCCAAATTTGGTGCCTTTTGGGGAACTATCAAATATGGACCAATCAGATGAAGGGGGGGTGCGCTTGTTGGCGTCTAGCGTCGCCACGGTAACACTTTCGAAAGAGAAAAGTAATGCGTGTAGTCGCAGGATGGAGACGCACATTTTGATGTATAACACATCTGGGTTCACGATACGGTTCGGGCTGAATTAACTCTCGAAGGAATGGCATATATTGCTCCAAAATTACGCAATTAATTCAGAATGTTCAAAATGGCCGACTTCCTGTTCGGTTTCGGCCATGGCGCCAAGAGACTTTTCTTTTAGTTGCGACATGATACAGGTGTGTACCGATTTTCGTTCATGTACGTCAAACCGTATTATGGGGCTTGAGGCACAAAGTTTTTTCTGTCGAACCAATCAGATGAAGGGTGGGCGCGCTTTTTGGTGTCTAGCGCCGCCACGGTAACGCTTTTGAAAGAGAAAAGTAATGCGTGTTGTCGCAGGATGAAGACGCACATTTTGATGTATAACACACTTGGGGGCACGTTACGGTTCGGGCTGAATTAACTTTCGAAGGAATGGCATAAATTTCGCCAAAATGACACGATTAATTCAAAATGGCCGACATCCTGTTCGGTTTCGGGCATGACTCCAAGAGACTTTTCTTTAAGTTGTGCAATGATACAGGTGTGTACTGATTTTCGTGCATGTAGGTCAAACCGTATCGTGGGGCTTGAGGCACAAAGTTTTCCGGGGGGCGCTGTTGAGCCATTTTGCCACGCCCATTAATGCAAACCATAAAATATCAAATTTTTCGCCAGGCCTGGTTTGCATGCAAAATTTGGTGACTTTTTGGGCACGTTTAGGGGGGCAAAAAGGCCCTCCTTTCGTCAGAAAAATAATAATAATAATAATAATAATAACGCGAAGAATTCCTACAGATACAATAGGGCCTTCGCACTGAAGGTGCTCGGGCCCTAATAATAATAATAAAAATTCCTGCAAATACAATAGGGCCTTCGCTCTGAAGGTGCTCGGGCCCTAATAATAATAATTAAAGCTGCAAGCAGCGATGAACGGGCCCTCGCACTCACGGCCACCGCCCCCCATAAGCATATCAGAAACGACACCACCCACGACTTCCTATGTCAAACCATTCAAAAGTTATAGCAGAAAAAAGGGACAACCAATCAGAAGAAGGGGTGGGGCTAATTCAGGCCAATGAAGGTCAAGGACTCCATACAGAATCTGATGACACCACCCACGACTCTCTATGTCAAACCATTCCAAAGTTATAGCAGAAAATCGGGACAACCAATCAGAAGAAGGGGCGGGGCTAATTTGCACTAATTATGGTCAAGGACTCAATACCGAGTCCGATGACACCACCCACGACTCTCTATGTCAAACCATTCAAAAGTTATAGCAGAAAAAAGTATTCTAGGGGGCGCTGTTGAGCCATTAGGCCACGCCCATTCATGCAAACCATGAAATATCAAATGTATCCCCAGGCCTGGCTTGGTGCAAAATTTGGTGACTTTTGGAGAACTATCAAATATGGACCAATCAGATGAAGGGGGTGCACTTTTTGGCGTCGAGTGTTGCCACGTTAACGCTTTTGAATGAGAAAAGTAATGCGCGTCGTCGCAGGAAGGAGACGCACATGTTGATGTAAAAAAAAAAACACAAAAATTGCTGACAATAATCTTTGCATTGAGCTGGGATCGATCCCACGATCTCCCACACGAAAGACGGTGACATTACCGCTGAGCCACGAATCAGCTTGGCCATTTTCTGACTGACTGACTTAGGAAATACCAACATAGCGATGTAATCTGAATCCCGAATTGTTTTTTCGTAATTTTTAAAATATTTGTAAGATATAAATATTAGTAAAACCCCACTATTTGTTCTTTTGTGAATAGCATGTTCCAGTCTTTACTTCCTAGACACACACACTGCATGGAAGGGAGCGTTTGATTTATTGTTCACGTAACATTACTTTTATTTTTTCACAACCAAACCACGCACTTTATTTATGTCATTTGCACCGGGCAAGGACAAAAAATAAATGATTCCACCAAAATTCCAGAGATTTTTGTGGTTGGCTGACACATTACCAGCATATTTCAAATATGTCAAACCATTCAAAAGTTATAGTCAGAAAATATGGACAACCAATCAGAAGAAGGGGCGGGGCTAATTCAGGCCAACGAAGCTTAAGAACTCATTACAGAGTCCCATGACACCACCCACGACTTCCTATGTCAAACCATTAAAAAGTTATAGCAGAAAAAAGGGACAACCAATCAGAAGAAGGGGCGGGGCTAATTCAGGCCAATGAAGGTCAAGGACTCCATAAAGAATCTGATGACACCACCCACGACTTCCTATGTCAAACCATTCAAAAGTTATGGCAGAGAAAAGTTTTCTAGGGGGCGCTGTTGAGCCGTTAGGCCACGCCCATTAATGCAAACCATTAAATATCAAATTTATCACCAGGCCTGGCTTGCATGCAAATTTTGGTGACTTTTGGAGAACTATCAAATATGGACCAATCAGATGAAGGGGGGGCGCGCTTTTTGGCGTCTAGCGTCGCCACGGTAACACTTTTGAAAGAGAAAAGTAATGCGCATTGTCGCAGGATGGAGACGCACATTTTGATGTATAACACATCTGGGTTCACGATACGGTTCGGGCCGTATTAATTCTCGAAGGAATGGCATATATTGCTCCAAAATTACGTGATTAATTCAGAATGTTCAAAATGGCCGACTTCCTGTTCGGTTTAGGCCATGGCGCCAAGAGACTTTTCTTTAAGTAGCGACATGATAAAGATGTGTACCGATTTTCGTTCATGTACGTCACACCGTATTCTGGGGCTTGAGGCGCAAAGTTTTTTCTGTCTGAACCAATCAGATGATGGGTGGGCGCGCTTTTTGGCGTCTAGCGTCGCCACGGTAACGCTTTTAAGAGAGAAAAGTAATGCGTGGTGTCGGAGGATGGAGACGCACATTTTGATGTATAACACACATGGGGGCTCGTTACGGTTCGGGCCGTATTAACTGCCGAAGGAATGGCATAAATTTCGCCAAAATGACACGATTAATTCAAAATGGCCGACATCCTGTTCGGTTTCGGGCATGACTCCAAGAGACTTTTCTTTAAGTTGTGCAATGATACAGGTGTGTACTGATTTTCGTGCATGTAGGTCAAACCGTATTGTGGGGCTTGAGGCACAAAGTTTTCCGGGGGGCGCTGTTGAGCCATTTTGCCACGCCCATTAATGCAAACCATAAAATATCAAATTTTTCGCCAGGCCTGGTTTGCGTGCAAAATTTGGTGACTTTTTGGGCACGTTTAGGGGGGCAAAAAGGCCCTCCTTTCGTCAGAAAAATAATAATAATAATAATAATAATAACGCGAAGAATTCCTACAGATACAATAGGGCCTTCGCACTGAAGGTGCTCGGGCCCTAATAAAAATTCCTGCAAATACAATAGGGCCTTCGCACTGCAAGTGCTCGGGCCCTAATAATAATAATAATAAAAATTCCTGCAAATACAATAGGGCCTTCGCTCTGAAGGTGCTCGGGCCCTAATAATTAAAGCTGCAAGCAGCGATGAACGGGCCCTCGCACTCACGGCCGCCGCCCCCCATAAGCATATCAGAAATGACACCACCCACGACTTCCTATGTCAAACCATTCAAAAGTTATAGCAGAAAAAAGGGACAACCAATCACAAGAAGGGGCGGGGCTAATTCAGGCCAATGAAGGTCAAGGACTCCATACAGAGTCTGATGACACCACCCACGACTCTCCATGTCAAACCATTCAAAAGTTATAGCAGGAAATAGGGACAACCAATCAAAAGAAGGGGCGGGGCTAATTTTCACCAATTATGGTCAAGGACTCAATACCGAGTCCCATGACACCACCCATGACTCTTTATGTCAAACCATTCAAAAGTTATGGCAGAGAAAAGTTTTCCGGGGGGTGCTGTTGAGCCATTTTGCCACGCCCATTAATGCAAACCATGAAATATCAAATTTATCACCAGGCCTGGCTTGCATGCAACATTTGGTGACTTTTGGAGAACTATCAAATATGGACCAATCAGATTAAGGGGGCACGCTTTTTGGCGTCTAGCATCGCCACGGTAACACTTTTGAAAGAGAAAAGTAATGCGCGTAGTCGCAAGATGGAGACGCACATTTTGAGGTATAAGTCACCTGGATGCACGTTACGGTTCGGGCCGTATTAATTGCCGAAGGAATGGCATTAATTGCGCCAAAATTACACAATTAATTCAAAATGGCCGACTTCCTGTTCAATTTCGGCCATGGCGCCAAGAGACTTTTCTTTAAGTTGCGACATGATACAGGTGTGTACCGATTTTCGTTCATGTACGTCAAACCGTATTATGGGGCTTGAGGCTCAAAGTTTTTTCCCTCTGAACCAATCAGATGAAGGGTGGGCGCACTTTTTGGTGTCTAGCGTTGCCGCGGTAACGCTTTTAAATGAGAAAAGTAATGTGCGTCGTTGCAGGACAGGGACGCACATATTGATGTAGAAAAAAAAAAAATTGCTGACAAAAAAGTCTGGGTACTGCAGGAATCGAACTCTGACTCCAAAGACGGGAACGCTCTGGCTGAGCTAAGACTCAGCTTCTCATTTCTAATTGACCTACCGACTTAGGAGAGACCAACATATCGATATTTAGTAATGTAAGTCTGGAGCTGTTTTTTCAAATTTTTTTAAATATTTGTAAGTTATAAATATTAGTAAAACCCTACTATTTTAATTATTACTTTTTCTGTAACCATTCTGCCAAGGTTGTAACCGGGCTGAGCTGGGAATATTTCTGACGTCACCACATTACAGGGAGCTGATTGGTCGGGGGGCGGGGCCGTCATCACCCTACTCGCCACTGATTGGTCGGGGGGCGGGGCCGTCATCACCCTACTCGCCACCGATTGGTCGGGGGGCGGGGCCGTCATCACCCTCCGCGCCACTGATTGGTCGGGAGGCGGGGCCGTCATCACCCTACTCGCCACCGATTGGTCGGGGGGCGGGGCCGGCAGACGTTTGAATCAGGAAGCGGGAGTCAGCGCGAGAGCGACTGGCGGCTCGTGGCGATTTTATTATAAAAAAGGGACAACCAATCAGAAGAAGGGGCGGGGCTAATTCAGGCCAAAGAAGCTCAAGGACTCATTGCAGAGTCCCTTGACACCACCTACGACTTCCTATGTCAAACCATTCAAAGTTTATAGCAGAAAAAAGGGACAACCAATCAGAAGAAGGGGCGGGGCTAATTCAGGCCAATGAAGGCCAAGGACTCCATACAGAATCTGATGACACCACCCACGACTCTCTATGTCAAACCATTCAAAAGTTATGGCAGAGAAAAGTATTCAAGGTGGCGCTGTTGAGCCGTTAGGCCACGCCCATTAATGCAAACCATGAAATATAAAATTTATCACCAGGCCTGGCTTGCATGCAAAATTTGGTGACTTTTGGAGAACTATCAAATATGGACCAATCACATGAAGGGGGGGCGCGCCTTTTGGCATCTAGCGTCGCCACGGTAACACTTTTGAAAGAGAAAAGTAATGCGTGGTGTCGCAGGATGTAGACGCACATTTTGATGTATAACACACCTGGGTGCACGATACGGTTCGGGCTGAATTAACTCTGGAAGGAATGGCATAAATTTCGCCAAAATGACACAATTTATTCAAAATGGCCGACATCCTGTTGGGTTTTGGCCATGGCTCCAAGAGACTTTTCTTTAAGTTGTGCCATGATACAGGTGTGTAGCGATTTTCGTGCATGTACGTCAAACCGTATTGTGGGGCTTGAGGCACAAAGTTTTCCGGGGGGCGCTGTTGAGCCATTTTGCCACGCCCATTAATGCAAACCATGAAATATCAAATTTATCACCAGGCCTGGCTTGCATGCCAAATTTGGTGCCTTTTGGGGAACTATCAAATATGGACCAATCAGATGAAGGGGGGGTGCGCTTGTTGGCGTCTAGCGTCGCCACGGTAACACTTTCGAAAGAGAAAAGTAATGCGTGTAGTCGCAGGATGGAGACGCACATTTTGATGTATAACACATCTGGGTTCACGATACGGTTCGGGCTGAATTAACTCTCGAAGAATGGCATATATTGCTCCAAAATTACGCAATTAATTCAGAATGTTCAAAATGGCCGACTTCCTGTTCGGTTTCGGCCATGGCGCCAAGAGACTTTTCTTTTAGTTGCGACATGATACAGGAGTGTACCAATTTTCGTTCATGTACGTCAAACCGTATTATGGGGCTTGAGGCGCAAAGTTTTTTCTGTCTGAACCAACCAGATGAAGGGTGGGCGCGCTTTTTGGCGTCTAGCGTCGCCACGGTAACGCTTTTGAAAGAGAAAAGTAATGCATGTGGTCGCAGGAGGGAGACGCACATTTTGATGTATAATACACCTGGGTGCACGTTACGGTTCGGGCTGAATTAACTGCCGAAGGAATGGCATAAATTGCGCCAAAGTGACACGATTAATTCAAAATGGCCGACTTCCTGTTCGGTTTCGGGCATGACGGCAAGAGACTTTTCTTTAAGTTGTCCCATGATACAGGTGTGTACCGATTTTCGTGCATGTACGTCAAACCGTATTGTGGGGCTTGAGGCACAAAGTTTTCAAGGGGGCGCTGTTGAGCCATTTTGCCACGCCCATTAATGCAAACCATTAAATATCAAATTTTTCGCCAGCCCTGACTTGGGTGCAAAATTTGGTGACTTTTTGGGCATGTTAAGGGGGGCAAAAAGGCCATCACTTTGTCAGAAGAAAAATAATAATAATAATAATAATAATTAAAGCTGCAAGCAGCGATGAACGGGCCCTCGCACTCACAGCCACCGCCCCCCATAAGCATATCAGACATGACACCACCCACGACTTCCTATGTCAAACCATTCAAAAGTTATAGCAGAAAAAAAGGGACAACCAATCAGAAGAAGGGGCGGGGCTAATTCAAGCCAATGAAGGTCAAGGACTCCATACAGAGTCTGATGACACCACCCACGACTCTCTATGTCAAACCATTCAAAAGTTATAGCAGAAAATAGGGACAACCAATCAAAAGAAGGGGTGGGGCTAATTTTCACTAATTATGGTCAAGGACTCATTACCGAGTCCCATGACACCACCCACGACTCTTTATGTCATACCATTCAAAAGTTATGGCAGAGAAAAGTTTTCCAGGTGGCGCTGTTGAGCCATTTTGCCACGCCCATTAATGCAAACCATGAAATATCAAATTTATTGCCAGGCCTGGCTTGCATGCAAAATTTGATGACTTTTGGAGAACTATCAAATATGGACCAATCAGATGAAGGGGGGCGCACTTTTTGGCGTCTAGCGTCGCCACGGTAACACTTTTGAAAGAGAAAAGTAATGCGTGTAGTCGCTGGGTGGAGACGCACATTTTGATGTATAACACACCTGGGTGCACGTTACGGTTTGGGCGGTATTAATTGCCGAAGGAATGGCATAAATTGCGCCAAAATTACACAATTTATTTAAAATGGCCGACATCCTGTTCGGTTTCGGCCATGGCGCCAAGAGACTTTTCTTTAAGTTGCGACATGATACAGGTGTGTACCGATTTTCGTGCATGTACGTCAAACCGTATTGCGGGGCTTGAGGCACAAAGTTTTCCAGGTGGCGCTGTTGAGCCATTTTGCCACGCCCATTAATGCAAACCATGAAAGATCAAATTTATCGCCAGGCCTGGCTTGCATGCCAAATTTGGTGCCTTTTGGGGAACTATCAAATATGGACCAATCAGATGAAAGGGGGGCGCGCTTTTTGGCGTCTAGCGTCGCCACGGTAATACTTTTGAAAGAGAAAAGTAATGCGCGTAGTCGCAGGATGGAGACGCATATTTTGATGTATAACACACCTGGGTGCACGTTACGGTTCGGGCCGTATTAATTCTCGAAGGAATGGCATATATTGCTCCAAAATTACGTGATTAATTCAGAATGTTCAAAATGGCCGACTTCCTGTTCGGTTTCGGCCATGGCGCCAAGAGACTTTTCTTTAAGTTGCGACATGATACAGGTGTGTACCGATTTTCGTTCATGTACGTCAAACCGTATTATGGGGCTTGAGGCGCAAAGTTTTTTCTGTCTGAACGAATCAGATGAAGGATGGGCGCGCTTTTTGGCGTCTAGCGTCGCCACGGTAACGCTTTTGAAAGAGAAAAGTAATGCGTGTTGTCGCAGGATGGAGACGCACATTTTGATGTATAACACACTTGGGGGCACATTACGGTTCGGGCCGTATTAACTGCCGAAGGAATGGCATAAATTGCGCCAAAGTGACACGATTAATTCAAAATGGCCGACTTCCTGTTCGGTTTCGGCCATGTCGCCAAGAGACTTTTCTTTAAGTTGTGTACTGATACAGGTGTGTAGCGATTTTCATGCATGTACGTCAAACCGTATTGTGGGGCTTGAGGCACAAAGTTTTCCGGGGGGCGCTGTTGAGCCATTTTGGCACGCCCATTAATGCAAACAATTAAATATCAAATTTTTCGCCAGGCCTGACTTGCATGCAAAATTTGGTGACTTTTTGGGCACGTTTAGGGGGGCAAAAAGGCCCTCCTTTCGTCAGAAGAAAGAAAGAAAGAAAGAAAGAAAGAAAAATTCCTACAGATACAATAGGGCCTTCGCACTGAAGGTGCTCGGGCCCTAATAATAAAAATTCCTGCAAATACAATAGGGCCTTCGCACTGCAAGTGCTCGGGCCCTAATAAAAATTCCTACAGATACAATAGGGCCTTCGCACTGAAGGTGCTCGGGCCCTAAAAATTCCTGCAAATACAATAGGGCCTTCGCTCTGAAGGTGCTCGGGCCCTAATAATTCCTGCAATTACAATAGGGCCTTCGCACTGCAAGTGCTCGGGCCCTAAATATAAAAAAGGTATAAAAATACTATGTACATGTTTACATCATATACAGTTGAGTAAGGTAGTATGAAGCAGAGATTAAGAATACTGATGACACTTGGAAGGGTCTTCTCCAAGTACAACATCCATGTATGTTTCAAATCAAGCATCGTCAACTTTAGGGGAACCTAAACAATTCTACAAATACATGGAATAACATTGGAGAACCACCTCCTCATGTCAAAACTCAGCAGCACCTGCATCTAAAGGATTGACTGGACAGACTGTTTTTCAGTATTGTAGAGATAGAATACAGATGTTTCAGAGACAATTGCAAGGAACCATTTCCGTCAGACAGGAACAAATCAACATTGAATAGAGGTAGTGGTCTCAGGTTTCACCGATCCAATGCAGATTTGACGACTAAATAAAATGTATTGCTTGTTCATGTGACTTAAATATCTCAGCGGTCGACCAAAAAGACCAATATTTGATTTAAATGACACAAAAAAAGAATGAAAATGAAGACTGGAAACGTCTGAGTCTTCCTATCAGTCAGAACCGAAGAAGGTTTTTGTTGGTCTTCAAGAACCAAGAAAAGAAATCTATTCAATGAACTGAGAATGTACGACGACATCGCCTTTCTTTGCAAAAATGCTCTGTATAGTGAAGCTATAGGTAAAATATGTTCCTTTAAGCTATCTGCTTAACAAATGGTGTGAGTCAGAATGAAGTCAGGAGTCTGTCTCACCAGAAAGACCCCTTATACTTTCTATTGATAAACCTTTTGAGGGTTGTTTTGTCTGTGTGGTAAAACATGGGTTATAACCAATGACATGATTTAGTTTGTCTCTAAAAGTTGCTACAACCTTCTCCAGGGCTTAAAATATACCATCACTGGACCACCATTTTCCATCAGAGTATTTACAAGGGACATGGCGAGCTTTCAGTTATCTGGGTAATGGCATTGATGGAAGCCAGTCTGAGCACAGCGCCATCAAATGTTAGTTTTGATCTACAATCCAACAATATGGACAGTCGGTCTATGTTGTATTTTTAGAGTGCACTATTTTCAGTCATGCAAACATGTGCATATATAATCCAGCCTTGATTTGAATCCCTTCTCCACCCATGTTTTGTGCATCCTCAGACACATTTTGACCTGCAGGAGCATGTTGCTACATGAATTATCTTTTTGATTGCTTGTGTAGGAGGAGCACTTACAGTAATGAGCAACCTGGGAACAGGATTTACTGTTCCATATGCCCTCCAATGACATTACTTCAAGTGATGATGATGACACTCATAAATTGGTCATGATGGCTTACAACAGATAAAACCTGCACATGACTTGTTTGATGCACTGCTGGCCGACCAAGGTTTGCTTAATTAACCATTTGATCATGTTCAATTAGACCACCACGGTGACTTCTGTGATAAGAATAAAGAATATTATGCACAGAATATTGCGACAAATGCATTCAACTATGATTTAGACTTCTCATGTGCTCCATGCTTAATGCACTTCATATATTGTGGAGGAAGTGTGTCCCTCTCCCTCCCACCAACACTTTCCCATGTTGTTTTAAACCTGTCACAATTAATTTGTCATCCAGGCATCATTTCTCATCTACTCTGTCATCGGAGCACATGTACCATTTACCATGCATTAATCTTACTCAGCTACCCTTCCTTTTCCTTTGGGACACACGTGCTCTTCTTGCCAAAACGCAATGTGACCGTGGCACGCAGAAACATAGTGCAGAACTTTGCATCTCACACTTACGGCATCAGTGTTTGAAAATTCAGAGTGCTTCGGCAGAGCCCACGTTCTGTGAAGCAGTGTCCTAGATAGGCCTTTGTAAAATTGTTTCTGAGCTCCTAACCTTTTGATAAGCCCTCGAGACTGTGTAAATTAAAGGTATTAAATCATGATTTGGTGTTATGTGAGGGAGCTCATGGAGACATCCCCTTCACAGTCTAATGGTCAGAGTGGAGGTGTATGGTGGTCAGTGCAGACAGATCATCCCACAGCAGTGACGAATGGCTTTCATCAAGGGGCCCATGGGCTCACTAGGGAAACATACATGGAGACCTCTGCCAAAGCAGCCGATATTTATCTCCCAGCAGCCCCACACGACACAGGACAAAAAAAAAGGAGCAAGGATGGGGAGTGTAGAAAAGAAGGACAAGAAGGAGCGCTCACCTCTGCTAAAAGCTTTTATTGAACAACCCAACATGCACTGTGCAAATCTGGCAAATGGACTGTGTGATTTGAGCTGAGAAACAGGTATTCCTGCAACGTGCCTCCGAGCAGCTCCTCACAATTCTAATTCAGCTATGGATGGAGACATCCTCAGATTGAAATGAGGCCAATTAGCAGAGACTCAGCTGATTTTCAAGTACTGATTATGGGAGATGCATGTGCCACGCTGGTTTGAGGATTTATTTCGTCACCGCAGAACTGCCTCTGCTTGGACTGCCATTAATATCCCGTGAGGCACTGGGGCAAGCTCCTGGCCCGCAGCCACATTTCCAGTTATCTGTTTAAACAATTTGGCAGGCTATTTCAGGAAGAGCGAATTAGGAACTCATGCCTCTCATGGTTGTTATGGCAACAGCTCACTTTTTTTTTTTTTAAACATAACATGGGGAAGTGACCCAATATCCAATTCCCAATCCAGTGGAAATTTGTGAAGGACTACGGTGTGAATGAATCAAGGTTTATGAGGTCAAAGACACGGGACAATGTACATGTAGTCCCAAATATATCAATATGATACCTTCAATTAATGCAAAACATAAAAAATAATAAATGTGTATTTTACACGTAAAGAGATAGCAGTGAAATGAAAATATAGTTTTGTAGCCTGTCAAATAAACTATAATTACTGTCATTAAAACAGAAGCTTGCTTGAGTGACTTTAATTTAAATTTGTTCAGTCCTGAAATAATTGTCTATCTGTAAAGCTGCTCCTAAATATAGGATCCTTTTATCTTTGATAACTGTGTAATTGTTGCAGGATTGGAAATGCAGGCAATTCGATATGCATTTGAATATTGTGACGTTAATGAATGGCACCTAGGTTAATAAGTCTTTTCAAACTTCACATCCCTCAGTGGTCTTAAACTTCAAAGAGGTAGAGACAATCTCTTATAATTCATTTCATTCATGTTCAATCATATACATTAAAAGTACTTTTTTGTTTTCACAAAATAATTGATTAGTGATTTCTGATATATTCATTTTTAATTTTAAAATAATTGAATGAAACCACACTAAAAACTGTACACAGCCTGTTTATACACTCACCGGCCACTGCTCGTTAATCTAAATTTCTAATCAGCCAATCGCATGGCAGTAACTCAATGCATTTAGGCATGTCGACATGGTCAACACGATCTGCTGGAGTTCAAACCGAGCATCAAAATGGGTAAAAAAGGTGATTTAAGTGGCTTTGAACGTGGCATGGTTGTTGGTGCCAGACAGGCTGGTCTGAGTATTTCAGAAACTGCTGATCTACTGGGATTTTCACGCACAACCATCTCTAGAGTTTACAGAGAATGGTCTGAAAAAGAGAAAATATCCAGCAAATGGCAGGTCTGTGGCACAAATACCTTGTTGATGCCAGAGGTCAGAGGAGAATGGCCAGATTGGTTCGGGCTGATAGAAAGGCAACAGTAACTCAAATAACCACTCTTTACAACTGAGGTATGCAGAAGAGCATCTCTGAACGCACAACATGTTGAATCTTGAGGCGGATGGGCTACGGCAGCAGAAGAACACACCAGGGGCCACTCCTGTCAGCTAAGAACAGGAAACTGATGCTACAATTCATACAGGCTCACCAAAAATGGACAACAGGCAGTTTTCATGGAAATTCTGAGTATGTAGAGCCTGAAATTATGGACACTTGGTATCTTCCGTTTCAGGCGGTGAGGTATCTCGACCCAGGGAGAGAGGCTTCATTAAAGCTTGTTTCAGATACTGAACATAACCTGGAGGAGAGCAGGTTTTGTTCCACAAATCCAGAGTTGCTCACAGTCTTCTCCCCTCAATAGAGCTGAAACCGATTCAATTTCTGCAGACATCTAAGCTATAAACACATTTTGGTTGGCTGCAGCTTTAGAATGGATCTGAATAGACTGTTTGGCATAACCCGACAATTTTTGGGAGGTTGTTTACTTTTTTCTCCACATTTTACACACAAACAGGGCTATACAAATATCACCCCCTGTGGCCATGCCCCGACTTCACAAAAATTGTTTTTTGTATATATTTCTTATGCCTTTTAAGCTATATTTATGATTTCTAGTAATGTCTTGATCCGATCACTTGATCGGAAATCGAGACATTTCCCATGACTTCTGACTGACAGGAATTCGGTGGAAATGATAGGACTTTTTTTTTTAACCAAATTACATTATTTGTTTAATAATTATATACATTATTTATTTATTGTCTAACAATAAGTTTGACGATGAACAATTACAGTTTGTCAGGCTGGGGAGTAGGGGTAACCTTCAACCTAGCGTAGCAGTTGAAGCTTGTGAGCTAATGTCAGTGTTGACAACAAAGCAACTCTGTCACTATATTGAACTAGTTTTCAGACCCCTCTAGCAACTTTTTTTTTCTTTCAAAAAAAGTGACAAGCAACAAATCTAGTGACTTACTTGAAGGCTCATTTTCACTCTTCTCAGCAAGCAGCCCGTGCTGCCATGGGCCCCCGCCACGTACCAGGCGCTCTCAGACTTCCGGCCGCAGCCGCTTTCAGCTTAAGTCGCAGTGGGAGATGTTCACCTCTCCGCATCCAGACTGCAAAAAGTAAAACCTAAAAAAATCCCATCCAAGTATCCAAAACTGGCTGGTCTTACAAAGGCCCAGCATCATTGAATAATAAATCATTATTCATTTATAATTCTAATTAATGTAATTACTAGAATACATATTCAATGTTGCTGCATTATTGCATCAAGACTCTCATATCAATTGATACTCAAAATCAAACAACCCAGACTTGGGAGCAAGAACAATGTGATAGGCATATTCCTAATGATTTCTTTCTCTTTAGCATTCCCAAATGTAATTGGATGTAGATTATTGACGGCACATTCCTTTTCTTTTTTTTTTACCTTGTCTGCACAGATATTAATGGTTAATACCATGTGTGTGTGTGTGTGTGTGTGTGTGTGTGTGTGTGTATGTATGTGTGGCTATGTGTGTGTATGTGCGTGTGTGTATATATATATATGTCTGTGTGGCTGTGTGTGTGTGTGTGTGTGTGTGTGTGTGTGCGTGCGTAATAATCCTATCAAAGCTCCACCTGAAGTGTATCTATAGTGGGGGAGGAGGGGCGAACCCCGCCACCCTCGAGACCCCACGACTACGGGAAGAGAAAGCCAGGGATCCCAGCCCGGACATGCAGCCAGGAGGGCCTCACCCCCCAGGCCAACGACCCCCACCCGGCGAGAGGCCAGCCTGCCCGGAGAGACAGGGCCGCCCCGGCCGCTGACGCAGGCAGGCGCACCCGCCCCCACACAAGCGGCCCTCCAGGACCAAAAGACCTAAGATAATTGTAGGGAAAGTGAGAGACAACCATGTGGCTACTGCATTCAAGTTACCTGTCTGAATTATGCATTTAATTCATTCTGCACCTGCATTGAAAAAAGACCTTAGACATG
This sequence comes from Cololabis saira, assembly GCF_033807715.1. Classification (NCBI taxonomy): domain Eukaryota; kingdom Metazoa; phylum Chordata; class Actinopteri; order Beloniformes; family Belonidae; genus Cololabis; species Cololabis saira. The sequence continues at coordinate 23,207,463 of NC_084587.1, forward strand.
AGTGCTCCATTGATTAGGTATATTTATAGTTGCTGTGTAAGCATTTAACTCAGCATGCTCAGAATTGACAGAACCAACTCTAAACTCCAAATTTAAACCTGGAAATTCTCTTCTTGTGTAATCTCAGTTTCTCTTGTCAGGGTTTTCCCTGAAGGTTTGTTGAACTTCCTTTCTGAAATGCCTCTTCTGCATTTAGGTCCAATTTATCGTCAAACCAGAGTCTGTATTTTTATTTAATACAAAAAAAAAAAAAAAAACATTTGTGATGTTTCAGCAGGCTGGACTCATAGAAGACAGACTAGCAGATGAAGGTAAAAATAAGAGTTTATTTAAAATTGGGGGGATAACAGCGTAGTTGGATTAAGCCTGATATCCAGATTAGTTGAGCAGAGGCGAAAACCAGAACAGTCCAATTCCATAATCTCAAATCCAAGCCACAATAACACTCTGATGTCCAAAACCCAGGAAAAGCATAGAGGTTTGATGAAGCAGGATATCCAGGAGGAGTAAGCAGAGGCAAGGTCCAGAACACAAACTGGTCAAACAAGAGAGACTTGAAAACACGTCCTTTATCCAAAGCTAATCCATAAAAACAATCCCAGGTCTGAAAGTCAACAGAGCACAGAAACCTGATAAGACCGAACCGCCAAGAGGGACGAGCTGAGGCGACAGTCTGGAGCAGGAACATGTCATACACAAGCAGCTAAAGAAAACAGGCTTGAATAAGCTGCAGCTGCAAACAGGAGTAAACCATTAAGGATCTGGCACTGAAGAGGTGTGGAACTGCTGCTTATAGGGCGAGGCACAGGTGAAGAGGATCACTAACTAGGGTGGAGCTGCAGGGGTGTGTTCAAAGTTGACTCACAAAAAAAAGACAGTCACAAACCATATTAGTTTTGGTCTTTTCAAAACTTTGGTCTTTTCAAAACTAATTCTGGTCCCACTGGGTTGAACAGCTCCATGTTTACGCAAGATTTCCTATTATCTTCGTCAAGCGTTACAACTGAGGCTGATGGAGGTAGCAGGTATTTGCTCAATAATCATTAAGCCACAAAAACGTCAACTCTGACTTACAATTGACACATAGAGGAAGATAATTACCAAACAATTTCCCAAATGTTTGCATTTCATTCATGAACAACATCTTTTATGAAAATCTTATTCCAATGTCAAAACCTGCTGTAGATAAGGGTCACCCTCTGGAGGCAATATACATTCCATGGTAAATAGTTTACAAAAGCTGAGATGTCTGGGTCAGTTTCCAAACTGATGTAGTCCCCAAGTCGACTCAAGATGTTTTAATGCACATATAAACTGAAATATCTAAGTTTCTGAAATAGTAATGTCATGCTGTGGTGTATTTATTGTTATTCTTTGCCAGTGAGGTTATTCATCCGATAATTGAATCAACCGGTTGCAAAATACATTTGCAGCTCACTTAACTGATCATTTGTTAGACGTCTTCCAAACTTCAAATACTTGTTTTAAAATGAGAAACCGATATTGGTTGTGATCAATTTTATATCGCTTATTAAGATCCTCATCTGTCAGGAATTTCCATGTCCAGGGTGTACTGTGGTCTTCTATGCTCCAGCCAGAAAACCCTGACGAAGGAAGAAGCAGGCATTGTTTAGATGATGGATGGAAGGAAGGAAAAGGTCTTTATTAAGTGTCACATTACTTGTAGTGTCATAACGTCTACTTTTTTGAGAGGCACAGCTTACATCTGCATGTTCTCGTTTTTTTTCTCCATTTTTCTCAGCAACCTGTGAATACTTACACCTTTACTTACACCGTTCACAACCTGCAAACAAGCAGACAAGATCTTCTGGCATCACTCTTATCTTTGGTATGTAATGTGAATCTGTATGAAATATTTACCACATCAAGTTGCCTAATTGTTCACTTTTCTAACCCTTATTTAGTTGTATTTACTGCTGCATTCGAGTAATCCAATCCACTGCAGCCTTTATTTCTTGCATCTAATTTGTTTAATTCATTTTAAATTATGTCTGTCAGTCTTTAATTTCTGCTTTTAAACTCTTTTACTTTTGAATGCATTTGAAAACATATTTTTATGTAAAGCGCTTTTAATTCTCTTACCCATGAAATGTGCTATACAAATAAACTTGCCTTGCATTTTTCTCAACGAAAGTAAGTTTGCATGACTTGAAATATGCATATTATTTTAACACTGATATATACAAGTTACTTCAGTAAAGGTGAAACAGTAACAAAAGGAAAAAATGTAAATCTGTAAGAAATCTCACAAATATATTATTTGGGTACTATAGAAATGAACACATAAATTCAGCAATATATTCCTCAGTTATTGTGTTTTTCCCTCGATGTAATATGTTAATGAGTGTTAGGTGAGTTTATTTTTTAATCAAATCAAAATGCAGTCATGCTGTACTGCCAGAAATCTCAGCCCAGACAGTAGGAAGGAGTTGAATTAATTATTATTGCAAGTTCCAGCAGCCCACACAGCCTGGGAAATACAGTTGCACTAACTCAAATGCAAGTAAGGGTAAAAAAAATAAAAATAAAACAAGCTGGGACAAATAAATTCACAGACATTTTATTAAATAAAGCCAATGTGGTGTGTATCTTATTTTGAGGCAAAAGTAAAAACTGGAAGGTGACGACAATTTAAGTTGGCCGACCAAAAATTTTCTTTTTTTTTTCAAATGTGGTACCAATAAACAAAGGTAAAAAATAGAGTACACAAAACTTCCAGAATTGAAACATATGCTGGGCAATAAATCGATTACATGGGTATGCGAGCACACAGTGCTGTCTCGTGTGGACTGCAAGCACTCACCCTGGCTGGTGGGGGAGCACCTGTGGTCCAGGAATAGACCCAAATGCACGGACAGGCACAAAGGCAGATCCAGCAGACAGATTTACTGACACTGCAGGGATCAAAACAGCTGGAAGAGTTTTCACAAAGGAGTGACTTCTCAAAACAGGAAAAATAAAAATTTCTCAAGAAAGAACTGTACAGCAGGAATAAAATCCAAGATGTGTAATCAATAAGTAATGACAAAAGGAAAACTGGTTCCTGCTAGGAACAAAGCAAAGACCAGAAATGGCTTTAAAAAAAAGTCCAAGTCAAGATTCTATGAAAAGCATTACAGGCGATAACTTTACAGGAAATGCTAATTATATCTGAACAGGATATATCTGAAATATCCATTACATTTTTTTTCTTATTTAAAAAAATGTGTTTGTCATCTGCTCCTGAAAAACAAGAACTCGTGATCATCAGTCTGGTTCACCTCTTAAAAAACAAAGATAAACTCTTTTACTCTGGGAACATTGCATTGTTTTTAGATGAGATGAGTTAAGATATTTAGAAACCATGTTCATTTTAAAAGCAAAGGTTTCCAACTGTGCATGAAGAAAAAAAGGGTGCAATTTGTTTTGTTTCCTTAAAGGAGCTTGAGGCTCCTTTTAAGAAAAGAGACTCTCTAGCGCCACCCTTCACCACGACGGCCGTTGGGGGTACTGCAGCAAACAGTGAAGCCGGCACGGGAGAACGGGGAGAACGCACATGCAGCGTCATGTGACGTCACATCCGCAGCCCAGCGCGGGAAATTCGGGACCGAATTGCAGCACATTTTGCAGCACACAGCCTGTTCAAGGCAAAGGAGAGATACACTAGAGGGCTCATTCTTTTGGGTTTGGAACGTTTCATCTGACATTATTACTAGAAAACTTAAAATGTATACGGATTTTTTTCATAAATCTTGCCACAATCCGACCTCAAGCTCCTTTAATGTCTTAGAACTGTTTATCTGGTCACAATGGACAGTTCCCTGCTTTGGTTTGACTCCTTTTAAATCCATCCCAAACGGTGACAATAGCATGTCATCTCAATCCAATTCTAGTTCAAACATGTATAAATGAATTTCTGGACTCGTCATTGTTAAATAAATAAGTATGTTTTCAAAGTTCTGCTTTCATTGTTGTTTAATTTGAAGCTCTGTTGTTGTGCACATTCACGAGGCACCCTTGCCCCTTAAAACTTGCAGAAAGTCCCCATTATCTTGTAAAATGAAGTACCATTACTTTTACTATTTCCTTTATCATTCTAAAGAAATTACAAACTGTTAAGGCGTATGACAGGCAAAAAGATAAAATAAAAGTATATTAAGACAAAAACTTCTGGAAACATCCATACCACTTTGATGACACTACTGCCTACAGTGTTTAAAACCCAGTTCTCTTTGTACAAGACAAACTGAGTTACATACAGTAGTACTTATCTGTTCCCAATAAAGTAGTGAAGATGTCTTGAAATCATTACAATCTGCTTGGACCTTTGGCAATGTTTCCCTTTTCCTAATTGAAATTGCTCATCTTCTCCTCTTTTTCACTACATTCTCAGGAAAAAAAGTGCTGCGTTAAAAGTGTTGTGATGAGTGAGAGGTTCACGCGTGCTTATGTTTTAGAAATGATTCCCTCAACCCGTCTAGTGAACAGAGACTAGTGAGGTCTGAGTACCAACTATGGTATCTTCCCAGCATACTTAAAATACTTTCGTACAAATATAAGATTATTAGCTCTGTTGATTGGGTTACATCGGTTCGGTAATGATAAATTACATGGTGAGAAAGCTGACTTTGTGCCTGCTACATTAAGGGGATTCAATCTTTTAGCTCTGTATCCACTCACAATTCTTATTTTAAAACAGGTCAAAGCTGATAAATCTTTTTGAGTAATATCACCACCTGATCTAACAGCCAACAAACCATAAGAGCGTCAAGCAGCGCTGAGATGGGGAATCTTTTCCCGGTATCACACACATCTCTGATCATCCTCCTTATTTGATGTCTGACTCTTGTGAGCTCTCCCTTCCCCTCTGAAACAGACCTTGAACCAGTTCTACCGATGACAGGAGGCCATCTTTATAATTACATTACAGACAACAGAGACCTGCCATGCATCAAACTCACAGCATTCAGATTGTTAAAGCACATATGTCAGCTGTTGAGTTTGAGTCAGGTCCAAGGCTTGTCGGTAATAAAACAGAGGGATGAGGGGGTGAGTCAGCCACTGGCCTTTGTTAATTGCATGTCTCACATCATCGTGGCCAGAACAGTTAATTGGGAAAGATCAAGGGGATTTGCAGTGTTAATGAGCTTCCCGTGAACTCAAGTCATACTTTGGATACCAGAGGAGTCTTCTTCAACTTTTCATTTTTAGAGCAATGTGGCCTTAGCTGACTACTGCCTCATCTCCTGCGTTTGGTAGAGTTGGCTCAGAGGGGGATAGATGTTCTATTATAAGCACAACAACACCCATCCATCTCTATCTTCTTGTCACTTAACATTCAGGATGCATTGTGTTGCTTTCCACAGTATTATAAGGTGTTTTCTTCAAAATCATCTACTTCATACTCACTGTAAATGTGCGGTCCATCCTACTTCTGGTTTAATTAGGAAGCCTCTCTTCCTTATGGGTTTTGATCCTTTCCCTGTTTGCTTCTGCAAGGCCATACATGGAAATTACATTATAACTGATGAACGATATAATTTAAGAAACTGATAAAGGGAGAAGATGCTTAATTGTGTTTACCCTGAAAATAATGATTATCATTTCCTGAATTATGGATTGTACAAAACCCCTGGTCACGGTTAGTTATTACTGAGCCACATTTTATGTGCCGCCTACTTTGAAAATCTAGCTGAAAGAAATCACAATCATATCAGAACTCACACTTTCAAATTGTCCAGGTTGACCAAAATGGAAGAAGGCGAAGTGGCAAATGCAGTAATCTTAAAAAGTATAACAAAACCAATAACATATCAAGAGGGTCTGCAGCAAAACAACTCACTGCTGACCTTACCTTTTTTCATGGGTTGTTCAAGGGGGCAGGCCTACGCGGCCACGTGGACTGCCCCTGTCTTCTCACTCATCAGTCCTTTGTCTGAGAACGATGATCAGATTGTCAAAGGGGTGGTTCTTAAAGTTATGGTAATAAAATAACCAAAGACCCCAAGGAAATACTCTTCTGTCCTTCGAGGGTGAGCAGTACTTAGTAACCCACATACACAAAGGGTGCAGCAACAAACATTTATTGTGCAAAGACTGTTAACATAAAATCAAGGGTGGGGAAAATGTCTCTTAAAATGGGAGAAATGTCTCTTAAAATGGCCAATCCTTAAAAGGCAAGGGTTAAAAACAAACAGTCAAAGTCAATCCGTTCAGGGGCTCACTGTCTTATTCAAAGACTGTCCTCTAGCGCCCCCTCTTGAATCCACAGCAGCCAGGCCCACGCCAACAGGAATCCCTCTGCTACACACCTCCAGTCGACACTCTTTGACCCTGGAGCACAGGGAAGAATAGCCAGCAATCTGCGCTACAACCACAGGATATTTCGTTTGGCTATCACGAAGTGGTTCGGCTTGCAACAGCCAGTGTATTGGTTGGAGAAACTCACAGCTTTTAGGCAGAAGTTCCTACTTCTGCCACTAGCGTCCAAAGGCCTCCAATACACTGCTGCGTCCGCTTTCTGGTCCGTCCGGGTCCGCCGGGGGCTCCCCAACAACCTGGGCCCCCGTGGGCCTCTGTCCATCAGTCCATCCTCTTGCTTGAATGTCTCTCTGTGAATATCTAGGTGGAAGGAAACCCTCCCCTGGTTCACCATTGGTCTAGGGGGGCCAGCCTGCAGTAGTTCATTGGCCACTGCAGCTGTCAGTCAAGATCCAGTTCCTGCCTTAATAGTGTTCAGCTGTGTCTAATCAACTCAAAAAGTAATTGCATGTCAAACTCAAAACACAAAGCAACAAAAACATGCATGCAAGTAAAATGTTTAACACAATTCCAAAACTAAATAAATATACAATTAAACACAGCATGACACTCAGCATGACAACATTATAGGTGGATGCTGCTGCTATGAAAAGAATACTGGAGACTAGCCTATATTTGTCTTAAATAAGCGTTAACCAAAGTTTAACATAACCATCTGCTTCTTTGCCCTGCTGTGTGTTTTAGACACATTAACAATACATTTTATGTATAAGTGCCTTTCAAAACTCGCAAGGAGAATGTACAGAGCATTACATATAAGTAAATACAATAGCAGCCCAAGATTTATAACTGTATCAGCCCGAAACGGCGACGTGGGGCCGTCTTCCTGTAGGCCCACCACCCGCAGGAAGGACCGTGAGAGGCTTGTGCAATGTGGTCTGGGTAGCAGTCGTGGCGGGGTGCCTCGGCGACCCAACCCCTGGACCAAAACCCTTGCAGTAGGGACATGGAACATCACCTCGCTGGGGGTGAAGGAGCCGGAGCTTGTCCGTGAGGTTGAGAGATACCGGCTAGAGATAGTCGGGCTCACCTCCACACATAGCTTGGGCTCTGGAACCCAGCTCCTTGAAAGGGGCTGGACCCTCCACTACTCTGGAGTTGCCCAGGGTGAGAGGCGGCGAGCTGGTGTGGGCTTTTTCATAGCCCCCCAGCTCAGTCACATTGTCTTGGAGTTCACCCCGGTGAATGAGAGGGTCGCTTCCTTATGCCTTCGGGTTGGGAAAATGTATCTCAATGTTGTTTGTGCATACGGGCCGAATGGCAGTGCGGAGTACCCGGCTTTCTTGGAGTCCTTGGGAGGAGTACTTGATGGTGCATCAACTGAGGACTCCATTGTTCTACTGGGGGACTTCAACGCTCACGTGGGCAATGACAGGGACACCTGGAGAGGCGTGATTGGGAGGAACGGCGTCCCCGATCTGAACCCGAGTGGTGCTCTGTTATTGGACTTCTGTGCTAGTCACAGTTTGTCCATTACGAACACCATGTTCGAGCATAAGGGTGTCCATCAGTGCACGTCGCACCAGGACACCCTAGGCTGGAGGTCAATGATCGACTTTCTTGTCGTTTCATCTGATCTTCGGCCATATGTCTTGGACACTCGGGTTAAGAGAGGGGCTGAGCTGTCAACTGATCACCACCTGGTGGTGAGTTGGATGTGCTGGCAGAGGAAGAAGTTGAACAGAACGGGCAGACCCAAATGTATTGTGAGGGTCTGTTGGGAACGTCTGGCTGAGCCTTCTGTCAGGGAAGTCTTCAACTCTCATCTCCGAAAGAACTTCTCACAAATTCCAAGGGAGGCTGGGGACAATGAGTCCGAGTGGACCATGTTCTCTGCCTCCATTGTCGACGCAGCAGCTCGAAGTTGTGGACGCAAAGTCTCTGGTGCCTGTTGTGGCGACAACCGCAGAACTCGGTGGTGGACACCGGAAGTAAGGGATGCCGTCAGACTGAAGAAGACCCCTGATGCAGTAGATAGGTACCGGCAGGCCAATCAAGCCGCGGCTCGGGCAGTCCTGGAGGCAAAAACTCGGGTATAGGAGGAGTTCGGTGAGGCCATGGAAGAAGACTTTCGGCGAACCGTTCCGCGCCTCAGAAAGGGGAAGCAGTACTCTGCCAACACCGTTTACGGTGCAGGTGGGGAGCTGTTGACCTTGACTGGGGACATTGTCGGAGGGTGGAAGGAATACTTCGAGGATCTCCTCAATCCGACTGACATGCCTTCCATTGTGGAAGCAGAGAGTGTTGTCTCTGGGATGTGCTCATCCATCACCCAAGCTGAGGTCACTGAGGTAGTTCATAAGCTCCTCAGTGGCAGGGCACCGGGGGTGGATGAGTTTCGCTCTGAGTACTTCAAGTCTCTGGATGTCGTAGGGCTGTCTTGGTTGATACGCCTCTGCGACATTGCATGGAAGAAGGACAGTGCCAATGGAGTGGAGAGGAGAATACGGCCGATAGTCAAACCTCGGATTTAAGAGGAACAATGTGTTCTTCGTCCTGGTCGTGGAACACTGGACCAGCTCTATACCCTCCGCAGGGTGCTTGAGGGTACATGGGTACATATGCTTTGTGGATCTGGAGAAGGCGTTTGACTGTGTCCCTCGTGCCATTCTTTGGGGGGCGCTCAGTGAGTATGGGGTCCGGAGCCCTCTGTTAAGGGCTGTCCGGTCTCTATATGATCAGAGCAGGAGTTTGGTTCGCAGTAAGTCAGACTTGTTCCCAGTGCATGTTGGACTTCAGCAGGGCTGCCCTTTGTCACCGGTTCTGTTCATAATTTTTATGGACAGGATTTCTAGGCGTAGCCAGCGACCAGAGGGGATCCAGTTTGGGAACCACAGGATTTCATCTCTGCTTTTTGCAGGTGATGTTGTCCTGTTGGCTTCATCAGGCCGGGACGTTCAGCATGTGTTGGAGCCGGGTGCAACGCGGCAGGGATGAGAATCAGCACCTCAGAACCCAATGCCATGGTTCTCTCTGAGAAGCTCAGTCACCCGGGAGGAGCTCGAAGTCGAGCCGCTGCTCCTTCACATTGAGAGGAGTCAGCTGAGGTGGTTTGGGCATCTGTATCAGATGCCTCCTGGACACCTTCCTAGAAAGGTGTTCCAGGTATGTCCTACCCGGAAGAGACCCCTGGGAAGACCCAAGACACGCTGGAAAGACTATGTCTCTCGGCTGGCCTGGGAACTTCTTGGACTCCTCTCGGAAGAGCTGGAGGAAGTGTCTGGGGTGAGGGAAGTCTGGGCATTTCTGTTAAGGCTGCTGCCCCCATGATCCGGTTCTGGAAAATGGATGGATGGATGGATGGATGGATGGATGGATGAAAAAGGAATAAAATGCATTGTAACTTACCAATAAGGGAATTATGAGCAAGGTTGTTAAATACATTTTGACTTCTCTTGAGAAATATGGCCCCTTGATTGCCACAGTTTTATTCAAATGTTCATGTTTCAATGAAAGAAAATGTATTAAATAGTCCAGTCTAATGACACAGTTGCATCCTCACTGGTCTAATACAGTAGTAGAAAACATTCCTTTGTTATGAGTATGAATGGGCGCCATATCTCGATATGAGAATATCATAGTTTTGAAGTTTGTCCGTACAATCAACCCAGAACCTGGGGTTTGCTAAAATCTCATGTGGCCCAGTTTATTTCATCACATAGGAACAAAATTCCCAACAAAGAAAGCAGTTTGGTTGATGTTTTTCTGAGACATCATACTAGTATATCATAAGTATACTACCGGTCAGTAAATTGGCTCTACCATGAGACGATTGATTCAGCATTCAAAAAACAGGCACCACAGATCTACAGGCACAGGCCACAGGCCACAGGCCATCTAAAATTATTTTAGATTTTTGACTTCACATTTTTTCATTTTTCTTTAGATTTAATTTCAGTGCAGATGCACTTTTTCAATATTGAATGCCAACAAATACGCCTCAGGTTATATTTGCCATAATTCATAATAATATTTCTTCAAACATCATTCTCACAAAAAATACCTTTTTTAATGCAACAAAAACTTAAATCTGCATTTTGTTTGCATGTTTAAATACTGAATGAGTTGTTTATACATTAAAGGCATTCTATGTGGTGATATCCCTCCAGGCCAAAGGGAGCAGTATGACATGAGATCATGAGTCAGCCCAGTGCAAGATACAACAAGAGTTTAGATTATTGACTCTTGTTTTTTAATTGCTTACTTTACTTCTGCTGCAGATTTTTTGTTTTTTCTTTGTGGGAGAAGTTGGATCTGACAGCGACTCACCCAAGTAGTCTGCAAACCATTTTTAATGACAAAACACAGTTTTTTTTATTTTTAAATGGCCTGGGGGGGAAGAAATAGTGCTGTAAGCTTGTGATATGATTTGTTCAGAACACAAATAAAGTAAGAAAAGACATTGACTATGACTAAGGGAATGGATTAGCACATGAAGCCACAAATTGTCTGTGCTAGGGTGAGCAGGAAGTGAGTTAAAAGCATTTGCAATGAAAAAGTAGTTTACCTACAGAAGAATTCCTTCTTCACAGTGACATCAGGCCTTTCTTTGTTCTTCCATTGGTTGTATCTTGAATGGAGATCTCCCAGACTGCTCCAGATATTTTCTATGCAAAGATTTCTTTCAGAAGTCGGAAACAGCTCATTGGTGAGCATTTTTCACACATAACAAATGAGTGTTGATGGTGACTGCCAGGAGCTCACCACTTATCTCCATCCAGCCTTCCAGCCTGGTCTTATCCACTCATTACTTTTGACGTCATTGATGATTGTAGAATACTCCCTATAGACTGTATAAAAAAACGGATGAAGCATTAGGTCACATGACCCTTTGGTTTCTGAAGAGTATTTCATATTACGCCTGTTTTTCTTCACACAGGTCACAGCCATGTTGCTTGAGAAGTCGACAGGAATGCTCCAACTGTGTGTCAATCAAAGTTAGCTTTGGCCCCCAGCTCCTTCAGCCAAACCCTACTAAAATATCTGCAGAGAAACCAAACAACGAGACCAAAATGTTTTTTTAACCAGGCAGTAAATACCATATTTTCCGCACTATAAGGCACACTTAAAATATTAAATTTTTCTCAAAACTCTGCAGTGCACCCTGTAATCAGATGCGCCGTATATATATATGAATTTCGTTGTGCTTACTGACCTCGAACCAATTTGATGTGGTACATTATGCTTGAAAATCAGTCAAAATGTTTTAGTCCGACTTTGGTCAGCAAAGAAGCCGCTCCGGTTGATTGATTGTCGGACCGTTCCCAGCTGACACAGTAAGGTGGTATTACGGTCGGTCCTTGGTTGGATACGGGTTGCAACGTCAGATCACGTTAGATAACTAATTATGTAGTGCTGGCAAGCAACCATCATCCAACATATAGTCAATGTTACCTTACTAACATTGACTTCAAGCCAACTTTAGATTTTTAGCTTAAACTCAATTTTCAAATCTATATCATAATCCAATCATAATCAAATGTTGGAATAAAACGTTGTTCCAACCTCACAATAACTTCAGGTTTCCGTTATCGCTGGCAACGATGAACCAATCAGAGAACAGAATGTAACACTACGCTCACCTCTGCCACTTTTTATTTGGGGATTTGTAGAAAATGAATGATTTAAAATGTGAGTGTATTTTTCTGTATTAGTTACAACTGAACTATATTCTGAGTTATTGTGTTGAATAAAGTTTGACTAACTAGACTGGTATGTTTCCCTTTATATATGTTTCATCTTGCGCCTTATAACCCGGTGTGTTCATTGATATTGTGCCTTATAGTGCGGTGCGCCTAACGGTCCGCAAAATACGGTATGTGTATTTCTGCTCTAAAGTTGGACATTTTAACATGAAGGTCAATGGAGATTGACTCGCTTTTGGAGCCAGCCTCTATTGGCAAGTCGAGGAACTGCAACAGTCCTGGGCCGGAATAACGTGATCCTTCCCAGCCTGTCTGGTGAAAAGAAGCCTGCTCACTCCTCGGGTTAAGAAGGAGACCTGAGCTCAGTGTGGGCTCCCCCGGGGTTGGTAGAGGGAGCAATGCCCAGGACTGTCACTTAGGTTGGAGTACTGGGTGATAAAATGGGGAAAAAAATTGGGATAAAAATCAGCCTGTGCAAGTTTCTCTTCTTGTGATGGTAGAACAAATGCTACAAAATTCATATAATCTCTAGTGGGACAAAGTGGTACTACATGGCTTAATTTCTTTTATATACTTACATTCAGTTGGTTGAATTTAAATATTTGAAAATGTAATTCTCAAAGTTCACAGCTTTAAAGGCAGAAAATATGAGAGACTTTATTCTTGAGAACTCAACTCCTGTTTTGAGACATGGGAAGGTCTGTGAGGCTGCTGTAAATGAATCAACCGTGTATTGGTTCAAGATTAAATAAAATCTGTAAAATCCCAAACATTTCACAAAACTGGCCACAACTCTAACAAAACATGAGCTTTCTTATCCAATAGTATATCTATATTCACTTTGCATCCCAGAAACAATGCTGGGATCAAACACTGCCATTACCTTATAAGGACAGCTACAAGGAAATCTGGGTCAAATGGTGTAATTGGGGAAAAAAAAAAAAATCACAAAAGACCCTGTTGAAAGATATTTCCACAAAGAAGCCCCAACTGTACCAGCAGGACTTCTAAATTACTGCAGCATGTACACTTTCAGAAAATGTGCAATTGCTTGATTTTTTTACGTACATTCAAACACAAAGATGCATGTACACATTATGAAAGGAAGGATGTGCACACTCTTAACAATAGCAAAAGGCAATGATATAAATATGCCATGAAAATTGTTATCATGAAATAAAAATAAGCAAATTAATGTAATACATTCATGTTTAAAATATTCTTAACAGGCTTTTGAATTGTTTAATTAAGGTGAATATTTACTTTTCCAAAGAATATGCTAGAAAGAGACTAAACAGCATTTTAAAGTCGATCTACTGTTTTGAGGTTGTGAGTCTGTTAAACAAAAGACAAGGAAATATAAAACTTTGAAATTAGTTTATACTTATATCAGCCTTACATCAGATTCTCTTACAAATTCCAGAATAACATAATATAGCATAATACTGGTGGGGGCTGGTTTAAACATGAACATTATAGTAATTTCAACACACAATCAGTACCGAATCTACAGCAACTGTGATGTTGTTGTTTAGTTTAGTTTTTTTTTAGTTTAACTATCCTTCCATATCTAGACGGTTCCTTACAAAAGATCAGAGAGCTGGGATGAACATCAGACAGGGAACGACCTGGCTGAACTTTCTCCACAATTTATGTAACTCTCCCAAAGGCAGCTGCCAGTGAGAGACCCCTGCTGGAATACATTGAAAAGACTCCTCTGCACTCCGCTGTGTACTGACAGTTGTGTAGAAGAAGAACACAATAATGGACCGCAGCACACCAGCTTGGACTCAGCCAGCCTCGCTGATTTAAAGCAGCCGGCATTAATATCTGACTTAAATATTTACTTTGATAATCACTGCCCAGTCTTCTCGTGGTGCTCTCGGGCAGTATGTGGCATTCACTGATGCTGGCTTAATTACACAAAAATGGTCATTTAAATATGGTGCATTATGTGTAATCTAAATAAGATGTCAATTTTCTGATTGTTTCTTATTTTTATTAAGTATACAAACAAGATTGTGTTTTGTGGCAAAGAAGAAGAAGTTGTGTGAAATCTTAAGGAAGACTGCTTGGACAGAAACTTGTGGACCAGTTAAGATGCACTGCCATCTCGTCTGATTTACAGTTGCTGCTTTTTCTGTCCATATTGTTAAAGTCCATGTAGGGAATTGGTTGACTTCAGAATAGGTTCCTGCAAGTATTACAGACACTGGATTGCTTATGTTTGGACACTATACAACCATTCAAGTGCACGTACATACAAAAATATTTGTATGTAAACTTTGTCTGCTTCAGGATCGCAACACCTGAAACACATACTAACTTGTTTGAGAATAAAGGTGGACAAAAAGTTTAATTTTAGCGGTAATAAGGCAGTGAGTCTGGTAAAGTAGCCAATGAAGAAAGTTTACTATTGTCATTTCCAATAAGAAAAAAGCAGCAAATTGAAAACAATCATTTGTATGCCGCTCGGGTAAATACGTAATATACATAGCACGCTGGGTTTGGGTGAACTTGGAAAAGTCTACTATTTGGAACATAGCCAGTGTCTGGACAGAAAAAGCACAAGGAGAAAAAAAACCTGAAAACCAACAGAACCTTGAATCATAAACCATGACAGCCATGGGATGAGTACTGTTGTACGTTGCAGACCAGTCCGTGACCACGCAAACTCATCCTTGCACCTACATGTGATGTTTTGTTGAACAATCTGAATCTTATCATTCACATTAATGTTACTTTGACACTTACTACACCTACTTAGACATTTCTTGCATAAATTAATTAATAAAAGCCCCCATGGCTTTCGACTGAGAACATGTCAAGGACTCAATGCTCCTGAACTCCTTTGTTGGCATCATACAAATTTCTGAGCATTCATTCGGTGACATTAGTTACAAGTAGATAGGCAGCCATGATGTTCTGGCTGATAAGTGCATTTGTTTTAGCCTGGCCAGCCATCCTAATTCTTGTCCTCTTTAATACTATGATTTAGTCTGGGTCCTTTGGATTTAACTATGATTTCTTTGGTACAGTACCAGCCGATGCGGAAGAAACTCTTGCTGTGAGTTTTGCAATGAAAAATTGGTATTCCAAGGCATTAGTAGCAACTACGTTGCCAAATTGGTGTCTCTTGGAGCTTCTTAACGAGTTATTGCATAAAGCCACCCCCTTCTAGTTGGTTTGGTATATTCTGTACCAGAGGGAATGGCTGTGAATGGGAGGGTTATCAGACACATTTCATGAGAGAAAATGTTCTTTATGTGAAAGGGTATGGCTGGGCAGAACATATTTACATATGATATTCAGTTGTTTAAGTTATAGTGAAATAAGAAATAAGTTTCTCTGGTCTTAGTGCATTTCATAAAATTTTGATGTGTAAAATTATTGATAGTAAAATAAAATATAATACATGGAAGAATCAAATGCAGTACAAGAAACTTGATATACAGGTTTAAATTCCACATGTACTGATATTTTTATTTGATACTTTGTACATTTGATTAACAGTTTGTTATTGCACTAAACAGTGATATTGTGGGACGGAATATTTTGGAGTCCCATATTTTTGTTTTTCTTCTAAATTGGTTTCTTGGCATTGTTTTTTCCCCATTATCTTGACATTTGTGACAGATGCCAGCTCTTCTGTCAAAGGCCACATCATTCCTTGCACACACACCATCGCAACACCTTCACGGCCACCACACAACTATGCTCCTGAAAATGTTGTATACCTGAATCCACCCTACCCTTTCTCAGTTCTCTGGTTGTAGTCTGATTAAAAAGTTTGGTCCTTGGTTTAACAGTTAGTCATCATCAAAATTAACCAACAAATATGGGCTTTGTAGAGTTGATGCATATGACTGTGCAGACACTTAAAGAAAATGGGTACAGAAAGTATTAGTAAAGGTGAGATTTAATGCAATTATATTCAGTTCAGTTCAATTCAGTCTATTAATGTAGAACCAAGCTAAGGAAATCAACAGAATGCATTGACTCTTAACTTCTATTTAATCTCCATGTCTTGGACAAGTATAGACCAAAGGGTGACAGCAGTAACGAAGAACTTCCTTTCAACGGGATGAGACCTCCAGCGGACTGACTCAGGAAAGGCAGTGACGTTTGCTAAAAAAAATATGAAAACACAAGGCCAGGGAAAATTAGAAACACAAAGTAAAACACTGGAATAATGGTATGGTAATGGAAATGTGTTATCAGACAATTTGAAAGGAGGACTTTAAAACAGTATAACAGTTCTGGGGCAAGTCTAATCCACTCTAATCTCACCCACCTACATTTTCATTAGAGGATCATAGAACCACAAAAATGGCACAGACATTATAAGTAACCACAGCGTGGCCAAAAGTAAAGGTCATGATGTTATCAAGTCCCCCAGCTGCCAGCTGCTGGAAGCTTAAAAGTAAACAGTAAGTCTATGGGATCTGGAAATCAAATGGTACATAAGTAAATAAGTTGGCTTTTCTTGTCATACACACAATCACACAGTGATGAATGTAACTGAGTATGTGGGATTCGCTTTCTTGCCCAAGAACACATGGACATCTAGGACTCAGCTAGGACTCAAAATGTTGAGTATTAGGTTGAATGATCACTCCTCTTCCTCCTGAACCAGCTGTGCCCCAGCTGGATAAAGAGTGTGGACAATTGAAATGTTGGCCGGCAGGTGGAAGGGAAATATTGAACATACTGAGCTGCAAGTACTTCTGAAAATCTCTTTACATACAAAAACAACCTTTACTTTTAATACAATAAAAGACAACTATACAGAAATACAGAGGTTTTAAACATACTAATGTAGGAAATACACAGCATCAACCAGGTGAAGATGTCAGATAGATGGAAAGAGAATGATGAAGCAGGTAGAGGCAACCAGTGATGGTGAAGGAGATGAGTAAGCTTGAGAAAGGCATTTTTTTTAAATGTGCAAACAGCCCTGGGGGATTTAATCACAGTAAAACATTGCACTGTTATTGGGGCTATCTCAAACATTTTTACAAGAGCAGCTGTGCCAAGCCGTAGCACCGCAGAGGTCATCTCCAGTATAAATCAGCATTAGTCCTTTAGATCCCCTTATGCGTCTTATGTAAATCCAAACTACAGCCAACTGACGGGGTCAATTCACAAAGTAACCAACTTCTTTTATTTGCCAAGTGGAACATATTACAAAATTGCTTCAGGTGGCTGTTCTAGAAAGATCTTCAAGAATACCTGTTCCAGGAGCTCTGGTCATATTGCATCTCTCTTTATGTCTAGTTTTTATAAAAACATTGTTTCTAAATATTTTTATACAGACTCTATGCTTTTGAGGGGATTTTGGTTAGTAATACTGGCACTTTTGTTCTGATGAGAAACCATGGCAACGGGAAAGTTGTTTACAAGCAGAAACAACAGTGTGAAATTTCTAAAGCCCAAATAATGCCCTGAAAAAGACCCAAAATCCAGAGGGATTAAAGAAGAAAAATCTAAGATGTATGGCATGAGCAAAAGGAGAGAAAAGAGGACAACATTCAAACCGTTCCTTTCCTTGCTGGTCATGGAGAATGTGAGATCCCTGGCCGATAAAACTGATGAAGTTGGAGCACTGATGAGGATGCAGCAGGAATTTATGAAAGGTTTTACCAGGGTGTGGCTACAGGAGAATATTCCAGACCAAAGCCTCTCCAAACAGATTTCAGACAATTCAGGCAAAGACGGTAAACAGAGTGAAGTGTTCATGCATCCTAAACATTGAATTGTAGGTTGTGAATTTTTGTCAGTATTGTCTCCTGTCAGACTCTGTCTGTTACCTGATGACACTGCATGTGACATCATTGGCTCAGTTGTTGCTAGGGTACAAGCAAAACATCCCAATGTCTTCATAGCAATCCCTTTAGATTTCAACCTTTCTGCTACACTTCCAGCCTGTTTGTTACCTCCATGAGTAGTCAAACAATGTACAATATGTTCTTTTTATTAAACTTTTTTCTTTTGAAGCATTTTCTTCAGATGATCAAAAGAAGGTTGCTAAAAAAAATATAAAGGTACCACTTTTATTCGCCACATTAAAGAAATATTAGGTCTGGTTTTGTTCATGCTAATGCAAACTTGTTGACTGAGAGGAGGGTTTGAAAAACTGAATGAAAATTCCCCCTGTTCCGGGTCACTTACATCCAACAGAAACAATCATATTTAAGTTTCAAGTTGGTCAAAAGATTTGACAAACCGGCCAGTAAGGCATGTCTACTGTGCATCAATATGTCCACATGTAAACAATCTTAGCCTGCATCCCCGACTGTTGGTTTGTCTTCCAGTCAAAGCACAAAAGATTTTTAACAAGAAGGGCACTTAAAATTGTTTGCACAGTTCTTGGATTTGAGTGGGGAACCAGTTTATAAAAAACTAGTGTTATTCTCACAATGGGGCTGCAGATACAACATAGCGCAATATCAGACCCTTCAACAGAATTCTGCATGGTGTGAAGTTGGGTTGAGTTAAACATGGAGAGGCTGGACAATTCTGGCTCTTGATTTGAGAGTCACATCACACACCCAAAGGTATGCGATTAACCACAAAAAATTTACCCTTTTCCCCTTTTAATACAACACAGCAGGTTTGCTTGTCTGAGACAACATTTATGA
The DNA here is from genome assembly GCF_033807715.1 of Cololabis saira. Classification (NCBI taxonomy): domain Eukaryota; kingdom Metazoa; phylum Chordata; class Actinopteri; order Beloniformes; family Belonidae; genus Cololabis; species Cololabis saira. The sequence continues at coordinate 23,226,070 of NC_084587.1, forward strand.
CACAATGATATGTTGTTATGTGTAGAGTTCAGTTTGACTTGTGGGATCCTGTGGGCATCTAAATGTTCTCCAATTGATAGTGCATGTTTTTTTTTAATAACTTCTGTTGTTCAATAAGGTTTAGCATGTGTGATATTTGCAGCTACTTCCATCCATGGCTACTTTACTTCTCAATTATGGTCACAAGATATGATGTAGAAAGGAATATGTCGATTTATGATGACTTAATTACACCTCATCCTCATATTGCAGGTACACCATGGCTCTCTTTGCCATTTCACAGGTAGGATAGCAGATGCAGAAATCAGCCCCAGAGACCACCATGAGTGCATTGGAGTGTTGTGTTTTTTGCCTGGCATCCACTATAGTGAGGTCACATGTAGCATCGGTAAGTATCCTAAGTGATCCCTGCAAGTCCACAGCATGGATGAAAACTCAGAACCAACAGCTCAACATCTGAGGTGCAGAGGTGCTCCTTCACACTCCCCTATCAAAGATTATACCATCTGTTGTTAACAAGTCCTCTGGCACTACCTCATTTCTGTTGTTCTGTGACGTCTTTAGTCCATCCGGATCATCTAAAAACAATGCACAGAGATTCTGGAGTCCAGAAAATGGCCCTGCAGCCACTTGAAAAACAGAATAGTCATGCTGTCCCTATCAGCACTAGAAGCTCATCCATCCCACCTCCCAAGGATTTCCCACTCTACTTGATGATTGGGGGGGGGGGGGGGGGGGGGGGGGGTAATATGTATGTCTGAATGAAGTGTCAAGAACATAAGAGTCAATGCGTCACCACTGACTGATCTCCCCTTTAATGGCGTGATGAAGCCATATAAATTCTCTGCCCCATATTTCATAGCAGAAAGGCAATTTATTACATAATATCTTGATTCACAAAGATACTAAAGAAAGTAAGGAAACTGGCTGTTTTATCTTCCTCCCAGATTATCAGACAAGATTATCCAACATGATAATTTCCAAACACATAACTATACATCCTCCAAGCAGCGTATAACAATAAGGCTACGTTCCCATTATCAGCCACATGATCCAATTCCAACACATGTCTGATTAGATAAAGATCTGATTTGACAGTTTGCTTTCATAATTATAACTGTCTTGCATCAGACTTTTAAGTGAACATGGCAGCCCTGTGAAACAACGGGCATGTGCACCAGATAGTTTCTGGCATGTGTCATTTGTGTCAAAAACAACACTTAACACCATATTTGTGAGATTGCAGCAGGAAAATTGACTGAGGTAGGATGGACATTTCAGAATGGAAGTTATTCCAGTGTTATGCTAAGTTCTGCATGCCTGCCAAGATATGCATCCCCAGGACGTGCAAAACGGCTTGTAAACATCTGTTGCCATTCATGACGTATGGCCATGTATTGCACATAAATCTGATCTATAACACTGTTTCGATCGGGCAATTGGAACTGACGCACAGATTTCTGTCTCTTCACTGCCCTGAAAACAAGGGATGAGTCACACGAGTGGGAAAAAAAGGTCATTTCAGCCAGTTGGCAATTAGTCCATGAGTATTAGGAGCATTATTTTGGTGCCACTGGAGAGTACAGTTGAATGCTGTCACATGACATCGTGCAATATTTAGAACTTGACTCCTGGTTGATAAGCCAAAATACTTTTGGAGATGTCTGTAGTGGACCTGTCCAGGGTGAACCCCTGCCTCTCTCCTGTAATGAGCTGGGATATGCTCCAGCAGACCCCCGTGACCCTGCAAAGGATAAAACGGGTATAGAAAATGGATGGTTGGATGGATGTCTGTGGTGATGGGTGGTGGGCCCTTCCTTTCTGAAGTCCCTAATCTTTAAACTAGAAGACAGGAGTGTCAGCTCGTAGTGGATGTTTACCAGTACAGGAGATAATAGGAGGGATGGAAACGTTGTGGATTCTGAGGTTCTGATTGCCAAGGGAGGGGTTCAGTCCCAGTGTGATGAGTTTTGGGGGCTTTGTCTCAATATATCTTGACTAAATTGCATTACATTAATTTTGTTGTGACTATGTAATACTGTATACAAGTAAACTGAATTAAACTGAAATGTAATTTTCTGAAGTGAGACTGCACTGTGATATACTAGTTGTTTTCTTTTCACATGTAAAGTACAGATCGGCAGACATGGTTCAGTACAGCCAGTAGGAAATGTCCCTCGTCGTTGCAGCAGCACCACCTGCAACTCGTGACATGTCACTTGGATATGACATTATGAAAAATATAGCAATGGAGGTTATGAGGTTACGAGAGGAATGCTATACTTCATTCCCGGTGAGGGGTTTATTGCCACGGCAAGGAGGGAAACTTCGTCTCAGAAACAGTTGATATAAGTCTTAGTGAAAGACATTTTCTAAGAACAAGAGATAACTGCTCCTGACAGCTTTGTCCTTTCTTTTTAGAAATGCTGCAAATATTGTTTTGCTTCTGGTGACAATTGCAAATCCAGTCAATGTCTTTGCATCACTGTTTTATTATGAGTTCAGTTCACTTGGAACTTTGACTGAGAAAATCTTTTTAAAAAAGCACAATTTACTGAAAATGAAAATGAAACTGAGTCTTACTCTAATCTGTAGAAATAAATGTTTTATTATTGTATAAAATGATCCTTAAAATTGTCCAAATTAATCAGAAAGGTGTATTTTAATTTAATCCATGCAAGAGTTACAGTATAAGAAAATTATCAATCCGTTGTTTATGTTTCCAAATACAGTTCTTTACTCCTAAGGACATGCAAAATTCTGTTCTCTTTTCTTTTCTTTTTTTAAATTTTCTTCAAATGTTTGAGCTAGTTACATATTTATCCCCTTCTGCGGACATCATGTAATGCTTTTACAAATTGAATGATGACAAGCACAAGCTGTATTTTTTTTTCTGTCAGGCCTATTTATTTTTTGCTTTGGAGAATAAAAAAAGTTTTAATTGGCATTTTCAATCAATATAATGTATTGAATAGATCTGATATGACTCTTATGTCCACCGGAGGGACTGGTGGGCAACCAAGATATATCAAAACCATGAATAGACTAGAAAACAGCCCTGGCACAGCTGTCCACTTTAGTGAGCAATAAGCATTAAAGATTACACTCTGTTAGTACAATTAACATGTTTTTTTTTGTTGATTTTTTTTGTCCATCTACTTTGGATTATAGAAATCACTGTGTTATTTGCTACATGCAGCCAACCTGCATTTATTAAAAAAAAAGACAAATAAAAGAAAAAAGGGCTGAACAAAGGTCCTGTAAATAAAACCTGTGGGACATGGAGATGATTGACAGATGTAGAAGTAAGAGGGCTTTGATCCAAAGTATATTGACTGGTGTGGAGGAGCCATATAGATAACTTTTTCTTGTTATGGATATCAATAGTTGAAAAGAAAAGAAAATTCCAACTTTCCAGAAACAACATTTTTGTTGCGGGACAACAGACAGACCTCATTGTGAATTGCTTTATTCAAGCTTTCTGTGGAAGAATTAACCCACGTGAAAACTGCTGACAGCATTTTCTGAACATTTTCCTGAGGACACTGATAAATGTGTTGCTCATTTTCACTTGTCACTGCTGACAGGGCCACAAATAAAATTCAGCTCCACAATACTTGTATCTAAGAGAAGTTTATTTTAACACCTAGGGAGTCTAACAAGAACTTTGCTTGAAAAGTTTTTCCCCCTACAAGTGGAAGGCATGTGTCGATAGCTTCAATGATAGGAGACGTTCACAGTGTGGCATTTTCATTCTTAGATGGCAGCATTGCCCTAAAAGTCTGTGATATTGGCAAAACCAATCTGTAGGAAAATTTCGACCACTTACCCGAAGCTTCGAAGCTCGCATGCGGGGTTCCAGGGCCAAATTGGGATGCAGAGATATGAAATGAGCAACAGATGGCTGGAACTGATGAAGAGAGAAAAACAACACTACTGAGCAGAGCTGAAGAGGCATTTGGGCAGATTTCAGCTGTGTCGTCTCCATCATAATAAGGCATTCATTTCACTCATAAGAGCACTCCTCAAAAACAAGTACCTATATCTGCTCATTACACAGAGATTTGCCACATGCCTCACGGACACTAAGGACCTCCTCGACTCATGATTTTCCATATAATGAAAGCAGACTAGAGTATTGACTTTACCGATACCCAACTTTACCGAAGCTGATCCTATTAACCAAATTTTAGTCCAATAAATTGATCAGTATCTATGGTGACACATACACCAACTCTGCTGCTCCATGCAGCTTCTTGGAGTAGCTCTTAGAGGGGGCACCCTGTGATTATATTTTGTGGTAAGAACTACATATCAAGTTGTTTGATCTGGCACTGAAAACTTGATTAAAAACACACATACTTAGAACTTCTTTGTTCTTTCCAACAACAATAATATTATCTGGCCAAAAATAATTAAAAAATGTATTCGCTGTGGCCATAAGCTTACATGATTTTTCTTTTTACAAGAATTTGCGGAGAAAAATGATAGAGTTTCAGACTCTCCGTGGGTTTGAGGTCTGGACTTTGATGCCCAATCCATATCTGTAAATAGTGTCTCATGCTATCTTAACCACTCTTTCGACAATATCAACCAAATTAAACCTGACTTAGTCAACTTGTAAAAAAATCTGGTCATTCGTTATATCCAGGTACTCAGCTGGCCTTGTTTTCTTGGTCACACCTGAACCTGACCAAGAAAGGAATTTCCAGATCAGAATACTGCGTCCTCAGGTTTGTACGGTCGGCACTCATTTTGATGGGTGCATCACGTCATTGTTTCCGTTTTTCTTGCAGTTTCTTGGTCAAGCACTTGGACTTAATGATGAAGATGCTTTGTTCCCTTGCTTGTACCTCGAATTCTCTTTACATTAAGCATGTATAAAAGCTGGTACTCTCCCTTTTAAACATTGAGACTGTGGATTATCTTTGATTAGACGATGGCTGATATATAAGAAAAATAAAGGTGATTAGATATCACAATCATAAAAATATTTTTTTATTTTTTTCCTCAAAGCTGATCTTTCACAACTATCGTTTTAATAAAGTGTTTGAAGTTGGTATGTTGCTTAAAGCAGACTGATAACTTGACCATTCACAACAGACTATTTTCCCCATGACCACAGTTTCTGTCTGGTTACGTAAGTAAATGAGAAGTTATTCAGTGCTGTTGCTGGCAAATGATGCATATTATTTAATGTCCTACTTAAATTCCAATGTACCGTTCATTTACCGAATCCCCTGTGGGAGATCACTACTGGATTTCTTAGTTAAATCCACGTGGTTACCTTTTTTTTTTTTTAGATTTTCATGATCAATCAACTATACTCTAATGTCTAAAGAGGCATGCAAATATCAGGGTGGAGGGGAGTCACTTCACCCCTAAATCAAGTTACTACGGACAAAGTTGCAGGGACATGGGTAAAAAGGAGCTGATGTAACTGTCATCCTGTTTTGTTTCAATGTTATGGAAATTCAGTTTTCCAGTATACAGTAGTTAAGATACCGGGAAACTGAATGATCTTCCGGAAAAAACACGTTTTTTCTCGCTTTAACATATATAAAGTGGTCTCCCCTCAGCCTGTCAACTCAGAGAAGGAGGAAAGCAACCAAATTCTGCAGTGTCTGTACAGCCGCCCGGATGAGCCATCCAGTGTGATGTGGATCTACGAGCTGTTCAGATTCTGCTCCCGTCGTGAGTCATGACAGGAGCAGAGGTTGGCCATCCGCTGCGTGAAACCACGACCACAACAAACTCCGCCGGAACAAGAACTCTGCCATTGTTTCGAAGCGTATAAGTGTATCGTGTGTGCTAACCACTCTCGGGCTGTTTCAACAACGGCCCAGAGGCTGAATTTCTAATTTATATAGAAAAAACAATCATATGCTTGTTTTTAAGACATTCAAGGCCTGTTTAAAATAGACATTAAATGCCATAATAGGTCCCCTTTAAGGCCACTCTATGTAGCAATACCAAATTTGACCACATGGAGGTATGAAGATCAGTGATGAAAAAAGAACCTCATGATCAGGGAAGGTCTGTCATATTTTGCAGTATCACTTTGCCCGCTAGAGGTGCAATTCGTTGAAGATGCTGACGGGGTATAATGCCCCCATGTGGTCAAAAGTGCTGTTGCCACAGTGACTTTGAGCAAGAATTCCTACATTGAAACTTCATGAGCTTTGTTCTGTCTGTCTTTGTTCGGATTTTTAGTAATTCCCTGATGGACATGAATCGATTAGAACATAAACATCCTAAACTATTTATTTTAATTACTGATGAAACCAGATACACAATTTTAAATGGATGCTTATCTCATATATTAAGACATGTCCTCAATGAACTTTATCTTGTGTGAATAAGTATTTTACTAAAATTGTTGGATAGATGACATGGTTGGTATTGATGTTTTTTTTTTAAACTAAGTATGTTTTTTTAATTGTTCAGGCACTGTAAGTCAATCATATCGATCATAATGCTGCAGTTTCATCACAATGAGCCATGACGGTGTCACACTGGGCCAATCCAAATACCAGGACCTTGAAATTAAAGAAGTCAAATGTCATTAAGCTACTTTTTTCAATAAATTAAAATGGTTGCTATCACAAGGACACATCACAGTATTCTGTAAAGGCAAATTAACAAATGGAATAAAAAAAAAACCCCGCTGCCTGTTAGTAGGCCCGATGACTTAACTTTAACCGTTGTAAGAGCACACAGACACGAGGAATTGTACCATAAATGGTGCACTCAGTGTCAGGCAGGAAATGACCTACTGAGAACACCTTGGTGAAGCTCACAGTACTAAGTATGAGAAGACCCGTTACTTAGCAACTGCTGTTATGTCTCATGCTACGGATGTAACCTGCGCAGGGAGGTAGCTGCAGGTGAATCGAGTGGTCGCTGCGCCATTTGAGACCCTGTTATTCTTGTATTTCAAGAAAATGGTGGACAACAAAAGGACACCAAACACACATTGTGTTTGTGCACTTGAGGAAAATAGAGAGAATAAGCAGCTGGTGAGCTTTGGGGTTTAGGAGGGAATTTCATGAGATCAGGCGATTTTCCTTGGTTTCACACCAATTCATCTATCAAGCCTTTTACTCTTCCTCTGTCTCCATACTGTTCACATTCTGTGATCAGTGTTATAATTACTCAGACAACACTGCAACCGCACTCTAATTAAAGTTCCTGCTTTGAGCAAGTTTCATGCCAAACGTCTTTTCAACAGTTAGCCATCTGCAGGTATGTGTCGGCTCACAAGTGAAAAGGATTCAACTCACAACTCATCTGAAACCTTAAGCAGTATAAACATTGAGTTAAAGCTAATTTTTATACATAGCAAACATCAAGATAATGACAAGTTAATGAGAGGGCAGTCATATGGAAGCACAAATATTAGAAAATGTCATGCATTTTATGCACAGATGTCGTATAAATGATCATATTTTTGGGCTTTCATTTTTGTTTAATTTTGCACCTTATTTTTTAAACAGATGTTTCAGTGAATTACCAAAAGGACAGTGAATGCAGTGCTGGAGCACCGGGAGTTACAGCAACTCTGCCAGAGGCTGACTGATTTGAATGTGGTGATGTGCATTATGAAAAGTGACCGTACTTTGTCCAAATGGAAACCAATTAAAGTGATGGAGGTCATAAATACCTTGTCCTCCCCTCCATGCTGTCATTGGTTGCAACATCTAGACTGAATATAAATACTGTTGGTTTAAAAGTATGTGCAGATATCAGTGTACAGATGATACATACATGTTTAACTTCTGGGTAGCATTGTAAATCCTACGCATTTCATTGCACAGCAGACTAACTCTAAATGTTTAGAAATGTATCTTTTTCTTTTTTTATCCTTCACCATCTGTCTCATTTCAAACAGTTATTCTTTCCTCAGTTATAGTTTGATACAACGATATTGTGATGTTTTGGATCCCTTAAAGGACTTTGCTTGAAATCCAAATATACCTCGCTAAGAGGTTCAGCATTTTATATGAGTAGAGTCTTGACATAACAACTATTAGCTCCCAGGAGAAGAAAGAAAGTGAATGGTACTATATGAAGTGGTACACTAGACACGTGAAGGCTGAGTGCAGGAAAACAGTGCCATCTATTGATTGAACTCTTTACAGTCTATCCATCTGGAGAAAGATTTATTGATTGCAGTCTTATACTATATATATTTATGAATTGAATATATTTCTTGTACTATTATCCACTTCGGCTCACCTGCTGTAATAGCTATTGAATTTACAGTTAGAAAGTTGTTTTCACGCTTATGAGTTGGTAGGTAAGAGTAGTGCACTTTCTACTCATTAAGTCTACAACAAAAACAACCTTTTTAATATTTAAAAAAATAGGAAAAAACAACTGAACAAAGTTAAAAACTTTCTTCGATCAGTCTTAATTTCCATCAGGTACATGTGCTTATTCCTATTCCTATTCATAGTCACAATCGCTCACAATCGTCTTTCCCAGCTGTCTTTGGGCAAAACGCAAGGCACACCCCGCTTACATCTTTCACTTATTCAAATTTAAGCTCCACCCAAGATAACACTGTATTCTTTAAATTAATACTGTTAATGATGTGATTTACCTACACCCATTCAGCTAGACCTTTAAAAAGCAAGAGCCACTAACCATGTGCAGAGACCACTCACACGGCTCACAGGACCAAGAAAATTATAAGATGGATGATGCATTTATCAATAGCTTGTACCATAGTCTAACCCATGTATTTAATGATGCATACTACACGCTTGCCCTGACATCATAGTGGTCTGTAGGAGTTTGTAACAAGATTGGCTGAGAAAAGACTTTTTCACCAGCACCATGGTTGATATTCATAGTGAAAGACAACCGTCAATGCCCAACTGCTCACTATGCTAATTCGTGACACATCTCTGTGAATTTCATCCAAAATCTATGGTGACATGCAGTGACCAGTGGAAGTGTGCATCATCATACGCAGTGCACATTTAGTAACTGTTCTCAAAGGTAGTGATTAAATAGATTCATACGCTGCAGATAGACACACCACTGCAAAGGTTTTATATGTAAAATTGATACTTTTGCCACCATCATACATGTCTCAAAATGTGAGACTGATTCTTGTAGTCAGACTGATGGGGTGGATTGTATTGCATTAGACATTGTATGAGGCAGTGACTCTTTTGTCATGTCTACCTGATTTAATAACATTAGTATTACAATATATAAGCCAAAAGCTGCAATACATTTCCCTCTTAATTTGTGAAATATGAATGAATTGCTGATTAACAATGAAAATCTTCTACTATTTATAGTATTTCCAACCTGAGCACCTTATTCAAGTATTACTGACTTTTTTTATTAGTAGGATGATGTACAGAAGGTGGGCGTGATGCTTATGCCTTTGATGAGTTGCTACATGAAGCTTTTCACTGCAGTGAATCTAAGCGGCCTTTGATTTCTCTAAGGAGGAGCAAGACGTCTTGAATAAACTGAGGCCCAAGCGATGCTTCGCTGTGACATGTGTCAGCCTCGATTAGTTTAGAGTGGTCATCGGGGTGACCTTTGTAGCTGTAATCAACCACTTTTTCCCCTCACACATTTGCAGTTTTCTAATAATGTCTAGATAGGATTTTGCCTCTGCACAGGACTTCCTCAGTGTGGTTTTGCTCAGAGATATGTTTTTGTTTTTTGGGGGGGGGGGTTTTTTCTTCACTCAGAGCTCCAGATTTTTTTGGAGTCTGGAGTTAAAAAAAAAACATTTTTCAACAAAAACCTGGATTATGGATTATAATCCAGGATAATATTACTAACTGTATTATATCCTTTTTCATGCTACTTAACAATAAAATTACTATATAAAAGTGCAGTATATATTGTAATGTATTTACAGGAATGTCACAATTGAGCTAAAGGATGAAAGGATGCTCTTTAGAATGGTCTATTAGTGTGTTACTCTTAAAAAGAAAGATAAAGATCATTTTGATGACTTAAAAAAAAGCCTGCTAAATGAAAAATAAAACTAAGTATCTTGTTTTATCTAATTTGAACCGAGCAGTTCGGGAAAACTGCAAAACAGGTGTAAGATTGCCATCTTGTGGTCAGACGTCTTAAAAAATATAAACAGTTTTTTTTATACCTTGAATGTTTTAAATTTAACTTAAACCAGTATAATTTTCAGGGCCCTGGAATCCTGTCCAGGGTGTACCCCTGCCTTTCACCTTAAGAAGGTTGGGATAGCCTTCAGCAGGCCAATGTGACCCTAAACCGGTGGGTATAGATAATGGACGGATGACTTGGGTGCCACTGGCAACCTGTGCAGGGCGTAACTCCTCCCCTTTTGCGTCTGAAACAATATTTGAAACGGGGCATTCATTCTGTCACATCCTTCCCACTCCTCGTACAAGACAAGGTCATACAGCCTTTTCTCACTCGAACCTCCGCTGACCTGGCAGCAATGCAGGCTCTTCTTTAACAAGCCTTGAGAGAACTGGGTCATTGTAGGAAATCAGAGCTGCTCTGAGTCACCGCTTTTGAACGGTTCATATCCTGAAATGGCTTCCTGTGACTCAGTGTGTCTCAATTGGCATGCCCTGCTTATTCCAGACCAGGACCATCCTGGTCCACATGACCAGGCACCTGTAAAACCCTCCATGGAGTGTTTTGTTGTGAGGGTAAACTGCCTGCTCATTTGCTTCTAATCTTTCCTGTACATGCTGGCTTTAGTAACAACATTGTTTTTCCTATTAAATTCGTAAAATAAAATTTTATAATAAGTGGCTTCCCTTTCTTACATTCTTCCACTCTCTCCAGTCCCTGCCTCCTGATTGACGGATCCCCCCTCCCTCTCTTCTTTCATTCCTCTCTTTCTTCCTCCTTTTTATCTATTTATTTACTTTTCCTTTGTTTTTGGGGTTCGTTTTCCTTTGTTTTTTTTTTGTTTTTTTATCTCTCCCCCTTTTTATTCATATATTTTTTTAATTTATACTGTGCAGCTTTGATACTTAAATATTACTTAGAATAATTTTCATTTCTTTGTCATTAATTTATGTGGATTTTTTGTTCTGTTGAATAATAAAAAAAAAAACATCGTAGGAGGTAGACTGTATATTCTGTATGTTCTACTGTGTCTTACCCCCTAATAAAAATATTAAAAAAAAAAAAAAAAAAATCGTAAAATAAAGATATTCTTACTACAAAAACAAAACCATTACACGCTTTGGTTAACTTAAAATGCATTTAGCCTACTTTATACACAAATGGCAGTTAAAATGGCTTAAATTGTAGCTGCAGTGTTTCTACATTCTGCTAAATGTCTTTCTGTTGCCAAGTCACTAAAAGTGGATGTGCTAACTATAAAACTGGGCCACAGCACTGGCCCCTGTACGATGGGTTGAGCATACAGTAACTGATTTCCCCGAGATATTAGCATGTTACCATGGTTAAGGTTCTGGATCATCCTCTGCGGTCAGGGCAGAATCTCTTTATAGAGTCTCCCGTGCCCATTAGCTCCCTGGTGAGCTACCAGACCATGTGAAAACTATCTTTGGGAGCTAGTTGTTGCTGCAAATGATGGAAATCAGGCACATAATTAATATTTTAATTATATATTATATCATAACACACATCATTATATATTACTGTTGTGTAAATATAAAAAAGACTGAGCCCAGCAGCGTTTAGGACAAGTGTGTAAAACAACAAAAGCTTTTACATCTTACATTTCTAGTTAAGTATAGTATCTCTGAAAGATTCAAAGGGCTTTCCTGAAAAAAGACTTGGGTGCAAGTGAATGATACTCCAAAACCTGTGTTTATTTAGCCAGGGAGACAACCTCTTGAGATTCAAAAATCTCTTTTTTAAGTGACAAAAACCGGCAGCAGCTGAGAACAACAATACGCCTTTTAGCATTGATGTCTCCTTTCCAGATGTACAACTTGTCCATTCCATTGGCACTAATGCACCCCGTACTTTCAGAGATATACACTAAGCTTAGAAACTGAGCACTTAGATTAACAAGTTAGATAGTCAATTTCCACCATGTCTGATGAAAAACAGTATTCATGATTTCCAGGGAACAGGATAGATGAAACTTTAAAAACCTCCATTGTTTAGTGTTGGGCCTTCCAATGTACCATATAGGTGGCTTCTTTCATTTCTCTCAAACCATCTTTCTTGTCTGTCTAAAACGTTTTCATTAAAAGTGTCCCTTATTCTTGACATGCAGAGGGATTGTGAGTCTTGAACTGTGGAGCTGCTTCCCTGTGTCGTGCCATTTGTTTGTGGAATTATTAGCTTTTCATGCTACATGTGAACTATGCAATGCATATGGCCCCACTAGCCACTAGGGGGCCCCAAAGCTGAATGCTCAGCTTTCTGAGGAGAATGAATGCTTCCATAGTCGTCGTTATGCACTTGGGTTGTTACACAGATCCTGACAATCGCTGTAACAACACTGCAATCTATTGAGATGGTGAGCTGACACTGATGTACCTGGACTTTGAAGTTCACTTCGGATCTCTTTCAAGTTGTTCTGGGCTCTTTGTTTACTATTCATATCATCCGTCTCTTCAGTTTATCATCAGTTTTCCATTTGTGTTCACGTCCAGGGAGGTTGACTACAGTCCTGTGGACCCCAAACGTCTGAATTAAATTTGCAGCTGTAGTCACAGAAACATCAAGCTGCTTGGAGGTGGTTTTATATCCTTTACCTTTAATATGGTTGTCTAGAATTTTCTTTCTGATCTCCTCAGACCATTCTCTCCTTTGCTTTTTCTGGTCCATGTACTGTAGGACAATTGACAGGTGTGTATCATTTCTGTCATTGGACAATTGACAGGTGTCTATCATTTCTGTTATTGGTTGACTTTATTTATTCATATTCATGTTTTGGAGTGTGATAACTTGTGTTGCTGTAAAATTTTGAGTTGTGTTCTTGCTTACAAAATGCAAACATAAAAAAAACACTTCTTTGTTAGCAGAATTATTGTTTTAATTTTTTGTATTATCACTTTTTATCCATTATCTGGATCAAATTACGGTTTTGAAACTAACATGAGGGTTTATCATAATCTTTTGCTGTTTTGCTCATGAATTGTAATAGGTTGTGGCATTTTCATGGATTATCTAATCAATTAGAAATCTATCCATTGTAGTCTGGCGGCCCCAAAACAGCATCTTGCATAGGGACCCCACAAAGCCAGAAAGAGCACTTCAAGGAGGAACCAGATTTTGTCTGAGGGTGTTAGGTTTGACATACACTAACAATCTTGACACACAAGACAATATTATAATACCTGACAAAGTGATTGTGTTTTCTTGATGCGTCTGTGTTCCACTCGTTATCTTCTTATTAATCACGACCTATCATCCCAATGGAGTTCTAGTGAAAGAAACTTTGTACATTATTTAAAAAAGAAACTTGTCATTTTTTGAATGTTTCCAGTGAATTTACTGTCCCTATCCAATGAGATGATGCATTTTTCTTGAAAGCTCCAGTGCCTCAGATGTTGGTTAATGCTGCTGGTGATGAGTCTGAGTGGTTCTCCTTCCATGGGTATCTTAGGAAGGCCATACAAGGTCTGTGGTAAAATGGGGTTACAGTAGATGACAGACTGAGTTGGAAACCACACATCAAACATGTACAGTCCAAAGTTTCAAAAAGCATTGCAGTCATACACAAAGCAAAAAAACTACTGGATCACAATTCACTTCGCACACTTTACTGTTCACTGGTCTTGCCATATTTACATTATTGTGCTGAGATTTGGGGAAATAATTACAAAACTTCATTACAGTCACTTACCATCCTGCAGAAAAGAGCAATAAGGACTATTCATAAGGTCAACTTCTTGGAACACACAAATCCACTTTTTATACAATCAAAACTACTGAAATTCACTGACATCATATCTTACCAAACAGCAATCATCATGTATAAAGCAAAAAACAGACAATTACCAGAAAATATCCAAAATGTATTTAGGAATCGGGAGGGAGGGTATCAGTTAAGAGGGAAACATGACTTCAAAATCTTAAACATACGAACAACCTTGAAAGGTTTCTGTATATCAATTACCGGTGTCAAGCTATGGAACAACCTAAGTGAGGAACTCAAACAAAGTCCAAATATCCAACAGTTCAAGAAAATTTACAAAAATATGTTGTTTAAAGGGTACATAGGATAAAGTTCATGTATGATTATTGTTTATTATCATTCATTTGATATGGCATGGTGATGAGAGGCAGAGAAACCTGTGGGTGTATGTATGTGTGGGTATATATATGTGTATATGTATATGTGTGCATGTATGTGTAGGTATGTTTAGGTATGTGTGTATGTGTATATATGGATACAGTGTATATGTATATATATATATATATATATATATATATATATATATATATATATATATATATATATATAATATATATATATATATTTTTTTTTATTTTAGACAAAGGGGTGAGAGCTAATAAGCTATGCTTCTTCTCACTCCTCGAATATGTCATTTATTTTCGGTTTTTCTATGCTTTATTATTTTGCTTCTTGGCATATTCGGAATAAACAGTACAAACAAAAAAAAAATAGACACCCAATTACTTTCTCCTTTTAAATGTTTTCATAAGTAGACTGCAACAGTAAAAAAAAGTCCAACGACTGAGAAATAGTCCCAAGAAAACCCAAAATGTTCAGCTTTAGCTGAGTACCAATTCATCGAAAAACAGAACAACCCTTATACTAGTAAAACTATTAAGTCACTTTACCTGAACGCTTTAAATTCACCTGAGGCAAATCTTGCGACCCACTGAAAACAAGTCCGTGATCCACTTTTGGATCCCAACCTACCAGTTGAGATTCACTATACCGTCTTGTAAGTGGAACTGTGACCTAATAATGTTTTTATTGTTGTTGTGGTAATCAACTGCTTTGAGAAACACTATCTTCCTGCAAACTGGTGACGATTTGCTCCATCCAGAAGGTTAGACTTTGGGTCAGGTTGGAAGCAGGGGATTATGCTCTGGAAAAGGGATTCTGTGATCTTCAGTCTTAGTTGCTTTCACCTCAGCTATGTTGATGTGGTCCACCACGGGTAGCTGTTGTAGAAATATGGCAAAGTTGAGTACTTTGGCTAAAACACCCTTCTCTGATTGGGTGACCTTCATATCTGATAAATATTTTACTCGTTGGTGCTGCATCTCCCTATATGAAGTGTTAAAGGTTTTGACCAAGTATTGTGTACCACAGACCCCATCTGTCTGGTTATCTTTCTCACTTTAACGTGAAGTCATTATTCGTGAAAAAAAAGATTTGCTGTCAGATAGTTTAAAAAGTTTTTTTTTATATCTTCCCTGTTTGCCTTTCGTGTACTGACTGCCATATCATGGTTTTTGCTTCTGTCATATGAAGGTCCTCAGAGGTGCCTCAGTACAAACCTAAGCAGTCTAAAGTAGATTGTCATATAAGTCAAGATATTACTTTCTTCATTTTCTCAAATTTAGCATAGTCATTCATAGCATATTCATATGATGATGATGATGATGATGATGATGATGATGCGATTTCTTTATTAGTCATTTTAGAATGAAATTTAATTCCAATACAGCCTGTCCAAAGAGAACAGAGAAAACATAGGTAGACAGGTGCATGATGATGCAGCCAATGGGTGAGCACCGTCATTGCATTAGGTGAGAAAAAGGGTGACACTGGTAAGGAGGAGAAGAGAAAAAAAATATCTTCACACTGTGTTTTTACACAGTGTGAAGATGTTGCAAAAAAAACATGAAGACTAGCGTGTGTGTGTGTGTGTGTGTGTGTGTGTGTGTGTGTGTGTGTGTGTGTGTGTGTGTGTGTGTGTGTGTGTGTGTAGTGGCGGGGGGGGTGCAGGGGGGTCCCACAGGCCTCCTAAGTGAGCATTGCAGCTGTGGTGCAGCGCGTCATCCTAGATTGCATGCTTGGGGAGGGGGCAGCGAAGGCGGTGGAGGATGGTTATACATGTGCCTGTGTGCATTTTGTGTGAGTATGGGTCAGTCTGTGTACTCTTTTCAGTTCAGTTATTTCAGCCATAGACCTTGATAACGATGGAATGCTATAAACCAGTCTCGGTTGGTTCTGAATCAGTTCCACAGGTGCCATAAGGTGAAAGGGGAGGGGTGGTGGGAGCAGAGCATCTTGTTACCATAACATCCAGGTGGGGAGATTGTGGCTACACCAGCCTCCTGGGGCCAGCCTGCCAAGGCCAATCTGAAAATATCAACAATCGTATTTGTGTCAGGCAGACTCCAGTCATTTTCCGTCTGCCTTAAAGTCTCTCTGGTTCATTTCAATGGCGACTCCAAACAGCCAAATTTGTGGTCAATTTCTGCCAAGTTGAGCTTCCAACTTCTCCTAGGTCTTTTCCATCCTGCCAATGAGTTCATAAACTGCAGCTATAATGTCAGCTTGGCCTGAAATCAGAATAGCTTTGCCAGTAGTCCCACATCTCATCAACACTCAATTGCCTTAACTGACTTTAATACAAATCCTTTAATCCAAGAAAACAAAAAATAGAAAACGGAAAAAAAAACAAAAGAAAAAATATAAACCCAGTATGTTGGGATTTTAGCAGCAGCAATGTTTCACTTTAGTGTTTCAGTTACACTAGCTGTATCAATGGAGTTACTATATATAAAAAAAAGTTAATTAATTTCCCCTAGCATCCTTGTGATTGTAATTAACCCTTTATTTATTTATTCTTTTTAAATAAAGTGAGTGTAGCTCAGTGCTGGGACGTAATAATGAGGGAGATGATACTTTGCAATGGTGGAACGTTTCAATCATGTAGCAAGTAAAACTGGTATGACTCAGTATCATACAGGCAGGCTGATAATTAGATGCAAAGATCCCAGCTAATACTTTCTGGGGACACAATATCTGCATAAGAATCTGCATAAATATTACCTTATTTAAATATTTATTGAGTCACTAACAAATATTAATCACTTTAAAGAAAAAAATCTCTCTGTGAAAAATGTTTGAGAGTAGAGTTTCAATAAAATGCCATATTCCTGAGTCAACAAGCAAAGCAATCAGCTTTTTGAGCAGGTGTGACTGGTGCCAAAAAGGAAGACATTTCAGCCTGTCAAGGAAGAGGATAAAGATGTAAATCTAACCAGTATGCATCAGCAGATCATCATAAGTACATCAAATTATTCATCTTAAATGAGCAAAAAATTGTTAAAATGAGATAAAGAAATAAGTGTTGCTTATGTGAGCATCCTACAATGGTAAAGAGAAGTAAAGGTCCCTCAGGGAAAGCTCTGGTTAAGGCATCTTTATACAGTAATATAACCCCCTTTTTAAACAGCACTTCTCAGTACACTCTAAAGCAATGCACTAAATACAGTGTTGCATGTGCGCTGTCTCAGGCACAATTTAAAACTGTCACCAAGCTCTTACTGAAAATGTTAACGCCTTACTTTTAATATCTATCTATCTATCTATTGTAAAGACATTCATTATATAAGATGTAATGAATCATGTAAGGCAGGGGTGTCCAAAGTCGGTCCTCGAGGGCCGGTGTCCTGCATGTTTTAGTTGTTTCCCTGCATCAACACACCTGATTCTAATTAACGGTCGTCACCACCTTGTCATCAAAGTCTGGATAGTTCTGTTGATGACCAAGCTCCTTGTATCACGGTTTGATAAATTAAGGGACACATCTAAAACACGCAGGACACCGGCCCTCGAGGACCAACTTTGGACACCTCTGATGTAAGGCATAGACCCACTAAACCAGGGGTCACCAATCCTGGTCCTCGAGGGCCAGTGTCCTGCATGTTTTAGAGTTTTCTCTACTTTAACACACCTGATTCTAATTAATCATCGTCATCAGCTTGTCATTGAGGTCTGCACAATTCTGTTGAGGACACAGTCACTTTTATCACGGTCCAATGAAGCAGTGAAACATGTAAAACATGCAGGACACCGGCCCTCGAGGACCAGGATTGGTGACCCCTGCACTAAACCATCTCATCTTGAAAGTAAAAAAAATCTCTTTTTAGCAAACTTCTCACATGAATGAAATTATCCGTCTCATTAGTGAAAACCTGCAGCAGTAATTGTTTTCATTCTTAACATTTTCCACTAAACTTCAATTTAAACCCCTTTTGTCAGCAGGTTTTGATGTGCTGCTTGAATTATTTTTGCTGTCATTTCTGGCACTTGTAAAGATATATTATGATGACCATTAACATAGAGAAGTTGTTTGCAGATGGAAGAAGTGGACTGAGATTTCAAAGATCATAATCAAGAAAAGAAAAAGAAAATGAGAAGAAACATGACAAGAATGAAAAGGTTAACACGGTGGAGAGGTTTGAACTCTTTTTTATCTGCAGAACATGAGCTCACTGGGACATAAAATAGAAGTGCTGATGACAACAAATCATGACTGTTGTTTTTAGTATTTCCCGAAGACATGGCTACAGAAACATATGCTATACTTCATTGGTTAATGTCAGGTCTATGGCTTTTTTTATTATTATGATTTATTTTTATTTTGAATTCCTGGTTTTCATGATACTTTCAATTTTAATATCATAGGAGACATGAAACATCTTGTGGTGAATACTGAGGGATCTAACCTTCTTCTAGGCCTACAATCTGTTCTCCCTCACCTTCAGAATGATTTCAAGTCAGCTCTGTTGCATCTGTAGTCAGGTATCTGTAAAACTCCATTATCTTTTTTCCATAGATGGAATGTGTTCAGTATCAGCAGAAATGACAAGGCTCCTAGTTATACTTGTTCTCTAAGGTCTACAGATTGAGGACACTCCTCTCTGGTGCTTCTGTCCTTTTTCTGTTACATCTCTTTTTGCGAGTAATGTGATTCACAAGAGGTCACAGTCTTCAAGGTTTAATGAAAAATGTAAGTTTTCAATACAATTTAAAATATTTGAATCAACATTTGAACTGCTATGTTGTATGTTGATGTTCTATGTAACAACTGGAGGATCTAAGCTTTCTCAAGTTTTTTTTTTTTGAGTCAACATTCAAGCCAATTTTTTGGATCAGTCATACCAGGTTACAAAAAAAGAACATATCAAGCCAGTAATGTTAATGATAAAGTGGGGAACAAATCTAATCAACATGTAATTGTAAATCGTCATTTTAGACAAATCATCAGGACACAAAAGTCAAAAAGAACACAGTAAAAAACAGAACCCTAACCCTAACCACTATGTTTTGCTCAGATCATAGATTTCCACATTAGTTGTCCGGTACCAGAAGTGCATCAAATGTCCCCATTACAATCAGTAGCCCCTCCTACCTTTAACTAAACACACATGTGTCCACTTAATTTGATAAGAAGGGAAAGGCTATAAAAAGCTGATTAGTACTGTCTGTAGTTAGATTACTAGCTTCAGTTTTTATTTGGTAGTAGTGCACAAACATTTGCCTGTGCGTGACACAAAAGTGGTTATAGTTATGGGGACTGTTATTAGGTGAGTCTTGAACTGTCTTCTACTTTCATTTTTGTTGTGATAAAAGCTTATACTAATTTGGAGATTGCTTCTAGAATGCTGCTACTGATGGTGTCTGCTATAACGATACATGAAGTGAAAGGTAAGTTACTACATTGAGATGATTCTTAACAACAATAATCAAAAACTAACATCTTCCCCTTATAGCCAACAGTGCTGGATCTTCTGAAAATGATGGCAATGAGAAAATGCTTGCTTTGGGTGACCAACCAGCTCCTTACTTGAACAGGCTACCCAGGAGGGCCACTTACCCACTTGCTGTGATGGAGGCTTCCATGGGAAATAAAGACCTTTCCAAACTGCCTCAACTTCCCCAGCAACATCAGTACTACCTGCCCAAAGTGTACCAGCAGCCCAAGATTCACCAGCAGTCTCAAAGCTATTTGCCCCCAGTTCCCCCACAGCACCATGGCTACGCTCCCAAGGAGGCCCAGGTTCTCGCCCAGCAGCACGGCTACGTGCCCAAGGTGCCCCAGGTTCCTGCCCAGCAGCAGCAGCACCACAGCTACCCTCCCAAGGAGCCCCAGGTTCCCGCCCAGCAGCAGCACCACGGCTACCCTCCCAAGGTGCCCCAGGTCCCCGCCCAGCAGCAGCAGCAGCAGCAGCACAGCTACGTGCCCAAGGTGCCCCAGGTTCCTGCCCAGCAGCAGCAGCAGCCCCACAGCTACCCTCCCAAGGAGCCCCAGGTCCCCGCCCAGCAGCAGCAGCAGCAGCAGCAGCACAGCTACGTGCCCAAGGTGCCCCAGGTTCCTGCCCAGCAGCAGCAGCAGCCCCACAGCTACCCTCCCAAGGTGCCCCAGGTCCCCGCCCAGCAGCAGCAGCAGCAGCAGCACGGCTACGTGCCCAAGGTGCCCCAGGTTCCTGCCCAGCAGCAGCAGCAGCACGGCTACCCTCCCAAGGTGCCCCAGGTTCCCGCCCAGCAGCAGCAGCAGCACGGCTACCCTCCCAAGGAGCCCCAGGTTCCCGCCCAGCAGCAGCACGGCTACCCTCCCAAGGAGCCCCAGGTTCCCGCCCAGCAGCAGCAGCAGCAGCAGCAGCACGGTTACCCTCCCAAGGAGCCCCAGGTTCCCGCCCAGCAGCAGCAGCAGCAGCAGCAGCAGCACGGCTACCCTCCCAAGGAGCCCCAGGTTCCCGCCCAGCAGCAGCAGCAGCAGCACGGCTACCCTCCCAAGGAGCTCCAGGTTCCCGCCCAGCAGCAGCAGCAGCAGCAGCACGGCTACCCTCCCAAGGAGCCCCAGGTTCCCGCCCAGCAGCAGCAGCAGCAGCAGCAGCAGCAGCAGCACGGCTACCCTCCCAAGGAGCCCCAGGTTCCCGCCCAGCAGCAGCAGCAGCACGGCTACCCTCCCAAGGAGCCCCAGGTTCCCGCCCAGCAGCAGCAGCAGCACGGCTACCCTCCCAAGGAGCCCCAGGTTCCCGCCCAGCAGCAGCAGCACGGCTACCCTCCCAAGGAGCCTCAGGTTCCCGCCCAGCAGCAGCAGCAGCACGACGGCTACCCTCCCAAGGTGCCCCAGGTTCCTGCTCAGCAGCAGCAGCAGCACCACGGCTACCCTCCCAAGGTGCCCCAGGTTCCTGCTCAGCAGCAGCACCATGGCTACCCTCCCAAGGTGCCCCAGGTTCCCGCCCAGCAGCAGCACCAGCACGGCTACCCTCCCAAGGTGCCCCAGGTTCCCGCCCAGCAGCAGCAGCAGCAGCACCACGACGGCTACCCTCCCAAGGAGCCCCAGGTTCCCGCCCAGCAGCAGCACGGCTACCCTCCCAAGGAGCCCCAGGTTCCCGCCCAGCAGCAGCACGGCTACCCTCCCAAGGAGCCCCAGGTTCCCGCCCAGCAGCACGGCTACCCTCCCAAGGAGCCCCAGGTTCCCGCCCAGCAGCACGGCTACCCTCCCAAGGAGCCCCAGGTTTCCGCCCAGCAGCAGCACGGCTACGTGCCCAAGGAGCAGCCTCGCTATCAGGCAAGGAGGCCAGGCTACCAAATCCACAGGCCCAAGAAGCCGTGGTTTGTATCCCGAAAACCACGCTCGCAAGCGCATAAATCTCAGGTTGGTGAACTTGCTTCATTCTTTTTCACTAGTTTTCACTTTAGTTTTTAACCATTGTTCTTTGTTGTAGGCTCAGTGAGGATATTGAACAACTTGCCTGGCAGAATAAAGCTCAATTCCTGCTCAATGCTTGACCTGTGCAAGTGTTTCTTTGGGGGAAACCCTTGAGTTAATACTCAAAATGTATTCTACCATACATCTTGAGACATGGCACATTTGACAAATGAGGGGCAATTTTTTTGTACCACATCAGGAGAGTTCGTATGAACCAAACATGAATATTTGTGTTTACCAATGGCAGGCATTATTTTCATTAACTATTCAGTACACTTAATTAAGCAATAAGTGGTTTGTACTAACCAGCATCGGCTGGCAAGACCGTAATTTTTGATACATCAACCCATGGAATGGGACTTTGGAAGTCTGGCAGCAGCGCTGGAAATATTTTAGTTGCTCAGTTGAAGAGCTGGTCACAGTGACTTACCCCTTGATTTGGACAAACAAATGTCATTGCAATTCAAAACTCCTAAATCTCCTGCTTCCAGGAGGTTTTCTTAGGTGTTCTGATCCATTTTGCAGAAGTGCAACACTTTCCGTAAAATTTCACATCTCTGCCAGTGCTGGATGGGATGTAGCTGGTCAATCTGATCAAAATGTAGTTTCCAGCTGTGCCCAGCTCCCTTAATGCACTGCACTTGTGCTATAACACTAGTTGTACATGAAGACTTTACCTGTGAATTTGCTCATCCACTGCCTTCATCTGGACATTCTCAAGTGTTAGTTGCAATTGCAGTTTGTCAGACTGAAGAGTTCAATATTCTCAATCTCGCAGGACAAGATTTGCTATCTTGAAAAATGGTGCTCAAAGGAAAGGCCAACAGCCAGCTGTGCTCTTTATCAATGTTTCAGAGATTGGATATGTGCAAAAACGTATTGGAAACATAGCTGTGTATGAAGTGGCCTCAAAACAACTCTTTAGGAAACCAAAGGATCAGTAACTTAATGCTGCTTCTTGGTCTCAACTGTGTTATGCCTGTTGGCTGATCCATTTTGTCCATTGCAGAAAGACATGGATTCTCGCATCCTCCTGTATGTTTTGCCAAGTACGGACTTGTGTTCTTGGGAATTCAAAAACAGCTGCTAAATGGCATCCAAGAGAACTAGTACTTCTGGGTTAGTAGTGAGGTGTACAGTTGGCAGAAGCCTGCATAAAATTTAGAACCTGTCAGTATTGAGGAAACCTCATTTGGGACCACTGCCTGTTTAGAGTAAATGAAAGACCTGCTTGGAAATTCTTCATGATGGTGTCATAAGCTTTTGACATAACTTGAATTGATTGAGGACACCTGTCCCCACTTCAGAGAGGGCAGCTCTGACTTCCAAATGGCTAGTCAGTGTTGTAATTCCTGACTTTTCAGTCAAATTGTTGTGGAGCAGGATGCTTAACTGCAAAAAAATGCAAAAAATGAAAAGGCCTGAAAGTACCTTCAACATTTAAAGTGGCCACTACTGAATTGGACTTAATTTATTTAAATTCAGAGGGACAGACTTGCAATAGGTTCTGCTTGCAATTGCGTCCTGCAGGGCCACAGCTATATGTTCACTGGCGTGATCTTTAGGGAAATAAATCGTTTGGAGGCACGCTGCTTTCATCTCCCAGTCTTCAATGAAATGAAGTGTCACGCTCATGTAAGGCTCACATGTACCACTTGACCGCATATAACTGGTCAACACAAAATGGGTCATGTTAGCGAGCCGGTCTGCAAGGCTTTGGCTGACTTCAGTATACATATCTGGCAGTGCTTCTAGACTAGGAAGCTCATATCTCCGGTCCATAGTTTTCCGTAACATTTTAAATCCGACTTGTTCCACAGTCGCAACTGGGACCAGATCTTTAGCAATGGGATAGGACACCGCTTTAGTTATAGTTCACCACTTGTCACTTTTCTTTTCATAAGGCAAACTGTGGGAAAATGAAGGATGTATTGGGCTTTGTTTCGAGCTGGAACTTTTTTGGGTTGTGGATGTCTTGCGGCTTCTGCAGCACGCAGTTTCACACACTGTTTGTACTGCAGTTTGGTGATTTTTGGAGATACACATCGCTCCAATGCATCGTGGGGATCTATAGAAATTAGCCACACCTCTGTCTCTGCTGGCCTTCCAACTGTTAAAACGTTTTTCAACTCAATACATTTTGCATGTTTATTTTATCTTAATTTATACTGCAATTACATCATTTCCTTTTTGAAATTAATGGAGCATTGTGCAATTTTATACAGTTTAATATTTCTGTGTAAGAACGAATAATACATTTTGTAAAAATAATTGTCTTATAAAAGTACTAAATTGTTGTTTCTTTACTTCATTCTCAAACCTTTTTTTATTTTGGTCCCAAAAATGTCTTATTTCATTAGATTTTTTTTCTTTTTTTAACCTTCTGTTAGATATGTCGAGTGGAAAACATTCAAACCACTTTTTTGGATCAGGCATGCCAGGCTACAAAAAAGGTGGGGATCACACCTCTAATGTTAAGTATATAGTGAGGAACAAATATAATCAGGATGTAATTGAGAATTGTAATTTTTGGCAGTTCATCTTGAAAAAAACGGACACAAAAGCCAAACATTACAATCATTAGCCCCTCCTACCTTTAACTATTCACACATGTGTCCACTTAATTTGATGAGAAGGGGAAGGCTATAAAATGCTGATTAGTACTTTCTATAGTTAGACGTTGTGTGACTAGCTTCCGTTTTCATTTGGTAGCAGTGTGCACACATTGACCTGTGCATGACACAAAAGGGGTTATAGTTATGGGGACTGTTATTGGTCTTGTACTGTCTTCTACTTTCATTTTTGTTGTGATAAAAGCTTATACTATGAAGTGAAAGGTAAGTTACTACATTGAGATGATTTTTAACAGCAAGAATCAAAAACTAACATCTTCACCTTATAGCCAACAGTGCTGGATCTTCTGAAAATGATGGCAATGAGAAAATGCTTGCTTTGGGTGACCAACCAGCTCCTTACTTGAACAGGCTACCCAGGAGGGCCACTTACCCACTTGCTGTGATGGGGGCTGCCATGGGAAATCAAGACCTTTCCAAACTGCCTCAACTTCCCCAGCAACATCAGTACTACCTGCCCAAAGTGCACCAGCAGCCCAAGATTCACCAGCAGTCTCAAAGCTATTTGTGAAAGTTTGACCCCCCCTGTCACTGTTACATGGCCAGAGCAACAGGCCAGAGTAATGGGACGCTGTGCCTTTAAGAGGAGATGCAAGGCTGAACACTAATGTGACACTAATGAGGCCTATTTGGGCCATACCAACTGGAGGATAGTCTGGATCACAGAAGGATACTGGACTTCTATGAAGAGGAATCATATGGATCATGGAGGGATTCTGGACTTTCATGGAGGAATACTGGATGTTATAGAAAAGACTGAGTACAATGAAAATGACATGAAATGAACAATTCTACAGTGCTGTTGTGAATGAACTATTCTGACACCCCTCTCTATGTCACCTCATGTGGGCCTGTCAATGAGGGTGGAGCCAGGGCATCTTTAAAAGACAGACAGAGATGGCAGCTCACTGTCCAGAGTGAACTGCTGTCTGTGCTGGTGTCCGGGCGTGTCTTTGGTCTCTGAGGAGGTGATTATTTGAATGCATTCTGTTTGTTTGTTTGATGGTTTGATCTAGATCAGTGCTTCTCAATCCTGGT
The DNA here is from genome assembly GCF_033807715.1 of Cololabis saira. Lineage (NCBI taxonomy): Eukaryota > Metazoa > Chordata > Actinopteri > Beloniformes > Belonidae > Cololabis > Cololabis saira. The sequence continues at coordinate 23,251,355 of NC_084587.1, forward strand.
CTTCGAGTACCACTGTCCTGCATGTTTTAGATGTTTCCCTGCACCAACACACCTGATTCTAATTAAAGGTCCTAATTAGCTTTGTCACCAAGGTCTGCACAGTTCTGTTGATGACACAGGTACTTGTATCACGGTGTGCTGAAGCAGGGTAGCATCTAAAACAGGCAGGACAGTGGTACTCGAGGACCAGGATTGAGAAGCACTGATCTAGATCTTTTTGTTAGGTTAAATGATTTTTGTTAATTTAAAAGGCCTGATTTATGAAATGAAAAGCTAAGACTAAGAGCTAATGAATATAATGTGCTATTTAATACTTATAATCAATACATATATATATATATAGATAATAATTTAATATAAATATATTATGTATTTAAAATGAGTGATTATAAATAGATTAAAAATGGCTTAAAATGAATTTGATTTACATTATGTACAGTATATTAAGTTAAAATGTTTTTTGTTATATTTTGGTCCTCTTTTGTATTGTTCACATACTATCACTTGGGGGAATAAAACCATTGTAAGCCTTGCCATCTTTATGTTTTAAACCCATACCTGAGCCAGGGGTTTGACACTATTTGCCCACAGTTCCCCCACAGCACCATGGCTACGCTCCCAAGGAGCCCCAGGTTCCCGCCCAGCAGCAACAGCACCATGGCTACGTGCCCCAGGTTCCTGCCCAGCAACAGCACCCTGGCTAATTCCCAAGGAGCCCCAGGTTCCCGTCCAGCAGCAACAGCACCCTGGCTTCGCACCCAAGGTGCCCCAGGTTCCCGTGCAGCAGCAACAGCACCCTGGCTTCGCACCCAAGGTGCCCCAGGTTCCCGCCCAGCAGCAACAGCACCATGGATACGCGCCCAAGGTGCCCCAGGTTCCAGCCCAGCAGCAGCACCCCGGCTACGCGCCCAAGGTGCCCCAGGTTCCTGCCCAGCAGCAGCACCCTGGCTACCCTCCCAAGGTGCCCCAGGTTCCCGTCCAGCAGCAACAGCACCCTGGCTACCCTCCCAAGGTGCCCCAGGTTCCCGTCCAGCAGCAACAGCATCCTGGTTACCCTCCCAAGGAGCCCCAGGTTCCCGTCCAGCAGCAACAGCACCCTGGCTACCCTCCCAAGGAGCCCCAGGTTCCCGCCCAGCAGCAACAACACCCTGGCTACCCTCCCAAGGAGCCCCAGGTTCCCGCCCAGCAGCAACAGCACCCTGGCTACCCTCCCAAGGAGCCCCAGGTTCCCGCCCAGCAGCAACAGCACCCTGGCTACCCTCCCAAGGAGCCCCAGGTTCCCGCCCAGCAGCAACAGCACCCTGGCTACCCTCCCAAGGAGCCCCAGGTTCCCGTCCAGCAGCAACAGTACCCTGGCTACCCTCCCAAGGAGTCCCAGGTTCCCGTCCATCAGCAACAGCACCCTGGCTTTGCACCCAAGGTGCCCCAGGTTCCCGCCCAGCAGCAACAGCACCATGGCTACCCTCCCAAGGAGCCCCAGGTTCCCGTCCAGCAGCAACAGCACCCTGGCTACCCTCCCAACGAGCCCCAGGTTCCCGTCCAGCAGCAATAGCAGCACGGCTACGCTCCCAAGGTGCCCCAGGTTCCCGCCCAGCAGCCACAGCACCATGGCTACGCGCCCAAGGTGCCCCAGGTTCCCGCCCAGCAGCAGCAGCACCCCGGCTACGTGCCCAAGGTGCCCCAGGTTCCCGCCCAGCAGCAGCCCCCTGGCTACCCTTCCAAGGTGCCCCAGGTTCCCGCCCAGCAGCAACAGCACTACGTCTACGCTCCCAAGGAGCCCCAGGTTCCCGCCCAGCAGCAGCACGGCTACGCGCCCAAGGAGCCCCAGGTTCCCGCCTAGCAGCAGCACGGCTATGTTCCCAAGGAGCCCCAGGTTCCCGCCCAGCAGCAGCAGCACGGCTACGCGCCCAAGGAGCCCCAGGTTCCCGCCCAGCAGCAGCAGCAGCACGGCTACGCGCCCAAGGAGCCCCAGGTTCCCGCCCAGCAGCAGCAGCAGCAGCAGCAGCAGCACGGCTACGCGCCCAAGGAGCCCCAGGTTCCCGCCCAGCAGCAGCAGCACGGCTACGCGCCCAAGGAGCCCCAGGTTCCCGCCCAGCAGTAGCAGCACGGCTACGCGCCCAAGGAGCCCCAGGTTCCCGCCCAGCAGCAGCAGCACGGCTAGGCGCCCAAGGAGCCCCAGGTTCCCGCCCAGCAGCAGCAGCACGGCTACGCGCCCAAGGAGCCCCAGGTTCCCGCCCAGCAGCAGCAGCACGGCTACGCGCCCAAGGAGCCCCAGGTTCCCGCCCAGCAGCAGCAGCACGGCTACGCGCCCAAGGAGCCCCAGGTTCCCGCCCAGCAGCAGCAGCACGGCTACGCGCCCAAGGAGCCCCAGGTTCCCGCCCAGCAGCAGCACGGCTACGCGCCCAAGGAGCCCCAGGTTCCCGCCTAGCAGCAGCACGGCTATGTTCCCAAGGAGCCCCAGGTTCCCGCCCAGCAGCAGCAGCATGGCTACGCGCCCAAGGAGCCCCAGGTTCCCGCCCAGCAGCAGCAGCAAGGCTACGCGCCCAAGGAGCCCCAGGTTCCCGCCCAGCAGCAGCAGCAGCACGGCTACGCGCCCAAGGAGCCCCAGGTTCCCGCCCAGCAGCAGCAGCAGCACGGCTACGCGCCCAAGGAGCCCCAGGTTCCCCAGGTTCCTGCCCAGCAGCAGCAGCACGGCTATGCGCCCAAGGAGCCCCAGGTTCCCGCCCAGCAGCAGCAGCACGGCTACGCGCCCAAGGAGCCCCAGGTTCCCGCCCAGCAGCAGCAGCAGCACGGCTACGCGCCCAAGGAGCCCCAGGTTCCCGCCCAGCAGCAGCAGCACGGCTACGCGCCCAAGGAGCCCCAGGTTCCCGCCCAGCAGCAGCAGCACGGCTACGCGCCCAAGGAGCCCCAGGTTCCCGCCCAGCAGCAGCAGCAGCACGGCTACGCGCCCAAGGAGCCCCAGGTTCCCGCCCAGCAGCAGCAGCACGGCTACGCGCCCAAGGAGCCCCAGGTTCCCGCCCAGCAGCAGCAGCACGGCTACGCGCCCAAGGAGCCCCAGGTTCCCGCCTAGCAGCAGCACGGCTACGCGCCCAAGGAGCCCCAGGTTCCCGCCTAGCAGCAGCACGGCTATGTTCCCAAGGAGCCCCAGGTTCCCGCCCAGCAGCAGCAGCATGGCTACGCGCCCAAGGAGCCCCAGGTTCCCGCCCAGCAGCAGCAGCAAGGCTACGCGCCCAAGGAGCCCCAGGTTCCCGCCCAGCAGCAGCAGCAGCACGGCTACGCGCCCAAGGAGCCCCAGGTTCCCGCCCAGCAGCAGCAGCAGCACGGCTACGCGCCCAAGGAGCCCCAGGTTCCCCAGGTTCCTGCCCAGCAGCAGCAGCACGGCTATGCGCCCAAGGAGCCCCAGGTTCCCGCCCAGCAGCAGCAGCACGGCTACGCGCCCAAGGAGCCCCAGGTTCCCGCCCAGCAGCAGCAGCAGCACGGCTACGCGCCCAAGGAGCCCCAGGTTCCCGCCCAGCAGCAGCAGCACGGCTACGCGCCCAAGGAGCCCCAGGTTCCCGCCCAGCAGCAGCAGCACGGCTACGCGCCCAAGGAGCCCCAGGTTCCCGCCCAGCAGCAGCAGCAGCACGGCTACGCGCCCAAGGAGCCCCAGGTTCCCGCCCAGCAGCAGCAGCACGGCTACGCGCCCAAGGAGCCCCAGGTTCCCGCCCAGCAGCAGCAGCACGGCTACGCGCCCAAGGAGCCCCAGGTTCCCGCCTAGCAGCAGCACGGCTACGTTCCCAAGGAGCCCCAGGTTCCCGCCCAGCAGCAGCACGGCTACGCGCCCAAGGAGCCCCAGGTTCCCGCCCAGCAGCAGCACGGCTACGCGCCCAAGGAGCCCCAGGTTCCCGCCCAGCAGCAGCACGGCTACGCGCCCAAGGAGCCCCAGGTTCCCGCCCAGCAGCAGCAGCAGCAGCAGCAGCACGGCTACGCGCCCAAGGAGCCCCAGGTTCCCGCCCAGCAGCACAGCTACGCGCCCAAGGAGCCCCAGGTTCCCGCCCAGCAGCAGCAGCACGGCTACGCGCCCAAGGAGCCCCAGGTTCCCGCCCAGCAGCAGCAGCAGCACGGCTACGCGCCCAAGGAGCCCCAGGTTCCCGCCAAGCAGCAGCACGGCTATGTGCCCAAGGAGCAGCCTCGCTATCAGGCAAGGAGGCCAGGCTACCAAATCCACAGGCCCAAGATGTCATGGTTTGTATCCCAGAAACCACGCTTGCAACCACAGAAATCTCAGGTTGGTGAACTTGCTTCATTCTTTTTCAAAATTGGTCCGTTCACTTTTTTTAATCGTTGTTCTTTGTTGTAGGCTCAGTGAGGATATGGAACTTGCCTGGCAAAATAAAGCTCAATTCCTACAACTTCAGTTGGCTTTCTTTCAAAAGACTTGGCACAAAGCTAATGTTACTTGATAATTGACCGGTGCAAATGTTGCTTTGGGATCTGATTCTTTAGTGGAAACCCTTGAGTTAATACTCAAATTGTATTCTACCATATATTTTGAGACTTATATCTGACAACTGAGGGGCCTTGTTTTGTTCCACATCAGGAGAGTTCATAATAAAGTGGGTTCATTTTTTTTCCCCAATGGCCCTGCATCATCTCCATCTGCAATGCTACACTTCTGAGGCAATCTTTTTGCACTAACCAGCGTTAGCTGGATTGGACTTATCATTGAAGCCTTGGAGAAGCTCTGCAAATATTTTGGTGGCTCAAATGGAGCTGGTTAGGACAGTCAACTTTGACATAGGCTGAGCATGTGCCTCTTGGCTTCCTCGATAACATGGCTGCATAAGTATTTCCTTTACCCGTAGATTTGGGCAAACCATAGGTAATGGAATTAGCACTCCAGAAATAATTCTTCTGCTTCCAGGAAGTTTCTTCAGGTGTTTTGACAATGCACTTGCAAAATGTCACATCTCTGGCAGTGCTGGGTGTGACGTAGCTGGTCGATCGGAAAATGTACTTTCCAACTGTATTTAGGTCCCTTAATGCACTGCAGTTGTGCTGTAACAGTAATTGCACATGAAGACTTTACCTCTGAATTTGCTCATCCCTGCCTCCATCTTGTCATTTGACAGTGGTATTGGTAATTGCAATTTGTCAGACTCAAGATTTGATAAACCTTGCAGGATAAGATTTGGAATCATGAGTAATGTGCTCAAAGGAAATGCCAACAGACTGCAGTGCTCTATCAGATAATGGATATTGTGCAAAAAGTAATGAGTATGAAGTGATTTCAAAATAACTTGCGTCCTCCAGTGTTTTTGCCAAGTATGGAATTGTATTCTTGGGAATTCCGAAACAGTCGCTGAATTGCATCCAAGAGAGAATGAGCACTACTGTCAGTGAGGTGGCAGGCAGAAGCCTGAACCTGTTAGTGAGGTTGTGAAAACTTAATTTGGGACCACTGTGCCTGTTTACAATAAAGACCTGCTTGGAAATCCATGATAAAAGCTTTTGATGGGCTGACCACTTGAATTGATTGGGGACACCTGTCCCCACTTCAGGCAGGGTAGCTGTGACTTCCAGATGGCTAGTCAGTTGTGTAATTCCTGATTTTGCAGTCAAATTGTTGTGGAGCAGGATGCTTAACTCTGCATTGCCCAAATGCTTTCATTGGTGTATGTACACATGTAAAATGAAAAGTGATTGAATTAAACTTGACTGAATTTTATTTCTTGAACGTGGTTTGAAAACATTTATGAAGTGGCACTATTGGATTTAATTTATTTAAATTCAGAGGGACGGGCTTGCAATACATTCTTGGAAAGGTCCTATTTTAAGCACCGAAGTTGCACATGAGCCACTGATCCACCTGCAACAGCCGGAGAAGATCAGAGAAAGCCAAAGCACAAGAACGCTACGCAGAGATGAACAAGCTAGTAAAGAAGAGCGTCAGAGCAGAAAAACGAAAGTACATGGACAGCCTTGCAACAGACGCAAAGCAAGCGGCAAGAGAGGGGAATATGAGAGAAATGTACAACATCACCAAGATGCTGTCCGGAAAGCAAAGCAAGCCAGAACGACCGGTGAAGGACAAAGAAGGAAGACAAAGGGAGAGGCAATACAGAAGAACAGATGGAAAGAGTATTTTGAAGAACTGCTAAACAGGCCAGCACCACAGAACCCACCAGACATCACAGAGGCTGACACAGACCTACCCATAGCCTGCAATGCACCAACCATGGAAGAGTTAAAGGAAAGCCATCAAGCAGCTGAGGAACGGAAAGTCTGCAGGACCAGATAACATCCCCGAAGCCATCCCCAGGCACTGAAGACGAAGAAGAAGATTATAGAGGGATCACACTGCTATCAGTGCCAGGGAACATTTTTAATAGGGTTATCTTGAACAGAATGAAGGACCTCATTGATGCACAACTCCGTGATGAGCAGGCTGGCTTCCGCAAAAAAAGGTCCTGCACAGACCAGATTTCAGCACTCCGCCTAATTGTGGAGCAGTCCATAGAGTAGAACTCACCCTTGCATGTGAATTTTGTGGACTATGAGAAAGCTTTTGACAGCTTAGACAGGGAGACCCTCTGGAAGTTACTCCGTGCTAGCCAAGATCGTGTCCATCATCAGGAATTCTTATGAGGGACTGACAGGTAAGGTCATCCACGGAGGACAGCTAACCGATGCATTCCGAGTGAGAACCGGAGTCAGACAAGGCTGTCTGCTGTCGCCCTTCCTCTTCTTGCTAGTGATTGACTGGATAATGAAGATCTCCACCGCACAGAGAAGGAACGGCATTCAGTGGACTCCTTGGAAGCAAATGGAGGACTTGGACTATGCTAATGACCTGGCACTGCTGTCACACACTCAACATCAAATGCTGGAGAAGACCAACATCGTAGCAGCCACCTCATCACAACTGGGACTCATCATCCACAAGGGAAAGACCAAGATCCTCAAGATCAATGCAGCAAACGCAATCACGCTGGAGGGGGAAGCACTGGAAGAAATCGAATCCTTCACCTACCTCGGCAGTGTAATTGACAAAGAGGGTGGCACAGACACAGATGTGAAAGCATGAACCAGGAAAGCACGTGCAGCATTTGTACATGTGGAACTCCAAAGAACTTACCACCAATACCAAAGTCAGATTCTTTAACACCAATGTCAAGGCAGTACTCCTATACGGAGCAGAAACATGGAGAACTACAGCTGCTACCACCAAGACAGTACAGGTCTTTATTAAGAGCTGCCTAAGGAAGATCCTCCACATCCGATGGCCAGACACCATCAGCAACACTGAACTCAGGGGGAGAGCAAACCAGCTGCCTGCGGAAGAAGAAACGCCAATGGCGCTGAATAGGCCATACCCTGCCAAAGCCCACAAATTCCATCATAAGACAAGCCCTTAAATGGAACCCACAGGGAAAGCAGAAAAGGGGTCGCCCAAGAAACACCTGGCGCAGAGAACTGGAGGCGGACAAAAACACCATGAAGATGAACTGGACCCAACTGGAGAAAGTGGCTCAAGACAGATGGCCTATGCCCCAGAAGGGGTAGTAGGCGTAAGTAAGTAAGTGGGCTTTTAGCGCTGACAAGGACACACCAGGAATATTGGGAATGTAGTAGCCTATGAGTTTCACCAAAACAATGCTGCAGGAACAATATTGTATGTGCCATTTATTACCAACAGTTTTATTTTATTGAATATTTTATTTTGAGTGATTTCCATAAATCTTTAATTTTCTTTTATATTGAAGTTGATTTTGAATTTGAACTGGAAGTTAAAATGCCGAAAATAAACGAGTTTGGAAGGGAGAGCAACACAGTTGTTTTTACCGTATAAATCTGTGAATTGGTCTTGCAATGAAATTTTGTTGTGTCCGTCACCTCATTGAGTCATCGTGTCTTGCTGGTGAGTCATGGAACATCTGCCAAAGAGCTCTGAGTACATATCCCAGCTTCAAACCTGTTTCTCTTTCTCCATCTTGAAAACTTGAATGCACAATATGCAAACCACAGCTTCCTACATTGATAATCTTTGGTGAATCTGGGTCCTCTCGGCTCTTCTCCTCTTGAAATAGCCTGAGGAACTTCCAGTTAACAGTCGGGCCATCCATTGAAATCTGTAAAAGCTTACTGGGATAAGTGGTGACAGGGCTCTCTTTACTTTGACCAGAAGTTTATCTGCACACTTCCTAGGTCACCTATAAAAGAAAAGTAACCACATGTTACACACAGACCGTCCAGCCTGTGTGCTGCACATTGACTCTCTTGTTGCACTTCAGCAAAGATAAACTTTATTAATCTCGAGCTCACTGCTGTTCTATTTTTTTAAGGATCTGTAACTTTACAATTTATAAAACTTTCCACAGCAATTTGGCTTGATGAACATGATCCCACGGGTGAAACTTAATCAGAGGAACCTGGTGAATTACCTCTACCCTACAATGATTGACAACAGAAAGGAGGGACCAAGGTACACCGATCCGGTGTGAGAACACTCCTGGGATCCTCAGACCTCTCCGTAGGACAGTTCCGGTTAAATGCAACATGGTGAGCTCATTTTAATTAGGACTATCTTGAGGACTAATCTGAATATTAGGGTGGATGTGCATTATTAAACAGCCCTAGGAAATAAAGAAATTGTCTGAAGGGATAAGTATATTGAGTCTAGGAAGCATTTATTGTGAAATACAGGACTAATAGATGTGACATCTTAGCACTTTTGCGCCAGTGAAGGATCCCAAAGGCAGAAAGGCCAGCAGAAGACGTTCTGACTGAATATAAGTAACAGATCTGGTAAACCAAACAGTCTTCCAGATAGCCTACTCCAATTTGCAAAGACATGTCAAAGACGTATAGGCCTGAGTGTTTGGAATTTGTGAATGAATAGTCTAATGAATGAAGAATGTGTGTTTCCAGACGGTGGGAGTAATTGGATGATGTGATAAAAATAAAAAAATAGAAAAGCACTGCAAGTGCTTTTCTATTGTGGAGATGTGGCTGGACGTAGTGATAATGCATCAGTCTCCGAAAAGCCAGATCAGCCCTCAGCCCCATCTTCTTACAACAGTTTTTCTTCACTTAATTCTGCTTAGGCTCCTGCTATTCAGGCTCTAACTGGGGTAAGAATGGACATGTCCAGCTTATCCACCGTCTCCAGATAGAAGCCCTTGATTCGACTCAACCCATGCAAAGGGATCCTCTCCCGTCCAAACTTGAGCCCTGAGGCAGACAGAGGCCACTGAGGTTCATCAAATGCCCATCAAATTTGGGAGTCTCCGGACCCGAATGTCCCATCCTGGTTTTCAGGTCTTGGTCTCCAGAAGAGGTCCAACAACATGCCAGGAAACTTCCTAAACCTGTTGAAGATGGTCAGAAGTTTGGACAAGAACTAAACTCCTTCTGTAAAGAATTCAGACCAGCAGGAGCTGAAATCAGAAAACTCCTGACAAAAAAGATGAAACCTTGTGACCTGGCAAAGATTCATGGGTCCCAATCAGGTGATGACTTGCGTTTGAAACACCCAGACTGGGCGCCACCAAAATAGCCGCGAATATAAGGATGCAGTGGACTGCCTTGCCACTGCCTATCCGACAGGTTTGCCCAATTTTCCTGACCTGATGGCCTTGAGAAAGCTCACCCGGGGTCCCGACGAACCGGTCGAGGATTTTCTTCATAGGGCAAAGGAGACATTCAATCACCATTTGGGTTGGACCAACATGCTGATTGTACTGGTCCTCCTGGGCCTTGGAAAAAGTTCCTGGGTTCTGCAATAATGGATGGAATAGAACTGTTGCTGCCCAAGTTTGCCAACTTTATGTTGGCCAACTTTATGTTGCAGAATTGGTATGGGATATGACACATGCCTGTATGAGCTTCGCAGACATGCATGCCATGCACAGAATGTGCTGTCTGACAAGAAACAGAAGTCAGTAGCCAAGAAAGACTCAGAACTTCACAAGGCGACACTCACGTTGTTCTCTGGGACTGTGAGTCAGCAGTGTGGATGGGGTTGTGGGCATTACTATGGGTGCTGGCATCCTGGAGGATCTGACTGATGTCATAACTGTGGTCAGACTGGACATTGGAAAAATGAATGTCCTAGACCCCCTCGAGGCTTTTGGGGTGGAGTTAGGCGGCGGAGGAGGAGAGGACCCCAGAGAATGTGACAATCCGCATTCAGGCTCTTACATCAACTTGTGATAGGGAAAGGAGACATCACAGACACACAGAACCACAGAACGTGCAGCTGCAGCCGGACTCAACATGCACACACATACCATTCCTGCATCTGGTCACCAACAAAGACTTTCACTGTACTGCTTCCCTGTTTCTCTCAAGAGGCGGGACATTTTAAACATAGGTTTCTTCTGTCAGATATGTGTGCCATTAATCTTTTAGCAAAGCACTTAATGTGTGCATTAAGGCTGAAAATCACATCAGGTGCTGAAGGTCTTCACATAACTCAGACCTTACCAGATCCTGAAGAAATTGATTATGAACACATAATGTTGAAGTATAGTTATACCACTCTGTCATATGATTACCAGTGGAAGATTTGAGATGGTCTCATGGTTCATTGGATGAACTTGCCACGACACGACCAAGCTCAGACTATATGAAGGAAGGGGATCTGCATTGCACATCTTTCTTTACTGAAGTAGGCCAATATCCAGAATATGACAAGAAGTTTTACAAACAAAAATATAAATTGACTTGTGTGGATGTTTTGGAATGAGCATTTTTGTGCTTTGTCTGTCCCACTAATCCCGGAGCAGAAACATTTGTTTCTGTCGCACGCTGATACCATGCTGGTCCTCATGTTTCATTGTTTAGAAAATCTGATGCAGTATGACATTGGTTGGGCTGGTTTGTTTGTAAAGGGGAGGGTGCAATCAATTGGGAACCTACAGTACCACTGATGAGTGTGTGTTGTATGACCTCCCTCCCAGAGAACTATGCAGCTGCTAGCTGATGATGATACCAGAGGCACTCAGAGATGGGCCCTCCCGAGCTGTGGGCTCAGTCCAAATATGATGTTGGTTTGATCAAAGGGTGTGTCATCACACTTAAAACTTTACTTAGGCCATGTCAGAAGCCATATCCTCTCAAACATGATGCTGTCAAAGGTATCGCACCTGTGTTTTGAGTCACTATTGAAGGCTGGTGTGATTATTCCATATCGTACATCTCTCGTCTGAACTCTTCTGTTTCCTGTGAAGAAAATCAGGGGGTCTGACCAACCTGATGAATGGAGGTTTGTACTGGACTTGCAGGCTGTAAATAAAGCTGTTGTGCCCCGTTCACTCAATGTGCCTTCACACCATCTTGTCACAAATCCCTCCTGATGCTACTTATTTCACTGTTGTGGATTTGTCAAATGCATTTTTCTCCGTCCCAGTTCCCCCAGACAGTCAATTATGGTTTGCATTTGAGTTCAATGGCAAGCTTTACACCTTTACACGGCTGTGTCAATGTCCCCCACCATTTACAATGCAGCTCTCCGGGATTCTCTAGCCCCTTTTACATTGGCGAATACCCCACGATTAACACACGGATGGATCTAGCGTGTCGTGTGCCCCTTTTACATTGACGAACGTGGGGTGGCATGTCGAGCTGACCTGCGAATAACTCTCCTCCAAGGGTAGTCTTGGGTCAGGTCTAATGTGAACAGAACTAACCCGGGGTGGCTGGTCGTGGGAGGGGTTTGTTGATCACGTAACCTGAGTACATATGTACGTACATCAGGGAATTCTTTTTGAATTTATTGATTATTATTTTATAAAATAATGAAAGATCTGATGAGATATCAACAGCAGGTAAGATCTATATTAGCAAGATGAGTAACCGGGGAGACGAGGAGATCCGCAAGTTACTCAGCCCCAGAGCACCATAAACCGGTGTATGTCCAGAACCACAAAGGATGGTCCATTATTTGAACAACTGGACACAAAGATGATAAACAATGGCTTTGCAAAAAGCAAACACAGCCAAAAACACTGATCCCGATGTTCATCTATCCTGGTTTTGAAAATTACAACCATCTGAGGGCGCATTAATCTTTTTGATGTAAGGACAATACGTCATTCTACATGCCCCACACAGGTTACATTTTGTGTCGCAGATAATAACCCCCAACTCTCCTTCCCTCCCTTCAAGTCGCCTTCAGCACAAGATGACAAATAACACGCCTTGCATTTATATTGCCATAAAATTGCGTGAAACATGCATTTATCATCAGGATCCAATCTAAAAACGCGTACTGATTTGGTTCTGTCCCCAGGGACAGTATTGTTGCAGTATATGGATGACCTGTTACTTTGTGTTCCCTCTGCTGGAGAGTGTGAGAATGACATGGTCCGGTTGCTCACTCATTTAATTCAAAATATTTCTAGAAATGACCACTTATTGAAATTGAAATAACTTTTTTTGTCATTGAGCCACCATCCCGACACAACAACATTACATTACATTCCAGTAAAACCCATCAAGAGAACAGAAAAAAAAACTTAACAGATGACAACATATGACGTGGTATACTGGTGCAGTTAGCTGAGAAAGGATTATACTGGCAAAGAGGAATTAAAAAAAGTGTGTGAAGTATGAAGATGCAAAAAAACACCTCAGCACAAAAAGTAACATACTCAAGCAATTTAACAAGTGAATACTGCAGCTATACAACCTGGTAGCTGTGTTAGGAGGGGTGATACGGGGGGGAGCCAAGGAAGGCGTTGAATAATGGGCAAGGTGTATTTATCATTATGCGCATGTGTGTGTGTGCGTGTTTGTGTGAGTAAGTAAGTCTGTGAACTGTGCCCCAGATCTACTCCTCAACCATTGTCCTTGATGTTATCAGCCGGCTCAGTATAGTTATGATACAGTTCCACAGGTGTCATAAGGGAAGGGGAGGGTTAGTGGGAGCAGAGCATCTTGTTTACATACATCCAGGCAGATTGTGGCTAAACTCAAATCAAACTTTATTTATAGAGCACCTTTCATGCATAGAATGCAGCACAAAGTGCTTTACATAAAAACAATACACAAACATAAAACTTATTAATGCCCTCTCCTCTCCCCACACACACACACACACACACACAGACAGACACAAGCACACCACAAATCACCCAAGTTACACACACAGACACATACGCAGACACACGGTGTAGACATGGCTGAGCACTGAGGATCCAGGTAAGGAAACGGTATCAGGGAGCCGTCCACGCCAGGAAGGTCCCATAACCCGCAGCTACAAGGGAGGCCTCCACAGAGACCATCCCGGCCCGGACGGATAGAGGGGTCCACACCACAGCAGTGAAGCCGTGGTGCAGAGCTCCACAATCATCCAGGCCAGAACGACCCCCAGGACGACCCCGCTGCAGGCCAGAGTCCACTCCCAGCATGGAGGCTCCCCATGAGGAAACACTGGAGCTAAGAGTTAAAAGAAAGCAGGATAAGATTAAAAGTATAACATAAAATCCTAAAAGTAGGTCTAGAAAGCAAGACATTAGAAACTAAGAGAATAAGACAATAGAATGTATAAAATAGACCATAAATAACGACTAAAACATTTAAATATAACATTGAGATAAAACAATGAGATAATAAAACAGGATAAACTAAAGATTAATATAAAACAGAGTAGTAAGATCCAATAAAAATAGGGGTGAGCATAGAAAATTATAAAGAGCTAATTGAGTCAGTTAAAAGTCTGATTAAAGAGATGGGTCTTGAGCCTATTTTTACAAACATCAACAGTCTCTGCAGAGGTTCTCTTGGAGGCTGTTCCACAATAGGGCGCCATAATAACTGAATGCCGCCTCCCCGTGTGTCCTGGTTCTAACTCTTGGTATCGTTAAAGGGCCAGTACCGGACGACCTCAGCGAGGGTCGATAGGGTAAAAGTAGTGCAGATAAATAAGAAGGCCCAAGACCATTAAAACACTTAAAAACTAGTAAAATAACCTTAAAATCGATCCTGAAGTGCACTGGGAGCCAATGCAGCGATTTTAAAACTGGTGTAATGTGGTCTCCCAACTGGCCTGCCGAGTCGCTCTGCCAAGCTCAGATTCAAGTATCAACAATTGTATTTGGGTCAGGCCAATTCCAGTAATTTTCATCTGCCTTAAAGTCTGTATGTATGTATGTATGTATGTATGTATGTATGTATGTATGTATGTATGTATGTATGTATGTATGTATGTATGTATGTATGTATGTATGTATGTATGTAATTGCAAATTGTAATTTTTGGCGGTTCATCTTGAAAAGATCTGATACAAAAGCCAAGAAGAGTTCAGGAAAATAATCTCTCTGCTTTTCTCAGATCATAGATTTTCACATTAGTTGTCTGGTAGCAGAAGTGCATCAAATGTCCCCTTAACAATCACTAGCCCCGCCTCCCTTTAACTAATCACACATGTGTCCACTTAATTTGACGAGAAGAGAAAGGCTATAAAAAGCTGAGTGGTTCTTGATGTTGTCTGACTTGTGTAATTTTTCATTTGGTAGTAGCACACATATGGGACTTTGGGAGTTTGTTAATGAGCATTGTTACAGTTATGGGGATTATTAGGTGATTCTTCAACTTTCTTATAATTGCATGTTCAAATTGTCATAATGGTTTATACTAACTTGGTTATTTCCAGAATGCTGCTACTGGTGTTTCTTGCTATCACAATACATGATGTGAAAGGTAAGTTTATTAACTGAGAGAATTCCATTACCAGAGTCAAAAAAATATCTTATCTATCTATTACTTTTTTACGTGTATATACTTTTTTTTTTTTTTTTTAAATAGCAAAGAGTATTGGATCTTCAGAATTTGCTGGCAATAAGGAAATGCTCCTGAGTGGTCGACGAGCTTCTTACACTCCCTGGTTACCCATGGAGGCCACTTACCCACTTGATGTGATGGCAGTACCCAAGAAACGCAAGCATTTCCAATCCAGCCTACCTCAAGCTCCCCACCAGCATCGGTATTACCTTCCCAAAGTGCAGCGGCCGCCCAAGATTCACAAGCAGTCTCAAAGCTACTTGCCGCAGGTTCCCGCCCAGCAGCAGCACGGCTACCCTCCCAAGGTGCCGCAGGTTCCCGCCCAGCAGCAGCAGCAGCAGCAGCAGCACGGCTACCCTCCCAAGGTGCCGCAGGTTCCCGCCCAGCAGCACGGCTACCCTCCCAAGGTGCCGCAGGTTCCCGCCCAGCAGCAGCAGCACGGCTACCCTCCCAAGGTGCCGCAGGTTCCCGCCCAGCACCAGCAGCAGCACGGCTACCCTCCCAAGGTGCCGCAGGTTCCCGCCCAGCAGCAGCACGGCTACCCTCCCAAGGTGCCGCAGGTTCCCGCCCAGCAGCAGCAGCAGCAGCAGCAGCAGCAGCACGGCTACCCTCCCAAGGTGCCGCAGGTTCCCGCCCAGCAGCAGCAGCAGCAGCAGCAGCAGCAGCAGCACGGCTACCCTCCCAAGGTGCCCCAGGTTCCCGCCCAGCAGCAGCAGCAGCAGCACGGCTACCCTCCCAAGGTGCCCCAGGTTCCCGCCCAGCAGCAGCACGGCTACCCTCCCAAGGTGCCACAGGTTCCCGCCCAGCAGCAGCAGCAGCAGCAGCAGCAGCAGCAGCAGCACGGCTACCCTCCCAAGGTGCCGCAGGTTCCCGCGCAGCAGCAGCAGCACGGCTACCCTCCCAAGGTGCCGCAGGTTCCCGCCCAGCAGCAGCAGCAACAGCAGCAGCACGGCTACCCTCCTAAGGTGCCGCAGGTTCCCGCCCAGCAGCAGCAGCAGCAGCAGCAGCACGGCTACCCTCCCAAGGTGCCGCAGGTTCCCGCCCAGCCTCAGCAGCAGCAGCAGCAGCAGCAGCAGCAGCACGGCTACCCTCCCAAGGTGCCGCAGGTTCCCGCCCAGCAGCAGCACGGCTACCCTCCCAAGGTGCCGCAGGTTCCCGCCCAGCCTCAGCAGCAGCAGCAGCAGCAGCAGCAGCAGCAGCAGAATGGCTACCCTCCCATGGAGCCCCAGGTTCCCGAGCAGCAGCAGCAGCAGCAGCAGCAGCAGCACGGCTACCCTCCCAAGGTGCCGCAGGTTCCCACCCAGCAGCAGCAGCAGCACGGCTACCCTCCCAAGGTGCCGCAGGTTCCCACCCAGCAGCAGCACGGCTACCCTCCCAAGGTGCCGCAGGTTCCCACCCAGCAGCAGCACGGCTACCCTCCCAAGGTGCCGCAGGTTCCCACCCAGCAGCAGCACGGCTACCCTCCCAAGGTGCCGCAGGTTCCCGCCCAGCAGCAGCACGGCTACCCTCCCAAGGTGCCGCAGGTTCCCGCCCAGCAGCAGCACGGCTACCCTCCCAAGGTGCCGCAGGTTCCCGCCCAGCAGCAGCAGCACGGCTACTTTCCCAAGGTGCTGCAGGTTCCCGCCCAGCAGCAGCAGCAGCAACACGGCTACGCTCCCAAGGTGCCGCAGGTTCCCGCCCAGCTGCAGCAACACGGCTACGCTCCCAAGGAGCCCCAGGTTCCTGACCAGCCACAGCAGCACGGCTACATGCCCAAGGAGCAGCCTCGCTATCAGGCAAGGTGGCCAGGCTCCCAAATCCACATGCCCAAGAAACCTTGGTTTGTATCCCAGAAGCCACGCTTACAAGCACAGAAATCTCAGGTTGGTGAACTTGCATTCTATTCCAAAATCGGTCTGTTCACTCTAGTTTTTAACCATTTTTCTTTGTTGTAGGCTCAATGAAGATATGGAACAACTCTCCTGGCAAAATAAAGCTCAATTCCTACAACTTCAGTCGTTCTTTCAAAAGACTTGGCATCAAGCTAGTGCCACTTGATGCTTGACCTATGTTGCTTTGGATCAGATTCTTCTCTCGGGGAATCATGAGATTGGGAAACTTCAGCATTCTATCACACCATTTTGAGATGTGGAACAACTGAAGGGCCTTGTTTTGTACCACATCCAGAGTTCATATGATGCAAACTTGAATTTTTGTTTTTGCTAATGGCTAGGCATTCATCACTAACTATACATTTTCTGTAACTATACACTTACTGAGGTAATCCGTAGTTTGTACTAATCAGCATCAGCTGGCATGACGGTAATATTGACAACCCATTAAATGAAGAAAATTTCAAATTTCTGCTGGATGTGATGTAGCTAGTCAATCTGATCAAAATCTAGTTTCCAACTGTTTAGCTCCCTTAATGCACTGCAGTTGTGCTGTTAAATAATTGCACATGGAGGGCTTTACCTCGGAATTTGCTCATACACTGCCTTCATCTGGTCATTCTTGAGTGGTAATGGCAATTGCAGTTTGTCAGACTGAAGTGTTCAAAATTCTCACTCTCGCAGGACAAGATTTGCAATCTTGAAAAATGGTGCCCAAAGGAAATGCCAAGAGGCTGCAGTGCTCTTTATCCATGTTTCAGAGATTGGATATGTGCAAAAACGTATTGGAAACACAGCTGTGTATGAAGTGGCCTCAACAACTCTTGAGAAACTAATGGGCCAGTGACTTGATGATGCTGCTTGGTATCAACTGCCATGCTTGTTGGCAGATCTTATTTAAAAGGGACAACGCACATTGATTGACATGGGTTCATCATGTACATGTGCCAGATTTAGCCATACAGGCTAATTTACATATGCAGTCCCTGGCAGGTTGACATATGTAAAAACACACTAAAACCTTAAAACAGAGTACAAACAATTAGTAAAACCATGACACTCCGAATAATGACAGACAACATAAAAGAATTATAGCACACAAATACATTAGCTCACATAAAACCACAAACACAAACAGGTATAAAAACCAACTGAGCCCTATACCAGATTATGACAGCATGTTTGTCTAGTAACCACTGTTTTGTTTTTAGAGAATGAATGAAGAGATGTGATGTTTCTTAGTTGTACTGCTATAGTGTTCCAAGTACAAGCTGCTCGACAAGAAAAGGCCGACTGCCCAAAGGCACTTTTCCTATGTGCAGCTCTGGTAGATGAGTTTTGAATTTGTTTAAACTCATTGATTGGAGGGGGGGCCAGACCATGAAGAATTTTATAAACAAGTAAAATGTCTGCAAACTTAACCATATTTCCCCAGTTTAAAAAAACATATTTATCTGTGGTGTAAATTGCAGAAAGATATGGGATTCTTGCAGCATGTATGTTTTGCCAAGTACAGACTTGTGTTCTTGGGAATTCAGAAACGGCGGCTTAATGGCATCCAAGAGAACTAATACTTCTGGGTCAGTACTGAGGTGTACAGTTGGAGACAGTATAGATGAGGAAACCTCATTTGGGACCACTGCCTGTTTACAGTAAATAAAAAAAACCTGCTTGGAAATTCTTCATGTCTAAAGCTTCTGATGGGTTGACATGAATTGATTGGGGACACTTGTCCCCACTTCAGGCAGGGAAGCTCTGACGTTCCAAATGGCTAGTGGTGTAATTGTTGTATTGTTGTGGAGCAGGACGCTTGACTCTGAATCACCCTATGCTTTCATTGATGTATGTACACATGCAAAATGAAAAGGGCTTGGATCGTACTTGAAAGTACCTTGAACGTTAGAAGTGGCATTACTGAATTTGATTTAATTTATGTAAATTCAAAGGGACAGGCTTGCTATACGTTCTTGGAAAGGTTATATTTTAAGTAGGGGTGTCAAATTAGCACGTTATGCTTTTTAATCACTTAATCTATTTTTTTTTTATCTAACTTTCCTGTTTGTGAGTTGCCTTTATTATGAAATCTGTGTTTGTGCTTGAGTTGTTAGGGGTGGAAAACAATGGTCAGTCCCGCTTTGAAGTGGACATTGATCGGCTGTCACTGCGTTTGGGCTTGTTTAGCTACGCTGGTAGGCTCCCATTGTAGCTTGACAGGCATGGGGGGGGGGGGGTAGAAGAGAAGTGAAAATGTAGGAGCATGTGAACGTTGTCGGTCCAGTGAATGGGAAATTTACATTTCTAACGACCTGACGGCACCCTTGATAAAGGTAGATCAATGTGTTCTTTGTGGAAAGCACTTTGCTTACCACCAACGCAGCTCGAGTTTGGCCACATAAATCCTGGTCGCGAGCGCAGCCACAGCTAACGTTAGCAGCAAAGATGTTACCACAGCAACGCTCTTCCCCAAACTAAACTCGAGAGCCCCGCGCTCATGCGCACATCTGCGACAGAGAGGCTGGCAAATGTTCTTGCCAAGTGGATGTAAATGGCTAGGACGGCATCTGCTTAAGTCTGTTAAAAAAAAATTACTTTAAAGCCACTTTTTTTGTTATATATCAATCTTTTGATCTGCCACAATAATGTAATGAATTTAAAGGGAAACACCAAGTTGAGGGCTTTTATCAGCAATTTTTAGGTGTGATTAAAAATTGATTAATTATAGATCTCAATCGCTCAATTTTTTTTATTGCTTGACAGCACCAATTTTAAGCACTGAATTTGCACATAAGCCACTGATCCACCTGCTTCTCCAGGTTATTGCTTCCTGTAGGTTTACTTGCCTGGCCAATGTGAGTGCCATAAACTCAAATTTACTGAAAATAAATATATTTTTACTTTTTTAGATAAGAGGTGAAACTTCAAAATCCAAAAGAAATTCGAATGCCTTTTACTTGACCAGGTTTGCCAGTACAGTACCAGGATGACCAAGAATCTGCTCCAGGATCCATTATGAGTAACCATGTCGAGTTGTGGGAGCATCTGATAAAGCTTTCCAAAGCCCAGGTAAAGAGAATAATAAAAACCCCAATCATCACAAGCTAAAGAAATGTACAGGTTGAGTAAAATAGCAAGAGAAAGGAGGAACATCACTTGGTCTTGGTGATATGGGCTTTTAGCACTGAAGAGGACACATTGGGAATATTGGGAATCTAGTAGCCTATGAGTTTCACCATAACAATGCTGCAGGAACAATATTGTATGCGCCATTTATCACGAACAGTTGTATCTTATGTTTAATGTGTTTTATTTTGACATGAGTGATTTCTGTAATGTAAGTTGAAGTTGAACTGGAAGTTAAAATGGCAAAATTAAACAGATGGAAGGGAGAGCAGCACAGTTGTTTTACCATACCCTAAATCTGTGAATTGGTCTCGCAATATTGGCCAACTATACGAGTAAGATTCGTGTTGTCCATGCTAAGTGGATTTTTGTAAAGGACATTTTTAGGGGACAAATAGCCACTACATTAAGTAAAACAACCTGCTCAATAGCAAGAGAAGATGTTTGGGGCCATAACCATACACCTGCATGAGCAGCCGGGAACGAAACAGAACTGGGAAAGCATAAAGATTTGGCCAATTACCAATACTTTAAGAAATAAACTTTGTGGCAAATGAGATCACAAGTTGGACGCAGTACAAACACTGATGTGCCAAGGATATAGAATGTGTAATTCTTGTGATCATATGAGACAAGAAGGTTTTGTTTTTGCTAAGATGACTTTCATCACAAAAGGCTGAGAGCTTTATGTCATAGACCATTCATTATGGAAATGTGTTGAACTAGAAGCTGTGAAAAAAGTCATGTAGGCAGGCAAGGAGCCATGTGATGTAAGGTCGAGAGTACAAAGCTGCTACAGCCCAATTAACCAGAATGGGGCGCCAAAGCACACTGAAAAGGGCCTGGTAGATCAAATGAGCAGACATTTACATGCAAGACGATTCAAGTTATCACAGTTGTCGGCAAAATCCAACAGATTAAAGAACTAGTGAATGACAATGAAAGTTCAGACGATGTTTATGAACATTTGAATGAATGTTTAAAACTGCTGTAGTAGTTTATTAATGCAAATTATGATCTGTTGTCGCTATTTCCTGTGGAAGAGCAAGAAGGCGATCTAATCTACCTGAGAGCGAATAAATCAGCAGTTTCATGACTGATGTTGAAACATGGATAGTAGCAACAAAGTAACAACACCAGGAATAATGTGAAACCAGATGACCGCATATTTGTGGTGGTTAAACCAGCAGAAAGAAAGTCTGTCACCAGAAGCACTACAAATTCAGCTTGTCGCTGCTCTTCAAGATCATGCAGATCTTCTATATTATCATGCAACAAAAGGAAACAGAGGCAAGCATTGGACATTAAAGGCAAAGAAGGAACAGCTTGATCTTGAGATTGCCATCACTGCCTTTACAGAAAAAATAAAGGCATTGGAAGACAGTGGGTATGAATGCTACAGCAATGATGGATGTCCTCATCCTGGTGTTATCTTAGCAAAGAAGCCATGGCTAAACAGTTATGAGCCAAGGATACATTATGAAGAGACACTGAACAGTTACAAGTAAATGGTCAAGTGAAACAAGAGGCTAACGTGCAACAAGTGATGTTTAAACAAAATGATATCACTGAGATGTTAGTCAAACAACAATAATAATGGCTTCCAGAAGTATTCTGTGTTCTGTGAAAGACAACACAGAATGTCAGAAAAATCAGAAATCCGACATATGAGGAAAGGTTAGAATTTCTTACAATAAAATGACTATGTTTTGCATGCAGTCTTTGAGTTAAGACTGTAAAAAAGAGTGTGTGTTTATTGCTCAGCTAATTCATGTCTGAATTGCTGAGGAAAGGTTATGCAGTTCCAGCTACAAAGGAAAAGAGAAAGTCCAAAACTGAGCAAGTGTGGTACATAACGTATCATGGGGTTTTCCACCTCCAAAAAGGAAAGCTACGGGTAGTTTTGGACAGTGAAGCATCATATCAAGTCAAATCACTAAATGGAAAGCTTTTGCAGGGTCCAGATTTGTCCAAACACTCAAATTGGAGTGTCGACATGATTAAGACATGACCACATAGCCTTAATGTCAGACATAGAGGCTATGTCTCACCAATACAAGTACGTACCACCTGAGGAAAGAGACCTTCTGCGGAAGGAAAATCAAATGAATGCCTTCAAGAATACAAAAAGGTTGTCCACTAATTTGGAGCCACATCCTCGCCCAGCTATGCAAACTTCGCACTGAGAAAGACAACTGAAGATGCCAAGGACAAGATGGCTCCCGGTGAAGTCATATCAGAGCTGAACAATGTTTATGTAGATGATTGTCTTTTGTTGGTGTTCGATGAAATCCGAGCTTGTGCTACAATCAGGGACTTAACGGCACTGTGAGTGGAGGATTTCATCTAACAAAGTGGATGAGCAATAATAGCAGAGTTGTTCTTGCATCCATTCCTGAAAGAGAAAAATGCAAAGGATGTCAAAGATTTGGATTTCAGCCACGAAACTTTACCTGATGAACGAGTATTAGGAGTGAACTGGTATACTGAGTCAGATGTCTTTAAAAGTCAGGATAAACGTTAGGCAAACACCACAGACAAGACGAGGGATCCAAGTGCTACAGTATAAATCAGTGGTTCTCAAATGGGGGTACGCGTACACACTCCAGGGGGTACGTGAGATTTTAAAATATACATATATTTAAAAAGTAGCATCCATGCAAAAATCCTTTAAAAATAACTATCTCATAAATAATTGAGGAAAATATAAGTCTAAATTCATAAAATGAATTTCATCTTCAGGAGTAGGCTATTCAACTTATTATCCTAAAACCGCAGAGCATCCCCCACATCAGGATGGTTTCACCTAACCTGTCAAATGCCACCTGGCTTCACCTGTCAATCACTTGGACCAACAATGGAGTCGAGGTTGAAGCATAGCAGCAATATTTTTATGTTTAATAAATCAGTTACTGATGGCACAGTGCTCTGTTTTAGTTTTTTTTTTTTACAACCAAAAGTTCTTTGCGCTGGTTAGGAGGTACTTGGCTAAAAAAATATTTCACAGGGGGTACATCACTGAAAAAAGGTTGAGGACCACTGGTATATATGATCCTTTAGGATTTTTGTCTTCTGTCTTCCTTCCAGCAAAGATTACCCTGCAGAAGTTGTGTGTCAAGAGAGTCTCCTGGGATGAGGGTGTCACTGCTGAACTGGCTCAAAGGATGTCAACTTGGCGTTCAGTCCTCTTCAAACTTCAGGGATTCACTGTGGACAGATGTCCCAGTTGGTTTTGGAACAATCACATCTGCAATGTTACATCACTTGGAGTTGTTACCTACCTTTCCTTAGAAAACAAAGATGGAGAAAGTCATTGCTCATTCATCATTGGCAAATCCAGGATGGCGCAGTTGAAACAAAAAAATCACTCCAAGGTTGGAACTAACAGCAGCTGTTGTTGTTGTAAAAATGGACCAACTCATGAAAAAGGAGCTGCACATGCAGCCGAAGAATCGTTGTTTTGGTCAGACAGTAGTACTGTGTGTACTGTGTGTACTGTGTCAGTGGAAATTTGAGATTCAAAACATTTGTGGCAAACAGAGTGTCCTTATTAGACCAAGCCATGTCAGTGGATGTATGTGAATTCAGAGTTGAAGTCCACTGACTATACATCACAATGAAAGCTATCAAACGGATTCATGAAACATTGAAGCTCGATTGGTGGATCAGAGATTTTTGACAAAAGACAGAAAACACTGTCCAGTTTCACCAGACATGAGAGAGATACATAGAGATGACATCAAAATGAATGGTGACCCAAGTGTAAATGCCATAGACATGCATGAGAATCCACTTAATGATCTCATTTGTCATTATTCAGTGACACTGTCTAAAAAGGCAGTTTCATGGATGATGAAACTCAAACAACTGCTTTAAATACTGAGTGCACATGCCAAGCTTCTCACATCACAAATGAATGGCTGCATGAACCATGAAAAGAAAACTGATGGTTAAGAACAAGATGCAACAATTCAAGACAGGACACAGTAGGAGAAACTACATGTTGTCGAGATTGAGAGAGAGATTTTGGATTCTACAGGCAGACTCGGCTATCAGGAAGATTATGTCAAAATGTGTAGCACCTAAAAAGATTTCTTCAAAACCTGGTGAACAACAGATGGCAAATTTGCCCCAAGATCGCCTGATACCTGCCAAGCCATCATTCATTAATGTTGGCGTAGACTATTTTGGGGCTTTTGAGGTCAAATCTGACCCGTTCTGTTAAGAAGTGTGTTGTTTACATGCCTTACTATGAAAGCTATACACATCAAAGTTGCTAACACACATCAAACTGACTCATGTATTAATGCATTTTGGAAATTTGTTGTAACAAGAGGTCAGATGTTTGTAATGACATCAGACAATGGGACTAATCTGCTGGGAGCAGATAAGCAAATGTGTGAAGCCATTCAATGATGGAATCGTTCACAAATTACATTGTATATCAGCATCACTGAAATGACATAGACCTAATGCTTAATCAATCACAATGGTATGCAAATATTATTCAAAGGTTTATGATGCCATATATTTATTCAAACAAGGGCATTATAAACACAATACAGTAATTAAATATGGAGACACATGCAGATGAACCAAAACCTGCATTGAATTATATGCAAAATACAAATAGTTTACAAAAGTGTATGTTAACAAGAGGAAGAACTGGTGGTCACAAGATTCTGTCACCTTAGTGTGTGCAATGGCATCTCAATTATCCAAGTCCGAGACATAGAGAGACTGAAAGACCCGAGACAAGACCAAGACCAAAGACTGTTGAGGCCGTGTCAAGACTGAGACCACAAAAAAGTGGTCTCGAGACCAAGACCGGTCACGAGACCAAGACTGGTCACGAGAGCTAAAAGTCTTTGATACAGGAAGGGGTCTGACCATGCAGAGCTCTAAATGTCAGCACCAAGATTTTGAAGTTAAAACGAAAAGGGAGGCAGTGGAGAGTTTTTAAAATTGGGGTGACATGAGCCCTACTAATAGAGCAAGTCAGCAGCCTTGCTGCAGAATTTTGGACTTGCTGAAGATGAGACAGTTCCTTCTTGTTTAGGCAAGAAAAACTGTTGCAGTAGTCCAAACGAGATGAACCAAAAGCATGAATAATAAGCTCAAGATAATTTTTAGAAACAACTGTTCATAGTTTGGAAATATTCCTTAACTGGTAAAAACAGTTCCTTGTCAGCTGCTTGGAGTGGTGTTCTAACGACTTTTCTTTGTCAAAGACAACACCAAGATTTCTTAGGCTTGACTTAGATGAGACACTCAAATCACCTAAAAACTGGTTCCTCAAAGGCATGTTTAAAGGACCTGGGGAAAACACCAGAAGACAATGAGGTATTTACCAGGTTTGAAACCCACGGGCTAATGACATTGAAAACCTTTAAAAAGAGTTTATGGGGAAGAGCATCATATGGACAAAAAGAGGGCTTCATTTTGGTTGGCTACCCAAACTGAGATATCAGCTTGGGTTAATGGATTAAAAGAAGACAAATTATGGAGTGCATGCTCAAAAATAACAACAGGATTACAGCAATAGCCTGGATTTTACTGATGAAATGCATTGCTATCAGCTTTGCAAGAAACAGTTGTAGACAGAGCAACAGGACACGCAATAGAACTAATGGTGTCAAACACATCTTGGGGTTTTCTTCTTATTTAAAACTATCAGGTTACGAAACAAGTCAGATCTGGAATTTTTTATCATTTCATTTAAGGAAAACGTCAGTTCCCTGAGATTAAATCTATGTACCTCAAGTTTGGTAGACTGTACTTATTAATGCAGGAGATTTTTGGTGATACACATCATTCCAATCACATACATATATATAACAACATGACCACTTTTTTGCAACAGGCATGGCAGATATCACACCTATGATGTTAAAGATAAAGTGAGGAACAAATATAATCAGCATGTAATTTCAAATGGTCATTTTTGGCGGTTCCTCTTGAAAAGAACGGACACAAAAGTCAAAAAGAGCTCAGAAAAATAACCTCTATGTTTTTCATAGAACATACATTTCACATTAGTTGTCTGGGAGCAGAAGTGCATCGATGCCCCCTTTACAATCATTAGCCCCTCCTACCTTTAACTAGTCACACATGTGTCCACTTAATTTGACAAAAAGGGAAAGGCTATAAAATGCTGATTAGTAGTTTCTGTTGTGTGATGTTGTTTGGGCACATGGGCCTGAACTTGTTACGAGAGTGGTTATGGGTATGGCTGTTGGGTGAGTCTTGAGCTTCAAATTTCATGTTTTGTTTTTTTGTGATAAAAGCTTATACTAATTTGGATATTGTTTCTAGAATGCTGATACTGATGTTTGCTGTAACATTACATGAAGTGAAAGGTAATACTATTAAATTGAGATGATTTTAACGCCCAGAATCAAAAACTAACATCTTCACCTTATAGCCAACAGTGCTGGATCTTCTGAAAATGATGGCAATGAGAAAATGCTTGCTTTGGGTGACCAACCAGCTCCTTACTTGAACAGGCTACCCAGGAGGGCCACTTACCCACTTGCTGTGATGGGGGCTGCCATGGGAACTCAAGACTCCCTTTCCAAACTGCCTCAACTTCCCCAGCAACATCAGTACTACCTGCCCAAAGTGCACCAGCAGCCCAAGATTCACCAGCAGTCTCAAAGCTATTTGCTCACAGTTCCCCAGCAGCAGCACGGCTACGCGCCCAAGGAGCCCCAGGTTCCCACCCAGCAGCACGGCTACGCGCCCAAGGAGCCCCAGGTTCCCACCCAGCAGCACGGCTACGCGCCCAAGGAGCCCCAGGTTCCCACCCAGCAGCACGGCTACGCGCCCAAGGAGCCCCAGGTTCCCACCCAGCAGCACGGCTACGCGCCCAAGGAGCCCCAGGTTCCCACCCAGCAGCACGGCTACGCGCCCAAGGAGCCCCAGGTTCCCACCCAGCAGCACGGCTACGCGCCCAAGGAGCCCCAGGTTCCCACCCAGCAGCACGGCTACGCGCCCAAGGAGCCCCAGGTTCCCACCCAGCAGCACGGCTACGCGCCCAAGGAGCCCCAGGTTCCCACCCAGCAGCACGGCTACGCGCCCAAGGAGCCCCAGGTTCCCACCCAGCAGCACGGCTACGCGCCCAAGGTTCCCACCCAGCAGCACGGCTACGCGCCCAAGGTTCCCACCCAGCAGCACGGCTACGCGCCCAAGGTTCCCACCCAGCAGCACGGCTACGCGCCCAAGGTGCCTCAGGTTCCTGCCCAGCAGCAGCAGCACGGCTACCCGGCCAAGATGCCCAAGGTTCCTGCCCAGCAGCAGCAGCAGCAGCACGGCTACCCGCCCAAGGTGCCCCAGGTTCCCACCCAGCAGCACGGCTACCCGCCCAAGGTTCCCACCCAGCAGCACATCTACCCGCCCAAGGTTCCCACCCAGCAGCACATCTACCCGCCCAAGGTGCCTCAGGTTCCTGCCCAGCAGCAGCACGGCTACCCGCCCAAGGTGCCCCAGGTTCCTGCCCAGCAGCAGCACGGCTACCCGCCCAAGGTGCCCCAGGTTCCTGCCCAGCAGCAGCAGCACGGCTACCCGCCCAAGGTGCCCCAGGTTCCTGCCCAGCAGCAGCAGCACGGCTACCCGCCCAAGGTGCCCCAGGTTCCTGCCCAGCAGCAGCAGCACGGCTACCCGCCCAAGGTGCCCCAGGTTCCTGCCCAGCAGCAGCAGCACGGCTACCCGCCCAAGGTTCCCACCCAGCAGCACATCTACCCGCCCAAGGTGCCCCAGGTTCCTGCCCAGCAGCAGCAGCACGGCTACCCGGCCAAGGTGCCCCAGGTTCCTGCCCAGCAGCAGCACGGCTACCCGCCCAAGGTGCCCCAGGTTCCTGCCCAGCAGCAGCACGGCTACCCGCCCAAGGTGCCCCAGGTTCCTGCCCAGCAGCAGCACGGCTACCCGCCCAAGATTCCCACCCAGCAGCACATCTACCCGCCCAAGGTGCCCCAGGTTCCTGCCCAGCAGCAGCAGCACGGCTACCCGGCCAAGGTGCCCCAGGTTCCTGCCCAGCAGCAGCACGGCTACCCGCCCAAGGTGCCCCAGGTTCCTGCCCAGCAGCAGCACAGCTACCCGCCCAAGGTGCCCCAGGTTCCTGCCCAGCAGCAGCAGCACGGCTACCCGCCCAAGGTTCCCACCCAGCAGCACATCTACCCGCCCAAGGTGCCCCAGGTTCCTGCCCAGCAGCAGCAGCAGCACGGCTACCCGCCCAAGGTGCCCCACGTTCCTGCCCAGCAGCAGCAGCAGCAGCAGCACGGCTACCCGCCCAAGGTGCCCCACGTTCCTGCCCAGCAGCAGCAGCAGCAGCACGGCTACCCGCCCAAGGTGCCTCAGGTTCCTGCCCAGCAGCACGGCTACCCGCCCAAGGTGCCCCAGGTTCCTGCCCAGCAGCAGCAGCACGGCTACCCACCCAAGGTGCCCCAGGTTCCTGCCCAGCAGCAGCAGCACGGCTACCCGCCCAAGGTGCCTCAGGTTCCTGCCCAGCAGCACGGCTACCCGCCCAAGGTGCCCCAGGTTCCTGCCCAGCAGCAGCAGCACGGCTACCCGCCCAAGGTTCCCACCCAGCAGCACATCTACCCGCCCAAGGTGCCCCACGTTCCTGCCCAGCAGCAGCAGCACGGCTACCCGCCCAAGGTGCCCCACGTTCCTGCCCAGCAGCAGCAGCAGCACGGCTACCCGCCCAAGGTGCCCCACGTTCCTGCCCAGCAGCAGCAGCACAGCTACCCGGCCAAGGTGCCTCAGGCTCCTGCCCAGCAGCAGCAGCACGGCTACCCGCCCAAGGTGCGGAAACGCTATCAGGCAAGGAGACCAGGCTACCAAATCCCCACACCCAAGAAGCCATGGTTTGTATCCCGGAAGCCACGCTTACAAGCACAGAAATCTCAGGTTGGTGAAACTTGATTCTTTTCCAAAATTGGTCTGTTCACTATAGTTTTTAACTGTTGTTCTTTGTTGCAGGCTCAGTGAGGATATGGAACTTGCCTGGCAAAATAAACCTCAATTCCTACAACTTCAGTTGGCTTTTTTCCTTTTTTTTTTTTCAAAAGACTTTGCATGAAGCTAGTGCTACTTTGATGCTTGACCTGTGCAAGTGTTGCCTTGGGATCAGATTCTTCTTTTGGGGAAACCTTCAAGTTAATTCTCAAAATGTATTCCACCATATATTTTGAGACTTGGCACATCTGACAACTGAGGGGCCTTGTTTTGTATCAGGAGAGTTCACGTGAACTTGCGCGCGCGCGCAAGGTGAATTTGCTAATTCACCTTGTCATTTTCGACAGCGGTATTGGCAATTGCAATTTGTCCGACTGAAGATGTGGATCAATTTCCTTCAACTTTTGTTAATTGTTGCGGGACAAGATTTGGGATCATGAGTAATGTGCTCCAAAGGAAATGCCAACAGCCTGCAGTGCTCTTTATCACACTTTCAGAGATTGGCTATTGTGCAAAAAGTAATGGGAGTATGAAGAGATCTCAAAATGACTCTTCGGAAACCAATGGTAACTGATCCGTGGTCATTTTCAGAAAGACAGGAAGTCATGCGTCCAGTGTTTTTGCCAATTCTTGGGAATTCTGAAAGTCACTTAATTGCATCCAAGAGAGAACGACTGTCATTAAGGAGGTGTACAGTTGGAGGCAGAAGCCTGCATAAAATTCTGAACCTGTCTGTTACGGTCCATCGGCATTCAAGACAAAGGCTGGCGCTCGACTGGTGCACACTTTATTTTCTCTTGGCACCGTGAAACTTAAACACATGAAAGCTTTAATTACAAAAATGTATTAATTATAAAAACATGACAGCCATAGTCCATAAACAATAATCACCTCACTTCGCCTACCAAGGGAGTAAATCTTTGCTTGAAATGTCTCCGCTCCACATAACCCTCTTCTGGCAGCAGCTAGACAGATATCACAATCAATACAATATAAAATGCTGTTGCCTTTATATTTAGGTTACATACTGATCTTCGTCTGTTTCCCAAACCCCGGCAGCTACTCGGGTGAATCGGCTTACATGTGAGACAAAACGGCGTGTGACGACACACCTAACCCCCGCTATCACTTTCGTGGCACCCGCGCCAGCATAGACCCGATCAGCCTTATATACCCCCCCCTGGTGGTCACTTACACTGTCAGTGAGGTTGAGGAAACTTAATTTGGGACCGCTGTGCCTTTTTTGCAGTCTATAACCATATAAAAAACAAACGGGACAAGATACCACTGTACAGAGGAATCCATGGAGGCACTTAATGAGTTACTAAAACATGATTGGGATTGGATATATAAAGAAAATGATCCTGATAAAGCATATTAATTTCTAAGAACATTTAAAATACTGTTAAACTGTCCAATTAAACAATACTGTAGAAAACAGAAGTATAAAGATAATCAATGGATGTCAAAGGGATTGCAGAATGCTTGTAAAAAGAAAAACACGAGAATTCATAAGACAGAACTAAGGAAGCAGGAAACGAAAAGTATAAAAATAAGTTAACAAATATGAGAAACTGTAAGAAAGATTATAAGTTACTAGAGAATAATAAACATATAAAGAGTATATGGAATATATTGAATAGTATAATTAGAAAGAAATCTAGACATGAATTATCCACAGTATTTTATAGAAAATGATAAGATTATAAATAAGGATGATAATAAATTTAATGATTTTTTTTTTTTTTTGTAAATGTTGGACCAAATCTAGCGGAGGAAATTCAAGATCCAGTGACATCCAATGATAATCTAATAGACAGAGATCCAATGACAATGTTTCGTAAGCCTGTAGGAGAGAAGGAGATTATAGATATGGTAAATGAGTGTAAAAACAAGGCATCCACTGATTATAATGACTTAGACATGAAAATGATTGTAAAAAGGATAATTCATGGGATTTCCAAACCATTAATGCATATATTCAATTTATCATTACAAACTGGTCAATTTCCCAATAATATGAAAATAGCTAAAGTTATTCCACTGTACAAAACTGGTGACAAACCCCTTTTCACAAATTATAGACCTGTTTCTCTTCTCCCACAGTTCTAAAAAATTCTGGAAAAGTTTTCAATAACAGGTTAGACAATTTCATAGAGAAGCATAGCTTACTCACTGATAATCAAAATGGATTCAGAAAGAACCGATCAACATCACAAGCCTTAATTGAACTAATTGAAGAAACCACAAATTCCATAGATAAAAAGAAATATGCTGTTGAGGTATTCATAGATCTAAAGAAAGCATTTGATACCATAAATCATGAAATATTAATAAATAAATTAGAACAATATGGGATTAGGGGACTGGCACTAGAGTGGGTGAGAAGCAATTTGTGAAAATGAGAGAATACCAGTGTTGGGTCGTAAATTATTCATCATCTACATCAACGACATATGTAAAATATCATAAGTACTCAAATTCATCTTATTTGCAGATGACACAAATATAATCGGATCAGGTGAGAATTTACAGCAACATTTGGACATTATCACTTCAGAATTCATCAAAATTAAATATTGGTTTGACAAAAACAAGCTTTCATTAAATCTGAGCAAGACAAAAATTATGATATTTGGGAACAGAAAAATAAATCACCAAGCACAGGTACAGATAGAGGGGGTTGAGATAGAAAGAGTACACAAAATTAAATTCCTCGGGGTGATAATAAATGACAGGATTTGCTGGAAATCTCACATTAAATACATCTGCCTTCAAATATCTCGAAGCATTTCTGTAATGAACAAAGCAAGGCACTTTTTAGATAACAAATCACTCCACCCTCTGTTCTGTTCACTGGTCTTACCTTATTGAAACTACTGCACAGAGGTGTGGGGCAATACATACAAAAGTTCACTAGAGCCACTATTCATACTGCAAAAAAGAGCCATCAGAATAATTCACAAGGTCGGTTATCTTGAACACACCAATCCATTATTTGTCAAGTCTAAAATAACAAAACGTTATGATATGGTAGAATTCCAAACAGCACAATTTATATACAAAGCCAGGAACAATTTATTACCAAATCACTTACAGAAACTGTTTCATGAAAGAGAGGGAGGGTATGCAATGAAAGGATTCTGCATAACAAATAATGGAGTAAGGCTATGGAACAGATTGAGTGTGGATCTGAAGCAATGTCCAAGCATCAACCAGTTTAAAAACAAATATAAACAAATTATTTTTACAAGATACATGGAGGAGGGGGCTTGAGGGGGTTTGGTTGCTTTTGGGGTGAGGCTCTGCCGTTATGAGTTGTTTGGGTTTTTTGTTGGTTTTTTTTTGTTTTGTTTTCTTTTTTGTATATTGTTGAGACTGATATATGAAATGGGTATATTTCTATCAGTGTAGATAGGTGTGAGGATGTGTTATTATAGATATTCATATAACATTTGTGTATGTGTATATATGTGTGTATATATATGTATATATGTATGTGTGTATATATGTATATGTATGTATGTATGCCATATCCAAAAAGTGCATGTTTAGGTGTATGTACCGTATGTGTGTGTTTGCGTGCGTATACGAAATGCACAGAAAAAACAGAATACTGGACAAATACGTCATATGGTCAATTGTGCCATTATTTAACAAAAAAAAAAACATTAAACATGTGGACAGTATTAAGTACACACCTTTAGGAGACAGGTTGAATTAGTCAGGGTTTTATGAATCGATCATTGGCAGTTGTGCATAACTTTATCAAAGGACATGTTTTGGAAATTTGCTGGAATATTAATCTGGAAAAGGTCATTAAAACGACTTCCAAACATTATGAGTTAACAACAGGAAGATAAATCACAATTGGAAAATATTCTGGATAGTTGTCATTCTTCCCAGGAGTGGATATCGCAGCAATATTGCTTACCCCTAAAGTCAGATTAAGCAATATGCAGAGAATTATGACTAAACAAAACAAAACCAAAAAAACCTTAAGAGCTGTTTATCAGACCTTCCAGGCCTCACTGAGCATTTTAGATGCAAAAGTCCATGACAGTATAATTAGACTAACGAGTACAGTTTGAAAGTTTTGGCAGGAGAAAGACTCTTTTGTCTGAAAATGACATAAAAGTGTGATTGTGTCATACAGGAAACAACAAAGGGTGGATCTACAGTATAAGGTAGTTAATCATAGGGATAATTAGTATTTTTTTGTCTTGATTTTTATTAAACCAGTAATGGTTCAGTCAAAAAAGTTTTTTTTTTCTCAGCCTAATCCTAAAACCAACTTCATTTTTTATTTATTTATTTTTTGCTTCTACTTTCTATTCGTTTACATTGTTGTGCCTTTTGCCCCCACTTTGATATGGAGGTAGATTTGTGTCTTAATTATTCAATCAAAAAAAAGATTGCTTCAATCAAAAAATACATTTTCAATGAATCAATGTCACTTCAAAGAGTCGGGGAGCTGCGTGACATCATCGTGTCATAATAAACTTGTGATATCTTAAAAACTAAAACAGCACAAACGAAATGTCTTTCTGCACAATCCAGCAGAAACGATTGGGAATATTTTCACTGAGTTTTGTGTGGGGTGGGGGGCAGCTTCACGCAGGTCTTGCTGGCGACCATAACTTGCTTGTCAGAAAGACGTCGTTGGTGTAGACACTTGTCACTCAAACATGTCTGACTCTGGGCTGACCAATGGGGAAGCATCCGCCCACTGCGGGATGTTTGTGTCAAAATGATTGAGAAGGTCCTCGCTGCAGCACCGCGGAAGGGGGCGGGGCGTCGGACATCACAGGGGCGGGGCGTCGGACATCACAGGGGCGGGGCGTAGGACATCACAGGGGATGGATGGATTGTTTTTTAAATGTTAAAACATTTTAAAAACTCTGTGGAAAGTGTGTGGGGAGCTTTTGGGCGGAAAAGTTGCAACTGAACCTAGTACCCCTCGCTGCAGCACCGCGGAAGGGGGCGGGGCGTCGGACATCACAGGGGCGGGGCGTCGGACATCACAGGGGCGGGGCGTCGGACATCACAGGGGCGGGGCGTAGGACATCACAGGGGCGGGGCGTAGGACATCACAGGGGCGGGGCGTGATATCAAAATGACACAGCACCATCTGGTGACCATTTCCAAGAATTACAAATGCAAATTTATATTCAAAGTCATCATTATACAGATGAATCTCCGAAAATAAGAATACCATGCAAAAGTTAATTTGTTTCAGTAATTAAACTCAAAAGGTGACACTAATATATATATACTCATAATATGCAAAGATAGATATTATATAAGATTATAAAACATACTTGTAATATAATTATTATGTTTAATATTACATAATTATAATAAAAATATATAGATTGTCATTGGGTATTGAGTGTGATGAGTAGGCTAGCACTAATAATCATTGGTAGTAATGATTCCATATATACAAATTACATTTTTTCAACAAACAAAAGAGGGACAAGGACAACAAAAGCAGGTGTTTTGTGTTAATGTGTTTATTCATTCAGCGAGTCAGCAGTGAGGAGACGCTGCCCAGAGAGTTGGAAAACTCAAGAGATGACTCCATTTATACCAGTGGCTCACAGTGAATTCAGTAGCAGGACTTCAGTTCAGTTGCAACTTTTCCGCCCAAAAGCTCCCCACACACTTTCCACAGAGTTTTTAAAATGTTTTAACATTTAAAAAACATTTAAAAAACAATCCATCCATCCCCTGTGATGTCTGACGCCCCGCCCCTGTGATGTCCTACGCCCCGCCCCTGTGATGTCCGACGCCCCGCCCCCTTCCGCGGTGCTGCAGCGAGGGGTACTAGAAATGATTCAATCAAAAAAAAAAAAAAAAAATAATCACTTCTAATCGAAATAAATAATAATAAAAAAAAATAAATAAAATTCAATAAAAAAGGTGTTCAAATGCAATTATTTGGGTCTCAAATATTTTTTGCATTCAAACACTTTTTTTCTTTGATTGAAAAAGTTTTTTTTTATTGAAGT
Source organism: Cololabis saira (assembly GCF_033807715.1). Taxonomy (NCBI): domain Eukaryota; kingdom Metazoa; phylum Chordata; class Actinopteri; order Beloniformes; family Belonidae; genus Cololabis; species Cololabis saira. The sequence continues at coordinate 23,286,081 of NC_084587.1, forward strand.
GATTTTTTTTTCATTGAAAATATTTTTTTCTTTTTGAAGCAACTTCTTTTTTATTAAATGATAAAGACACAAATGTCCTACCCATAATATGGCGCAAACACAAAAAAACACTATTTCAATCAAAAAAGTTGCTTCAAACAAAAAAAACTTCCCTTCTATCAAAGAAAACATTTCCAATCAAAGAAAAACACTGTTAAAATGCATTTTTTGGAGTCTCAAATATTGTTTTTGCATTCAAACACTTTTTTTCTTTGATTGAAATCATTATTTTTTTTTGATTGAAGTGATTATTTTTTTTAATTGAAAATATATTTTTTGATTGAAGCAATCTTTTTTTGATTTAATAATTAAGACACAATTCTACTTCCATACTTCCATACTTCGATCTTGGATTTGTTTTTGTTTTGGCCGGGCTGGGATGGGATGGGGGGGGGGGGGGGGGGGGGATTTGGTAAAAACAGCAGGTGAAATCGGGGGGCATTAGGACCCCGAGGCGTGGCGGGCTTCTCCTTCCTCCCTCCTCACTATTGATCTGACAGCTGGTTCGGACGGCCAGTCAGATAAAGGATGGGGAAAAGACGTGCGGCGTGACTCCACTGTTGTGAGTCTTCTTGTGAAACTACGTGGTCATTCTAACAAGAAGTCCACTGCTATGTCTGCCAAACAAAGCCTTTCAGCCCATTTTTAACTGGATAAGCACTTTTTACCCGGAACGCCTTGTGATTGTTGCTCACTGTGGTTTGATTGTTATAGTATAAGTGCAGAAACCAGCTCATGTTATTGGACCAATTTGAAGGTCTGGATTTGTTTCTCGTTTTGGGATATGCGTTTGGATGCGTGGACTTTTTCACAGCCAGTGCGGCTGTACAGTAAGTAAGTAAGTGTGGACTCGAGGGTGAGACGCGTCTGCAGATTCAGGACACATTCAGACCACTGCAGCTCTCCGCGGATTAAAATAGTTTCCAATTGGGATTTAATTAACCAAAACGGGAAGAAAGTGACACAGTCGGCATGTCTCTAAGCAAAAACATGGAATTTGAGCACTTTGAGGATCGAGAAAAGCCGCAGCGGACAGCGAGGAGCCAGTGCGGCTCCGGGTCCCAGTGCGGCTCCAGAGGACTGGCCCCCAGCCCCGCGCACAGCGCGCACTCCAGCTTCTACCGCACACGCACCCTCCAGTCTCTCACCTCCGAGAAAAAGGCCAGAAAAGTCAGGTTTTATCGCAATGGAGACAAGTATTTCAAAGGGTTGGTGTACGCCGTGTCTCACGACCGGTTCAGGTCCCTGGACGCCCTGCTCATGGAGCTGACGCGCTCCCTGTCGGACAACGTCAACCTTCCCCAGGGAGTCCGGACGCTGTACACGCTGGACGGGAGCAGGAGGCTCTCCAGCCTGGACGAGTTAGTGGAGGGTAAGGTTCATGATGGATGTAAAGGCTCACTTGGCTACTATGCAGGTTTTTGATGTCATGATTCAAAATGATTCAATCAAAAAAAAAAAAAAATCACTTCTAATCGAAATAAATATTTTCAATTAAAAAAAGTGTTCAAATGCAATTATTTGGGTCTCAAATATTTTTTGCATTCAAACACTTTTTTTCTTTGATTGAAAAAGTTTTTTTTTATTGAAGTGATTTTTTTTCATTGAAAATATTTTTTTCTTTTTGAAGCAACTTCTTTTTTATTAAATGATAAAGACACAAATGTCCTACCCATAATATGGCGCAAACACAAAAAAACACTATTTCAATCAAAAAAGTTGCTTCAAACAAAAAAAACTTCCCTTCTATCAAAGAAAACATTTCCAATCAAAGAAAAACACTGTTAAAATGCATTTTTTGGAGTCTCAAATATTGTTTTTGCATTCAAACACTTTTTTTGATTGAAGTGATTTTTTTTTTAATTGAAAATATAATTGAAAATAGGCTTTTGATGAAATTTGATCCACATCTGTACGTATGGTGCAAATGTTCTCTGCCAATCAATCCCCTTGCCAAAATAACCCATGCAATTTAACCAAATGCAACTGATACTGTTTGATCTCACTAGGGGGGCACAGCTGGTGAAATTGGAACTTTGCTAAAAAGTTATAACTTTAAACTTTATTTATTTATATAGCACTTTTCATACAGGTAGAGTGCAACACAAAGTGCTTTACATTAATAAGTAAAAAGAGACAATCTCCCTTGACCCCCCCACTCCCTGTACCCTCATTCATACCACATACACACACCTACACACAGCATACTATTCAGATGCATACACACCCGGAACCCCCCCCCCACCCTTTTGGTAAAAATGGAGTATGACTGAGCACCGATAGACCAGGTGAGGAAACACCATCCTATGGGAACCATCCACACCGAGAGCCGTCCAATATATAGCTACTGTATATAGTTATCTAAATCCGTCTAGTTATCTTTTGAGAAGTGTTCTTTATATTGTAGATGCAAAGGTCTGCTTGTCCATGCAGACCTACGATCAACTGACCTCTTATTGCAGCTATTTCTTTCATGTACGGGTCTATTTTCATCTCTCATCCACCTAAATTTTAGTCTCTTGGCGGCACTCATTTCCTGTAACACATCCCCTGAGGAACCAAGGAAGATTTAGGCCAGGGCCTGATCTAAATTCTGGGGCATGTCTGGTTGGAAAACTGAGCAAAAGTTGTTTTGATGCACTGACTTAACTCTGACACTATCTTTTATTGCTTTTTTTCTTTATACGCAGGTCACAAAAAAGTAAACTTTGTTTACCAGCATCCTACACAAAGTCCCAGGTTCAAGAATTTAAGCTAAAAACCGATATCATATGTTTTTAGGATTCAGTTATGACTGTTTCTTCATCAGAATCTTTTATTCTGAAGGTGGGCCAAATACCAGTGTCTAGTCTTTGTGTACTCACCCATCCAATGGAAAGAGAGAGGACATTACTGCACAGCTCAGCACTCTTGAGTGCATCGATTGCTGTGACTGTTGGGACTCTATTGTGTGGAAACCCAGTAAAGCACCATTCACATATGTGCCCCTCATCACTGGATGGGATTACAGAACCAACCAGTCAACTGTAACTGCTGTGCTTGTTTAAAATACATAAATAAAAAACTCAGAAAATGTAGTAGTTTATGAAGTGGAAGTAGAACAAGCTTTGTAGTTTAATTTAGAGTTTCCCAAATGTTCCACAGTCATTCCAGTTGGTACCAACATGTTTGTCACTAAAGGGTCTGTATGGAACATTAACATTACAACTTAAATGCCACAGCCTCTAATGACAATGAGCCTAAAACTGAAGAAAGTTTAATTCAAAGAATCAGACTAAAGTCCAATATTTTAATAAGATAAGATAAGATAAGATAAGATAATCCTTTATTTTCTCCCTCAGTGGGGAAACTTATTTTGTTGGCAGCAGTACACTTAGCACACACATGCAGGGGAGGGGTAAAAAGACTAAAAAGTAAAAAATAAAATATATAAAAAATACAAAAAATATATATAAAATATGTATAATTACAGAAATATGAGCAGTATATACAGTAGATTGAAAGAAACAAGGCAAAAAAGCAGGTAGAGTGTGTGTGAGGTAGACTGGCAGATATCAATCAATTGATTACTAACATTTGTCATTGCTGTGTCGGGAAGGTGGATTGTAGACTATTTCATAATGGTTATTCACTTTTATATTTCATTTTAGAGGGCTCTCGTTCAATCTTTAAGTCTCTAACTTTCACAAAGTTTGTGCACTGGACTAAACTGACTGAACTGACAGACCAAAAGCAGAAGTGATGGGAGCGTATGAGTTCAGTTTGAACTGATGATGCGCTCCGGATGGAAGGTGAAACAATGTCTTTAAGAACAATGAAAAAGGAAGTCCAGTTGCCTTGATTCCTGACCTGGATGACTCACAGGCTACACCAGCGTAGTTTGTCAAAACTGAAGCAGAGAATGGTTCAGGTCTTGGCTGCATTGTTTTGGGAGGAAAGTCCTGCTGTTGTGCCTGCTGGTTAATGTTCGGATTCACTGGGACACTAAAAAGAACTAGACAAACCCTTTTAGGATCTCACCCATAGGGGTTTTTTTTTAAATGTTTTTTGGGGGATGACACATTGGCAAGAGCTGACTGTCCGACTCCGATTACAAGTGTGATATTTCAAATGAAAAGTGCGATGAAAAGTGTATTCAGAAATGTAAAGAAACAAACTCTGTAAATAAATCTGTGATTGGATTGGTGACAGCTGTGAGACAACGGCTGTAAAAACTGCTGGACCGGTTAGACGGCGCTAATAATGCTGACCTCATCTGCTGTCCACAGGAGGACAGCCGACAGTGATGGATGGTGCCTATCACATTTATGAGGGACATCTGAGGGCTTTTTAGTATTCTGTCATTTTAGCTGGACAAATGATAACATGAGTTATACTTTGCTTCCGTGTAGAGTCACAGCTCTGCCCCCCAGCCTGCTTAGCCTCCTAATTAGCCAGTGGTTAATTGCAGCTTTAACTAAATTTGGTCTCAGGAGATGCGCTGTTTCATTTGGCCTTATGCTCTAGCTCATTTTGCTTGTCTCGATGAACTAGCAAGAGGAACTGTTTATAGACAGTTTTGTTAAAAAAACAAAACAGTAAGAAGAGAAACAGTCCTTTCCTTTTCCACTGTAACTGCTCTCATTGTTGAGCAGAGAGGGATTACAGATACAACACTTTGGCTTCAAGATCATGGCCACAAATAATTTCTGGTGGTTTTCATTCACGGAACCAGGCCATTGACTTGCCACATAGCTTTGTTTCAAAGAGGAAATATTCGTGTGTCAATGTGTTCAAATGGAATGTCGGCAGATAAAACAAAATGCGCTGCTTTGGAGAAAGGCCAACTCAGCCGTTTAGCAGCTGAGAGGGAGAGAAGGACAGTGTTGCGAAGTCTCTCAATGCGCTTGTTTGTTTCAACTGAAGAACATTAACTCTTTGTTGTTAAATACTGAAATGATTTGAAACTCAAAACCAAATCAATTTCCTATTCTTGCCTGCTTCTCATATGAGGGATAGTTCTTTGTATTGTTTGATTTTATATCTTGATTGTGGAAAAAAGGTAAAAGTTTGCATACTTTCTTTTTTTTATAATAAATTCCACTTGAGCACAACAAGGGAGAACTATTCTGTTCAAAATGGATTCCTTTCATCATGTGTAGGCAGTTTTTATAGTGCAAACCATAGTCTGGTCGGCCATCACAATTCCTTTTCTCTCTGACAAAGACAGTCTACCTATAAAAATCTTCATGGATACATTTTCATAGTTTGTTTTATTCTTGACAGGAAGGTCTCAATGTGTTTCACTCTGTCACTGTATATCTTGCTTCTGTCCCAGACATCTCTCCAGTGTCTGCCACATCTCGCTTCGCATATATTTTAGAGCGTTATGACTTTGGCTGATTGAGGTTACTGTTATGGCAATGTAATATAAATGCTGTATAACTCCTTTGTTTCTGCAGGTGAGAGCTATGTGTGTGCCTCCAACGAACCCTTTCGACGGGTAGATTACTCCAAGAACATGAACCCTAACTGGTTGGTAGGCAGCAAGACGGGTACATCGCGCTCCCTGTCCTCTCTCATCCCACTAAAGAACGAGCTGCAGCGTGAATCCAAGGACTTCATCAAGCCCAAGCTGGTCACAGTCATCCGCAGTGGTGTCAAACCCCGCAAGGCAGTTCGTATACTGCTCAACAAGAAGACGGCACATTCCTTTGAGCAGGTGCTCACCGACATCACGGATGCTATAAAGTTGGACTCTGGAGCTGTGAGAAGGCTGTACACTTTAGAGGGCAGGCAGGTAAGTCAGATGAACACTTGCTCTGGTAAATACCACATACACACTTGGAAAAACTACAACTATAACTGTAGTTGTAAAATAATATATATCGTACCCTGACAGTTGGAAGGTAAATATATTGTTTTCAATGAGATGAAACTGGATGATGTGTGTATGAGAACCAGATGGAGCTGGGAAGATGAGCTTATCTCCAACAACTACTCTGTATTATATGTGTTAACTGTATCAGCAGTCCAGGTAATTCCAATATGTTTAATCAAGCATATATAGTTAGATCTTTTCTTTCTATAAATAAAAGATAAACCCTCCTAAGAGTTTAGTTTTTTTTTTTTTTTTTTTTTACCAGTCTAGCATTATGATTTCCTCTTACCTCATTCACTCCTGCCCCATGTGTGAATGTGCTCTAATCCTGCCCATCTGGGACCCCCTTATATTAATACCTCCATTGGAAATTTAAGACTTTCCAGGTATTAAGAGACCAGATCAGTTTGAACACATGGTGTCCCCAATCAGAAAAGATTTATATCAAAGTCTCATCTGGCAGACTTTATAGATAATTATTATTGACATAGAAATGTTCCCCAAATAAAGGTTTTTCAGTGATTGATGCCAACTACTTAGTGAACGCTGCGGCAGATGGCTGATAACATTGTGCAGATGTCATTCTGTTGTCCCTTTCTGGATCCAATGTAATCCAGCAATTAAAAAATAATGAAGCACAACATTTGCTGAAGTATTTGATGTAGGTAGATGTATTCTGCACTCTGTTTGCAGCAAAACTCAACCGACAACATCAGCTTTTTTTTTCTTTTTTTGGTCTTAAAGAGAACAAAAACTTTCAGAGGCTGATTATCTCAATGGAATCTCTCACTATCCCCTATATATTATATAGACATTGGTTATTTGAGATTTCCAATAATTTGTTAATCAGATCTTTCATTATGAACAGGCTCCTTTTAACTGTTGTTTTAGATCAACATTATGAACGTTCTCAAAGACTTTAAACAAGGAAACTGGAGATCCTTTTTTTTTGTTCTTGAATACGATTCACTTTCCATCCAGAAGGGATCCCCACTATCTTCTTTCCCAATTTTCCAGTTGGCGGCCATTGTAGTAGTAAATATATGTTTTTATAGTGTAAAAATGGTGAGACGGACATTTTTTTGGGAACTTCTTACAATGCAGTCCAAGTATTTGATAGAGACAAAAGTAAAAATCAAGCAGAAGTTGCTAATGTCAGTGGAATCGTACATAAAAATTGCAGCAATTTTCCAAATTGTGGAAAAGCTATATAAAGTATTTTGGTTACATTTATGCTGTTACACTGTTCTGACAGAGTTCCCAGTGAGGAATTGTGGTATTGGGCAGCACTGCGGCTTAGCAATGTTGCCCCCCCATGCAAGAAGGTTCTTGGTTCGACCCCGTGGTGTGGAGGTTGCATGTTCTGCTTGCGTGGCTTCTCTCCGGGTACTCCGGCTTCCTTCCACGGTCCAAAAAACATGCATACTAGGTTAATTGATTCTAAATCTGCCTGTAGTTGTGCGTGAGTGCGCATGGTTGTCTGTCTGTATGTGTGGCCCTGCGATAGACTGGCGACTTGTCCAGGATGTACCCCTGCCTCCCGCCTGTAATTAGCTGGGATAGGCTCCAGCAGAGCCCGTGACCCTGCAAAGGATAAAGCAGGTATAGAAAATGGATGGATGGATGGATGGATGGATGGATGGATGGATGGATGGATGGATGGATGGATGGAATTGTGGTTTTTCATTAGAAAGTCTTGAGTAGCAGAAAAGTATGTTGGGGTGCTACAGGACATGTACCAGGGCAGAGCAAAAGCAGTGAGGTGTGGAGAATGAGTAACAGATGGGCTTCAGGTGGAAGTAGGACTGCACTAAGGATCTGCACTGAGCCTCTTGCTGTTTGACATGGTGATGGGAAGCATGGTACTTGAGGTCAGACAGGACTTTCCATAGACCAGTTATGAATGAAAAAATGAATGCTTGGACACTGCTAGCATAATGGACAGGTTTTTGACAGGGATTTATTCATGTTCTTTGTGCAACACATTTTGCACAGAATGCATATGTTTGAAAAAAATGTATTGATAGCAATGTTGAATATTGTTACACGATAAAGAAAAAAAAGAAACCTGTTATACTAAACATAATTACATTAAGAGCAAAGATTACTGTTACATAATAAATAAAAAAAGTTACACTTGAAGTAATTACATTGTAAATGTGGTTTGTTTAGTTTTGTTTTTAACACTATAACCGCCAAGGCAGTCTCACGGACAGTTAGAGGTTTTGTCATGTGACTAACTTTGTCTAAACAAAATCTACAGGTCTGTCATTCCCTGACTTTTCTTAAATGTGTGAGTTTTATCTTTTCTGAAGTTTTGAACATATTAAAATAAAATACACGCGTGTTCTGAGCACTTATTCTTCGGGCCGCCACAGCGAGCCGATCCAGAAGACTGTTCCGACTCTGAGCTGGCTCACCGCTGTTATTTAAAAAAGTAAAAAATAAAAATAGGACGGCCACTGACACAGCTGTTAGCCCTACGATGTCCACACAAAGTGGGGAGTGGCTACAGTCTCATACACCCTAAATTTCTGAATGAAATATGCAGCTGTCATCACAGAAACATCAAGCAGTTTAAAGATGGTCTTATTGCATTTGCCTTTAACATGTTTTCTTTCTCATCTCCTGCTAATTACAGGACACACTTGGGTTTAAAATGTCAGTATGGTCTTTAGCAGTCAAATGGAGCTTTAAGAATGGGGAGAAAAAGTGCAGACTCAGTTCACCAATCAAAGCTGCTGTGACTCTTGGCTGAAAAAACAAATGATTCTTGACATATTTGAGTCTTATTCACTTTGACGGTGCCAACCTCAGCATCTTTTCTGTCAGGCCACCCCATCAAAACTTCTGATGACTGGTTAGGATCATATTACAGAGCATAATTGCACTCATATGCAGAAATACACTTACTAAATGCCAGAATTTTGGACAATTTTCGTTCTTGTCATTGGACAACTTTAATAAAATGATTTGATCCATTTCAAATGTTAACTACTGTACATTATCTTGGCCTTTGTGTCTCTCTGTCAATGTAAAAGCTTTTAGCACTTAACAGGGTTTACTCCTTCTGATTCTAATATGTCAGGTTAGGAAACTAGGCAATAAAATGTACAGTTGTGTGTTTCATAGCTGGCCCCATAATACCTTACTGATATTCCAGTTTGTGATTAATTCATTCCGGTTTCGGTGACAAAGTCGTGATGTGTCTCTATGTCCAACTCTTGGAAGATTCCAACTATTCCAACACTATTCCAACCCAGCTGTTCTTCCTGACATCTTATGATTCATTTTGCTAGGAAGAATGCATGATAAGTTTCATTGGTTATATTGAAATACTCAGGCATCTTGATGTGATGTCCTACTTTCACTTATTTGCTTTGAGAGATTTAGCAGTCTTTTAAACCGAAAGATAATCAGTTAGGATATCAATCTGATTCACAATGACATTTTAAATCAAAGGTCACTGAAATGTGTTTAGTTGTTAAAGGCTACAACTTGCAAGTTGTTGCAGTAATGGTCAAACCAAAACCAATATAGCCTCAGCGTTGTTTGATGCTATTTTATGTTGGACTACCTCCACTTGTATTCAGGAATGTTGCGTGCTATAGCATTAGTTTTGATTATCTGTTTGTGTGGCAAACATATAATATACTGGTTAAAGCTTTTTCATACAAAAATGCCATAATTTAATAGATAATGTTTCAAAATAAAATTGATTTATTCACAAACCACCCAACAGAAAGTTGTTAACCACTCTTATTATTTTATTCATGATCTGAAAAGGGCAGAATGGAAAAAATACTGACTGGATTCTTGGATTCATTAGGCTAAAGATGGGTCTCAGCCAGTTTCACCACCAACATGATAAGTCATTAACATGATCAGTAAACTTGACGGTAGAACAAATGAATGATTTTCTGTTGCCTTTTTTCCACAACATACAAACATTTTAAATGCAGATTCACAACATAGGTTACAATATTGTTTTAGCTTCATATACGATGTTAAAAATGCATTACCCGACTCATGCAATGGTAATGTGTTCAGCCTCCTTGGACAAAAAGAATTTCAATCATGCATCAATATTTACCAGTAAATTTCTCCACGATTAGAGATGGCGATGGGTCCTAAAGTTTCAATTGTTATAAGATTACAACCCCCCACCCCCACCCCCACCAAGTGTATGAATTTTATTGCTGCGGCAGAGCCAGTGGAAATTATTGTTTGCACAATATCTGGTGGGACATATTAATGTACAGTACTTCTAGACATATTGAGGGCGGCTCAGCAGGTTTGAAAGGGATAATTTCTTCCGACTTGTCATGTTCCGCTGGCTTCAGTAGGTTTGGTTTGGAATTAAATGAAATCCAATTTATAGGTTTAACCCTATAAGCCTGCAACCTGATCCTGAGACCAGAGCTAGACGCTCGACAATACCCAATCCATGGTACGCTAAGTCGACTTAAGACAATGAGTGTGTATTTTCACTTCAACTTAAGACATTTTTGTATTGAATATAAATGGGGGAAAACGGCATAACACAATATAATTCAGCAGTAACCCAAGAAACCCCTAACAAATGATCATGATGTCAAATGAACTCTTCTCTGAAAGGTTTTAAACGAAACTTAAACACTAAAAGCTCTATGAAAGTAGAATTTACTGCAGCACTGTTGTATTTGACAGCAGTAGTTTCGGGTGCCTAATAAATTAACCACTGAGCGTACTGTATGTGAAAATCATGTCATTCCAGTGTAAACAACCTCATAGATACTATAAAAAGCACTTGTAAAGCTTTTCACTCAGTCACTCACACCCATAAACATATGCAGACATACACACTCCAAATGTGCCACCATCTGCTTCTCCAAAATCAGATGAGAGGTCCTTGCCACCTGGCCTGCAGACATTGCAACCCCAACCCCCTCCTCCACCCACGCACACAGAAGCCCCCCGACTGGAATGCTGGTCACCACCGGATAATTAACACGATAAGATGGAAGGGAGGGTTAAAGTGCAGCTGTCAGGTGTGTTTTGGGGTGTGTGCTCCATAGATTTGTAAGTGTGGGTGTTTTTGCACAGTACGCCTCTGTCCACGCTCTGTACCAAACTCAAAGCTGCTCTTCAGACTGTCTCAGTAGTAGATCTTGGTTATCAGGGCCAACAGAGTCAGCTGCTGCTTTTCAGAGAGGACCCTGTTTTACATCTCAAAGCTGACCAGGCAGGCAGAAAATAAGATTTCTCTGTTTTCATTGTTTAACACGTGCATACATTAATATTGAAAAACAGTTTATTTGTTGCTATTTCTTCCTTTTTTTTTTTATTAAAATTTGTAATGTTAAACTCACTGAGATGTGGTTCAAGAAAGTAATAGAAACTTATCTATGTATCTATCTATTTATCTATTTATATTAACAGATTTTATATAATCACGAAAAATGTTTTGGCAAATGCATTTATTGTTGATTCAAAGACTGTTGGTGTAAACATCTATTGTAGGAGAATAAAGATCTTACTTTAAATATCATAACGTATTTAATCAGGCGTTAGTCTGGATAAGGGTCAGTTTCAACAAATTGGTGTTTTAATGTTTGACTTTGCTAAGGACGTATATTCTAGTAGAGACACTTGTGTCTTTTTCTTTTTTTTTTTATCTTATCCCAAAATTGATTATTCACAATGATAAAGGTAGAGTAGATGATTGTTGTTGTATAGAAGCATGTTTAGTCTTATTGGTTAAAATAGTTTTTACATTCTGGGTTTCTGGATAGCTCGCTTGGTTGAACACGCCCCATGCAGCTGGCTCTGCTTCAAGTCCTGGCCCGTGGCCCTGTGCTGTGTGTCTTCCCCCTTTCTTCTTTTGATACCATCAAAGGGAGCCACAAAATCTATACAAAGAAAAATAGTAGCTGTCCTTTTATCTTTTCAAATATTACATAATGTTCAGGTGGTTTAATGATTTGTCACTTGGTAAAATCAAAGGAAAGGCCTGTTCCTCCCTGTCACACAGTCTGTCTGCCTAGGTTTTCCGTCAGTGTCGGCTGGATAGCTTGATAGTTCTTGTCACCACCCAGCCAGTTTTACACTTGCATTAATTTTTTTTTGTTTGCAAGGAACTTTAAATCAATTGTTAGTCACCCCAATAAATATTGAGAAAAAAGAAAGCTAAACTGCAATAAATGATGGGACAACCAAATCAGTGAGAAAAATAGGCTGTTTCTTGGGATTTCCTGAAGTGAGTTTTCACTGGAATAGGATTCATGATGGTAAAATGCCAAAGTTAAGACTGAATTCAGAGTCAGGCTGTAGAAAATCAAGTTGTTTTTGGTTTTGCTGGTCACTCAAGATTTTTGTCACACAGTAGTGACTTTTCTAATCTTCAAATCTCTGAGGTCGAAAGTTTCAACCAATAAAAGGATTGTGACTTGGTCTAGGTATTATGTTGTTTAGATTAAAGTCGTTTTTTTAAAGGCTTAAAGCTGAGCTTTTACACAATTATTTATGATAAAAAATGGTTTCTGTGTAATTTGTCCCCGGTTTTGGTGGGTGCTGCTTGGTATCGGCAGGTTAACAGCATCAACATGATGTTTGATGAGAATACATGTATTACAGTAAATCTAGTGTGATTACAGAGCACTGGGCTGCAAATAACTTGGCTACACCTTTTCACATAACAATTCCTGTTCAGTTAGATGAGTATTCAGTTGAGAAGTCTGTTTGCAAACGAGCAGATAGGAAGGATAAAAAGAAGATTCCAGCCATCTCCTCTGTTGTCACAGGCGTGTGGTGAAATATCAGTAGGCTTATGTCCTAACCCTCATATTTGTTAGCCACTACTTCCTCTAGCTCTGCCCATCCTCTCTCTCTCTCCACCTGGGCAGTTATCCCGCTGTGAAGAGCACCTGACAACAACCCAGTTTGCCAAAATAGATTTGACATTCATCCTTCAGTTTGTTTGGGTATCTCAAAGCTTAGGAAATATACTTCCCTGTGTAACACCTTTCACGTTCAGTTTTAAAACACTCAGGACAAATGAAAACGCTGATTGTGATAAGGTCACATGTATTTATATCTATGAACAGATGAAGGACACGGCTCTGCCCGTTCGGTGACCTTTTTCGTTAGAGCGCTGCTATTAGGGAAAGTTGGATTCATCCCAGAACATCTCCCTGCCTTTTACCCGATTCAACCTTCAGCCCGGTGTAACAATAACACACACTAGGAAGGCAAAGACGGCCTGTGTGTGGTGTTGCTATTAAAACGTTACGGATCAATATGCTACACATTGTGAAACTCCATTCCTTTTCCATTGAGAAATACTCAGTGGGTTATTTGAGGGAAAGTATTGATAATTAATTCTGACATTCACAAAGGCTGTGGGCAAAACCCCAGACTGTCCAGTCCGTGTCTGATGCCGGGGAGTAACATGAGTTGAGAGGATCCTCAATGTTTTCTCCCAACAGCCAGACCGTTGTCCCCAGTGAGGTAATCAGCATTCCTACTGTCAATGTTCCAGCCAGGAACACTTCTTTCCCTTCTTAAGGTGAGGGTGTGCCAGAGTTTATTCAAGAACTGCCAAACGTCCTGTTCCATTGCTTCTCCAAACTCCAAACAAAGTTTCTGGTTCCAGACATGCCTGAGCAGCTTTCCTCTTGGTGTCTGGACCTCTGGGCTCCAACAAGCTAACCAAGCTCTCCTGGACAATTCCTTTAGCCAGATAGCTCCCTTCACCTTGGTTGTACACCACCAGCTTGGCGGGATGTTGCCATGACGAGCATCAACCACCTCTTAAAGGAGCTTGAGGCCGGATTGTGGCAAGATTTATGAAAAAAATCCGTATACATTTTAAGTTTTCTAGTAATAATGTCAGATGAAGCGTTCCAAACCCAAAAGAATGAGCCCTCTAGTGTATCTCTCCTTTGCCTTGAACAGGCTGTGTGCTGCAAAATGTGCTGCAATTCGGTCCAGAATGTGACGTCACATGACGCTGCATGTGCGTTCTCCCCGTTCTCCCGTGTCGGCTTCACTGTTGGCTGCAGTACCCCCAACGGCCGTCGTGGTGAAGGGTGGCGCTAGAGAGTCTCATTTCTTAAAAGGAGCCTCAAGCTCCCTTAACTACAGCTCTGTGACTGTTTACAACAGTGCTCATCGCAGCCACTTTTAGGAGTTTGCTGAAACTCCAGAGGTGTAAAGACCTGCCTGAAACATGGTTACTGTATCCTGTATCCCTTTGTTACTTTGAGTGTGTCACAGACAATTTTGAAGAAATGCGTTGGTTAAAGTTATTTTATCAACATATGTGGACATGCATTGGCAAAACCACAGAGTTCAAAGTGGACTCTTGACTCCTGTTGTTGTTTAGGAAACAAGATTGTCCCCCTGACTATGTCATATGTAAAAGTTTCTATTCATCTGTTCATCCATCCACTTCAACTTAAAACGCGTATCAGATATTTTTCTTTCTGTTTCTCAGTTATAACGAGTACGGTTTGAATGTTAACAATAGTATGTCGACTCTCCTGATGTGTAAAACCTGTCCGTGGAGACGGGAAGTTTGTCCAGAATTGACATCATTTTCACTTGATGAATATTATTTTTGACAAAATGTCAAGCAGTGCACTTACGGTAGTTGAATTTAAAGAGGGGGGATATTTCCAATCCAGAATACCTAATTATGCCCAGGATTCTGTTTTTCTGCACTAAGAAACTGATAACAAACAAAACAAAACTGAAATAACTCTGCATTTCACAATCCCTTTTTACTTTTTGATGTTATCAGGATGACAGTTTGTCTGGCCATTACCGAGAGGCTGGAAACAGCAGGGTCACTTAGACTGCAGGGCTAATATGTTTGTCTGTCTGAAATAAAGGCCATTTCAGTACACAGCAAGCAGAGGACTGGGAGAGGAAGTAGGACTAGTCACTGATGACTGGAATATGGGTTCCGATGTGTCTTTTTTTTGTTTGAATTACTCCTGTGGTGGATAAGATCTACTTATCTTTCATAATAAACTTTATATCTTAACGGCCACATGGTCAGTGTTGGTTTATACAATAAATTCCTGCCATATAAGACAAATTGGTTTGTTTAAATTGGTTTTCCATCTCTATTTCTATATTTAATATGTTAGAGCAGACGTCTATCGTTAAGGTTTTTATTGTACATGAGAAACGTTTTCTTTTCTGCATTCGTAAAGTAAAATGCACACACCTTTTTGTGGCACTAGAAGCTTTGCTTGTGCTATTTATCATATTTCATAAAAAAGTAGTAAATCCAGGATACAGGGAAAATAAAGTGGAGGAAAGAAAATGAAATTAAGCCAGTATCAGTCCAAACTATGTCAAACAGAATTCGTTTGAATATTGTTTTTGGACTTAAATACAATCTAAACAAACAAAAAACCATCTGAAGGCTGCAATGAACTGAGTGTTAGATGGATAACAGAGGAGAAACATGCTGATACAGACGGGTAGGTACATGCAACGTGCTGAAATCTGTCATGAAATCTGCTTTTGCTCACAGCTTTTCTTAAATTTAATTTAATTTATTGTTACTGCTAATTATAGAAATCCTCCTGCATTTTTACGACCATCTGCAGCTGAATCGAGTACACTGTTCTCTTTCTTTCAGAGTAAACTTTGTCACATGCTTTAGTAGAAAACAGAAAGCTACTCTTTTGAACAGCACTCGCACTTGTAGTTGCATTGAGATTAAACAGGTTATGGATTGCTTGGGTTTTGTGTCATAAACACGGAGGATATTGATACACGTGACACTGATTCAACCTGGCATCAATGTCACACACTCTTAATGATGATGGCTTCCTGACCCCAATACCCTAAACCAGCTTAGGCTTTTACTTTTTTTTTTATTTTGAACACGTTCTGCTCTGCTATCATGGGCCAACAGTTGCCTCGATTAATCTCAGTTTGTTATAATATTGAAGTTGACAAGTTGTTATTTGTTTATCCGTCTGGCAAGAAACGTAGTTACAGAAGACTGTCTCCAGGTCTGACTTGTAGAGGCAACACCACTCAAGGGCCTCATCTGCTTGTCGGGTACGAGCTGTTTTCTGTGTGAAATTTGGATTAAATAGCAGCATTTAGGCCAACAGCCATGAAATTTGCATGCCCCCCTATTGTTCTGTGGTGTCGTTAACATAATGAGCCATGTGACGCCAATAGAAATGATGCCCTCCAAGCAGGAATATTCTGGGTTCAGTTTAGTGAAATGCTATTGTTTATTCCACTTTCGTGGCATCATCTTTTATGGGACTGAACTCTGCAACAGAAAGAAAAGATGCATGCAAATATTAGAAGTGTAAAATAAAAGTACCTCTTCATGTTTCACAAGTGCTGGTGCAATGTGCCTGTTAAGCAAACTGGAAAACAAAAGCCTGGCAGGAGACACAGAGCACCACAGACAGACCCCCCCCCCCCCCCCCCCCCCTCCCCCCGCCCTCTTGGCTCTGTCAGCTGCACAGCGCGTGTGGAGGTCGTTGTCAGGGAAGGGCATCCATTGTGTGTTGTGTGATCTCAACTGCTTGTTTTGTTTTGCTTGCACAACCATGCCTCGCAGAAAGTGACATGGTTGTCCTGCATTCCAACCTTGGTCCAGAATCTGGCTTTTCCCCTTGAGTTTCAGCTGCAAAAAAAAAAATATATATATATTGTGGATATCAGGCCGTTTATATATATATATATATATATATATATATATATATATATATATATATATATATATATATATATATATATATATATATATATATATATATATATATATATATATATATATATATATCCACACGGTCTGATATCCACAATGGATTTGTGCAAGACAGACTGTGATTCTGTGTCTTCTGTTTCTCTTCAAAAGCTTTATTGGTTTCGTAATTGGTTAAAAGCTTTATTGGTCCTGTTTTTGAAATAAAAATTCCAAAGTTTCAAATAGTTGTGTATAGCTTAGTGAACAGCAGATCAGCTGATTGTTTGAATGGGGAAATCAAAGGCAGTCAGGCGAGGCAAGGCAAGTTTATTTGTCTAGCTAGCACATTTCAGTTACAAAGCAATTCAAGATGTTTTACATCACGGAAACATGAAAAATAGAGAGAGAGTTACAATGCAGTGGCATGATAAAGAAAAGTTAGACTTAAGCTAGAGTTAAAGTGTAGTACTGAAATTAGCATTGAAGCTGTACTCTTGATTTAAAGGAACTGTGTTCCTGCAGTTTCTGGAAGTTTGTTCCAGATCTGTGGAGCATAAAAGCTGAATGCTGCTTCTCCATGTTTGGTTCTGATTCTGGGGACAGAGAGCAGACCTGAACCAGGAGACCTGAGAGGCCTGGATGGTTGATATGGCAACAAGAAGTCTCTGATGTATTTTGGTCCTAAACCATTCAGATATTTATAAACATATATTTTAAAGTTTATTCTCTTAGGTACAGGGACCTCAGAACTGGAGTGATGTGGTCCACTTTCTTAAATCTGGTTGTGGCAGGGTGGAGGAGCAGCAATCACTCAGGTGATGGGTCACAGGTGTGTCCCATCAACCTCTCCACCCTGCCTGCCTTGATAAGGCGGGGCTGCACAGCAGCAAGTGGTCTGCTGTGGGAGAAGGTGTTTGTTCACGTGTGGGTGTTTGAGAATAAAGGAGTTCTTGCACTGAAACCCCGTGTCCTCTCTGTCCTGTCGGTCGGGCCCCCGTAGCACTCGCCCTGCTACCCTGGCGCCCAACGTGGGGCCCGACAGGATGGAGGAGGGAGGCACGGAGCAGGCCCTGGAAGCGCTGGCCCATGCCCTGGCGGACCTGGCAGCCCTGCTTTGGGGCCAGGGTGAGCAGCAGCTCGTGGCGCTGGAAGCGCTGGTGGCACCACAGCCGGCAGGCCGTGAGGCAGAGGCTGCGGGACCCGCAGAGCGACCCACCCCTGCGCCACGCCTGAGGTTCGCCGCAGCAGCGCGGGAGGAGCTGGTGGCGCTGCAGCCGACAGGCCGGGAGGCAGAGGCTGCAGTCCGCCAGGCGACGGCTCCTGAGGCGGCTCCTGAGGCGGCTCCTGAGGCGGCTCCTGAGGCGGCGCCAGCGACGGCGGCACCCACGGAGACGGGGATGCACCAGAGACCGGAGCAGTGCTGCGTCGGGGAGGGGGTGGTCCTGGACGCAGCCCGGCCACGGCCGCGCATGCCGTCTGGCCCGAGGCCACCCCGGGCCCGGTCCCGAGAGCGGCCGTCTCGGTGGTCGGCCCAACGCCGAGGGCGACCTCCCGACCGGTCCTGGGGGCCGGCCCGACGCCGAGTGCAACCCCCCGACCGGTCCCGCTGGTCGGCCCGTCGGCGAGGACGACCCCCCGACCGGTCTCGGCAGCCGGCCGAACCGGGAAGGCCCGGAGGCGCAGGCGGCTGTTCCGGGCTTTCTCTCCCGCTGCGAGGGGGGCGGGGGGGAGTTGGCTCGGCCGGATGGAACCCGGCCTGAGGTTGGCGATGGGGGTGTGTGGCAGGGTGGAGGAGCAGCGATCACTTAGGTGATGGGTCACAGGTGTGTCCCATCAATCTCTCCACCCTGCCTGCCTTGATAAGGCGGGGCTGCAGAGCAGCAAGGGGTCTGCTGTGGGAGAAGGTGTTTGTTCACGTGTGGGTGTTTGAGAATAAAGGAGTTCTTGCACTGAAACCCCGTGTCCTCTCTGTCCTGTCGGTCGGGCCCCCGTAGCACTCGCCCTGCTACACTGGTCAAACCTGGGCAACAGCATTCTGGATTAGCTGCAGCTGTCTGATTGACTTTTTGGACAGACCTATGAAGACACTGTTGCAGTAATCAATTAAATTGAAGATAAATGCATGGATTTGTTTTTCAAGGTCCTGCTGAGACATTTGTCTTTTGATCCTGGAGATGCTCTTCAGGTGATACAAGGCCGACTTTGTTCAGGAAAATCCTGCAGTCTCCAAATTGGTAGGACGCTTTTTACTGTTGGTAACAGCTGTGTAAACTTGAACTTCCTGGAAGAGTCTTCAGAAGAGAACATTTCCTTCATCCTTTTAAAAGAAAATCTCAACAAGCCTGAAGCAAAACAAGTCCACTGGACTGAAATAGATTTTTTTGCCACAAAAAAATAGGCGGACCATGATGGTGGATGGATCATGTTTTGAGCTACAAAAGAGGGATGATATTAAACCTACCCCAAAGTAGTTTAGGGTTAGTTACAGTTCAAACTGAAGAGCTTTCTTAATCTCATGACTTCAGTGTCATCAAAAAATGTGTTGGCATAGCTCAAGTGTTAAGAAACTCTGAAATGCCTGAAAAGCACCAAAAGAATTGGTGAAAATACCCCCGACAAGAACTGGGGTCGGGTCGGGTGGGGTGGGAGGCGCGAATTGGAATCCATCCATCTATTTTTTGTCCATGAAAAGACAAAAAAACTAAACAAATAGATCACAACCGTATCCTTTTTGAAGCTTGATTTTTTTTTTTTTTATTTACAGTATGTATTTATATTTTCCCTAGACCCAGAATCTTATTTTTGGCCTTATTTTACAGAACAAATGGCTCTTTGTCTTCTTTTAAAAAGCATCTTGTAATCTGTTTTCACAGCTGTAAATTGCACTTTTAACTGCAGTGTTTTGAGCTTCATCCTCACATAGACTTTGATTACCAAGTAAATGTATTATGAATTATAGATATGTAATTGCAACTTTGACAGCCTATGTGAAGTGAAGATCGTGTGTAGATCTTTGGACTCCTTTTTGGACATCAAAAAATAAATAAAGGACTCTAATGAATAAACAATAGTCTTCTGTACAGTCTTGTAACAGGTTTCTCTCTGCCTTTTGGTGCCACTGCTGCCTTTTTGTGGTTGTTGCATGTGTCTGAGATTTACGGCTGTAATCCTGAGGAATTAAACTGTCTCTGGGACCTGCCTCTGTCTGAGATCAGAGTTAATACCCAGGTTGGTTTAAGCTCTAGCATTACTCTGACAAATTTAATAAGTATCTCACTATCTGCATATTCTTAGCAAGTAATAATCTATGTGAGTACTTAAGCTTGTTTAAAGGATGGACATGTTGTCCACATTGAAAGTTTATTTCCCTTGCAGCAGCAGGAGTGTGATGATAGTTGACCTTCCTCAGGCAGGAGCCTGAAATCTTGATCTACTTTCTTTTTTTTTGCCACTCACCTTCCTCGTCACTTATTCAATTGGCCCAGACTGCAGGACTGCAATGCAGGGTTTGGAGGCAAATGGACCTTTTTGTGATTATTTTCTGTTCCCCAAAATTCAGCACATGCTTCTCTGCTGATTTTTTTCTGTCTTTGACACTTAAGGACCACTGCATCGTGGTAATATTTGTTTTATTTTTGTGCCTTTTTTTTTTTTTAAATAAAAAATACATGCTTATTATATTTGCATTTGTAAGACAGGTTCAGGCCTCCGTCTACATGTCTTGGAGTTGGCAAGCTGCAGAGGGTAGACTACAGCAGAGTACAGCAGGCTAGAGGGAGGGCACAGACGAATAGTGAGAGCAAGAGAAGGTCAGACATCCAAGAGGAGGGGGAGTGTCGCATTATGGAGGGCAAACTTCAATTTAGCCCGAAGAAATGTCACCCAGCCAATACAGAACCCTGCAAACAGGCCACTTCACTGATTGGTCAAGACAGGAGAGGTCTAGCAAAGTAAAGCCATTGGCTGTTTGTCCTGGCAGCAGTTGTCAAGAGTGAAGACGATGTGCTCTGACAATCATAAGGTTCTTTACTAGGATGCAAATTTCATCTTACACTCATCTTTGCATATCACATTCAGTTCAAATGTGAAGTCAGTCAGTTTTTCGTCCAACAGACAAATTTCCTTAGGAAAGGAAATATCTAAATATACATAAGTGATGCTGACTTTGGTTTTGGAATAAGAAACAAGAGCAGCGACTGGTGCAGAGCAGCAAAAACAATGTACAAAGTATACCCGTCTGTAGCCAGAGGAATAAAATCACAACAAATACAAGTGATGATGCATTTTATTCAAATCATCACCGTATGTGTTCTTGAAAACAGTTGGAAATGATGACCAGCTTGTTGGCTAATGCCAGCTCCAATAATGTCAACTCCCACAGTCCTTTCTTGTGCAAATGCGATTATGACAAATGCATCTGTCAAAAAAATTTGCTTTCCCAATCACACTAAAATATGAAAATGGTAGTAAACCGGTGCTCAGGAAAAGTTCTTACATTGAAAACACGGCTTCACTTTTATTTTCTCTAATTTTGTTTATGTTGCTCTAATTCTTTTTGTAATCATGTTGAATAGTGTGATCAGTATTTTGTGTAGAAATAAATTGACTTTTAACTAAAGGTTTCAAACTGAAGTGCCTCAGAAGTAAGAATATTCCTCCGTAGTCATATTTATTGCATAGATAGATAGATAGATAGATAGATAGCTAGATAGATAGATACTTTATTGATCCCGAGGAAAATTCAAGGCATCCAGTTGCAATCACACATTACATTAGTTACAACATTAAAGGTGCAAAAGTAAAAGAAGGTGATTGTTGCATAAAAGTGGCTAGTGGCTGACTCTTAGGACCGCAGTGCAGATGAGAAGTGGGAAACAATGAAAAGTGAAAGATGAGTCCGGGGTTTACTGTGTGCTTTTCCCCTGCCGTGACAGTGAGGTGTTGTAGAGTCTTATGGCCAGGGGGACAAAAGAGTTCTTGAGCCTGTCCGTAGAGCACGATTGTGACAGCAGTCTGCCGCTGAACACGCTCCTCTGCCTGGTGAACGTGCTGTGTAGATGGTGGGGGTGGGTGTCTATGTTGGAGAGTCCTCCTCTCTACTGTTGACTCCAAGATACGTTCAAATGAACAGTCCTTACAGTCAAACTGTTACCCAACACTGAACTCTGCTAGCAATAAGTAAATGTTTTCAATCAAGCTTGTGCTGCCGTACTAGCTGCAATTGGTTTTATATTTGCTGGAGCTGAGGAGATCGACTCCAGCAACCGACAGTGTTCATGGAAAACCTTTGAAGCCCCATATGAAAGATAAACTCTGGTCGGAGACACACAAACCTTGGTTAGGACAAACGTGGATTACTGTTGATGTTGTATTCCTCATCATAAGCAACAGTGTTTGTCTAATCACTCCGAGTGCCAGATGGGAAAGTCTCAGATTTTACGCTGCAGGTTTAATATGAAGCTTCAAGAAAATGTCAAACTTCTTGGAATTATATGGGTTTCTGCATTAATTTTATGTCATGAGATCTGATCTCCAGCTAAATAATAACACACAGTTATCTCTTGTCTTTGTTGCATACACCTATTAAACATTCACAGTGATGAAGGACAAAAAACTAAGGGAACCCTTGGTGTCAACAGCTAACTGAACCTCACTGGCCACAATTATTCTAAAGGAAGGGCTGGATTATGCAGGTCTGGATCAGACCTGCATAATATTCAAGAGAAATTGTATACATCTTTTCAGAGCTAATTCAGCTCAGATACATTTGTTTGGTGTGAACGACTCTCTTTTGGTCATTCCATGGTGCACTGCCATGGATACCCTGCCTGTTCAAGGACTCCTGTATGGTGGGCTCATGCATAAAGAAATCTGATCGTTCTAGTGGCATCTTTAACCATTTGCCTGCTACTCTCAGGGTTTTCTTCCCCACTTCTAGCAAGAGTAGCCACAGCAGTCATTGACAGTTTGTATAACAGTTCTGTGATATTAAAGTGTATTATCAATAGGAGTGCAAAAATTAGTTGACATTGTTGACAAAAATCGATAATAAAAATAGTCACCAAACGAATTTGTTGACTGTTGTCGGCAAAAATCAAATTTTAACACAGTGAGGCATGACCATGCTTCCTTTTCTATTTCCCCTGAGAGTTGCACATGCACAATAAGCGTATTGTTTTTCAACAGAGTGAGGCATTAACCCCCCTTCCTATCACTGCTGAGAGTGGCACATGCATGTACAGCGCCAGCTAAAACAATTTGGCGGCAGCCGATGCAACACCTTTGCGACACATATAAAGTCTATGTTCAATAACAGGGCAATAACAGTCAGCAAAGTTCTTTAAAAGATGTGTTTTTGAATGAAGTGTCTATCTTTCTTGTCTTTTGGTTTTAATAAGCATATAATTTAAACAACCTTGTGCAAAGTTTAAAAGCTGAGAGCGAATAACAGCCATTTAATGAGTATGAAATTTCGTAATCCAACTAGTGGACTAAGAGTTTCAAAAGTCGATGACTAATCGACTATCAGAATAGTCGTTAGTTGCAGCCCTACTTATCAATCAAAGTAGCTCTAAACCCCACCTCAGAGTGTATGCTAATGTGCAATGTGAGAAATATTTGTTATGATATCTAGCACATTTATTTCTCTTTTTTTCATTGATTAAGAAGATTCATACAATTTGAATATGTGTAAAGTTGCTCATAGGTTTTATGAAATTCTATTTCTACCTTAATTGGCTATGAGTCAACTTCTCGTTGGCAGCCCCGAGGCCATTTTAGGTGGACTGTTAGTAAGAGGTTTCTTAATTAACAAGCCCCAATGACAACCTTCACATATGACTTTTCATCAGAGAATGAGACGCTGGATTTACTAAGATCTTTTTATGCACTTTTATGCACTCGCCAGGCTCCTCAGACCGCTGATGTCATCCTGACTGGTGGTGTTTATGTAAGAGGACAACGCTCACCTCAGCAGTCTCTTGTGCTGCTGTCTCATTCAGTCATTTATCAAATGACCAGCAGGCTCCACATCACTGCTGCCTGCTGAGTAGAAGGAAATTTCCAGAAAGTGTCCTCTTTGACGATATCTAAGCACCGCAGAGTGGTACATGGATACAGGTCAGAGTCATAAGAGAAAGTTAACTTGGAATCTGCTTGTGATAATCTCTCACCACGATTACTTTTGACACGTACATTGGACTCTCCCTGTGGGCTGTTGACATGGTGATCCTAACATGTGTGTCCCGAGAGATAAATATGGTAATTTGCTGCCAAATTCCAGTGTGGTTAACTCCTCTAAAGAGTGAAATTAACTGCTGCTATATTAAAGTTTTAATCATCTTCTGCGGTTCAGTCAAGTGATGTACAGACAGCTCTCCCCTGCTTTCACTGGGTTGTTGTATGTATTACCAAATAAAGTAATGTTTATTATGTTTGTTAAAAAGGTACATTATAAGCATAAAGTAGCAAGCTGAATATCTTACGATATTCAATATCAGTATTAGTTATTGCTGATGCCCCAGTCTGCCCCCCAGTCTAAAGTCAAACAAAACTGTCAACTTTTCCATGATAACTAAAACCAAGTTGTTTACTGGTATTTTAGGGATGTGTTCAGTTGAAATAAGAAAAGAAAAATACATCAAGGCCAAAATAATAAATCCACTGATGATCAATAAGTAGCAGTGATGTCACGATCCGATCATGTGGTTTCAGAATGACTGGAATCGGGTGAAAATGATCCTTTTCACTTTTATTTCACTAAAATACATTATTGAATGAATAATTATATTAATTGCATTAATAAATAAATAAATAAATGTAATTGTTAACAATGACAGTTAATGTCAGGTGGGGGAGTAGGGGTGACCTTCAACCTAGAGTAGCAGTTGTAGCGGAGTAGTAGTAGCAGTGAGTTGATGTCAATACCAACTGAGCAACTTTGCTGTTTTCAGTTTTCAGACCCCTACAGCGACTTTTTTTTTTAATTCAAAAAAGCAAGTAAATCCAGGGACTCGGCTGCTGTTGAAGACTTTTGTAGACCGTAAGTTGAAGGCTTGTATCGTCCTCACTCTTCTCAGCCAGCAGCCCGTGCTGCTGTAAGCCCCTCCCCCATATCAAAGCTCTGCCCTCCAGCAGCAGCCGCTCTCAGCTGCAGTCACAGTAGGAGATGGTCACCTCTTAGACTGATCTTGCACAATGATTCATATATAACTCTAATTAATGTAATAATTCATAACACATTTTAAATGGTGCTGCACTAGCCTATAGTCAGGACAAAGGAGGAGGGTTGGAATTGTGACATTTAAAAGAAAAAAAAAGAAAGTTAATTTAGTGCTTTTTAACCTTTTTTTTATCTCTCCCACAACTGTATTCCTTTTTCCTATAGCATTTGTTACAATAATATACAAGTTGTAAAGTCAATAGCTACTACATTGGCTGATGTAAACTTGAAGCTGGCTCCTCGACATTTCTGAAATGTCTGCAATTTAGAAATATTTCAAATTAGACATCAAATACATAACAGCAGCTTCTACTGTTTGTAATTGCGGAATTGTTATTATTTTCTTTTTTTTTTTTCTTTTTTTGTGTTTCGCCAAAGTATTGGATCGGGACTCTGTATCAGCCGATCCTCTAAATCAAATTACTTGGACTCGGGAGCAGAAAATACGTGATTGGGACATCCCTTATCAGTAGTTTATCCCTTGTTCTCTAACTGAGTTGGCACATGTCTACTTAGGGATCAAAGGTCAAATTGTTCCAGCTCATTCAGATGCTGTGGTTTCCAAGCATGGATATTAATACCTTGAACTTCCTCCACATGTTCTCAATAGGACTGAGATCTGGAATCTTAAAGGACCTTGACTTTTGTGTCCTTCAAAATGGGGTCATTGACTAGTTGTCTGCAACATGAAGCTAGACTGAAACAGACAGATTTTTACACGATTCCCCAGAATACCAACATAGTCCTTCTCTTTCATGGTCCCAAGCAGCAGAGCAAGGTTTCTTGTGTCACAGGCAACACACAACGCCATAGCATAATGCTCCCACCACCATGTTTCACTGTGAGAACTTTGTTTTTCATGTTGGGAGCCTCTCCCTTCCTTCACCGAACAAAACAGCAACCATGTGCATTCCTAGACAAACGAACAGCCATATCAAACTCATATTTCAGAGGTTTAAGGGCAAAATCCAGTGTGCAGCTTTGTACATGGAGTGTATGGAGTTCTTCTTGGACAATGACCTTGAAGATCATTGTGATGAAGAACACCCACCAGATTCTTCGGTGAAACATAAATCCAGAAGAAGCCAGTTCAGCATCAATCATCTTTGCAGACATTTCACTATTTTTCCTTCCAAAGTTTTGGAAATCTTGCACTTCGGATCAAGTCCAGATTTGTTTGAACTCAGCTGAAAGAAATAGCAACAGCCTTTCCTTCAGGTGAGCATCCACTATCTTCTGTCCAAATGAATGGATGATTTCTTTACTTTTTTTTTTTGCAAGGGTGATATCACTTCTTAACAAGGAGAGAAATCTCTCACATTTAAGTGTTGACGTGGTGCAAACTTTACCCGTGGAGGTCTTTAAATAGGGTTCAAATTATCCCTGATTGCTCAAGTAAAAAAAATAAATTAAAGTAATCACGGGTCTGTATTTTGGGGTCTTAATTTGTTGGGGCTTCCTGCTTCAGACCTTAAAATATATATATATATATATATATATATATATATATATATAATTTTGTGTGTGTTTGTATATGTTTTTCCACTATGAAGATTGTTTATGCTCTTCAGTAGCAATACGGCTTTTGTGGACCACCAGTTCATATGCTAGTCATCCCCCCCTCTGTTTCAGCCCCCAGTCTCCCCCAGAGGATCCATCTGCGCACAATCTTCTGCCATGCTGTACACCTCCTCTTAGTGTTTAGTATGTCTTTGTGTGCACATACAGTAGATAAGCCTGCCAGTGTGTGGGCGCACATGTGCGCGGTGGGGAGCGAGATAATGAAGGGATATGCTGCTCTTTTGTCTTCTTACTTGTCCTTCTACGGCAACAGAGGGATAATCTGTTACTTCTGCGACTGTGTTTGTGTGTGGGCTTGACAGAATTCAGTCTAAAAAGAAACTCCTGCTCCGTTCTTTATGCGTGGATTGTGGGGGACGACCCCACTCAAAAAAAGAAAAGGCAGTTAGGAGGAAATGATGATCATAATTTGAGACAGCTTTTAAAAATTGGTAAGATATATTACTTTTGCTGACTCAAACTGTTTCTGCTCAAGATCCTAAATTGACTCAGCAGTCATCTGAATGTTATACTATGAACCCCTTTGGTTACCTCATAAACATTATATCAAATGCATCTGGAGTGTTGTAGCTAAAATCTGGATTCCTTAGTATTAGGATAATGCATAATAATTTTGAACTGGGTCTATGTATTTGTACAATTATTCAGATGTAAGTGAATTGGGTTGAAGTATCTCCAGGGAATCTTGTCTGTTCTTAAAGTTAAACTTGACTGTTCAGTTCTACTTATAGAAACAATAGCTTACCAAATGTTTTAAGCTTGCCTAGTTGCTTCTGAGCAATTAGCAGGTCTCTATGTATTTTGGTTCAAAAGCATGTGGAAAATAATTTGTTAAGCACAGCAAGATCATTTGCATGACACAACAAGGCAATTTAAGGTGCTTTACTTAATAAAGATATGAAAATTAAGGAGAAAAAAGGAATTGTGATTTATATCTTTGACTGGAGACAAATGCATCATTTATTTTTTCAAGATCCTGCTGAGACTTTAGTCCTTTGATCCTGGAGATGGTCTTTAGGTGATAGAAGGCCGACTTTTTAATGAGTTTAGTGTTTCTCTGAAGGTTTGAGGTCTGAGTCCATGATTAAACCCAGATTTCGGGCCTTTTCAGTGGTTTGTAGCTGTAATAACTGAAGCTGTGCGCTCACTCTTAAATGCTCTTCTTTTGGTTCAAAAAAGCAACTACTTCAGTTTTGTTTATGTTCAGCTGAAGAAAATGATGGCGGATCCACTCATTTGTTGTATGCATTTACTCAATGCTTGCATTGGCTCAATGTCACCTGGTGATATTGTAATGTAAAGTTGTGTGTCTTCTGCGTAGTTATGGTAACTTAACTTGTTTATTATTATCTGAGCTAGCGGCAGCATTTGGATGTTAAATAGGAATGGTCCTAGGATAGAACCGTGAGGAACTCCACATGTAATCTTTGACGATTCCTACCTATTGACACAAAGTAGTCTCTGTTTTTTAAGCTGGACTCAAACCAGTCAAGTACTGCCCCACAAAGTACGACACAATTCTGAAGTTGCTGTATCCTATGGTCAACATTGTCCAATGCTGTGCTGAAGTCCAATGATACAAGCACTGTGGTTCTTCGGTTCTGGATGACACTGAACACCTCGACAAGGGCAGTCTCAGTGCTGTGGTCAGCACAAAAACTGGATTAGAAGACGTCACGCAGCTTTTTCAATAAACTTACTGAAAAATGGAAAATTTGAGATGGGTCTGTAATTTTGCATTAGTAACTGCTGTCTTCAAAGTCTGGGGAAAAACACCTGACAAAAGTGATGAGTTTACTGTTTGAATCAGATCAGATGCCATGACAGGTAAAACTTTCTTGAAGAAAGCTGTATAAAATATCAAGACAACAGGAGGATGAGTTTAAGCTGATCCATAATATCATATAGGTTTTTGTAGTTGATTGGGTAAAATTGTGGGATTTTGTCTAAATTGGTTTAGGTTAGAGACATCACTGTTCCTGGGGTTGATATTGATGAACTAACAGTTTTCTGCCAAAGTCCGGTATTTTTAAACCCTTCCGGTCAAAATATCTGGTGAAAATATTCCCTCTAAGCATGAATGTGTATGCCAGGCATATATGAAACGAAACTATTTCTTTCTTTTTTTTTTTACGCGAAACGAAGCTCGTCAGGCTACTCTGACAAGGCATGCATCAGAAATAGCGGGAGCCCAGACATGTTGAAACAAGCTAATCTTGAAAACTTTTTTCTGAAACCAAACGTGTCTAAGGAGAAGGATGATGATGAGTCTGATTTTCTAGAGGAAACTCTGGTTAAAGGTTTCAGTTAAGTTGTCCTTAAAAACAGGGTTTTCCAAGACTGGGGCTACTTTGGTGGATGGAATTGGTGCTTTCAAAGAAAGGTGGTCATACAGAGTGACATCACTCATAAAGACCTTGGGAATGATAAAGACTCTTACTGATAAACAAATCCAAAGTATGCCCTTTTTTGTGCGTTGCTTGTTTCCTATTTTTAGTCAAACCCAAACTTTTTAACACATCAAACAGTTCTTGTCCTGGTGGTGGTCATCATGGAAGTTGAAGTCTCCCAGAATGATTAAAAAGCCATAATTAACACATATTACTCAACGCAGGTCATTGAAATCTTTGAAAAAGTTTGCATTGTCTTTTGGAGGCCTGTAGACACTCATAAACTTGAGACCGACCCTTTAGCTGAACAGCCAGATATTCCAGAGAGTCAAATTTTCCAAAGAAGGTTCTTTTCATGCTTCACTCCCCCTCTCTTAAGCTCTCTACTCTCATTTGAGAGAATGATCTTTACTGAATATTAGGTATTTTTTGGCTTTTTTGAAATTTATTATTAATATAAATAAAAATCTTAAAACAGAATTTAAAAGGTATAGTCTGGAGTTAAAAGCAATTTTGAGTTTTCCATACAAGACCAAATCAACGACTGACTGTCACACATTTGACATTATCTATTGACATTAATCAATACGTGCATCAAAAAAAGGGAATCATTGCCTTTGCCTTCGTAGAACATAGAACTTACTTATGACAAAAGAGGCAAGTTTTAGAGACAGAGGCCGTAAATTCTCCTCCTTTTGCATCGATTGACAGATATCAGTAATTTGCCCTACACCTGTAGGCAACTTCTACAAATTTAGCAGCTACTGGAAGGAAATGCCTGGACAAGTGGTCCTTTTTTGTACACTTTCTGAATTTTAACTACTGTTATCTATTGTTCTTTTTTGATCAAATTTGTCATGTCATGTTTTAATGTCTCTGTAAAGCACTTGGAACACCTTGTTGTTGAATTCTGCTATATAAAAACACTTCCCTTGCCTTTACACTTAGTTACCTTTATTTGTCTGTAAAATAGAAAATGTATATTTGTACTAATCTTGATTTTGTTTGCTTCAAACACATATTTCACTCAATCTCAAAACTTCACATTGTTTTTGTCTCCGAACAAACATTTACATTCCTTGACATCTCATAATATGTCAAGGGTTGTTTTTATTTCTGGGATGTACATTTAATTTGTAATGCATTGTCTTTGACTCTTAAATGAACGACCTCATGTTTTTTTTCTTCCAAACTCTTCCTCCTCTAGATTACCTGCCTCCAGGAGTTCTTTGGAGATGATGATGTGTTCATTGCGTGCGGTCCAGAGAAGTACCGCTATGCACAGGATGACTTTGTGTTGGATCACAGCGGTAAGGCTTTCACAGCCTTTATGACTGGTAGGCCTGACAAAGACTAACTAAACATCTGTGTGTGTGTGTGTTCCCCTCTCCACGGCTCTGTGGTCTTCTATTTAACCCATTATGAAGTGATGTGACAGTTTTGTGCATTTTGCTTCTTCCTTCACACATCACATCAACATATATTAAAATATAACCTCTTAAATGTTTGTCTTTTGTATGTATATTCACATTTCAAGATTCATCAGGCAGTGAAAAATGAAATATTTTAGTGGTTAAGGTTTCTGGAAAACCTTCAGATTTTAGTAATCATTTTTAGATTTTGATTTGATTTGATTCAATTCAGCTTGCAGTGAAAGCCAGGGCTCCACTGAGAAAAAAAGCTGAATTTTACAGCAATTGATAAAAAACATACAATTACATACAATTTTAAAACATACAATTACAAAGTTAAAAATATTTCATTTAAGGGCAACCATGCAATGTTCATTAGCAGTCATGCTGTGTCTTTGGCATCTAAATAGTGTCATTAAACAGTCTAACTGCAGTATGCAGGACTGAGTTTTTCAGCCTGCTGGTCTTGGCCTTGGGTTCAGCTTGTGCTGGTTCCTCAATGTCTTGGCAGTACAGCTGCCTCGTATCGGAGGTAGCAGGTTGTGAAAAGGGTGTTGCTCATCATGCATGTCCCTGACCAGCTTCACTGCAGCTTCCTCCCTCCTGGTCTGGAGTGATGGTAAGGGTTGTGAGATGTTACCAGCTTTTTCCAAGAGGCCTTATGTCTGAATGGTTTAAGAAGATGACAGCCTTCTTGACAGCTGGATGAATTTTAGTGGATGTAAATTTAAAGACCCTATACCTTTTTTGAGTCAGTATCCAGATTATGATGTTTAAGTAGAGGATGTTTTGTTTATTCACTGGTGTTTCACATTATCCACACACAAACATTCTTACTACCAAATAAAAAGAGGTTGCACTGTGTAAATGCAGTACATGTTACATGTGGCATACAGACCTTTGTGTGTTAGTGAGCAGAAACCCCACCGAGTGTCTGAGAGAACACAGATGCGATGTGACCTCTTTAATCAGTAGATCCAAGCCACCTCGGGAAAGGAAAATAGTCTGAAGCTCTGAAATGCTTCTGTCTTGATGTTTGGCCAGATTTTTCTAGCAAGAGTGTGAAATAATCTTTCAAACTCAGTGATGAGCGCTGCTGAGATTGACAGATGAAAACAGCTCATATTTACTGATGGTTGGTAGCTTTCGTCCTGCTTCCGCTCCGATGTTCCATTTATGAGAAATAGGTCTCCGAAGGAACAAAACCAGCACACTGTCCCAGACTTAAGCTCCTCCTCCTTCTTCTGCAAAATGGGTCCAGGACATGTTTCACAAATGAACTGACTTTGTGCTCCTCTTCAAGTCAGCTGTGTGCATAGATTGTTAAATTTTTCTTATTATTTAGTTGCAAGTCACACATCTGCCATCGGTGACTTTTCCTAGATCATACAGTTCAAGTTCAAGGTTTTACTGGTATTTTAACAGTAGGATTTTTTTTCCATGTCTAATATATGTTAGATATTGTACCATATTGCATCAGTTGTGAATTACCTTTAACCTTACTGATCTATAGGCTACAGCTGTGCAGATAGATCAGAGGAAACAGTTGACATGCTGCCAATGTTATATTTTAAATAAAAATATGCTGACATCTAAAGACTTACAGATTGTAAAACTAATGGTAGCAGTTAAAGGGGAAAAATGATATCATAATCAGGATACTGAATTATGATGTGAGGGGAAAAAGCAAAAGTATGGTCTGACTAAGTGGCATAATCAGAAAGGTGCAGAAGCTGGAGAAGTGTGGTATAAATCTGGCAGCCTGGCTGGCCATCTTAATTCTTTGTTATAGATGATTAGTCTGGTTACTCTGGATCCAACTTTGATTTCAGACAAGCAGTCAACCAGAGAAACAAAGCATGTGACGTAGGCAGAGTGACAGTCAAACTAGTATCAACAAATTACATCTAAAATAACGTGAAGTAGGAACAATAATGAATGACTGTTGACAAATTTGCAGTAAAAATGTCTTGATCCAAGGTGTTTGGACATAGGAGTCATTGCATAAAACCCGCCCTCGTCCTGTAGCGATTGGTGCAATACGGTCTATACCAGGGGACATGGCCGTGAATACGAGGGGTACCAGACCCATTTCACTAGAGAACTTTTGCAAAAATGAGTAAAGCTGGCCAACCTATAAACCTGGTACCAATTTCAAAAGATAAGGGATGGCACCAAGTTTGAATTACCAACATGGCATTGAATTGTCAGTGTATCTGCTCACTAAATAAAAGTTTATATGGTGCAGTTTATATATTCCCATGAAGCTCTTAATTTGAATTGACTAAACAATGTTTGAAATAATCCAGTGTTGCAGTCAGCATTTTTTAAATGAACCGATATAACCCAGGTAACCCAATGTTGCAAATAATCTCATCACAGGAGCTGGCTTTTTTTGGTTCTTTTTTAGAAAGTTTATGTAATTTGTCAATGCTGATCCTGAGTGTGTGTGTGTATTCTGTTTTTTTTTTCTTTCTCAAGAATGCAAAGTGTTAAAGTCATCGTACAGCCGTTCTACTACTCCAAACCGGACAGCTAGGAGTCCCGGACCGTCGAGGCGCAGCAAGTCCCCGGGTGCCGGTAAGAGACACAAAATTGATATGCATGAGAATGTTTTTCACAAACAAAAAATCCCATATGTCTAGCGTGAAAGGTGCAGTCACCATAATTCTGATTTACAACTAGTAATTGCACTTAAATTGGACAACTTCCTCTTAAACTCCTAACAGTAGCATAATTAACAGCAACAGTAATGAAGCATATTTTGTGCTCTTTTGAAAGATACGACAGAATGCTGGACGAATAGTGTTCAGTGACCCCTGAAAATTCAGTTTTGCTTTACATTGAAAATTGAACTAGTAAATTATTATATATTACACAGTATGAGTATATCAAATATTCATTTTTGTTTGTTTGGTCCTTTTACTTTAGCAAGGCGACCTGCTCACTACTCCACCAGTAATACTCCAGTCAAGTCTCCAGGTGAGACAAAAAAAGCCTGACTTTGTTTTCTGGATTAATAGCTAATTTGCAGCCAGCCTGCAAGCACCTAC
Organism: Cololabis saira; assembly: GCF_033807715.1. Taxonomy (NCBI): domain Eukaryota; kingdom Metazoa; phylum Chordata; class Actinopteri; order Beloniformes; family Belonidae; genus Cololabis; species Cololabis saira. The sequence continues at coordinate 23,319,348 of NC_084587.1, forward strand.
GTACTCTGTCATGCATAAATTCTTAGGCATAAGTAGTAGTCATCTTTTATAGACCCTAGATGTCTGTTTACATCTGTGAGTAGCTCCGTATTATTTCTTCTAGTGAATGTATGCAGTGTATTTCATTTGGATTGTAATTTGACAGTATTTTAAAATCTGTTTTTAACTAACAATCAGATGCAGCTTTCAGAAAAATGTTGAATTAAAAAGCCACCTATTATGATGAGGAAAAAGCATAAAAGTAACCGTAGACCTAACCACGGACATTGCAGCAGTGCTTGAATGTTGGTGTATGTGACGCTTTTGGTTGTCCACCCCAAAACAACAAACAAACAAAAAACGGTAAACTCAAGTAAGGTAGCCAACAAATCAGCTTGCTGAAGAATTTACTTACGAAACACATTAGCAAATGTACTTTACTTTATTTAACTGCTTAGTAGTAGTAGTAAAAATAATGAAACACCAACAAACAATCCAAAAATTGAGATATATATATATTTCTGCAATATAAATTAAATATAATAATATGTTTCATTATATGTTTTCATTCATGTTTCACAATTTTGAAGCAATAAAGTAAAGGACAACCATTGGGAGGCAAATATTTGTGAAGTAATTAGGCAAAAGAAAAAACTAAACCAAAAGGATTATGGGCATGGGCTGTGATCCTAGTCAGGGTGAAGAGAGTAGAGGAAATGTGATTGTGAGACTGTTAAATCAAATTTTGATGTAATTTTTAATTCAATTTAACAGCGAACTGAGTCTTTTCAAATCTTTGTACTGACTCAGAGCTCACATACAATTTTTAACTGCACATAAAAGAAATGAAAATATAAATGAAATTCCAACGCGTTGTTCATTCAGAGTACAGCTAGATTTGTTTTTTTCTATTCCCCTCTTGCACAAAGCTGTCATGGCTGACACTGCTTATTTAGGGATATTTTTGTTCTCATGCTCGGACCGGGCAGGGGTTGAGCTGTGAACTGTACACATGTGAGGTGTTCTCTGAAGGGCAGCCACTGCAGATTCCCCTGATGTAAAGCCCTGAACTGATTACATAGTTTGTATTTTGAAGGCTTAACGTGAGCTGCGTGTCACCAGAGCAGCTTTTGGGTATATATCTTGGATACATATCTGCAAAGCAGCCTATCGTCATGAGTCTGTCAAAGTCATGTGTGACTTGTGTTTGACCCTTTTTAACGTTCTCTCGCATTTCTCGTGTCCCGATGTCTTCAGTTAACGGCATTTCAGCTCCCAGGTCCACAAAGTCGTCCACTCCGTCTCCCACCAGTCCCCGACCACTCCCAAGTTTGAAGGTAAGACAGTGAATCACGGTAATCTCACACAAGAAGCAGCTGTTTTCAGACTTTTGGCTGCTCTGGGGAAACGATATCAACACTTTTTTTTTTCTCTACACAATGTATGAGTGCATTCACGCTGGCGATTCAACCTTTTATTCATTGTCAGTGAGGCAGTTGGCCAGTTCCCTGAATTTATGGATCAAATATCCTGGAATTGAGTTGAATTAACCAAGATTGTCAACCATGCAGTAGCATTTCTGGTAAATTCCTGCTCATAGGTCTGTCACTGCAAAATGTGTCACATTAGAAACCTCGCGTTTCATATCAAAGTGAGTCAAGTTGGAGCCATTTATGGTCTTGCTGTAAACGGGGTCATGATTGCATGACCTATTTAGCAGAAAATGAAATCTGTGTCTTCTCCCTGTGTAGCGCTGTGATGTGTTTATGGTGGAGTTTCAGATGCTAATCTGATTTATTGATGAATTCCTATGTAAGCTGTGAATTAGTCCGAAACATTTTTTTTTTTTTTTTTTTTAATGATCCAGCCAGCTGGCAACCCTTGTCCGCAGTTGCACCGTTTCTCTAGCAGCTCAGCCAGTCACTTATCCGTCTGCATTAGTGTGGCAGGATATTAGGTTTTTATGATTTACAGATGACTCTGAAACGCACTGGCGAAAATAAAATGAATTATGAATCATGAGAACTTTAATGAAACGCTACAGTCCTTATCCTCCGATTCCCTCGCCTTCACTTAAGGCAGAAAGATGGGATTCATTTCTCAGAAGAAAAAGCTTTTTTATGTATTGAGTCAGAAAAGTGACCTCAAACGTGTGGCACTTTCTAATTTGGTCCAGAGGACTTCCTTTTTTTTTTCTTTTTTTTGAGAGTAGATATTGTAAAGTAATGTGTTAAGGTGTCTTGATGTACAAATCCACTTCTGTACATTATTGAAAAGTCAGTTTTCTGACTTTGCCTATTATTTATTGCTGACTTTTCAAAATGTAGCTGTCTGATGCTGAAACTGCCTCTGCTGTGCTTTTCAGAAATGAATGAATCATTAATCTATAGCTATAATAGTTTTATGTGTAGTATAAATAGATACGGAAGAGACTTGCTCCAGTAGCTATAACACCTTGCACTTTTAGAGGGATGGACTTATTTTAGGTTTGCATCACTACTGGAATAAATCTGCAAGTGCCTATTTATGGATTAACCTGCAGGTAAAATTTATTTTGAATTTAAATGTATGTTGGGATTTAAAGCAATAATTGCAAATTGGAAAGAAAATTACGAATTGCTTTCAAACAAAAAAAAAAATGCATCTGAAAATTGTGCCCTCCTCTATTCTGATGTTTCTCTATAAAATCCAGTGTAATCAGAAACCCCCTGACTAGGAAACAGAGTTCACGTGTACGTATGTGATATCTTCAGTATAAATGCAGCTGCTCTGTGAGGGCCTCAGAGTTAGAGAAATGTTAGAGAACATTGGTGAAAAAACACCAGACAGGTCAGGGATAAAGTTATGGAGAAGTTTGGTGAATTAAAAAGAAAGGAAAAAAAGTCAGATAAGACCCAAGTTGAACTTTGCAACTTAATGTGTGGCGGAAAACCACTACTGTACATCACCGTACACACACCGTGGTGGAAGCAAAATGCTGAGGGGATGCTTTTCTTCAGCAGGGACAGGGGAGTTGGTTAGTGTTGATGGGACAATGGTGGATGTTCACCTTCCAGCAGGACAATGACCTTAAACATACAGCCAGAGCTAATGGAGCGGTTACATCAAAGCACATATGTGTGTTAGAATCACCCAGTCAATGTTGAGACCTAAATCTCATTGAGAATCTGTGGCAAGACTTGAAAACAGCTGCTCCATCCAGTCCCACTGAGCTTGAGGTATTTTTCAAAGAGGATGAGCAAAAGGTTAATTCTATAGATGAGCGGAGCTGCTACACATACCCCAAAGACTTGCAGCGAAAATTGAATCTACACAGTATTGACTCTGGGGGATGGATGTTTATTTAATTTGACCTAAAGTGAGGCTACAAAAAAATGAATCCACCATCAGTGTTGCCAAACATTAGCCTGGTCAGCCATAACCATTCACTTGGTGAAAGTTCTCTTGTGAATTGCATCTGGTACCGCTGCCATTCACGGTAACTTCCACTGGTGCAGAGCACACTGAACTGAAGTGCAACAGGACCGGGGCAGGCACAATCAAAGAGCAGCTATTCAAAGAGACTAAGAAGGCTGCCGTCAAACGCTTTGTTGCTCTGATTAGTTGTACGCCTACCGGACGGCGTCCAGAAGCAGTTCCTTGCATTCCCGTTGCTACTGCCCTCTTGAAATCAAAGTGGAATCCACATGAATGAGACTAATTCTTCTTAACAAAGAGGTAGATAATTAGTATGACTGGGTAGGCTGGTTGTACATCTGCAGCATAATTTGTGGTTGCTACGGTTACCATGGTTGTTTTTTGATGAGGCCAAGCATTTATGTGTATTTTTGCTTGTTTTTGCATCCTGCAGATCCCTTCATCACATCACCTCTCCTCCCCAAACATAAACGGCTCGCTAGATAATCACCAGAAGCAAACCAATCAACTCAGTCCGGAGGGTAAGTACTGCTGTCATATTCTCTGTCCAACACCTAGGGCCTGATTTACTAAAGGTTTGCATGCGTAAAAACCTGTGCAAACTTGACAGCACCCGCAAACCAAAGTGCCAGCTGATCTACTAACAGCGTGCAAAGACGACTGCGTCTCTGAAATGCGCAAAATTGCACACGCAATTCAGTTAGTACTTTTGTCCTGATGAATAATCAATATGGGGCGTAACCGCCAGAAATCCTAAATACTGGGAGGGGAAAATGCAAATAAGTTAATTTACCACACGCAATGAGATTTACCAAGCCTGAAAGTAGTGAAAGTAGTAGCTGTTATTGTGGCAAGGAGGCGACATCCAAAATCAAAGAATACGCAGAGAGAAAGTCTTTATTCTGCTGCATGCTATTTTAAAAATGGTTGCACAAGTTTTATTAAAGGCCACTTTTTCTTTAGTTCTTCGCCTTCTTGCCACCTTCTTTTAATGTGCCCCCCTCCACTCGCCCACAAGCAGGCCAAGCCTTTGTGCCAAAACTTTGTATTTTATTGATTATTTATCTTATTGAACGTGAAATCATCCTTCGTAAATTACATTTAATTGAAACCCGTGCTTATTAATCATAAAACACAGGTTAAACATCATGACCAAATCCGCTCCGACCCGCTGTGTCTGTGATCAGTGCACAGACTGCAGCTTCGCCTGAATTATGGTTCCGCGTTAAACCGACGGCGTAGCCGACGGCGTAGGGTCGCGGTGCGGTGTGCGTCGCCGCGTAGCCTACGCCGTCGGTTCTGCGTTAGTGTAACGCGGAACCATAAATCAGCCTTTAGTGTGCGCTCTGTGCGCTGTTCTGAACACTTCTCTTCTCTTCTTTCGGCCATATGATGGTACCGTCTGTCACACATTTACTGTCAGTGTTTGCTATATAATATATAATATTTGCAATATACTGTGGACATCTGAATAAAAGCTTAACTCATAAATAGATTGAATCAAAGCGCTCTCCAGCTCTGTGTCTGATTGTCTTTTTCTCCTCAGATCATGCCGAGCACCGCCGGGTCACGCAAACCCGACCAATTCAATATTAAAATCAAATTCCGTCCTGTGGCCCGTTTTTCTATTTCGTATTTTTGATCTGTGCCTAAAATTGAAATATGAAAAACCAGACGTTTTTCCGTTTTTTGTGTTACCAACTGCATTTATTCTATCGCAGGTTTTCTCCGATATTGCGTTTCTTTTGGTAATGTTTAAATTTCTTTGCTGTAGTTCATGAATGTGTTTATTTGCCTCTTCCACTAATATCTCTAACTCCAACTCGTCAAATTTCATTTGTGACTTGTGACTTGTGACTGTGCATTCCATCCAGACTCTCCATGGCGCAGCGTTTGCGCTCGCAAACCTTAAGACACGCAACACCTCATTTAAATACTGCTGTTTGCACCTGTTATCAATTGCGCACGCAATCTTAGTTGATCACCCGCAAACCACGCAACAACAGCACGCGCAAACTTTTTCAGTGCACACGCAATTTAGTACTCTTTATTTAGGATCTTAGTAAATCGGGCCCCTAGTCTACAAACTGGTTCTAAAACCTGCCCAGACCTTTTCTGTCATAACCTCCGTCTCTCCTCTGCAGTTAACGGGAACCAGTGCTTACCGACCTCAAACCTCTTAGAAAAATACAAGATTGGAAAAGTCATTGGAGATGGCAACTTCGCTGTGGTTAAGGAGTGCGTGGAAAGGTAACGCACTGACACTGGAAAGGAGAAAAGTACAGCTGGTAGTCAGCGCAGCTAACCTGCAGGAGTTACTCTTCCAACACAAATTAATTAAATATAATATATAATGATTAAATATCTTGAACAAGTGGTTACTACCTACGTCCTGCTGACGGACACAGGGACGTGCAATGATATCTTTTCATTAGTTTTTCAAGATGAAGATGATTCAGTGTGCTCTCATTATCCAGGAAAGGACTTGGATCCCTTGTGTGAAGTTTCTTGAAAAAATAGTTATTATATCTGTTTATGACCAAAATCTTTGTATGATTTCAGGACTATTTTAGGACATTGATTTTCCATGTCACTGACTCAGATGTTCTTGAGAAAGATGATGCCAATAAACTCAGATTAACTGGACATTTTAAAACTCACATAGAAGTTGTCCAGTATGATTATTATACGATATGCTCAAGTAGGAGTGGTTTTATTATCACATTCAGTTCTCAGTCGATATACAGTGTATATATAAATGCCAAAGTGGGTGCGTCCTCATGTTTACGGATTTAGATGAAGAGATTCAAACATCTTTTCAGCTTACTGAGGAGTCAGATGTTCTGACCCTTGTCACATCATGCTGCAGTGATAGAAACATCTTTTTTAATACTGTGGTTGGAACAGCAGGGGCCCTGCCCATGTCTGCATCTGCACCTGCACCCAGGCTCTCTTGTGAGCAGTAGATTTAAATTACAAACAATATTGCTGTTTCATGGTTGTTTTCATTGTTATTTCTAATTGTGCTGTGTCTCTTCAGGTCCACTGGGAAAGAGTTTGCTCTCAAGATCATTAACAAGGCCAAATGCAGTGGAAAGGTTGTTTTTTTTTTCTCTCAGTCTACCAATTCTCTCTCTTGTATTTCTCAGTGTCACACACACACACACACACTTAAACACATAAAAAAACATAATCCATAGAAATATGATGATGTCAATCTTTACATTATAAACAGCACAGTGTCATCTGCATATTTCTGCAAATTTCTCCCCTGACTCAAATTCTGTTCAGTTTTCCATTCAGACAGTGATGCACACTGACTCACACTCACAGCGCCTGCTCAGATCCAACAAAGATCAACACTGGAGTATGTTTAATAGCACGATGGTGCTGGTGTGTACAATAGCTCACTTGGACCTTTTTTGTGTCTGTAAAGGAGCACCTCATTGAGAATGAAGTGGCTGTGCTGCGGAGGGTGAAACACCCGAACATCATCATGCTGATCGAGGAGCTGGACACTCCCTCTGACCTGTGTCTCGTTATGGAGCTTGTCAAGGTATTCTGGAGCAGTCTAACATCACTTCTCGCTCCTCGATGCGCTGTGTAACCGCTGTGTTACTGGTTACACAGGGGGGAGATTTGTTTGATGCCATCACGTCCTCGGCCAAATACACGGAGAGAGACGCCAGCATCATGGTGTACAACCTCGCCGGAGCTCTGAAGTACCTGCACAGCATTAACATCGTCCACAGAGATGTAAAACCCGAGAATCTGCTGGTATGTACAAATATGTGCAAATACACACAAAACAATCCACCTACTCCTATGTGCTCCAACTGAGAATCCCATTTTAGGTGTTCGAGGATCAAGGTGGGACCAAGTCCCTGAAGCTCGGAGACTTTGGTCTGGCCACAGTTGTGGAGGGACCGTTGTTCACAATCTGTGGTACTCCAACTTATGTCGCTCCAGAAATCATTGCTGAGGCGGGGTAAGCTGGGTATTTAAATAACATGTGGATTCAAGGGGAAAATTGCTCTTGATAAAGCAACATGCATGTTTTTTATATGTGTAATTTGGTTTAATTGAAAAGTGCATCATAGAGTACAGTAGAACACATTCTTTTTCATTTATTTTTAGTAAATGAAAATGGTTTGCTGCAACTATTGTGCATCTTTGTCCGTCTTCATTGTTCTACTCCACTCTGTCACAGCTATGGTCTGAAAGTGGACGTCTGGGCTGCAGGTGTGATCACCTACATCCTTCTGTGTGGCTTCCCTCCCTTTAGAAGGTATATACTTATACTTTCCCCACCAAAAAAGTGATCTTGTTGCTATGATTTGTTCTTTCCGACAGAATTTCATGAAAACTTAAACATGGTTGGAGCCTAACATGTTGTTTCAGTTCTACATGTATTTGAAGGAATATTCTTTTTATTTTACAAAGTTTGGACTCCTCTCCCGGTTGCCTCTTGCGATGACTTTTTCTTGCTTTATGGTACTGTGTCAATCAACTACTTTGTAAAATAAAAGTGGACCTCATGGTAAAGAAAGTGGTGACAGAAGAGAAAGTGACCAAGCAAAAGGCGCAAAACTACACCCGCTGAGCTAAAAACTCATAAAAGTTCTTTTTTTGGGGGCACGATGGCGCAGCAGGTAGTGCAGCCGTCTCACAGCTAGAAGGTCCTGGGTTCGATTCCCGCCGGGGACGCTGTGGGCGCTGAAGTGCGTGTTAGTTCCCCCATGACTTCAGTGCCCACACCCTGGGTGGGGTTGGCGAAAGGGCCTTTCTGTGTGGAGTTTGTATGTTCTCCCCGTGTTCCCTTGGGTAGCTAATGTGAGCTACCCTCACAAAAACATGCACACAGTCCTGGGTTATACATGCCCCCTCTGGCCAACCGGGGCGCCAGATGGGGTGGGGAGGATCTGGCCGGAATAACGTGATCCTTCCACGCGCTACGTCCGGTCAGAGAATCCTCACCCTGTCTGGTGAAAAGAAGCGGTCCGTCACTCCTCAGGATAAGAAGGAGACCTGAGCTCAGTGTAGGGCTCTCCCTGGGTTGGCAGAGGAGAGCAATGCCCAGGACTGTTACTTAGGTATGAGCACTGGGTGATGAAATGGGTAAAAAATCGGGGATAAAAAAAATATTTAAAAAAAAAAATAAATAAATAAAAGTTCTTTTGTGCTGCGTTAAAGTGATCCAACGTCTTTGTGTGAACATTTTGTTTCAAATCTGCTGAGAGTGGTGTTTAATCTTAGTTGTATGTCACAATCTTGACAATAACGACAAAAATAAAATGTAAAAGTTACCCCCATGACATCAGCAAGTTTGGAGTTTCTATGAATGCTCAAAGCTTTGGCTGGATGAGGATCAAAGAGACAATTAAAATGCACTGAATTACAATACAATCATACTGAATTGGACTGTATTGAATTAAACTTGTTTTCCCTCCTCAAGATTAGTTTTTCCGCGGATTAACACTGAACAGAGTGAATGGAATTGAAGTATAAATGGAGGGACCTACAAACATGGTGTGACCTTCAATAATAACCTAATATTATGGCTTGCACTAAAGTCAAATTCGGAAAGCTAAACAGCTTTTCAGGTTTTTCGCCAAAGTCACTAATATGTGGTATCTGGGACTTTTTCATCTTTTTTGAAGTCATTTCAGACCATCGGCTGACTCCACATGCTTGCATAACTCTTGCCAGCATCACTCTTTATAATCCTGTTGATGTTTCACATTGGTGGTACTGGGAACATTCAGTTCTGTTCACTTTCACTTTATTTTCCAATTAAAAACAGTCATCTCAATGCACTTCAAAGCGACAGCACATAGGGTTTACAAAGTTTAAAACGCCAGTGCATAAAAACAGCCAAGTAACCGTACAGACGGCCCCGCAAGCATTAAAGCTTATTGAATAATGTTGGATTACTCGTTCTACATTTCTATCATGGTCTGTTTTGATTCCTTGAGGTAATGCATGATCAAATGATTAATTTGGAACCCTGAGGGAGTCTGATACAGATTTGGACTTCAGCTGTGAAACAGCGTGACATGTTTGCTAATTAATGAAATTCTGTAATGTTTGTTAACCCAGTGAGAATAACCGGCAGGAAGAGCTGTTTGATCAGATCCTCCTCGGACGACTGGACTTTCCCGGTCCTTACTGGGACAACATCACCGATTCAGCCAAGGTTTGACCTCAGCACACTCACACGACACACGCATCAATCTGTATCGCTTTTGGAACCACCTATTGATCCTTTTCATTCCCACTGACCACCCATCTCTCGGTACGTGGTCTGCTCCTAATATTTACAACAAGTTGATTGAGCGCTGTGGCTGGGGAAAATCCAAAAGCCGGTCTCCGAGTGTCATTATCTGAACACACAAGTTTCACACTCCTTTAATGACCCTCATGTGTTGAGGTGACAGCATGTGCTCAGCGTGCCAGACCAAACTACTAATTAAACTCACCGCGGGTACTGTAGTCTTGTCATTTTAAACACGTGCTAAGTTCTCAGCACCCCAGAACTCAACGCCACAGGACCACAGGAGGAAACTGTGCACTTGTGAAGCTCCTCTGCTCTAAATCTGAGCCAGTGATCCGTTTTGAGATCATGCAGATGACTTTGTGAGGATATTCTGTGCAAACATTTCTAGCCATCCTTAGACAAGCATTTACACATTTGGTCAAGTTGAGAAGAGAGGATAAGCCGGGCCATGTGGAAACAATAATAAAAGTCTTTGAATATTTATAGATTTGAATGTAGCAACAAATTTCATACATCTGAACATCTAGATCAGGGGTCGGCAACCCAAAATGTTGAAAGAGCCGTATTGGACCAAAAACACAAAAAATAAATATGTCTGGAGCCGCAAAAAATGAAAAGTCTCGTATAAGCCTTAGAATGAAGACAACACAGGCTGCATGTATCTAAATTAGTTAGAACTTGGGGGAGATTTTTTTTTTCATTATGTGCTTCGAGAAAAAAGTTGAAATGTCGAGAAAAAAGTTGAAATGTCGAGAAAAAAGTCAAAATGTTGAGAAAAAAGTAAAAATTTCGAGAAAAAAGTCGAAATGTCGAGATTAAAAAGGAAAGGAAAAAGGAAGAAAAAAAGAGAGAAAAAAGGAAAAAAAAGAAGAAAAAAGAGAAAAAAAGAAGAAAAAAAAGAAGAGAAAAAAGAGGAAAAAAAGAAAAAAATAAGAAAAAAAAGGAAAAAAAAGGTCAAACATTTTTGTAAAAGCTCCAGGGAGCCACTAGGGCCGCGGGTTGCCGACCCCTGATCTAGATGATCTGTTTTTTAAATTGGAACCTGAACTAAAGTAAGGATGTTTTTGTTGCAGGAGCTGATCGGAAAGATGCTACAGGTCAACGTTGACGGTCGATACACGGCGCAGGACATCCTGTCGCACCCATGGGTCACGGTACTGTAAAACAGCACGTTTTCACTTGTGATGAAATGAAATAGGATGCGACTCTCTGTGATTTAACGTGATGTCCTGCGTGGAAATCGCATGTCCATCCAGGAGGATTCAGGTCTGGAGAACAACATGAAGATGGAGGTGACGGGTGAGCTGAAGACGCACTTCAACACCGCTCCGAAGCACAGCAGCACCACGGCCGGCGTGTCGGTCATCGTGGTAAGAGCCCGAGAGCATCAACAGTCCAACATGTGACCGGTTTAAGATGAATATATATTCATTTGGCTCTTTTTAGATTGAATTTGACCTTATTTTGATGCGGGTTTAAGCAGAATTGGTTGGGGAATGGTTGACCTAGTTTACTGTCATTTCAATCTTAGACCCCATGAATGATGTAAAAAAAAAAACTACTTTTTGTACTTGTAATTATTCAGGAAAGCATTAATGTCAAGTTATAAAAACTTACTTCTGATGAAAGTTTGTTAGATTGGATATTAGAGATTAAAAACCAAACTTGGTGACTGGACAGTGAAGAAGTCGTCCCTGTTGTTGTCACATCCTTCCTTCCTGTCTGTTTTCAACATTTCTCATCATGCAGTACGTCTTCCTCATCTCATCGGGGTCAGCCCTCCCCTTAAGTTCATTCACGCTCTTCAAGCTCTCTGATGTTGAAGCAGGAAAGGGGGGCACGCCGGAGAAGCTTCTTTTCTTATTCAAATTTGCTTTGGTCTTCCTCTTCATGTCATTTTGTTGTGGATCTCATTTGACAGTTTGAGGTGTAAGTGCGGGCCATGGCCTCGTCTCCTACTCCTCCTCCTCCTCTCCATCCTCTTCTTCTTCCCTCATCCTCACCCCTTCCTCACACCTGACCCAGGACCACAGGGGACGCCTGGAGCTGAGAGCCTGGTACACACTCCCCTCCCCCTTCTTCGCTTCCCATCTCCCGTCTTCCCCCGCAGCCAACGCCCTTCCCCTCGCCCTCTTCCCACCCTCCCTCTGCCTTCCTTCCTGTCACATTCTTGGGCCTCCTGTTCCTGTTCCCTGCTGTAACTTCTCTCACTAACCAGCTGCAGTGGACTTCACTGACAAAACTTGCATCCGGGCTAATTGTGTGCATCTCTTGCTCCTTCCTTTACGTTTCACTTCACTTGTTTTGACCACAAACTTTAGAGGTGTGAGAGAAATGGGTCGCATCTGTTCAATCTGAAGGTTTTTAAAAGCATGTTTGCGCCGCTGATGCAGGAATAGCATGATTTGCGTCCTTCTCTGTTTTTTTCTTTATAGTTATTTTTGAAACAACCTGAAGTGAACTTTTTTCAGCAATATAGTTGTGGACCTGTAACAGTATTTTGCTGATCTTCTGGCACCATCTTGAGGAGAAGCTTGAGAACAGCATCGGCCCCGGCTTGTTTACGTCCTCAGAGACGCTTCACTGCTTTCAATGTTTCATTTCCGGCACGTTTGACACGTTAAATAGGATGAGGCCTGTTATTCTGTGTTTTCTTTGCTGGCATACCCAGAAAAGGGGCCACGTTTCACCATTTCTGTAACAGACAGCCCGACAGTGTGTGGCAGGTGGCATGATTCAAAGTTTTAAGGAAAAAGAAACAACAATTTAAAACTTAAACAATTTTTTTATGTTTTCATTTAGAAAATGTGGTCTGATATTTTGCCACATTTGTAGACAAACATAATCTGAGAATAGACACAAAAAACTAATTCGACGTTTCCACTGAACGCGTGTTATGATTCAAAGACTCACAGATGCTGTTGAGCAAACGTGAGCAAACAATGAAATGAAGGCTTTGGTTGCAGAGATGCTTCTCACTTTAATAAAGATATTGAAAGTATCTGACAGATTTGCACCAAGCTAAAATCCTAAACACTTTCAAAGTTCCTTAAAGCAACAGTTTGGAAATGCTGAAAGATAGAAAGTCCTGCAAAACTCTCCTGGTTGTTCATGGGTCAAAGACATAAGGCCTTTGAGTAGCACATTTTTAAAATACTTAAAATAAAGATATTTTTGGCCATTTTCCAAACATTTGAAATGTAGTGTACACATACATGTATGTGAAAACTTCAAACAAAGGTATTTTAGTGTTTTTAAACCTTTAAACCGTCATTTGAGGCGACCATTTATCTCAAAATTAATAGATTTCCATAACAAAATTTATATTTTAATAAGTATCAGTAATTAAATTAACTGTTCAAGAAAGATAGACACATTTTTCCTTTCATTTTTTGAAAACCATTTTTAAATACATTCTATCCATAATGGCACCCTCTTACTTACTCTAAAATTCCTAAAACTGATTTAAAATGTGTACAAGGTGTATCCACTTATGCATGCTATACCAATAATTTATATTTGAACCAAAACTGATAGACATTCAATTTTGAATTTGATACAGAATTGCCATTTGTTGGTTACCCCACATGACAGGTGGTCACCCCACATGATGCTTTCAAGTTTAATCAAATATAACAGGCTAACAGTTAGCGATATGATCTAAGCTAGCTACTTCTCACCACATATCACTAACAAATTTACCTTCAAAATATAGATTTGCAAATAAAACTAATTATTTACAGTTTTAGGGTGGTCACCCCACATGATATCAAAATGTGACGTATACACTGCAGCAGTTAGAAAGAGGATTTATTTGTAAAGGAGAGAGAGACTACTGACCTGCAGGTTGTCTCTCTGGGACCCTCATAGAGTAACTGGCTGATGCAACATCCTCTTTGAGATGATTGTCAATATAAAAGTCCCTCAATTGTATTTTTTTCATGGTCACCCCAGATGATAATTCAGACAATGAACATATTCGGACAAGATTAGTTTGTGTATTATGATTGAAATGTGTGTACAAATGTTCCATAACTTTGTCAATAAATCTAAAACAAGTTTGAAAGTATGCCCAATAGAGCAAGCATTATTTTTACATTTTTTTAATGTGATTTAAAACCAGTTGTCCAAACAGAAGTCAAGGCCGGACGGTCACCCCACATGATGTTTTCACACTTCAGATGGCAGAAAATGACCAATAACCAACATGTTTAAATAAAATAAGAGTGGGCACATGTAGAAGGAACGTATTAGACATACATGTTATATTTTTTATTCATTTTTATGTTTATTATTAGGTAAAAAGTTCCATCGGACAGAAAAAGTAAGCGTCACGTCTTTGACCCTCATATGAACCCACAATAAGACAAACTGTCCTGTGTTTGTCTGTAGTTACAACCATCCATCTACATCAGGCTCTTGCAAAAAAAACTGTTTTGTGAATTTTCAAAGAAAATACAGAAAAGTGCCAAACTAATTTCAACAACTAATCAATATGGCTGACGTGTTTCTGCTTGAAATAATCCTGTCTAGTGTGTAGTATTTCCAGAATATATGTACTTTTAAGTTTGTTCCAACTGAGTGCCACAAATACAAAGTACGCATTATTAGATTTGGGATCAAATATCCCACAGTGGCTCTGAGCTGGAACAACATCTATCCGCTGGGCGTCTTGCTTGTTGTGCTGACTTTGTTTTGTGAAGCTGTGAGTAAGACTAGTCTCTGTCCCTTTTTTTTTGTTTGTTTGTTTGTTTCCCTCTCCCTGCACTTCGTCCCTCTGAATTAGCTCCAAGGCACTGGTATGTACTAACACTAAAACGGTGTGCTCGTGTGTTCTGCTGCTGGGATTCAGCAAGAGGGCAAATGAAAAACGTCAAACATTTACTCATTTTTAGCTTTTGGTCATTTAATTTTAGTTTTTACAAAGGAAAAACAAACAAAAAAAACTGTTACTAAAGCTGTTGAATGGAATAAGTAAATGTTCTCTTTTTTCTCATCTGCCCTTTTTGTGCACATTGGGTTGCACTTGATTTTCTTTTTTATTTGTTCTTACGCTCGTGCAAAAGAGTTTTTGTATTTCCATTTGTTTGTTTCATCCTGTGAATCGAGCACATTTCTAAAACCTGGGTCAGTGTTGGATGTGAGAAGGTGTGGAAAGAAGTTGCTCACTAAGAGAAATCCCTCACAGGGAAGCGTGCGTTGATTATTTACGGTTTCCTGAAGTCAGTCTAGACTGATTTAAATGATCTGATTGGTTTTTCTGAGATCAGCTCATTGTTTGTCTGTCTGTTTTTCTTCCCAGAACACAGCTCTAGATAAGGAGACCCTCCACCTCCCCACCCGCTGTTGTAACGAACAACAAACGGTGGCGTGTCCAGCAGGCGGCCGGAGCCCGTCTGCCCCCCCAGACCAACAGACCCCTGCGACCAAACAGGCGTTACCTGTACGTGCCAAAGTACCAGAACCTCCCGAGCAACATCCTCCCCCCGAGACTGCTCCTCCTGAGGCGTCCAGCAGCGCAGAGGCTGCCCGGCTCGATGCTGCTTCCACTCCTGAACCTTCCAGCTTTCAAATAAACAACAGCCAACCTTTAGCTGCCGAGCCCGACCCGCAACCCTCCACTCCCCAAAGTCCGCTGCAGCCGTCCTCTTCACCCTCTGCTGACAATATTCACGTGTCCTCCACTGCAAAAGTGGAGACTACCCTACCGGCACTTTTCCCAGCTCTGAAGAGAAGCAGCTCTTTAGAGGCGACGTCTCTGTCTGCTCTGCCCCTGCTTTTCTCCTGCCCTTCTCCATCGTCTCCCGCCCAACCGTTCCCAGACCCCTCGTCTCCCACCGAGCAGGTGTCTCCCTCTCCGGTGTCCCCCGTCCAGCCCGCATTGTTCTTCCCGCTCTCTTCCCCGACCGTACGAGAGCCCCCTTCCCCGTCTTCCATCCACCCGACTCTGTTTCCCTCTCCTCCTTCCACACCTCCTCCCAGCTCTCCTTCTCCTAGTCCTCTACTGGCTGAGAAACTTCTCGAGCAAATCTAAATTCCCCCGTTTCACTCCCACAAACCTGCATGGGATAAGGAGTCTGAACCCCCCACGATTAAGCGTTTCTTAGTAGCTGTGAACTGAACCAGTGACTGCTGTATCCACAGGTTTCCCGCTCATTTTCACCCAAATCTCTTTGAAACTGAGAAGAACAAGAGTCTAATTGTAAATATTTGTATTTATTTGCAAAGGAAAGGGAACAAAGTTAATGTCACTCACTTGAGTGGTTTTTCCTTTGAAGTCGTATTACTGTACCACATTAATGTGAATTATTTTGACTGCGTGCTATCATCATCATCATCAGTGCAAACACACCCCACTATGAGCTGCTGTCGCTTTAGAAAAGGAAGTACTGTATACCTCTTATACGAGTATTTCTGAACAGGTAGAGTAGTCATCCTGATGCTAAGATTAACAGTACAGTTTAATTTACAGTGGGAGGACAAAATATATGATGTCTACCGGAATACCAAGTAGTTAATAAAGAAATAAGTGCTTTCAAACAGCTTCACCTCTAATGTTTTGTGATTCCCTCAATACACGCAGAAGACGTGCCATTTAATCAGACCTGTTCAAGGTATTCATGATCAGTTTGAGCCTTTCATGCGCAGTCGTCACTCCAGTGGACGTTGAATCAAAAGCAGTTTTCTAGCAGGGGGGTTTAGTTGCAAATGAGTTACTTCAGGGAGTCAGCCCGGCTTTTAAATGCATTGCAAAAAGATTTTAATGACAATTACAGTATTTCCAACCGTGATAGACATGCTTAACTCTTTGGCTTAACCTCCCCCCTTTTGGTGCTGTAGATTTTGTTCACCCACTGACTCTATGGAGCCAAATCAAGGCCAAAAGTTTTGCTAATTTGAAAATAAAATTTGAACCTGAAAATTCTTTTTTACAGTTTAAATTCTTTTTTTTCAGTATCAAATCTTTTTTTCAGTTTCAGATCTTTTTTTTTCAGTTTCACTTCTGTTTTTTTCAGTTTCAAATCTTTTTTTTTCAGTTTCAGACTTTTGGCCCCAATCTGGCGTGGGGGGCGTGACATCAACTTTTGGCCTTGATTTGGCTCCATATGACTCGTGCTGAATTTTTCCACCCCATTCATGTGTAGTGTTATGAGCCGTAGCTGTCCACTTTAAACTTGGAGGTTTGCATTCGGAGTGTATGAGCGGTCTACCAAGTAACACCTGTTGTACATAAGAACATAAATCCAAGATATCAAGCTGCAGGTATGTTTTTGACTAAAGCACAGGAAGTACACTTCCACACTTGTAGAATTTCTAGCAAACCTGAACCGGAACCTGCATGACACTTGTTGATGGTTTTTCTGAGCTGTAAGACTGGCAAGAGTCGGCGTTGTCATGGTGATATGTTTGTACTAGATCACTGAGGCCTTTATATAATCCAGCTTGGCTGAAAGGATGTCCCACATTCTGCTTCCGGCATATTATTGATTCATCAGTAAATTGTTTTAATCTCCAAAACATTTGTCTGAATACAAAGTCAAGCAGGTACAGTTTATTTCCTTTATGTTTGTAAAGTTTGTATGAAAAGGCAGACAAGAGCATTGCTGAATAGATTATGTGAAACTACGTAAAACAGTTTTCTATAGGCATAGGGCGACTGCTTTTAATGTCTTAGTATTTTGGAACAGGTAAGAAAAACACCCCTGAATGCAATAAAAACTTCAACTCTACGTTTGTCTGTGGCTACTGTGTGTACAACCGAAATCTGACCACTAGAGGGTGCTGTACAGTTGTGGTAATAAAAGATTGACAGTTCAAATTATAAAATTCCTTTTTATTGTCAGAACTCGGCAAACAACACTCCAAAATGATTGAAAAAAAAAAAGTTATTGAAAAGAGTAGTTCCCCATATAACTAGAGATTCAAACCACATTGAAGCACAAACTTTAAAGAAAGGAATGTTTCCGGAAAAATCAACAACACAAGTGAATGCTTGTTAAAACACAGAAGCAAAGAAATATGCTCCTAGAATTTGTGTTGATCAGATTTAAACAATATTACTCGTTCAGTAATTTGGACAGCTGTGATGAGAATGGAAAAAGGCTTTCCTTTCACTGCTTTGGAGACCAGACCCCGACAGATGTGGAACTGTCTGACGGTCCAATCAAATCATGATCAACACTTCTCTTCTATCCATCACAAACTTCATCTGAGGCTCCCCAAGACTTCAGAAATAACAGTTTACTGCTTATTCAGTCATTTAGAAAAGAAACGTACAAGAGGAGAACCCCTTCAATCAAATAACTGATGCAGTTTCTTTTTTTTCTTTTTTTTTTTAATGATGTTTGACATTTTAAATAAACTGATATGTTCAATATGAGTCATGCACAAAAACAATCTCTAAGCAAGCACAGAGGTACAGAAGGATTAGACGTCATAAATATGGAGGACTACATTTAAACATTATATATATAGATATTTATAGAAATGTATTTTCCTCTTCACCGGTCCGTTAAGTACATCATCTTTTAATCAAACACTTCCTATCTACCCGCTGTGCCAAAACAGTGAAAAGCAAGTGAATGATAGTTGAATATTTATTCCCCAACATACACATCTACTGGAAAAAAACAAAAACAAAAATCACTCACCCCCAAAGGTAGAGAAATATTTTGATTTTTTTTTTTTTTTTTTTAAGTCGTCAACTCCCCACAAATCCCTTTTTTTTATTTTCTGGAGGAGATGAAAATAGACTCTCACAGCTAAAAATAGATCTGTTTGAACCGTACAATAATGTAACCCCCCACCTTTCAATTTATATGAAAATTTCTATCTGATCTACAAAATATAGCAATGCCCTTTTTAAAAATAGTAGTTCTTTTACTTTAACAGGACAGATTATTTTCTTCTTCTTCTTCCACTAAGATACATTCAGGATATCAGGAGATAGACAGAACAGTGCATCTGATAAGAGTTCACCCTTGTGACATCAAACATTTATCCGTCTCTGTTAGTCAAGTTTCCCCTCAGTACCGGGTCTGGTACTCGTGGTGCCACCTGTTGAAGTCGTTGTAGAAGAGGACGATGCTTCCCGATGCCATGCCGGTTATGATACACCTGAAGAGAGTCACAAAATGTGAGCTTAATTCAGGAGCATGTGCGTGAATATTATATATAATTAAGTGTAACATATATACACATTTAGTAGATGCTTTTATCCAACACGACTTACAACAGAAGATTACAATCATACATCACCACCTTGTAAGCAAGCGACAGGGATCAGTGTTTTATTGTATCTCAGAGCATGTTTTGGGGTGAGAACTTTATGTGAAAAAAAAAAAAAAAAAACAAACCCAATGAGGTGTTTTCTAACTACAGAGACGGCACAAAAAAAATTAAAGTAATTTCTTCAACAAGAGCGGATGTCTCTGCAATAAGAAAACAGTAAAAGCTAAAAAAATAACCAGAGCCTGTGGGAGAGGAAGGAAATTATACTGAAATACTTAGATAGTCTTGAAGTTACACAAAGGCGTCTTTTACAGATAAAGTATAATAACAGTTTCAGTTTCATTTGACGGAATATTTGAATACTTTTTAGGAAGTGTTGTGTAGCTCTTGCTGTAAATTGATGCCATTTTAAAGGAGTTGTGCACGTGTCTTACTTGTTTAACAGCGTTCTTCCTATGCTGGGATATAATTTAAACTTTTGTAATAATTAATTCACCCTTATTAAAATTTACTAATGTTCAAAAATGTATTTAAGAATACAAACCACCCTTTTTGAGTATCTGACTCTACTAAAATTCGTATTTTTTGTTGCCGTTTGCAGTAAAATGTCCGATTATATCTACCAAAGTCCCTTCACAGCCCAGTTTTAAACTTCAGCCTTTAATGAAAAGGCGTTGCTGCTTCTACCGGGGCTTCCAGGGTGCAGACGTTACCTTTGGTCATGTGACATGGCCATGGAGCGGACTCCTGCGTCACAGCCGGGGTAGGTGAACAGCTGCTTCAGGTTGTGGACCTGCCAGACCGACACGACGCCTCCATCTCCTCCGGTCAGCAGATACTGACCGTCTCTACTGAGAAGCATGGCCTGCCAGCGACAAACGGGGAAAAGCTCATTATTCACCTACTCACCGCTTCCAGCATGGTACATTCATTATAATAATAAACATTATCATAATTGGACCATGATGAGGATTTCATTCAGTTTGCACATTTTATGACATGATAATTTAATGCAGAAAGATAGTTTTCATGATCATGAAAGCATGGTAGCAAAGCTGTTTACCCACATACATTCGAGTTGAGGGGGGATGAGGGGGGATGGCATCCCCCCTGAAATAAAAACGGTCCAAATCATCCCCCCTGTAAAACTGCCATCCTGCCTTTCCATCCCTTATGTCATTTCATCAATTAATGTGGTTTTACTGTTATTTCAACATTGAGAGTCATCACCAGAAAAATAACACCAGAAAAATAACTTATTTGACAATTTTCACCTGTTTCAAGTACATTTCTGTTTTCAAGATTTTGAGTTTTTGCAGTGATCCATTTTATTTATCCTGTGAAGGACAGAGTCATATTGATAAGTTCAGAAAAGTGTTTTTTATTGTTGTGTTTTGATGTATTTGATGTAAGTCCAGTGGATATTTAAAGCTTACAGAAGGCTGCATTTAACTGCTGCTATGTCATTCCTGCAGTATTTCTGCAGGTGTTTTGGTCAGTGCTATTATTTCTAATATATTATATTATTTGTTATCAGCACAAATTATCCGTCCCCATATGATAAAATCCACCATCCCCCCTGATTTTCTTTTACAACTTGAGTACTGCCGATATCAAACTAAACTAAAATCTGACAACAACAAAAAAAAATCCCACATCCCAAAAATGGCTCCCTGTAGCGAATCTCTGAGATTTACTCTCCCCTCAAACGGCAGCAGCTGAATGGGTCCCTCGGGAATCAGATGTACACAAATCAAGTTGTGTGCTGGAATCTATTACGGGCACGGCGCACGGTGGAAGCTGAAACTGAAACAGTCAGGAGCATCAATCAGCAAGTAACCGTAGCTGATGAAATGACGAGGCACAACGTAACTTCTAAAAGCAGCAAATTACGCTAAAAGCTTTTGTCATTTGTGGTTTTATGACGCCAAATTTGGATGTCTTTCAGCTGCGGCCGCCTTGTAGTGATTCAGCAGAGGACACTTCAATCATCAGCGGCATGTGTGTTGAATCAGGCTCATAATAAGTGGAAAAAGGAAAGCTGAGGCTGGAGAAAAGTCATTTTCAGGAAATTCATCTGGTCTGACAATACAGAAAAGGCTTCAACAGGGAACATCCACCCTGATTTGGACAAGTGATTTGAAGACTATTCAAAAAATAAAGGAAACTCTCGACACCAAGTTTCTACTTATGTTGGCGTATGAAGGCGCTCACACACACTGACACATCCTGAACTTATCTGATCCTGATCTAAGTGATCAAAGATCAATACATCGTCGTCTACAGTAACTGCCTCATTAAAGCGTGACTGAAGCACCTTTTTCATTTCTGTGACGTGGGTTTGCTTTGCATTCAGACACATCACGTTCATTTGCTCAGATTAGCAAGCTGTGCTAAATATAATTTAAGAATAAAGGAACTGAACCACCACTGACGGGATGACCACATTGATAGAGTTGTGCTAAGGCGGATAAAACTCGGTTTTGGAGCTTTATCTTGTAAAAGCTCCAGTATATCGTTGAGCGAGGCACTAACTTTATCTCTGTTCGCACTGCCGGTTGGTTCCGGCCCTGTAGTGGTAACAGAGCTGTAACAGAGCTGTAACAGAGCTGTAACAGAGCTGTAACAGCTCGCAGCTTAAACAGCGGTACAAAAATATGGTTTTCACTGGGTACAGGGAGGATGAAGGGCTTTGACGATCACCAGGTGTTGCACAGATCATTTAGTCACTTGTTTACACACATTATCTATTTTCTGGTTGTAAATGTGCACATATGTTTTTTTTTCAATTATTTGGTCATCTGCAGGCACCAAAGATATTAATAAACTTCAAATTGCACAGAACAAAGCAGCTAGGATGGCTTTAAATTGTTCACTGCATGCAAATATCTTAAAAATGCATCAGCATTTATCATGGCTGTTGGTTGTAGACAGATTAAAATTAAGTCTCCTTACTTTCATGAGGAAGTTGATTAATAGTAAAAAACCACAATATTTCGCAGATCAGATAGTGCTCACTAGAAACGTCAATAAATATCCAACCAGACAATCATGTTACGATCATTTACTGGCACCTAAGCCAAGAACAAACTTTTTAAAACACACTGTTTTATACAGAGCTATCACAGGATGGAACGCATTACCTTATAACATCAAAAATATTACATCAAAATACAGTTTTAAAAAGGTAGCTAAAGACTTTTTACATAAAATTCAATGAGTAACAAATATATCACATGCTATAATTTATTACAGAAATGTATTTGTGGGTTATACTTTGTGGTATTGGAATGACTGTATGATTCCTTTTTTTTTTTTTTTCCACCACTAATGTATTTTAGACTTAAAGTTTGCTGTTAGTGTGTATTATGACTCGGTGTTACGGTGATCCGTAACTGCGATAAATGTGTGTATGTATGGACTATGTATGTTCTTTTAAAATTGCATTGGGGACCCCAGGAAGAATAGCTGATGTTGCGACATCAGCTAATGGGGATCCTATAAATAAACAAATATAAATAAACATATGTAATGTAAATATGTAATATGATACTGAAATCAACTGAGGATAGTAATTTCTGAGAAGGGAGAAGGGGTAGGATTAAATAAGCATATGCTTCTTTCTACTCCTTTTCGGACATGGCAACATTGTTTTGTTTATTTATCTATATTTTTTTTGTTGTTTTGACTATTTTGACTTATGTGTTATTTTATGTTTTCCCATGTTCGGAATAAAGCTTTCATTCATTCATAACAAGAGTGCTGCCTGATTACTAATGCAGAAACTTGTAAGTGAGGCGCGAGGATTGTCAGAGTTCCGAGCCAACTGACGAGCTAAAGGCAATAAAATAAAAAAAAAACAAAAAAACAGCAAGGATATAAGAGTTTTTCTGTCCAGGTAGAGGGTGGAGGGCAGAGAGCGACTGAACAGGCTGCATTACAGACAGAGTTAACAACCGAGAAACCTGTGCGTGCCGGGGTCTTCCTCATGATGAAACCAGGTCCACCTGCTTCCCCGCCAGCAGGGATGGAGAAACTGACTACTGTGTCCCCCGTGATAACAACCAGGGAAACTTTCTTTTTTTAATTCATTTTAATGTGTTTTTTGTTTTCATCACCAACTAATTAAAGCAGCCAGGGACAAGAAACATTATTGTGTGGCCTAAAAGCAGAGGGAAGGGACCGCCTTCACATTATAAGGGACCGCATTAATGCTTAGCAAACGGCACACCAGGGAGGGAGAATGCACAGCTGTGAATGCACAGCTGGAGAGCGGAGGCCGAATGAAGAGGGGATCTTCAGTATGTCTTAATTGTTGCACGATAGTGACTTATTTGTCTAGTGTTTGATTTCATGCAGCGTTCCTCTGCAGAAAACTAACGCGCCTCCAACCTGAAACAACAAGGCTGTAAGACTACAGATGCATGTCAGGAAACCTCATCCAGCTGGATTAATAACCAAGAGAAAAATGTGTTTACGAAACAAAAACGGGATTTTCTTTTATAACCCAGCTGAAAACATATAAAGTTGGGCACTGGAGCTCAACACGGTGGTCCGTGGGAATGGGCTTGCTCCTGAACATCAAAGACACACTGACATGACTGATATTAAGATGCTTGAAAACGCTGAGGCAAACTGCTCATTCTGGACAATATTTCTTAAAGTTTGTCATTATAAAACTCTCCTAGTCTCGTTTATGAGAACGTGCGTTACTTCAGTGATTTACCACGCCGTCACGGATGGCTGTGTCTTAGCAACGCATGTTGGTGGGACGGTTGAGTGCTCGATAATTTCAACAAAAGGCACAGGAGCCATTTAGCAGTTAGTACTGGGTATTTAATGTACTCGTGCAACCACTAGTGAAGTCCATGACCTTACTGGAGCGCAGCAGGAGGTCGGGGAGCTGGCAGACATGTCAGCCCGGCCAGGTAGGAGGCTGCAGACAGACATTATAAATCAGCCCTTTGCCACTGGGCGGTCAAACAAGATGGCCGATGTCTCTGCAGGGGCTAAGATGGCTGCGGCGGATCGGATGACTAAAAAATGACTCCAGTAGAAACACATGCACTCTTTAATGCCCATATTTTCTACTTTCTTTTTTTTCCCCCTCAGAGAACAGTGGGTGGATTCTGGGGCTGGAAAAGGTGAAATGTTTAATTTATGGCGCTGTTAATCCCCCTGTTACACTCACGCAGGCGGAGGAAAAAAAAAAGGTCCGGGACATTTACGCTGCACGAGTTATACTATAACTTAACAGAATGTAATCCATTCAGCATGGCCTCAGTCACCCAATTCTGCTATTAGAGCGGGATCCTGACTGTTCGCATGTCGTCTAACCTCTGACTTCAGACCTCTATAAAGTCGCACAGCGTACATTCTTCCTCCCTGCTTCTAAGTGTGTGCTGCAGGCCAGGACAAACACTTATTTATCCCGGAGTCAAACTGTGCCGAGGCTCCGAGAGGCCGCGAAGATTGATTCTGGTATGTACATGAGAGCACTAAATATTGTTGGAGTGGGAGGGTGGATTTGAGCGGGCTGAGACTCACACAGCCTCGCTCGGAGATATTAGGACTGTCCTAATAACATCTGACGTGGATGGTATTTACAGCAGCCGAGGAGGGCTGATGAGGCCGGCCGCAGCCCCAGCCCCATCTTTACGGGGAACTCTGATAAAAGTACAAAGCGGATCTTAAAACATTGTTAGTGTCTTTTAAAGACGCAATAAAGCACGTGGGGAAATCTTGAAGCTAAGCACTTGGTACTTTTGAAGTGCCGGTAGGCTGCTCAGGCAGTGTTTCAGTATATTTGCGGCTTTTTAAGAGTGGGCTGGTTGGCAGGTTTGGAGCCCGGGCACGAGAGGTTTTTTTAATAGTAAACAGGCGTGCGGCCGTCTGTCAGAGCTAGCTTACATTTCCCAAGCCAAAACGGAAACAAAGGGCCTGGAAAGCAAAGGCGGTAGCTGCTATCCTGTGTCACTCTACCCACTAGGGAGGAAATGTGGGCAGTGGGGAATGTGTCGTCCTGTGCTGGAGGGTGGTTAATGGTGCCGGTGCTCAGAACTGACCACTCCTCTGGAATGTTTTCCACCAGTGTCGCAATTTGACCTGACAACGGAGCCCCGGATCAAAAGAACCATTTCCTCTGGTGTATGTGGGCGAACGGGGAAAGAGGGATGTGAAGCCGTAGCTTGTCCCGAGGCACGCTGACCTTCACCTCGCTCAGATCTCAAACCGAAACTGAGCCTTTAATCAGTGAGAGCCTTTCTGCACAGATGTGGTGCAGACATACATATGCAAGTGCGCTCTCTTGTGAATACTCGCGCAGAAAAACTGACGTTTCCTCACCTTGATGCCGTCTTCCACTTCCACGTGTCCGAGGAGTTTGCCGTTGACGCTGAAGAGGCAGAACTGCCCCTTGTCGTAGTAAATCACGCAGTGGCCCTCGGTGGAAGACTGGATGAGCCGGGGCCGCAGGCAGCGCTCTGGGCCCTCCAGGGTCCGCAGCAGGTCCCCATTCATGGAATGGATCAGACAAGGACCCTCTGCACACAGACGCAATCCTTTTTCAGTTTTTTTAATCTATTTCAACTGCAGTCAAACATATTTTTGATTTTTTTTCGTTTCGGTCTAAATTAGCTGAAGTTTTGGAGCAACACTGATCGCCTCCAGGGGTTATATTTATGGTGTAAAAACGGAATTTCTCCACCTAATACAACGTCATCTGTAAGGAGTCTTACTTGTCACCCACTGGAAACGTTTAGAGTATTTAGAAACCAACAATACGACAAAGGAGCGTCTGTGTTCCTGAAGTGCTGAGTCAACCAAAAAAGTGGGAATGCTTTTAACTTTCCAGACTTTCACCAGCTCCAAAACATTTACAATGTTATAAAAATAAGAAGCGATACAACTTAATTGTTAAAAATGTCCCGTCAGACATTTCTGAAACAAGCTGCTTTTAAATAAAAATGATACAATATATCCGTTTTTGCAACCTATTATACATTAACACAGTTTATATCATTGCAATTTGTTGTCAATTTGTTTTTTTAATTTAAATTTTTACGAAACGTATCAACTTAAATCTTAATGAAATTACTGTTCACAGTGGAATCAATTGTATATTATAAATGAATGCATTATTTTTCTGTCTTAATCTGTGTTTTATATTTAATATTTTATGATGGCTCAACTAAGAGTAATTGAGGTGTGCATTTACTTTTGGTACATTTTCACAGGACCAAGTGGCCTCACCTTTGCAGCCACTGATGACGAGACCCAACTCGGCGCACACGCTGGCACAGGTCACCTCGCAGTCGTGGCCCGTCAGGATGGCCCTGGGCGTGATGAACGCTGCTGAGAACACAAACACACAAACACGACGGCTCTGAGCTGCAGCAAGTGTGAATGGGCATTATTGTCACTAGAGGGAGCAAAAGTCCAAACATTCTCAAGGATTGGTTGATTGAAGATGTCAGAGGGTGAAGGCTTCAAACAAGTTAACAGGTTTAAATAAAAATCATTAAACAAAAAAAAAACCATCAAGAAGGCAGTTGATATTTTAGTTTACATGTCTTTAAAGTATATACACAGCACTTTGAGGATTTTCACTGTATACACACATCCCCTCTGCAGAACTTGTCATGAGAGCCCCTTGCGATGTTTAAGACCTTCTCCCCATGACTGCCTTCACTGGATCCAGATGTTTCTGTATTAGACAGGCAGCGAAACAGAAAGCCAGAGGGAGTGGGACTAAGTTATGGTTCTAGTCATGAAATTTGTGTGATTTTGTTTTGGTTTGAGCTGTCAGGGCGAACGACAACACAAAATGGGCTGTTATTTCTCCATCTGTCTTCTCTGCCTGCGATCGAGCACATTTACGCACAAACATGCACTTGCACAACTGCACAGAGCCCGTTCGCAGAGTTATTAATACCCTTATTCTCGATTGGAAATGGATTAATGATCAACAGCTGGTACAATGTTAGAACATGGTCAAGTGTCATTGTTTTGAGTTGAATGGTTCTGATATAAAACGGAGGAGGTGAGCAGATCCGTTTGTGCTGTAGGAACCCGAGGTTGGAGCTCAGCGGCGTGTCATTGAGGACTCTGGTTAACTAATCCTGTCCTCCTCTATGTGCGGTCCCATTCAGCTTAAAATGGTGAAAAAAAAATGGCGCAGATGCACTGCTTTTCTGCCATAACTGTGTGCACAAAGTGGCTCTAAAGCTATGTGGACAAACGCTTTCAAAGACTCTAAAATCGTTTCTTCCAAACCTTGGATTCAAATCTTTTTTTTCCCATTCTAAACACTTCCAGTAAATAAATAAAACAACTCTGAGGGAATAGTTTTTGTTGTCTGGGCTAAATTTAACTAATATGGAAATACGTTTCTTGATGACTTAAAGGAAAATAATTGAATTATGCAACATAAAATTCAATACAGGTTCTCTAATAAGACAGTTGTTTTTTTTCTCCAAAAGCCACAAGGCCATTAAACATAATTAGATTTAGCAGAAAGACTCTATACAGACCAAACTGCTCACTAAACTTGTAAAGAGGCAAAAAGAGCAAACTGCATTCAAGCAGGATTCACCAATGACAAAACTAAATCCATATGTACAATCCAGACAACATCACCGCTTAAAATAATATAATTAATACATGTTATATGAAACTGTGTAGAAAAGGAAAAAAAATCTATAATTAACTGTGATATCTAAAGTTTGTTGATAGCTTTGTTGTTTCAATTCCACCTATAACTAATCTATTTCAGCTTCATTGTGGCTAAAAGCAACCACATGTCCTGAACACTAGTTAGCGACTGATTAACGCTATAGTTCGATTTGGGAAACTCTGTAAATCCAAGTAAACTGTATCAGTTTTAAAGGCCGGCCCGGCCGTTTGGTTTAGATTAGGGCCACATCTGATTACAATCTCAAACCTGTACGTGACCAAAGCTGACGAGAGTATCGACTGTCTGCAGGCGTCACGATGGAGGTGGCTTTGGCGTATACGAATGATATTACTCACGAAGTAGGGACATTCATCTTTTACCGTAGCATTATTGTGGGGGCTCAGCTTCACTTCACAGACTTGAAAAATTGTAAAACCCTGCTCTGTATTTCGACGTTTTAGTTCACCAATCAGCCCATCAACCGTTACCAGCTTTTGTTTCACACAAGTGTTGATTCTACTTTAAGTAATTTTTTGGGGAAATGAATGTCAAATCCAAAAGTCATCTGGGGAAAACACCAAATACTGTATAGTTAAGAGGTGGAGACGAGGAGCATTTGCCTTTACATTGACTTCTCCTTTCATAAAGTGTATGCTATGCCTTTACTTCATTAATAATGCTTTATTAAGAGTGAAAAGGAGAGTTTTCTTTTTTTATTGTCGCTTATCGTTTCTGCACTGCGAATGCGGCAGCCATGCTGGTAACTCCAGATTATAACTGTAGTGATGTCATATGAAGACTTCAGTGTAGATACACACTTAAAGCTGGTTGTCGCTGCGAATGCATAAATACTGGGCGACGTTTACAATTAAATGAGAGAGGCGGTGGTTTGCAGATCAGAGCAGAATGTTTACAACCCCACGCCCTCTCCCCGTCTCAATATTTTATTTCTTCAACCTATTATAGCGGAGGATCCCAGTGAGATCTCTTCTTCCAGCAAGTCATTATTAAGATAGGTGCATAAAGTTAGAGTTTACAAAAAAGGAGAAAACAGGCAGGAATTGCAGATGATACCAATTAGATCCTTCACACATTTAATCTCCAAAGAACAAAAGAAAAATGTAATGCAGAAATAAAATTTATTATCATGAATGATTGTAAAAAAAGTATGAAAAAGTGAGTATTTGTAGGCCGAGGGTATTTTGAAGGAGCAGACAAGCCGAAAGCAGTTTAATCCAGCTCTGAATGTGCTACAGGAACGTTCAAAGGAATTCCAGTAGTACACTTGGTGTCACAGTTATTGATGTGAAATGACAGACGGCTGGAAGTACAAGTAAATAATTTACCTAACAACACTCCAGTATCCATGGATATTTTTATTTCATAATGATTTGGCCGGCTGCTTCTGCTTTCATTTAACAACCGAGTGAGGAGGACAAGTGAACTCAGGAACCTCTGTGCTGTTTCTGTGCTGCTTTCATGCCCTTGTAGCCAGAACTGAACTCATCCTGTTTGATAAAAATGGTAATGATGATGATGATGATTATGTTACCAAGTGTAAAACTGAACTTTATTGAGTGGATAAAATAACCTGTGATGCTCCATACTGTTAATGTTTTGCACTTTACTGAGAAAAATAATGTAATTTGTCCGCCAAAATCTGTGCAATTTACAGTTTTCCACATTTCTTAAAACTGTAAGATTTGTTGTTGTAGTAGTTTTAACCAGATGCACATAAAATCCTGGAAAGGAACTGTACATGTGTGTGTATTTATAAATATGTTGGCATTCCTGTCATCTTTTATACACTGGATGACTATATCAGCTATCAATGACAAGGAAATATGAACCGACAAACACAGGTGCTAGTTTAACACAAAAAGAAAGTTAATTTAACAGAACAAGAGTCCAACATAATTAAACAATAAATGTCAAGCTCAATTTGTTTTTTTCCATTTTGCCAGTAGATGGCAGTAGCACCTATTAAATCTACCTCACCTGCTGCAGAAACCAAGAGTCTATCAGCTCTCCTTATGCGCTTTTGTTAAGCTTATTAAGTGTGTGAGACCTAAAAATATCATAATGCATCTAAAGGAATTGGTTTCTTGCATGCACGCTCATGCAAAACTATGTGCAAGTTTTAACTTTAAGGTGTCTCAGTGTTTGGAATCGGAATAAACAGTCTGCTGTCTGGCTGCAGTTCTGAGTGTGTGTGTGTGTGTGTGTGTGTGTGTGTGTGTGTGTGTGTGTGTGTGTGTGTGTGTGTGTGTGTGTGTGTGTGTGTGTGTGTGTGTGTGCGCGCTCAACAGAGCTTCATGTCTAGAAGAGCCTCCTGTGGTCCGGGGCAATGGAGCATCACATTGTGGTGGTGAGGAGACGGGATGACGAGCGCTTTGTCTGATCCCCCAGCTTCAGCGCGGTAACTAGCAGTGGACCAACCGATATTAGACCGACACATATACAATCAAAACTCTACATGTAACAAGTCAAGTGGGTCATTTTTTATGCTGAAATTATGAATTATGGTACAGTATATAGTCAATAGCTGCGTTTGCTATTTTGTGGGACCCCTATGAATTTAGACTATGGAGTCGGTTTTTGGTTTAGATTTCAACCCATTGTTCTTTTTGTTTTATTTTTTCAGCGTTTGTTAACAAAACTGCTGTTTCCTCAGTAAAAGTTTGCACATTCCAATGAAGCAACTATAATTACATTCAAACAAAGATCTTTGAGTGATTCCAAAACACGACATCCGTGCATAAGTTGGGTTAGCTGTTCTTTATCCTCCAGATGAAAAAGAAAAGCGTCTTATTAACCAAATCAAAATTTGTCATAAATTTCATCCCATTTGTAATGGATCACTTAACAACATGTACGCCAATCTAAGCCGGCCGAATTAGCACCAAGAAGGCTGAGAACTGAGCAATGTGTGCGCGATGCTTTGATCATAGCTAATGCCATATGTTATGGTAACGCGAGGGAGGCCCATGACATTTTTCACTTTTATCGACTCGCATGACCTCACGGCCCTCGGATGGTGGTGAACTTTCATGTGCTGGCCGACGACCCCCAACATCACATTTAACGTTTCTAAGTGGCCCTCACTTTCACTCACATTAAAGACAGACTCTTGTGTGCACACACACACAGAGACACACGCACACACACCAGAGGACTTCTGGCCTCACAGAAAAGGCACACAATCTCAAACACATTATCGAAAGCTGTTCCTGGTGCGACAGTGCTGCGAAATCCAATCTGTATGCAGGAGGCCTGGCGTGGTCAAACGAAACTAGGTTACTTTACAGAGGGAGGCTGTAAATCACACAGTCACAACTGTCTGGGAGAGTGAACACTCAAAGAATACCCTTGTGTGTGTGTGTGTGCTGCTATACTGGGCCGTGCACTCACTGCCTGGGCTCTCTCCGATGCTGCTGTGCTTTCCGTTCCAGTACCACAGCAGCAGGGTGGCATCTCTGGACCCCGACAGGACGTAGCAGTCTCCTCCGATGTACGACTCGGAGCGAGCGAGGCACGTCACCACATCCCGATGCCCGAACACTATCTGGGTTAGTTTGCCTGCAAACAGCACATGAAATAAAACATGCTCTTAAGGAATTCCACCATTTTTCTCTGGAAACATGAATAGCAGGTTGATAAAGTAAAATACATGAGATGTGACCGTAACATGTAAAGTCTGCTGCTGCTTTCATGCATTTCTTGATCATTTGCAAGTCAGACTAATTGATCCACACAAGAGCAGACTTCTGTACGTTCCAAGAGAAGATTAAACATTTGCTTCATCTTTGTGAATGCATCCCTGCATGAGCAGTGAGCTCCATGTGTATATGTAATGAGGCTAATTGCTGTCAGATTTTGAAACTTCAGCTCCAGCACCTCGCTGTCTAATATTCATTACTCCCCCTCACATCGTGACCTCTGCTTTCAAACACCGGATCATTTTGCAACATGTGACACCTTTGTATGAGTGTCAGGAATCTCTGTCCACTGCATAATTAAGCTGTTTCCCCCTGAAACAATGAAGATTATCATGAAACCGGGCGGGTCACTGGCTTGACTCCCAAAGACGAACGGAGACATCACAGTTGTGAACTGTTTGACATTTTTATAAACTGAAAATAAGCAATGAAGGCTGCTGCAATAATGGCTACCATGTACCCCGTATTAAACACATGCTCCTCTGCTCACACACATGCATGCATGCATGCGTGCACATGGACAAATCTACTTGAATAAATGTGCATGTTGGCGTGTACGACTGTGCTTTGTGCATGTGTACCAATCAAGTCTTGTAATTGATAAAACCCCTCAATTCTTTTAACTGGGGGGGGATTAGGGACCTCGGTGGCAGCTGTTGAGTGTGTGCGATTAAACTGTGTTCACGTTCCAGTCGCAGACCCTGGTGGCAGTCGCACAATAGAGCCATCTCTATGCACCCGTCCCTCCTACCCTCCCTCCTCCGCAGAAGACAGAGAGGGCCTGGCCTGTGGAAATTGAATCGGAGCCTGTTGTATAGATGCATATAGCATTGTGACTGAGGCTGCAGTGAAAGCAGTGAGGAGATGAAGCTTCAGACAGTTTCATTTAGGACCCCTGACCCGATGGCATGTGTGTGAGTGAAAATAAAGGTGTGTGTGTGTACACACATAACACACCTACACTTAATATGTGCATGCAAGTAACAAGTCCAATGCAAGCAAACTGAGGCAGGTTCAGAAAATATATCAACAAGCATGAGGTAAAGGCTACATTTATACAGTTTTATACAGTTTGGCAAACAGTGGAACATCTATGAATCCACACTGATACCAAAAACAACAACATTACAACACAAGTATTTTTATTCTCTTTGTTAGCAGTGTCTAAGATGAAGTCCATATCAAGGATGGTGCGAAAGAACAGCTAGTCAAGGTTAGCTTATTTCTAAAAAGGTTAACTACAAGGTCAAGCAGTCAAAAATAAGTAAATAAATTAAGCAGCACTGTAGCACAATGATTTGTAATTAGCACTGCATTTGAAGACATGCAAACAGTTCAGAGTGTGGATCTGAGGTGGACAGGTCACTGACAGAAGAAGAAATCTTTCAAATCCTTCTATAGTGTTTAGATCTGAATCATTTTTATCTATGCAGTCAGAAAAGTACAGCATGCTCGTATGGGACAGTTATGATGCCCCGATACACATTTTAGTGATGCAATATCCTGATTTGTGTGACGGGTAGGTGCAAGATGACACTAAAAAGGGGGAGATTGTTGAAACAAAATATATGACAGCCACTTCTTCAGATAGGAGAAGCACAATAAACAATCTTTACCAGTGATGCTACACGATGCTTTACTCTGTACCTGAGTCGGTGGAGTAGACCCGGAAGCTCTTGTCCCAGAAGCCACACAGGAGGATAAAGCGGTTGTCGGCTGTGATGACAAAACACTGGGAACTGATCTGCATGCTCTGATCCAGCAGGTCTGAGATCTGACGCCTATGAGCGCCCACGTTACTGGCTAAAAGAAGAAGAAAAAAAGACAACTTAAACTCTGAAAATGCACAGATGCACACTGAAATATGGAACTGCAGTGTGATCCAACTAAATTGTTTACACAATCATCTATTTTTCAAAGAGCACCAACTTTGATGCACCTCCACCAAAGCTTCACAAAAGCAGAGATGATTTAAGAGAGAATACATAAAACAACCTGGAGATTAAGTTTATAGAGATTTCACATTTTCCGTGAGAGTCTAAGAGCCTGAGTAATGGCGGCGAGTACATAGTCCTCACAAAATATGTACACCACTCCAGTCAGAACTCGCGTAAGAAATTCATCTTTTTCCTCTTTCTCTTGTAAAGAGATATGTTCATTGTGTTCCTTATTTAATGGGGTCAAACACACTGGGGAGAAGGTGAAATGTAGAACGTCAACTGTATGTGGTGCAACTAATATTTCATCCAGTTTTTAACATTCCCCAGAACCGCAGATGGCTCAACACTCATCCTCAATTTACTGTGTTTAGCTCAGACTCCTCCTGGAATGCAAACAGTGTAAATATATTACTGACAAGAACAAAACTCCCTGCTACCTCCCCAAAAATGAGCAAATGCTCCCACTAGCGAGAATTCATTATTTATTACTTGATGAAAGTACTTACCATAGTAGTTACCAAATACTGACCAAAATAAAGACCAAAAATGGCTTTGACAACAGACGTCATATTTTAATAACACGTTCTAATAATAAGATGATCCTAAAGTGTCCTTTCAGAAGCAAATATTAATAAACTGACTGAGATGTTCTTATGAAAACAAGAATGTGTAAATTGCGATGTAGTGATAAGATGCATTTTATTCCAAATACTGTATCAGGATTATCAACTGAGGCGAAGAAGTATGTGTAGATAAAGATCTGAAATCAACCCTGGTTATTTTCAGTAGTCAAGTGTGGAAATGGTTTATGTGAGACTGAGAATGACCACAACATCCACGGAGAAAGAGCAGCTCCCTTTGTAGATGTTCACAAGATTGCGATAGGCTGCCGAGGAAGCGATAGGAGATAAGAGCGGAAAAAGGAGGCTGGTCCCCTCCGCTGCTCTGCCAGTGCATCCTATACATCACTGCAGCTCGGCACTCTTCTCCTGCTCATCAACAAGTCGTGAAGGATGAGAGGCGCCCATATTGTCCTGACAGCCGTCTGCCGTGCATTCTCAATCACACATTATTACCACATTCATATTCATTTCCACTGACACGCGTCCTTTCCCTCTGCTCAAATTAAACCAAAGAAGATTCAGGGAGGGAGGGAAGAAAGGGCCGGCGGAGAGGGAGAAAGAGGGGGAGCTGATGATGAAATGCTGGCCTAGGCCACAGCTCATTGCATTCCAATTTGCATGTAAATGGTTTAGTGTGAGAGCGAGGCCTATATCATGACGAGTGAACTGGGGCAGAGGCTGAGAAACAACTCTAATCTACTGTCCAGGGACACAGCCCTGCAGACTGCCATGAGTCACCACCACGCCGGCAGGATCCATCCACAAATCCACACAAAAACTCATTTCATGCATATATAAGCTCACACTCAAGTGCGTGTGGATTCTTTAATGGTCATAAATGACAGCATACCTATCAGAGGGTCAATTTCCACAGGAAGTTGGTACTGCTGCTCCGCTGAGCTCTGATGACCTGACAGGGAAGAAGACAGATTGGATTAATATTGTAATTGAGTGGCCTTGTGAAGTAGGTGCTGCGTTTGAGGTTATTATCACACACTGAAAACTATAACAATAAGGTCATACTCTGACCCCCTGGCCTACAATTTCTTTTATGAATTATATATCAATTATGCCAAAATGCGACTATAAGGCTGGAGAATATAAGGTAAAACAAAAACACATTTCTTTTCCTTTAAAATTCTCCCATCTCTCCTAAATCCTCAAAAGCGTTGATTTTACTCTAACAGACCACAGAAATGTAATGATTTATTACTGTCATTCCCTTTAATTAGAATGCATAACATATGAATAGGATAAAAAAAACACAGAATTGCTCTAAACAAACTGGTGAGCAGATTATCATTATATCTCAGAAGCATTTCTTCTGAGATGTGCGAGGAACCCTAGGTCTGCACGCCTTTCATTAAACACCAACAGAATCCAGTGAATCCCTGCAATTAACAGACTGCTGCTGCCCTGCATATATTTTGCTCATCATGCCAGCTCACTGGACCAATTAGCATGATCAGTGCAGCCTGTGGTGCGCATGAACGAGGTTGTATTCTACTAAAAACACATCAGTCTTCATCCTCATAAACTAAGGCATATCAAATGTAATGTTTCTTCTGGGCCAGGATGGATGTTGAGTAAACATAATTTTGCAAGTGATGGGTTGATGTATAGAGGTGGACGTGAGACCTAATGCTGCCTGCTACATGTGTCACATTTGATACTGCTGTCTGGTGGGCACCGTCAACTGTCTACCAACTCAACGTCCATCCTTTAGAGACACGGTTCGAATATCATATAAATTAGATGCTCAAGTTTTACTTAGGAAGACCAGATTAAGAAAAATAAGAAAAATAAGATACTAAATTAATCCTACTTCAAAAATCATACAGTGGCACAAAAATCTGAATTGAGTTTTTGTTCAGCCAAAAAGGTGTGGATGAGACTCTCACCTGTCAGGCCGTGCCACTTGTTGACAGCAAAGAGGCGGTTGGCGGTGACAGTAATGATGGCAGCCGAGGCGAGGCCCGGCTGGGTGTTGGCTGCTACGTGTGTAACAGGGGAGTTGGATGGGAACTTCAGCACCATGATAACATCCTGCTGCATCTGCTCCGTAAACATCATTGGGGTCTGCAGGAGAAGATACTGTTCAGGGTCCCGGGATGGATGGAACACGAGACAAATGGAAGAAAGGGAAAGTAGCCGAGACGCGGAGAGGCAGGCGAAGAGGGAAACAAAAAGACGAGGGTAACAAAACCAGTTTGTGGCAATGAGGAAAACAAAAAGACCAGGATGGAGGAGGAGGAAAGAAGAGCACAGAAGAAAGTTAGCAGCAGAAGAGTTGCTAGCAGCAATTCAGTAATAGGACCACGCACAGAGAGGGTTTGATTTACAGCTGAGGACAGGGAAAACTGTCTTTCTTTTCTGATTGTCACACATTGTGGGAATACTGGAAACGTATTCTGTTGTTGCTGATTCATTGTTATCTCCTGTCCTTTCATACTTGGAATACATTTTCAATACCCAGATCTGCTCTGGAAAATGGTAGTAAACCAAAGAAGCTCAACCTGTGATCTGCATTATAAAATGTTCATAGAAATTACAAATCAATCTTCTCACAGAAACTTTAATTAAAAGATGCATTTCTTTCCTTTCAGAATAGCAGTCTTGGCAAGTAATCTTAGGACACTGTTTTCAAATTTACTGTTCATAGGGAAGATCAGAAACGCTACGTAACCCTAAAATTACCATGACATTCCACTGGTGTGAATGTTAAATTAAGTCACAAATCTGGAAATATGACAGATAAGTCTTTTACTTCTATATGCAAGTGGTGGACTAAACACAGTAATCACAGCACCATTGTGATGTAGGTCCAGATGTTATGCTATCCATGAGAAAGTCTCATCAATAACTGATTTTCTGTTGTATACTGTTTATGCTGCCACTGGGAAATAGCGTACTAATAATTAGGTCCAAAATGAGTGACATAACGGGTAGCAAAAGCCCAAATGGAGCATCTGGCATACTAATGTGTAGATGTAAAACTTTCTCTAACTCAGACATAAAGCAAAGGACCTTTGCTTTCAAAAATTTCAAAAAATGCATTTTGCTACCTAAAAAAAGCTTTCCCTTGCTGCTTTAAAAGAACTTACCCAATTCATTAATGTGGGAGATTTTACCAAGGAAACACCTTGAGAAGCTGATTTCACCTTATCAAAAATTCAACAGCAAGTGTAACCTAAATCAAAGAGAGTGCCATGCAGCTTCTACATTTCAGAAAAGTTAACAGAGGCAATAAAAGTATGTCTAATCAAAAATCCTTTTCTACCCTTTGAAACCGTTTCTCAATGACCAGGATATAGTTGAAAGTTACACGGGCTGGCCAACCACTAGGAGAGAGGACCAGAAAGCACTAGGACAACACCTTAGTGGATGTGTGTTTTGAAGGGGGCCTGTGATGTGCTTAAGGTCTGGACCCCAAAGGTCGGCCCACTTTTAAATCCCCATCATTAAAAGGTAGGTATCGATGATCTTATACTGTATGTATCATGTGTTGTACATCCCTTGACTGGTGATCTACTGAGCTTAGTGAATATCTGCGGAGCTCATCAGTATCAGCAGGGAATATATTTAACCCTGATATACAGTAACTGACATGTTATGCCCAATTTAAGTCGCTCTCACTCAGATCTTCAACACGCTTCCTTTAATAACACAGATGTACAAAGAGGCCTCTGGAAACTTTGGAGTTTTATTCAACAGATAACTTCAAACAAACCCTTAAAGTTCTACTTTAACACATTTTGTACAGGATTACATACTTTATCATCAATCGGGTGATATATTGTGTCTTCCATTGGTTCTACAGGCTTTCTCATAATTCTTTTTATTTTATATTGGAACTGTAATTGCTGTACTCGAATTGAGTTGCACTTGATTTATGAAGTCTGCTAAATCAATGAAGCTTAAGTGTTCATGCAGAAATAGAAAAATATTTCATAATTTATAAGCCAAAGGTCCCATTTTAAGTGATATATGCAGAGACAAAGGTATGATTATCTATATGATAGGGCAACTTTATATCTTGAAACAAACTGCACTTTGATTCGGTCCACTATTGCCTGAGTAATCATTCAAGCCTTCCTTCTGAGCTTTACAGATGTGAAAGGTATAAAATGCATATAATTATTTCATACTACGCATTTATTTAAACAAGTTTTTATTAACCTAAAGCAGGATAAATCTATGATTATGATAAAAAGTGTTTTCATTTACATTTCAAAGTGTTTCCTGACAAACGCAGACAAGCTTTAAAACCAGTTACAATGTGTTTAGCACTAAGCAGCCTGAAAAGCAAGCCATTTCCCTTCTTGCGTGTAAAGAAGAGGAACATCAGTGTTTAACATCAGGAACAGACCTGAGTAAATCCGGTGTGCCTGACAGCTAACCAGAAACACTGACAGTATCATTAACACCAGCATGGGCAGATGCCGACACGCTGACAACACACTCACGTGTGAGAAGAAAGAGAAAGAAGTGGAGAGCAAGATTCTGCACAACCAAAGAGAGGCAGGCATTTTAAAGAAATATAAAGCTGTGGGAAAGGTTGAAATGTGTTTGAAAAATTCTGTCGGAATAGTTTTTGAAAACTATATGCGGTGGAGTCAAAATAAAAACACGTCATAGGAATTCACCGGTACAGTTGGGAAGTGGATTCAAAGCAATACTTGGAGTTTGTGTGTGCATGTGAGCTGTGTGGTGGTCTAAAGCTGCTGTCAGCGCCGCAGGGACACCACACTAATAGGGACTCAAGGGACCTCGGCCCATCACAAGCAGGCACACTGACTGCACTCTTTGGCCCTTAAAGGGCCATCACTTCAGAACCGCCGCTTATTGCTCTCTTTCACTGATCTCTTCTGTTTCCAGCTCAGGTGGAAAATCTGGCTCAGACCCAGGTTTCCAGCACGAAGCCTTCCCTTTCCACAGAAAAACCTCTTACTAAACGCACATGCACACAAAGGCTTGTGACTTCTCCTTTTCACACACACCTCACTAATGATGCGAGAGGGGATGCTTTCAAAACCAAAACTGTATTTTCCCACAGTGGAACAAGGCAAAATAGAGGATAGGAGGTAAAGGAAAACTATTAAAGTAATTTTAAGGAAGAGTTATCAATCAACGAGATAAAGACCCAATGCTGAGAAGTCAGTTGGCTTCTGGGGCATTGTTTTAAACCTCAGACTTTAAGGTGATGAGGACAGCATTTTTTCGGTTAGCTTCTCAGTTGGTGTGTGTTTGTGCACCCACTCACCACTTGCATGGCTGAGCTTCTGGGTGGGTGTGGCTCAATAAGCAGCTGGCAGGGGGTCTGTCCAAAACTCCTAATTTGAGACTCCACAGCCTGAGGAAAAGAAAAAAAGTAGAAATGTGAACATGGGAAAGATGAGTTATTTTTTTTGAAACATGAGAACAAGTTTCTGCTTAGATGTATCAGGAATAACTGAAAAAAATACAAATATATGAATATGGACATTTTAAACATACTGTATAAACAAAGCTCAATTCATTACACTAAAATACTGTATATACATTCCCAATCAAACAAAAACAGTTGTGCAAAAGCCGTCACAGCTAAGACAAAACAGGCACTTGTATTCAAGAACATGTACACATACTACATATAAACAAAAATATATGTCCCCTCCTCACACACATTTAGGCCCAACCACCAATTTATATCCCAAAGCATGAGAGGAGGGTTGGGCAGACAGGCCGGTACGCTGGTTATGTGGTGTTAATGAAGAGGTATAGGACCATAAATGTCAGAGCAGACGCCGACTGAGCAGCCTCTGGACATCATCACAAAGCTCACTGTCAGGCCAACTCACACAGGGGGGCACATATTCACAGTGTATGTATTTACATTTTCTATCTTTACTAAATAACAAAAAAAAGATTTAAAAAAATGCAGAAAACTCTGATTTGATGTCATTAATAATACATTTAACATCATTGAGTTGACAATACACTGAGTAAATGCTTGTGACGTAGAGAGTGAATTGGGACAAGCAAACGGAAAATGACCACCACCCAATTATGATAGGACCCGTCAGTATGCTGGTGTGCTCTGTGACCGGCTGCGTGGGAGTGACTGGTTGTGTGTGTCGGCTGAGACG
Source organism: Cololabis saira (assembly GCF_033807715.1). Taxonomy (NCBI): domain Eukaryota; kingdom Metazoa; phylum Chordata; class Actinopteri; order Beloniformes; family Belonidae; genus Cololabis; species Cololabis saira. The sequence continues at coordinate 23,359,336 of NC_084587.1, forward strand.
TTTGGGCCCGTCTTGGCGCAGTGTGAGAATGAGCTCATGGTTGAAGCCTGCATATGGTATTTCCATGGGAAAAAAGATGGGAAATTAAGTCTGCTCATACCCATCGACTAAAACTAACCAGAGAAGCACCGAGAAGCAGATTTCTTTTTCTCTAACAATGCAGAACTATGATAAGACACCAAGGAAATCACCTTTTTTCACGTATTCCTCTCAGTACAAATACACTGGGGGGAGGAAATCCTGCTCTTGCAAGTTCATCAACAGATGCACTTAAGTATGTTCAGGCACCAAGTACTTGGACTCCATGATGTCTAACATATATGCAGTCAAGCATGCTAGATTGGAGGGGGCTTCAAGGTCCAGAGGAGTGTAATTTACATATTAACACTGATCCGCGTTAAAGCTTTGCAAAGAACAATGTCACATGGAGACGAAGGGACTCAAATATCTCATCACTGATTTTAACATTGATTATTAAAGAGAATCTCATCCACAGTTAGTCCGAGAGCATCAGTGCATCACTCAAGGTCGAAGAGCTCCACTCCTTTGACTACAGGGTACAGCATTTTGTTTAAGCTAATGTGTGGAAGCGCCTCCTCAAAAGGCACTCAACCTATCTTCATTAAGTTCAGATCTGACATTTACGAGGCTGTGGAACAGTGGAAAGTGGCTGAGTCTAGGTCAGCATGTCCTATCCCTATATGCAATGCTCAGGTGATTATATGAGGGGCCATCCACAAGGCCAATCCTTTTTGGAGGCACTGGCCTGTGTCTGATGAGATTTTTCTCAGTTCTATACATTTAAATAGCTGGGACGCCCTCGGCTCAGATGTGGCGACCTGTCCTTTGATTTACTCAGTCACTTGACAAGATGGATCTTGATGTAAAACATTCAGCTTTTATGCAGATGAACCCAACAACACCAACTCTATGAATAAGAATTTACTAAATTAATAGAGTAGTCTTGTATTTCTCACTGACAGGATAGTGGGAACTGTGGGCTGCATATGCCTCATTTAAAAAATAAGATTATCTTCCACTGCAAATAAAAAAAATGGTAGGATGGTATGGAAAAGCCAGATAAAATGCCAGAATTGGGGTTGTATGAGTGATTCCTCAACATAGATTTAAAGTGTTGAGAAACCCTCGGAGCCAATTGCAGTGTCGGTCAGCATGTAGGTAAATTAGCTCCGCTTTTCATATCACAGAGGGGTTTTAACGGCACGTTTAACTCTAACCCTCAGCTCAGCTGGAAGCAGTGCTTGTCCCTTCCTGTTAGAAAATCTTCTGGTGTTTAGAGGACCTTTGAGGCAGCTTTCAGAGTTGGTAATCGATATGGAGCGGCGAGAAATTCTGCAGGAAATGTAGCCGGTTCTGATTTCAAAAAGTGTTTGAGCGAGCTTCGAGTTCTACCGTGTTCCAGGAAGGATAAGCTGTGTATATGTGACTCATTTATATGCAATGTTTGCTAAATGAAAGTCAAGTGCTTTAGGAACACCAGAAAGGGCTTGGCTTATGTCATCTGCCATCACCCAGGGTTAAAATAAGCTGAACAAGTTTAACATCCAGCTGCTGACTAATGCAAATTGCAGCACATTACCAAACTCCGTGCAAATTCGGAACTAGCAGACAAAAGAGAAGAGAAAAAAACAAAAAGATTATCATCTGTTTCATTTCAAGAGATACTACTGTAAATTGGGTTGACAACAAAGGCTCAGATGCTTTATACACTCAACTGGGTCCAAGTATGTCAACATCCCATGACACCATTGAATTGTGTTCAATGGAAAAAAAAAATAAATCTACTACTCAGCGACACAAAGGCTTAAAGTTGAAGAAACTGACTTTTTGTAATACCTTTTTTGCAAAAGAAGAAAAGTTGAAAGTCTATGCCAATTATAGTCCATATTATTGCTGTACATTACAGACGACATATAATAATATCTTATTAAGTAGACCCCAAGTTAAAGTTTCTTTTGGTATGAGTAAATTGTAAATATTCTCTCACTGCGGGAAGAATAGTGTAGTACCGCTATTACTTTATTTAAATGGACGTCAGACATTGTCTCTCATTTCATCAGATTTGTTTTTTTGTTTTTAAATGTAAAACGTATAGATAATGATACAGTAGATAGCTTTTTCTCTATACAGTAAGAGAAAACTTGTTTTACGTTAATCTTTTAGAATATAATACAGATTATGTACACACTGTACACTAATTTCAAGTGGACTTTTATGTTTAAATCATAACACTATTGCGCTGAACTGATATATTGTTTTGAATAAAGATCAATTTTTAATTAAAACTGACATCAAGAAACGGAATCAAATCATGTTTTAGCTAAAAGATACACAATCTTAGTAGGAACTAAAAATAGTTTCACTTCTTGTCGCGTCAACTTTACTTCAACTGTTGATTCACACCATTTCATGAATTTCAGACCGTCAACACATTCAGAAAATGTCCCACTCTGTAACATTGATATTCTTCTTAAAGACACTCTGGCTTTGAGGTTACCAACCAATAAAATATGTTTTCCTCATTCTTCCTGCAAAAGCATCTTAAGGTGTGGACTGTAGTCTGTCTCTCCCCTCTTTCCTTTCAAAACTGTCCACACATCCTCTATCGTGGACATGTCAGTGCTGAAGCCACACCGGTCCAGTACTCTTCTTTTCCTCCAGCCGTGCCTTTTGTAATGTGACAATTTGTTTTTGGAATATCTTGGCTATAAATGTACAGATGTTCCTGGGAAAGTAAGTAAATTTCTTGCTCTGGAGTCTCACTGAGGTTTTCTGCATCCTCAGAGGAGAATAAATCATCTTTGCCAGAGTCACTGATGCTACCCCACACTGTCACAGTTTGGCTTTTGGAGTTGATAACAGTCTGGAATTATGGTCCTTTTCTTGACTTTGGTCCAGAGCACATGGAGACCATCAGGAATACTGTTTCTTCTGATTATAACACATGTTTACACACTGTGGGATGGTTCAGCCCAGATCTATCCTAGCCCAGAGACATCAACACTGCCTCTGCAAAAGGTTAAGTTTAAAAACACTAAACAAAACAAGACACAGTAAGGGAAGTCTGCAAATTTGTTCTGTATTAAAAAAAAAGAGGAAGTAATTCCTCGCCTATTTCAGCTACCGATGAATGATTGTAATTGTGTCCTTGATGCAGGGGCCTTGGAGGGATCGGCGATCCCAGATGTCCAACTCAAGCTTTTCACTTTACACACTGAAATTTCTCTTTCAAAAATATCATTAACCCGTATCTCCAAGTAGAGTCAGAAAATTCCACATCCTCTCCACTCTGTCTTTAAGGACGTTTTTCAAAAATGTCAAAATCACTTTCTCATGTATTTTTAGACAAAGTCAAAATCCTTTGCCCATCTTTGCTTCTTAAAGACTCATATGTACCGCTTTTGACAAGGGAAATTTGACAACATCCGTTTGAAATAATCATTGACATAAATTCTTGACTTATTACTGTTCAAAGTGTACTGTTTTTTTAATATGTTTCAGCCCTGAATTGTAAAAATTGATGTATATTACAGACAGAAATGCAGGAGCATGGCTTTTACTGTAAAAATGTACATGCATATGCAATAACAGAGCAGGCTGATGTGTAACATGAAAGACTACTAGAGCAAGATGATAGTGTCCATTTGACAAATGGTTCATCATTTGTAATTAAGTAGCCAGTCTTTCAATTCGATACTCTTCTATATTCATTTTATTTATTCATTTATTTTTTGTTAAGGAAATACAACTTTTCCATGCGGCCTCAATTTCTTCTGATTTGGGGCAATAGTGGAGCAGTGGCCCCAGTGTCCAAAGAAAACAAACCAGCAGGCCTTATGTTTAATGAGTGACTTTGGCAAAGTGTCAAAGCAGGTTCACTCGCGTGGGCACGTTTCCCTTGCTCTGCCGAATTACGCAAACGCCGTACAATTCAAACAGGGCTCTGTGTTTCGTCGCTGGTTTGGAAGGCTGTAAGACTTTCCATAATCACATGTGAAAGAGGGGAAACCCTGTAGAACGATGAGAAAGTAAGTCAGGGTGTGTTTCTCTTTATACGCAGAGAGGCAACACAGATGTGCATGAATGCCCTGCACAAGGACACATGAATATATCTGCACGCACACTTTTCTTGGAGGGGAGTGCCAGAGGCAGGACAGGAAGTAATCATGGGCTTGAAAAACACAGCGGTGGTATCCACAGCAGTCACTAATCTGTGCTGGGATATTCAAAACTTTCTCCCAGAACCAAAACGCGCACATAAAAACACATAACTGGGGGCATTTATGTTGATGAGCGTACATGAATATACACATGCCAATAATTGAAAAGTATACACACACACACACACACGTATGTACAAACATATTTAAGTATGAGCGACACAAATCACTCAAGTGTGTTTGAGCGTCGGCAGACATGTGAGAAGGATGGGGCTGGTGTGAGCTGGCGTTTGCCAGAAAACATGGCAAGAATACAGAATGAGCAAAACAAAGATACAAAACGCTCTAATCCAACCTACTACGAACACACACAGGCATGTGCACACGCACATCTGTGACCCATCCCCCTGATACTGAACTGCCCCGGGGCCTGTCTTAATGTGGCCTAGCCTGGCCCAGAGTACACAGCTCAGGCTGAAACAGTTGTCACTCAGTAATGACAGACTCTGGGGACACTTTCAGACCTAAAACCCTCAGGCTCAAAGCCGGTGCAGCCCTCAGCCACCACCGCCACCACCACCCCCAGCCCCAGCCCTGCCCCCAGTGCCAAGCCATGACAAGGCCCAGGCCTGAAACTCTGTTTCCTTCTCCTCTGCAGACAGGGTACTACTCCTTCCGCACAAACACAATTGACAGAGCCTTGGATTAACTCACAGGGGTAACGCTGCTTTCGTTTACTTAACTAATTAAAGTGCTCAGACTGAGGGTGTTTTCAGAGGTGAAAAGAAGCAGACTGAAGTCACAGCATCCTGGAGAGAGGAGAAAACAAGTTTGTTTCACCTCTAAGCAGGAGAACAAACTTTGAAACTTAAATCAGCCTCTGTGCATTCCACTGCTACTGACAACATGGCACGCAAAATAATCATTTGCCATGACATTGTCATGTTGGAGAGAACTAAAACACAACTGCAATTCCTAGAAATGTTATCTCTAAAGTTTAGTTTTCAATTAAACTCCAGTGCAATTAGTTTCAAGAACACTCATTTGGAGCGCCCATCTTCTTTGCACTGGTCAGGAGTATTATTATTAACATCAGGAAACACTACCTCACATTAAATTAAATATAAACAAAACTGCAGAGGAATAAAAACATTCGCTCAGATCCAAGCATATCCAAAGCATGAATTTCAGCCGTCACAAGCAAGGAGGCAGAGGAGGCTATTTTAATACAACTCAAATCGTGTGCACGGGGCTTTGATGGATTCCTATATGCTGGTAGATTAATCAATCCTATTGTCACTGGAACAGCTTGGCAGAAATAGTGGAGTGCCAGGGATCCAATTTTCTGCTGTGTGTCTGTGTGTGTGTGTGTGTGTGTGTGTGTGTGTGTGTGTGTGTGTGTGTGTGTGTGTGTGTGTGTGTGTGTGTGTTAACAGGAAGAATGGGTAATGGGCTGAGTGTGGAAATGACCAGAGAGCCCTTGTAATGAATCTGCATGTATGTGTGTGTGTGTGTGGATAAAGGCCAAAGCACATCTGGATGGGAATTTGGTTGAATGAGGTGATAAATCAAGGATCTACCCCTGGTGCCCACGATGCTCCAGTCATTGAGCATGAAGGGCAGCCTTCCAGTGGGGTAAAAACCACATGTCGTCACTTGATATATTCTGAACTCGTATCCATTTGGACTTGAATGCCTAGTCTCATCTTTCTTATTGTGAAATAATTATGTTTTCTCCTTGAATTCTTTTGATTTGGGTATCTCATTCAAAATATTAATTACACAGCTAACAAACACAGGAGTGTTGCTAAAAGAAAGCCAGAAAGGCAATAACAAGGCACAAAGAAAATGTTTTCCACAAACTCCTAATTAAGCCACTTGCAGTATTTGAAATAAAAAAAATTTTTGGACTTGATTGTATTAATTTCACCTTAACAGATCTCCGCAATTGTGTTTCAAAGCTTAAACAGTAAGAGACATGTTATTACAAGCTGGGATTACCCTTATAAAAGACACCCTGTACAACCCTTTATATACCATGACAACGATGAAAATAGAATACGGCCCCTCTTGGTGCTAAAACTTAGTTGTCAAAAAGGCTGATGGGAGCAGGGTCAATTGGCCTTGCTGCTGGCAACCTGCCTTTTATAGCAGATTGGTGAAGTTGTCAGGCCGGTGTTTGGCTGTGGGCGAGCTCGCTGTGCTTTTCTTTTCAAGTCTGTGTTTCTTTTTATTTATTTATTTATTTTTAAATAGTTGCTTTCAGGCAGACCACTGTAGCTTGTGTTTGCAGCAGTTCAAAGTGGTGGAGATGAATAATGAATGAAAGCCAAGGAGGAGGCTTTAAGGCGTTAAAGTGAAGCAGTTGGAGTGCTTTCAAAAAGGTACCACATGAGGAAAAGGCTGTGCTCAGCAATACCTGCCAACAGATTGTGGGTTTAACTCTCTCCGTGCCATTCTCCAACCACTTTATCATGGCTAATGGCATCAAAACCCTCCTTGAAATAGATGCGGAGATGAGTAGATGCTTTTATAATACAGTCAGATTAAGCCTCCATATGTGGGTGCTTAAGTGTACTTACTGTAATATGACATCATTCTCCCTGACTCAGCAGGATCGTCCATGAGAGCCACATCAACGAAGTATAATATCTGTGAAAATGCATGAATGCATCATGCAGCAGCCTCACCTCTCTCAGCATGGGGTCATTGATGGAGCTGAGGTTGACTGCCCCCTCATAGGTCAGATAATAGAAAACATTGAGGGCTCTGGCAGCTTCAGGTCCTTGCTGCTTGTATCCAAATATCAAGTCGATCCACTGGTGTAGCTGGCAGGACACAAACTCACTCTCCAGAGCCTGTGAGACAAGGAGAGGAAAGAAAATGATGAGCATTGTGAAAGTAAACAGATGAACACCATACTTGGACCAAATGCTGCTCCTCTTCCTATTGCCGAAGAGCAGTTATCACTAATGCCCCTCAAAGGCCAATTTCTAAGAGAAAGCTAAATATCCCACTAATCTTTCTTGTGACAGAATCTGCCAATGATTTCTATAATGAGCGAAATGCACAGCACATCCATATCTGATCATAAGGGAGCATCAAAACTGCAGAAGATCATTAGGGAGTCATTTCAGCTTCTGTCTTTGTTCTTTCTCTGCTGGTTGTCAGCCAATAAGAGCACTGTGTTGCTCCTCTGCAGACGGCTCTGCGTTGCCATAACGCTGGAGATACAAGCCGTTTTCTCTCCTCATTAGCTGGCAAAGGAGAGAAAAAAAACATTTATGGTTTCCTCATAAAAATAGGCAATTGTGTTAATTTGTGTAAAGCTGTCGGCTCACAAAAGCCCTCTAAACACAACCAAATTAGAATGAGGCAGCCCTTGATTGTCATTGCTGCCTTGTGTCACATTAATTTGTGACAAAACATTAGCCCGTGTTGCACTTAAACAGCAATTTATATCATTTAAATTTTTACTGCAGATAACAGAACATCCCTCATTTAAATGTGACTTTTTGACAGCTCGTTTTGCATCTAATTCCTCCCCATTCTCTTAATTACAAATTTCAGTCAGGGAGGAAAGCACATGTCTGAGGAGGACACTGTGCAGTTCAGGTGTGATGGTGTTTTCAGTGCAGCTGACTGAAGGTTTGCTCTCACATAGCCCTTAATTTAAACTGATAAGCTCCACTATTCAACTGGATGATGGAGAAAAATAAATTATGTGAACCACAAGATCTTCAGGTGCAGTGTGTGAAAACAAACTGTTTACAAGTAATAGGTTAGAAATCACATCACTACCTTTAGGCTTTATTTAGGATGGTAGAGTAAGAGCAGGATTATAGGCTTTATGAAAACGTTTTCACATGATACCAGAGACGGCCAATTAGATTGTCTGAATGCATTCTTGTATGTTCCTCAAAATCCTCATAATATATGTAAATGCTCTTGGATAGAGCCAATTCATCACCTTTTAACATTTTGATGCAATGAATATCTGACACATTCAACGTTTTTGGCGAAAAAACTAGTACCTACTGCGCAAAAACTTGTTGAATGTATAATATATATTATTTATAAGTATAGAAATGTCTCTGCTAATTTCACATAATATCAATTGATATTCAAATGCACATGCTGATCTGCGATCTGGCAGTTTTAATAAACTCTGAGCACGGGAATCAGCCCAATTTCTTTTTTCTGGAACATAGTTTCATGTTACATTTTCTGTTTAAGACTTGAAGTTTGGTTCCTAATGCTTAAACTAAACAGATCCAACTTTTGGCTTTAAAATAAAGCAGTTACTTGGACAGTCCAGGGTCTATGTTCGTCTGTCTGTCTGGCAAGAGGAAATTCACATAAAATTAGCGCGTGTCACAAAGAAATCCCATTTATTAATGTAACTTGAAATTCAGGAAAAACCTTCTTTATTTAAACTCCCATTCAAGCCGTTCAGGGTGAAGTTCAGTGGTGCGTGTAGGTATGTCTGCGAGTACATCTGTGTGCCTGGCTGTGTGTTAGTGAGTGAGAGAGACAGAGAGAGAGAGAGATCAGTTCATTATGCGCTAGAATTGACCTTTGACGGGCCTTACTCCCTTGTTTCTGAAACTAAAGCTGGGACTGATGGGCATTTAATGTGCACTGCAATCAACTGTCAGTCAGGATGGAGAAACAAAGAGCAGTCATGTTATTGCAGCTCCTTCTCCAGAGGCCTGCCTTTATGTAAATCATTCACATCTACTATTCAGAGAGGAAAGGTTGGAGAATAAGTAAGAAAATTTGTGTGTGCTGTGTCAGCATTGGAAGCACATGTTTGAATATTTGTCAAGTCTGTTAACATCTGTTCAACAAAAAGCTACACAGACCTTATCTGACTTAAGTTTGTAGAGATGCCTTGATACTCAGATTTCAACGTTTGATTGTGTTACATAATGACTAACACAACAAAGAGGCTAAGATTAAATAATAAACATTCAATATTTATGCTTTTTTTTGTTTTTAAATCCAACCTCAAAATCTGATATCAGGATTACTGTACTTCTTCAGAAGAATGTACTGAAATTAACATTCTCAGATTAAAGCAGTGATTCTAAAATTGTGAAGTGATAGGGGGATTTCAGCAGCCGGGGGTGATAACATGATGAAACAGAGCGGGTCAGATGCAGTGGGAAGTGCGCTCTCCAGCGATGAGATGAGTGTTTTGCTTAACTTTTCCCCTCTCTGAAAACAAAGATATGTAAGCTGAAGTTTGAGCATGAGTTGAGAGTGATGGCAACAAACCTGTAGCGCTGCTTTAAAAACAGATAAAATGCATTGATGTACAGGTCTGGGCTTTTCCGACCGATGCCCTCCAGATGCTATAATACAACTTCACTGCCACCTGAACTACAAATGTTATAAAGGGAAAAAATATGCTTGAACCATCTTTACTTCATATGAGGGCTTTCTTGCGCAAGTTAAACTTGACACATTTTGTTACATTCATCTTTGTTAGGGTGAGTGGGCCTCTAAAGGGGTCAAGGCAGGAAAAGTTTAAGAACCACTGGAACAAGGTACCAGATTCTTGCAGATGTTTGCCATTTGTGATATACTGTACATTTGTTATTGTCACAAATGAACATAGCCAACATTGAGATATTGCCTATGTGCCAAGTAAGAAAAGCATATGTTATCTCCTCATTAATGGCAATCTGAAAATATTTAAAAAAAATAATAAATAATAATAATTTAATTAGGTAAAACATTTTTTTAAAGTACAAAATGTTTGTGCTGAATTAAAGTTTAGGAAACGATAGTGATAACTAGAGAAAATTAACTCAAATCATGTGTGCTTAGCTCTTGATTTGTGTGTGCGTATTATCGGATTTGTGCTCATTACTTGATTTGTGCGTATAATTCAAAAAGCCTCCTACACACAAATCATAGATAACAGAACATATTCTATCATCTGGTCCTAACTATGACAGCCTGAGTGTGTCAATTTGTTAATGTTGTAAATGTGATTTAAAACGTTTGACAATAAGTTTTTGTATCAATTTAAGCATTAATAATGTAGTGAATTTCAAAGTATTTATTGTACTTTAATACACTGCTTGAGTAAATGTGGTTTTTATAGTCCTGCTGCTCTTGTAAATACTCTGCAGCAATAAAATTTAGGTTAGAAAAATTAACTCATATTTGCCATGACTGCCATATGAGTGACATATTAACAAAATTATACTATTACTATAGTATAATATTACTATCATCAACCTTATTCTATAACGTAATAGTATATCATAATGGTATAAAATATAATCTAGTGATGAAAAACTTAACAAAACATGCTTAAAAAACTGGCAGTATCAAAACATTATCACTATAATCAAGATGAATGAACGTATGGAGTTGGAGTAGAAGTTAACAGCACGTCCAGAAATTAGGAGAGTTGGAGTTACCCCCAAAGTATAAAGTGAGCAGGTGTGGAAACATTTCCTTATGTGGTGCCACACTGTGGAAATGCCTGAGCAGAAGGTTGGGGCAGATAGCAGATTCCTGCGTGGGATCCAGTGCCACATCAGGAGAACAAGGCTGGATTATTGATGTGCCAATTAGCAGCCAGTGTGTGTATCTTCTCCGCCCACAGGGAATTCTCTGATAATTAATGAATAATTTAGCATGCCTTTATGTAAATGCTGAAAGGGGGTAGAAGTCACTGCAAACCCACATTTCTATTGTTACAGGTTTGACAAAGCACACCTTTGAAGCTTAGGGGGGCACCCCTTTGTTGTCGTTTGCAACGGCAAAAGAAATATGAAATATTCTTTTGGAATGATTCATTGAGCCAAACCATTTACAGCATCAAAGCAAACATATTAACATATACAAAACAGTCTATAGCATTTTTGAGTTACATGTTTATTTTACTTGTGCGCCAATTTAGTTGGCTGTGATGTGAATTCCAATGAAAACATATAATGAACGAGCCCAGTCTGGGTTTGAGTCTCAGGTTACTTTAATCCTTTCCTTTGTGAGACATCTGTAGCTCCAGTGTGGACTTTAAACCTTTAAAGAAAACCAAAATTGCTCAAAAAGACTGACAGTTTGACTATGTGTCTGTCAATATGTTTCGCTTTAGAGAGATTTAAAGTCTAAAGGCATACCACCTCAATTTGAGACATCACACAAGAGACAGCAAGTGATTGCAATTAACCAGCTGGTGGACATTAAACAGAGATTACTGAATCCTGAGAGGCAACCTGAGAATCTCTGATCTACAACAAGCAACTGGTCCGCAGCGTCTGTTGGACTTTCGTCTCGGTGATCATCTCTCTGTTTTAACCTCAGTGTCTCCTCAGGCGAGAGGTCTACCCCTCAGTGAAATTTGAAGTATCTCGTTGTGGTTAGCTTTATGATCCGGATTGAGCTGGATTTCACTTCAGTCTTAACGAGGTGACAGCGAACACTTTCCTCCTCCCCTCGCTGGTCCTAAAAAACCCTTTTAAGGACTTATGCAGAGTTGCCCATAAGAACGTTAAAACATCACTTAACAAATCAATCCTCTCATTTGCATGGCAAGGCTAATGCAAGTGGATGTTCATGTCCACGTGTGTGTCAGTGTCGGTGTGTAACACAATGCATATGTTGTTGAATCATAGTTTATCTTCTGTGTATTATTATTGATAACAGACAATTCAAGGCAACACTTTTCTGGCCTGCACATATTTTGTAATCACTGTTAAAGAATAAGCTGATCCAAACATCCTTAACTAGTGACAGAAACCAAAGTATCAGCAGTTAGATTAAGATGAATTCTGTCTCTATGTAATGTTGTTGCAACATTCACTAAACAGGATCTCAAGTTTCAGGAAAGTTGGAACGAGCAGGAGAGATGTGAGCCAAGTTGAACAATTATGATTAAACTAGGGTTTACCGATGGCATTAGTGACATTAATTTATTCAAATTGGATCCTTTTGTCTGAACTTCTGCCCCTATAATTACTAACGACAGGATGAAAATTCTGAGTGTTTGTTGCATTAACATCAGCGTTCTTAATAGAAGATGAACTAATCTTTTTATTCCTCATTTCCACTTGCTTTTTGTATATTTATATGATGCATCCAGATGTTTATTCATATCCTCCGTCATCTTGGACACAGCTGTGAAACTTCTGATTTTGTACGATGAATTTCAGAGAAATTAATATGCTGTGCATATCCATCCAAGCTAGCGTGATGCAAATAATTAACTTGTTTTATTTGATTATGTTATGGGTTGTACGTGTAGACTGCTATAAAAAAATATCCCATGTTAGCAGCCATATTAGCAACATTAGCTTTAAGTCAAGCCAGTCTTCATGACTAATTCCTTGCGCTGAACCCAAAAGATTATATTCCCGATCTCTAACTGACGGATGGCATGTAGAAACAAGGCATTAAGCAACATCATTATCTTCTTTATTTTTACTCCTTTTTCATCCTTAAAGATCAAAAGCAACTTCTTTTTTTTTTTTTTTACCCCTGTCCACTCTTTTTTCTGTTCTTTCCTTTCCTTTCCCTCAGCTCCTTGTACAAGTTATCTGATCATCTGGATCACCTCCTCTAGAGCTGCCTTGGCCGAAAGGTTGACAGGCACTCTGATTAAAGGCCTTATTTAACTCCGTGTAGATGAGAAACTGATTGTCATTTTGAAGCAGGCAGAGGAAAGCTGCCCCCAGTCATGAGAGAAGGGGCCTCAACATGGAAGAGGAAAGGAAAAAGCAACGGGTGACGTAAGGAAAGAGATCCTTAGGGCAGCCATGCAGCTAACGAACCATTTCCGTTACTCTCATATTCACACACACCAACCAAACCCCAGATGTGTGTGTTCTCCATCCTCAACCCCCCCCCCCCCGGTCAACTAATTAGACAGGTCACAACTGTGAAAGTTCTATCTAGGGTTTAGTGGAGGCCCACCGTGGCAAAGGGAACCTGAAACTAACCCCAACTTCCTCCGTCATTTATTTATTTTTCTATTTCTTGTACACTTGAATAGTAAGAATCCTAAAACAGATAAAAGGATTTAGAGTGCATCTTCCTCAAAGTTACCATCCCATGCCAGTCAATGCAGTTAACACTAATGACTTGAGAAGTAAATTAATACAATCAAACGCGGCTTTCTCAAAGTTCAGAGGGGGCAAAAAAATGCGTATTTGTTTTCAGTTTTTAATGTCTAATAAAAGTATGAAAAAGACAAAAGTACAAACCAAGCTCTGTTCCACGGTATTTGAAATCTACATTTCTAAATATAAAACGCTTTGATAACGAAGAAGAGATATATCATGAAGGCAGCGTATGTTGCTCTAAACCTTATGTCTCAAAGTGATGCGCCTTGAGCACAGTATGAATTTCTTCCAGAAAAGTTCTGGAGTCTTAATTTCTCCAACCACAACACACACTTCCATTTTGTGACGCTCAATCCCAGATGCACGTCAGTCAAAGAATCTTCCTCTGGTTTTAGTTGGCGTTTGTGAATATTGCGCTGCATCGCTGTTCTTGACAAACGTTTTCCTCAATAATCCCCTGTGCAGGTGATCATAAAAATGATCAATTATTAATAACAGCAACCTGAGGCACGCAAACCACACATATCCATCCAAGGCTGTCACTCCTTCCTCCAGATTCCTGAATGTCTTGTACTGTGTGAAGGGAGAAAAGTACTATCCCTTCCAATTGCATTTCATTTAAACGTCACCATAAAATATGTTGATAACTTTTAGGAAGTCTCTTCTTACACTTACGGTCTCCTATCTTGACAAGAGGCAAAACCCAGCTAAATTAATGCCTATCCGAGTTGTTTGCTGCGATAGCTGCCTACTGCTTTACGGCACTATTGCTTTGCGGTACTAACAGTGATGAGTTTCGCCGGCAGAGCTACAGTGGACATCATGGCGGAGACAACTAAGGATCGGAAAAGTAATGGACAGAAGAGGAAATGAGAGAAGAGGTGCAACAAGAATGAATCTTGCTGTCAGAAAAGCCACTTTTATAGGGGGGATGTGCACTGAGCTACAAATTGCAGAAGTTCCTTTTTGCCACTTTAATTTTAAATAATATGTTCACTTGTATAAAGACTAAGCTAATAAATCTAGCCGAGAGATATCTCTGATTGGTATAAAAAAAAAATTACATCACAGGTTCCATAGCATCAAGTGAGCAAGAGTTAGATCAAGAGTCAGAGCTGATGGAACTCAGAGGTCGTGAGGAAAGCTTCAGCTCCGGATGAAGGGATATTTGGATAGCTGTTGAGAGAAGCATAATTGTCTGAGATTACTATGGAACTGGCTGGAAGGTGTAGAGGGGACGTGATTAGGATGAATGACTCAACAGATTAGCTTGAGCTAGCTTGCAGTTAGCCTTTAGGGGAGAGTTTTAAAGATGTTGTTTTATGCAGAGCTGCACCCTGTCAGTTTATGTGGATGTGACTGTGTGCGAATGAGGAATCAATGAAAGGAAAAAAGATAAAAAATACTGTTTCGATTACAAAAGTAAATCCTGAAGAAATTCCAAAATACCAGGCAGTCTCACTACTTGATAAAAATAAAACTGACCAAAAAGCCAACATATTAGCATGTTAACAAGATTACATGTCAGTGACAGAATTTCACAATAATCTGAAAGTTATACTATTTCGCCCTGACTTGAATACTGTATGTTCACCTTTGTTGATATAAGAACAAATATCCCCATGTGTCTCTGTCTACTTGCAGAGAAACGTGTATAAAATTAAATAAAATTACACATTTTAAAGAACACTCTTAGAAGATAAGTCAACTATTGCAACAGTCTGGGCAGAAAAAAGAAGTAAAATCTTGGACTGGAGTTGTTTGAAAGCAGAGTAATGATCCAAAAGAGCATCCAAGATGACTTTGGCAGGAGTAAAATGAGGGCATGGAGGAGTGCAGGAAAAGGGAGAAGGACAACATTAGTGAGTTAGTATTTCAGCAACAATATATCATCCCATTTCTCAGGCTCTCATTAGCCCTCTCAATTACGTCATTGACGAGGAGGCTGAAGAAGAGGAAGGGGAGAAGAGCTGAATAGAGGGGGAGGCAAGGGGGGAGGGGGGGGCAGCTCGTAAAACACTGAGCACACAGTAAACATGTCTGCTCTTATGCATGACAATACCCCTACAGTGAGCGCTGCTTGACATTAGCCAGATAAGAGCACCCCCCACCCCTCCACCCCACCTCTACCCAGCGTGCTAGTTCCCATCCTACAACAAAGCTTTCAGTAGACACACCAGGGGAATAGATTAGCGCTAGCCTAACATGGTAAACCATGTTTTGTTACATGAAACCATGTTGGGATAGACAACGTTACCATTTTCACTCACTCAGTCATTCGCAAGTGCACAAGCGCTCGCAGTGGTTTACCTCAGCTCGCACATGAATTCCTATGGGGCTGCTGTGAGAAGATGTGGAAGCTAGTTGGAGTGGCCACATGCAGGCCCCAGTGACAGTCTGATCAGAGTTTGCTGTGTGGATGAGCAGTGAATGTAAACAATCATGATCTTTGACTTTGTGGAGCTGGTGGTCTGAGCTGAAGAGCTGTCATAGCCGCTCTAAGTCTTGTGGGAAAAAATGTGAGAAATGCTTTCGTCTCTTCTGTATTTCACTGTACCACATGTCTCAAATACAGTCATGATGGAACATATATGCATATTATCCTCTATGTTTTTCAAGCATTGGTGCCGATACTCAGTCTTTTAAAATGGTATCAAATGGCAAAAAAAAACATCTACAACTTTTCAAAATATTGCCCCTTTCAAAGACTGTCAATTATGTCTTGGTAGGATGACTGACAAGCTATGAAGACTTGGCTTTTGTAAGTGTGACTGGCTTTCAGCATATAAACTTGACAAACCTCTGAGAAGTCTGAGACTTTCAAAGGGTTTGTTAGTTTTCATATATGGAGCTTGAGTGGAAAAGAGGTTCTGGCTCCTACTAACATGACATTTGTCTGTTAGCAACAATGTAGATGTGCCTCTGGAATCGGGAATAGTGAACAGCTGTTGGGCTACGTCATGTGATCATGTGAACTCTTATGAATGTTTATGAACATTTTATGAATATGTGTATTCGACTTTAATGCCGGCTCAACCCCGGCCGGAAACCAGCTTTAATGTGCCTCCTAAAATGGCGGCCTTGTCAGAGACTACAAGGACCAGGGGGGTGGCGCCTGAAGCGGCGCGCGTTCAATCACTGGCCAGGCGCTGACTACGTCACGGCAGCCCGCGGAATCAAAAGCGTTTTGCCTCTCTTCAAACTCTCTCTTCTCTTCTGATCTTGATCATCTCTGCATCCTCTCGCCCCAGCTTGGCTTCGTGCCAAAGGCACGTCAGAACAGACCGGCCTCCCCCACCGGGGGGGGGGAAACTACCCGCATCGGATCATCCTGTGGGGAGATCCGTAGCGGCCCGGAGCGCTGCAGAGCTCCCGGCTCTCTCCCGTTCCTCCTAACTTTTTCTCTGTTGAGTTATTTCGCCAGGAGGGTCCGATCCTCCGGGCAGCGCGTCCACATCAGCCCGAGAAGCAGATCCTCCTGCGTCCGTGAAGCCCGCGCCTCGGTGATGAAACGGGAGCAGCCCTGATTACAGTGGACTGTCCCGTACCTGGAGGCCGCGTCAAGAGGCTCTGTGATCGGAGAGTGTATTAATAATTGTTGAATGAATGAATGAATGAATTATTTTTTATTTATGTGTCATACACCTTTAAGGTGCCCAGCCCATAAGGGCTTACAAGACACAGATACCCTACGCCAGCAAACAAACATCAACTACGTACAAACAAAAACACAAACACAAAATTATAATATCCACTTATACATTACAGATCAGATCTTTTCTCAATTTTCATATAATTTGTCCTTTCTCTGTTTCCAGGCTCTCTTTACAAAAGTAGCCACAGAGAAAACCTCCTCTTTAAAAAACCACTCCAATTTAACATCATCTTCACTCCAAAACAGCTCAGGTTTACAATCTTGCATTCTCTGAAATAAAAACTTCCTGGCTTTATCATACAATGGACAATAAAACAAAAAATGAAGTTCATCCTCAACAACATTCAGGTCACAAACACTACACAATCTTTCCTCTTCAGGAACAGAATTATACCTACCTGTTTCTATGGCCAGAGGGAGAATCCCAGTTCGCAACTGAGCACACAATGATCTTTTTGATCTATCCAGGGGTAAGGTCGCATACGGTTCAGGACAATAAGTACTCTTCATCAACCGGTAAGTTCTGAGTTTGGGTTTATGCCAGATGTCGTTGGCCCATTTTTCTTTATATTCAGAGAATAACATACGCTTCACAAACCGAACATTACACCGCTGACCATCTATGAAAACATGTTGTAGATCAGTTTCACTAAAGATGGCATTTATTCCCTGACACCAAGGATAGTTATGTGCTTTGTCCCAATGAAAAACCTTGAATATAATTATTAATAACTCTTGATAACTGAACAGCGCCCCTACTTGTGGCACAACACAGCTGGTCAGGTCAAACATGAGCCTCCAAAAAGCAGTCTTGCTTAACTGGAAACTTATAATGATCATAGCAAAAATAATTAAAGGAAAAAAAATAAAATAAAAAAAAATAAATCACAAACATGAAGCCCTATAAACAATCAGCACCAGCCAAACTATGTAAATCCCAAAGTAGCGATTTAGGCCAATACTGTAGATAATTCTTCTCCAGAAATCAGCTGGATAGGAGACTTTGTAAACACACACATACACACACATAGAAATTACCATCCATAACTTGGGTTTCCAATAATCTACACCCTCTACTACCAAATATCAGCAGTTATTTACAGCTTAGGTTGTTACAACTCAAAAGTCGTACTGGCAACTGTCAGGCTGTATGTTCTGCAACAGTGTCAGGAGGATTTAGAGCAGGTTTTTGCACTATGGCAACATTCTTTACAAGTCATCTTTTGTCTATTTTTTACTGCTTCAGCTGTCATGAATGAGAGATGACCATCTAGACAGTCACAGCAAATCTATCCCTGATCACGGGTATTTGATCAAAAACTACTACATTATCAATGTGAATTGGATCTACCCGTTTTTTGCCATTCAGTTTTAAAGAGCTTTCATTTCAGCAGCTGTAGAGGTTGCAAGAGAGGACTGCTGGTGATGCAGCTAGAGATAAAGAGGTTTTTTGGTGACAGACGCTGTACTGCAGTTTGGATATATGTAATCTCAAATGCAGCAACTAGTAATTAAAACATTTTGATCATGGTCTCTTATGACACACAGGAATTAATCAGATGTCTTCCTTCTTTTTCTTTTTTTACATTTAGTGGTTTCTACATTTAGTTCCCAAGGACGAGAGTGAAAAAGTGGGGCGGGTTGTGCTTTTGCAGGAGCTGGTCCCAAAGTCTAAAACAAGCTGCCCCCTGAGTCACGAACCCTCACTGATCTGTTCAATTCAAAACTAAAGACACACCTGTTCAAAACAGCATTTGGCACATAACAGCACTTCTTTTTTTATATGAATATTTTAAATTTTTACATTTTTATGTGTTTTATATTTATTTTTGTAGTTCATGATTTGATTTGATTTGTGAAGCCCTTTAGTCAACCCTGGTTGTTTTAAAAAGGGCTATACTAATTAAGATTGACTGATTATGAATCCTCTCCATGCACAACACTGGTCTATTCTATACATATAATAAGCGAGAAGTGTCAAAATTAAAAATTAATGTCAGTAGAATGACACAAGTGGTGATGTAGTTACAGTGAGAGCTGACCACATGTTGCGCAAAGCTGTGGTCAACCCAGTCACAATCAGCTTCGGACCCATCACTCAGTTGGCTTCGCCCATTCAACAAGGGAAAAAAGTCGGCGTCCTTCTGGGAGAGCAGATTAGCTTATGTATCTGTAACCGTTTGAGTGAGCTGTGGTGAGCTTTAGAGTGGGGAAAAAAGGCCAAAAGTAATATGTTGCCTGTCTGTCCCGTGTGTGGCTGAGAGGTCTGTCAACATCTCTACAAGAGTGCAGATGACAGAGAGGAACCAAACATGTGAAATATGGAGCAGCAAAAGTGCACTGCTGGAGTTGGAGTTGGAGTTGGCGAATTAGTGACTGGATCCTGCTTTTCAAAGGAATAAAAAGATTACAATTGTGTAATAACTGACTGGACAAGTCAGAGTTTGATGCAAAATGAAACCAGCTGCCTTCAAAATAGATACAAAATAGATACAAAAAAAACCCAAAACAAGCAACTATTGATTTTAATTAGCTGGATTGCAAAGATTTAGTTTTTTGCCCTAATCATCTATATGGTTTTTATCATTAGATGACGATGACGGCCCACGCTGTACTTTAGTAAAAACACTGTAATTTCAGAATTTGTGCTTTGTCTTCTAATGCATAAATGATTGTATTGTTTGGCAAAGCTGAACCTATAAAGTCTAACCCAGTAGCTGATCTTCAAGAGCTTTAAAAGCTGCCATAATGCGGTTTGCAGTGCTTCACATCAGCAGCTCCAGTAAACCAGCAACACATAATAATAGACGTAAATACTCATGAGGAAGCAGAAAGCGAAACATTTACACATGATCACCTGCTCTCACACCAATAGCTGCTGACCTGAGTGGTGAAATGTTGTCATATATGGTGGAATGTCAGAGCGCTGACGCTTCCCTGAAAAATCTTGTAATGTGATGTAGGAGGAATCAAGTTCTTAACCTCTCCTTCGACCTCCTGCTAAAAACAACAAGCAGAGCCTGATCTCTGTGGCATGCCGCTTCAAGGCCCCTCTGTGTCTTCATGGGTGTGTGTATGTGTGTGATGGACGAGGAAAAAGGGAGTATTTAAGTTTACAGTAGTATATAGTATAGTACATTGTATATTCACTTTTTCCTCAGCACATCAAAATTGCGGGGTAGAGGAATCAGAGTTGTTTAAACTGCGCAAACACGCACGTTGTCATGTAATTCGCTTATTCTTTAACATTAATGATGAACTACATATCCATAAACAAATCAATATTAAAAAAGATTGCAGTTTGATGTAATGTTAAACTTCTCCCTGATTGTCTTTATTTCCAACCATGCAACTGCACCCCAACAACAAAAACAGGCTGCCAGTGTGCACGGCAGTGCAATCCTTTACTGAGAGAGCTTTTTAATGGCCTCTCCAGATTGATCCCTAATTAGCTGTTAATCATCTTAGGCTCATAACCAGAGTGGAGGCAGCAGGCATGTGTGTGTTTGTAAGCATGTGTGCATTAGCTTGTGCCTGCGTGTTCTCTCCTGCTGTCTATCCTTGTGCTGGGAGGCCATTAGGAGCAGAATTGCTAAAGAGAGCCAAACAGTCCATTAACTCCTCCACTCTTCCTCTCTTCTCTCCACCGTGCTCATCTCTCTCACAACAGCACACACAGTTGCCAGCTGACACCCTCTAATGTCAGCTATCTGTCATGACCAGAGACCTGTCCACCCACACATCCTTCTACACACCTTGTCCCTGGGCCAGTATTCATGTTATCTGTATTACCATGTGACTGGGTCAGTTAAAAATGTTCAAAATATCAACAAAAAAACAAAAACAAAAAAAACCTGCAAGATAATCTAACACCAAATACAACGAATATTGCCTTAAAGGAGACCTATTATGGCATCTAATACCAATTTTAAAGGCTTTGAATGTCTTAAAAACAAGCTTTTGATTTTTTTTTGCTACATAAATTAGAAATTCAGCCTCTGTGCCATGTCTACAGCATCCCAGTCTCTAACCGCATTATCTATGCTGGATTCTGAGTGGGCGGGGAGGCTATGATAATGAGGCACTGTGCTGATTGGCTGCCTGAATGACGCGTAGAAAATGGTGGAAGTTCCGGCCGGCGGAGTTGTTGCTGTTGTTCCGGCCAGAGTTAGTTGCGAGCGTTGTTTCACGCATTGGAGGCCAACCGATGTAAATTGCTCCCGTCGTTACGTAACGACGGGCACAGAATGTGAACGGCTCGTAGAAGCCAGATCACACTGGATGGCTCATCCGGGCGGCTGTACAGACACTGCAGAATTTGGTTGCTTTCCTCCTTCTCTGAGTTGGCAGGCTGAGGGGAGACCACTTTATATATGTTAAAGCAAGAGAAAACGTGTTTTTCATAATAGGTCTCCTTTAATAAATCTATACCATCCAAAGTCTCATAGAAAATAATGTGATAATAATCTAAATATAACAATACAATAAATAAAATCAGGTGATGGATTAGTAAGGTCCACTGAGACTCAGCCCATGTGCCTTTGATAGTGAAACTGATGCAGGCCTGCTATGAGAGCCCTTGTTCGTTTGGGTTTATTACATTTCTGAGCTGCTACATCTGCCTGATGGGCTCGACTACACATTGGATGGATCGATATCTCAATTTGCATAATGTAGACGTAAAAAAGGGGGGAAAAAACACAACAGTCCCTGCATTTTAGCAGACGAGGATCAGGAAGTAACAGGTATATACTTTGAGTACAATACACCTGCATACGTCCAAACTGTTTCCACATCAACTGAGCACATATAGGAAGGAAGCAGAGTAAATTAAGGAGGAACATGTAAACACACTTATATGAAACAGGTAATGTGATATGAAAGCAAAAAAAAAAGAAAAGGGGGGGGACTGGGAGACGGGTCATATTTAGCAATGACGAAATATTTTTTGGTTTATTGCACAAAAAGTATCACTACTCTCTCCCTTTTCTTTCCAGATAGTATCCAGATATCCGTTTCTCTTTGGCATTAATAACACGAGTCTTCAATCCCTATAACAGCTTGCCTTCACCACAACAAGCTTCCCCTGATACATCCACATTCGTCTAGACCATGCTGACAGCTGGAGAGAGGGAAGGAGAGTGTGTGATTAATGATAGAGGCATGGTCATATCAGCGGGCTGGTTAACAGACCCCACCATAAGACTACACAGGTCACAGAGCACACCCAGTCTCATCAGCACCAATTACTACTGTGGGCACAGATCTCAGAAGAAGCTGGAAATCCTGTTACCCGAAAAAAGTCAAGGAAATAGAAATGTAGTCAAAGGAAAGCCGAAAACATTTCTTTCCCAGGAATTTATATTGAATAAACTAAACATATTTCATGCAATCACAGGTAAGGCCTGGGTCAACACGTTCTTGTAGATGAAGAAGTAAAAATATAAGTAATCAGTTTAACCAATACACAACACAAAAGAGCAACTATCCCAGGCTTTTTGACCTTTCTGACCTTCAAGAAGTAAATATCCTCTCTAAATATTTCTGCTTTGGGTTGGAGTGTACTTGCTGATAGAGGGGAGGTTAGAAAAGGGTTACAGGATCATTTTTAAGCACAGAGGAGAAGTTGCAATCATGCACATCAGCACGCACCAGATGTGTTTTGAACAAAGCACACAGAGATGGTTAGGTGGATAGGGATATTAGGAGAGGCAACGTTGAATCACTTTGCCGAAAAAGCAATCTGAGAGTCGGGGCATGTCGGAAGAGTGGGAGGCTCAGGTAACAGGAAGAACTGAGACAGTCAGGAAATAACACTGTCTCTTTGAATTAGCATTTCCAGATAAGCTTGTAGAGCACAGACTTCAGTCAGGCTGGGTTATGTGACACACCGGAGAGAAAAGTCTGTCCACATAAATGAGCAGGATACATCTTTTTCTGAATGACATAGATCAGGACCAGACACAAATCACATTCTAAATCTCCAAGCAACACTCATGATACTTATGGATTAAGTGTAATGAACACCTGCTCCTCCTCATTTAGTCAAAAAAGAAAGTTTTTTTTAAATCACCTAATCCTTACCAGGTTTTTGAATTAGGTAACTACAATCTGGAATAACTTGGGAAGTCATGTTATATTATGTGATTTAAAAAATAATAATTTAATAAAATTAACATACAATATTCTATTTCATATACAATGTATTTAATATTTAAAAGTTTTAATAAAATGTATTTAATATTTTTATATTATATTTACCAAAAGCAGTGGGAAGAAATGACAAGTGCAACCGAACTGCTTCAACAGGAGGATAAGTAGCAGCCAGAGGCAACTTATCAAATACATGAGATTCATTCATCACCAGCGATAATGATCACCTCTGTAAAAAGTAGAAAAGAAGTGGCTGTCTGCCGGCCTGGAGCATTCAGGCATGTTAACTATCCTGAGGAGGACAAACGTCAAAGATCTCAGAGAGGCTGATTTTCTTGCCCATCAATCACAGAAGAGTGAAAAGACCCTTTCCAAACAATTCAGGAAAGATATTATAAACAAAGGAAGACAGTTGTCAATTTTCTCAAGAGCAGATGAAGTTCATCTGTTGGAATGGCTGCAGGAACAAAAGCACCTAATAAAAACCGCACAATATGCCAGATAATAGTGCTCATTCTCAGGTTCTATACAACCAGACTTAGTTAGGATCAGATGATTTTGTACTATGATGCGTTATGATATGAGAGTGTGTGACACTTTTTCTTTACTTTTTCTTTGGCTGGATGTCTGCCGCAATGTTTTTGTGCAATTTTTAAATCTATCTTACCATCCGATTAATTCGGACAAACTCCTCCGGGCTCTTGGCCCACGGTGGAAGATCCACATCGGAGACCACGTTGCCCTCCTCCATCACTCCCAGGTTGTAGTTGTTGGCGTTGACAAACATCTCGGGAAGATAGAAGAACTCTGGAATCAGCTCCTGGGTGGACGAGGCACAGAAACACATGAATGGACTTGCAGAGTGCTTAACGACAACACAACAAATAAAAAGCTGATCTGAACATGTAACTTAACTGCATAACAATAAAC
Source organism: Cololabis saira (assembly GCF_033807715.1). Classification (NCBI taxonomy): domain Eukaryota; kingdom Metazoa; phylum Chordata; class Actinopteri; order Beloniformes; family Belonidae; genus Cololabis; species Cololabis saira. The sequence goes on from NC_084587.1 coordinate 23,383,338, forward strand.
AGCAGCTGCACAGCCTAAAAGTTAGATAATAATACTGAAAGAGGAAAGCTAAGTGTTACATATGGTTTCAAAGGTGTCTAAAATTAGTAGCTTATTTGATTCTTTTACAGATGAAGGTTTGTGTAGAAAAGCTGGCCCCTAAAAATGGATTTCAAAGCATCATGTGAGAGAAATGCTGAGCAGAAACCACACCAATGGAGAGAAGCACAATAAATAATATGCAAGTAAATAAACTTTCTTCTGACATTTTGCAGAAGGAAAGAGGTCTAAACATGCAGAGCGCTTAAGACAATTATGTGAACATACACATAATTGTTAAAGCCAATAAAGTGCCACATCAGCAATCTATGCCAAATGATTGTTTAAACAAATCAGATCTTTCCACGCTGTGATGAAGACAGTTTTTCTTAGGATTCGAGTTTTAGAAACAAAGATACAAGCTGTTTTGCAAGTTTTGTTATGATCAAACAGCACTGCTTCCAAAATTGCATCTCTGACTATTTAACAGCTCCCTACCCCTTCATAAAAAGTAAAACTACGAGTAACGACTCACTTTTTGGATTGTTCATATTCTTCGTTTACATCCAAGACACAGAACGAAAGAAAAAGTCTACATCTGATTATTCTTTTTTCCACAACAGACAAGAAAAAAAAAAAAACAGTCAAATGTTCTAACTGTGCTGAAGATATTTGGCCGTCATAAACAACACGAAGCATTTTCAGACTGCAGGACAGTGATAAGAACGGCATTTTTGACACGAGATGTAATCTTATATGTTAAGCGATCTGTCACTCATAAGGCAGAATATGCCACAGTGAGTATAAACATTAACAGTGAGCTTAAGCTTCAAAATATTTTGATAAATCAGTGCTTTTTTTCCAGGCTTCGGCTGTCGCGTTGCAGTTGTTTGCTTGTCTCTCAAGATACAAGACAATCAGAGTACAAAATGGCACAGTTCTTGGCTTCACACATGTAATTAAACACATTTAGGGAACAAAAAGATACATTGTTGATATTAAACCCAACATTGCTCTCACAATGTTTTCACATGTACTTCACAACACAAAGGATTACCTTACACTTACACTTTTGTGGGAGGCATATGTCCCAAGACAAGCTTAATAAAAAGCAGTTCATCAACACCACTTGGAGTTTTAAAGCAACAGTCAGACACTTGGGAATCACAATGTAGGCTAACGGATCAATTGACATTGTTTGTTTTGGGGAATTCATGAGAATAAAGCTTCTTTCACTACAAGTGCTAAACAATCCTTCCACAAAAGACAAACAAAAAGTTCAGACTATTGACAGACCACCAACAACACACACTTCACATCCTCTGACAGACCTCAAGGGAAGTAAGACGTACGTAACATGCTCTCGAAAAATACAGATGCACCGAACGACAAGAATCAGGTTACATTAGCTGTAAGATGTTTCTACCTCTCATTTATGGGGGGAAAACATCAAATCAAACAAGCAAACAAAACACAGAGGTTTAAAACAACACAGTACTTCCTCACTTCTGAAATCTCTTCACTCCACAAAACTTGACTTAAAACTAAAAGGTCAACTTCTTAACGAGGCCTCCTGCTCACTCAGGTTCACTGACTGCAGCCTGCTGTAAATTTGAGCGAGGGCCAACACACACACACACACACACACACACACACACACACACACACACACACACACACACACACACACACACACACACACACACACACACACACACACACACACACACACACACACACACTCTTAGTGGACTTCACTCGCCACCACTCAGGCCTACTGAGCACGGACCATTATGTGCAGTGGCCCCTTTGCTCCAGCCTGGTCAGAGGCCAGACCCTCTGATCCCCAATCCTGTCCTGTCATGGGTCACTGGAAGGGGCTTTGGCCCCTGGGCTCTCTTGCTACACTTCCACTGTTGCTACCTCTAACCCCTCTTCTCCACTGCTTCCCTTTCTGATGCCTTTAGGCTGAGGCAAGAGGTCAGGGGATTGGAGATGAGAGGTCATGCTAGCGTCACCCAGGCTAGAGACACATTGAATCTGGGTGTTGTAACCTATTATCACCCCTTCTTTACCAGTGGCATATGAAAACACTGGAGGCTTTTTGCCTTCTGGCAGGGACAGAGGTTTGCTATCAATGGCCCCACCACTAAAGCTAAATGGTTTACTTAGCATACCAAATTGATACATCTCATCCCTAATTCCTCTATTGCTTAGAACATGAATGTGTGCATCCAAATGGATAAAGTCGACAGACTTTCATTCAAAAAAAATGCTAAAAATTCAAACTGAACTAGGAAACAAACTGATGTGGTCCAGATTTTCCCTTTGTTTTGATCTGAAGTTGAGCTCTCACAGTTTGATCCACATTGACAGGTCTAGACCGAGAGAGCAAACGAGGGCTGTTGTTGGGCTTTCGCAATCAAGCATTGGCCAGCAACACAGTAACACAATCCATATGTTTTATCTGAGAAACGTGAGGGGGGTGGTAAACGCAATCAAGCGTCAAAGCCCCCAACACCACTGCTGTTCCCCCATCCAGTGACCCAGTGCCAGGAGAGCAAGCAAAAGCCAGCTCTGACAGCGAATGTCTGACTGTAGTTGTAAATGTTTTAGGAGAGCAGTTAAAGTGTGCACAGGGGGTTCCAAGGCCCTCGGTATGAGAATGACCTGTGCTGTTTCAGGGCAGATCCAAAAGCTCAGCACAGTCCGGGGGCCCGATGGGCAGGGATTCAAGTCTATGTTATAGCTGGCTGAATCTGAGAAAGATGGCTGAGACAGATGAGGATTAGTCTAACGCTTTGATCAGAAGACCGGGAAGCTTTCATTGCATAGGGACAATGATTGGTAGTGACTCAACATTTCTCTTTGGAAACCTTTTCTCCTTTGTAAGAATGCTGAATGGGGATTTATTCCCCTGCAGCACCCAGTACTTTATCTCTTTTAAGTATTTTTCAGGGAGCATTTTGAAATCATGTGTTAGTATGATCACGTGTGGACGTTACCTTAACATCAGATGTGTCTCTTTGGCAGTTCCTCCAGGCCCTGGACACTGAGGAGAAGGTGCGGTCAGCATGGTCGAACTTCCCCCCTTGGAAGTTGAGGAAGAACGTGGTGAAGGGTTCCTGTAAATAAACCAAGAGATTTGCTGTAGCCACTTGTGTTTGCTCTTTAACAAGCGTTCAAACAATAATCTCTCCCTCACTGTTCCAGTCGCCCGCACTGAGCTGTGAAAAAGGGCTTTTGTCTTCTCTGCCCCTTCTACCTGGAACATGTTTCAAAAGGACTGGAAACTAATGGGAATTATCTCATTGAATCACTTTAAATCCAAACTGAGCGCACGTGAGACAGCCGCCTTAGCCTGTAACCGTTTTATCTCATTTGTATTTAATTTTAATTGTCTTGAAACTGTAACTTTTTGCTGCCTCTTGACCAGGACTCCCTTGAAAAAGAGGTTCTTAATCTCAACAGGACATTCCTGGTTGAGGAAAGAAAGAAAAAACACACCCTATTACAGCACTTTTTCTTACACATGGAGGCCAGCCTTTTATTTCTCTTTATTTTTTTAAACCTTATCTCTAACAACAACAAACACGTGAAATGGTAAATCCCTGAGAGCAGCTCAAGTCAATACACTTGTGTTCCTGATGCATTTCTAATCACGTATAACCTTGTTAAGACTGATCAATGGCCGTCTCTCTGACGCAATAACCCCTGAATGACACGGACACAACATGCTACGCCCCAGCTATAAACTAATACTGTAGATAGTTAAGTGAGTTCAGCCTGAAATGACGTAACCCTCATTTGTTTAAAAGTCACATTAAGATCACAGCCTCTCATTCAGCCAAAAACAACAAAACAGGATAACATCCACTGTAAAAATTCAACAAAATCCAAAACATAAGCACACAATTTACTGCACAATCTTCAATCTGATCTTCATTGTTAGGTCTGATCTTTAAGTGAGAGTTACAAGTGAATGTTCCCGGTAAAGTGGGTTTAGAATAAGCTGGCTAATGATGTGGGGGGATCAATGAGGTAACTCTACTGGGAGTTGCTGAGACAGTGAGCTACCGGGACAATAACAGCAGAAAACTGCATGTTGGAGAAACTTAGTAACCTCCCACTCCCCAGAGTGCAGTATGGAAAGATTGATGGCACCCATTTAACAAAGGTACTGAAAGAGAGCACTTCAGTGCAAAAATGTTCACTGCATAAGGTTTTTAAGACAGTCAAAGCACATTTCAGGGCCTTTTTTCCTTTCAAAAAGAAATTAAAATGGACCAAAGTTTTTGCCATTTTACCAATGCATGGTAGTCACATATAGTCACAGTTCACATCGAACAATAATCGAGAAACTTTAAGAGCTTTTAACTTGTAATACCAAAATATGGGTTCAATCAGATTAATGTGGAACTCCAGTATGTACAAATGAAAACATTGAAAAATATATATGCACACTACTTTGAATATATTATAAAACCCCTGAAAAATGATGTCTTTGTAGAACAAGTATGAGTATGACAAAACATTCAACCATTTTTGCACATATCCTTATACTGAACATGTTGCGCAATATCTTTTGGATGCATTTGTTCTTATTCTCCGGGATCTTTTCTCAAAATAAAATACCTGGAAATGCAACAAAACAAACAAATGACCATCAGTTCAAAAAAATTCTTCACATGCACATTTATACTGCACTTACCATACGCAGTAGCCACATCAAGGTGAAGCTGGAGGTGGAGTAGTGTGTGCCATAGTGGAACTTGGGCACCTGGTCGTCCTCCCAGGACTCAAACCGGTCTGAAAAGAATGCTGCCCTCTTGGGGTTCAGTGCACCAATTGGCTATGCAGAAAAACAAAAAATAAAAAGGTATTTTCAAATACGCTACAAGATGGAAAACAAAATCTAATGACCTCATATGACTATTTCTTGACATAAAAGCAGAGATAAAGAAAAACATAAGTGAGAAAGCAAAGAGAAAGCAGACAGGCCAGTGCTGAATTTTACTGTGAATATATTTAAGGGGCCGCTCCTTGTAGCACAACAGTTGCGAGGCAAATGAAGCAGGCAACCATTGTACAATTTCAAATGAATATTAGATGATGTTTTCCTTCAGACAGAGATCAATCCTTTCCCTCAGAGTGCTTTTTAGAGGCTGTGAAATGGAGCCCTGCAGCTGTAGTCTGTCAGAGAAAACTAATGTCCTACAATGAAAGAGTGCCTACGAGGAATGTCAATAGAAAAAGCTGTGGGTGCCTTTAATTTCTTCTTTTATTAATCTATAACTAATACGCTGCTCGCCGGGACTATTTGTAGTGTAGAAAAATGGTTAAGTTGCATTAATTTTCCATTGCTCTGCAAAAACCAATAACCCTTTGCTGCCCGGCTATTATTTAAATACTCATTTATAGAAATCACTTTCAGGCCTGTTCAATTTTTATTAGTCCTCTGCTGAATGCACCTTATTCCCTCACTCCCCCGCCACTCACATGCTCTTCTTCCTAATGCATGCGCACACACACACACACACACACACACACAAACGCGCACACACACACAGACACACACAAACCAGCAGATCAATAGTAATGGAATGGCGGCCTTTTGAGTACGAGAGCCTTGCAGGGTGTGGATCAATTGGATCTCTTTCATATGATGGGGTGCCCGTCACAGTAAGACTGATCCAGGGCAAGTCTTTGATATCGATCTGTGTTATTGTTACTGCTTTGTGTCGGTGTAATGGGGCATGTTTGTGAACATGTAATTGTGTAGTGGGAGAGATTTTCACACCAAAGGCTGGTGATTGTAGCTTCTTTTTTGTTTTGTCTGGATGTGAGCACATTTTGGGTTATTTTTGTAAATCAGTGCTACTCAGAGTGTGCACATTTACAAAGTGAAATGTATTGTACCGACACACTGTGCAGCTCTTGGCTGACAGTGATACAGTGTGGACTTCCTCAGGGCCACTGGGGTGGGTGAGTACACACAGTGAATTATACATCACACCCATTGGTCTGATTTATAGCCCTAATAACGGTTGGCTCATTAAAAAAAGAAAAGGGAGAGGAGGCATATAAAACAAAATAAAAAAAAGACTGAAAGTGCCACAGTGACAGAGAGAGGGAGAGAGAGAGGGGGAACCGCGTGTGAGTGTGTGAGGGGGCTGTTGGTTTGCTCGATCCCGACATTGTTTACTGCTGTAAATTACAGCGGGGCTAGCGCTCTCAGCTTACAGTAGCTACAACAGAGCAGCGGTGACGGCGCTGTACATCAGAGGCGTGTTCTGATGGAGCGCCTGCCGCCGCACCACTACAGATTGGCCTAATATGTTGCGGCATGCGATGGCGCTCTGATGAGCTCACAGACGAATGAAGCAATCTCGTAGTTTTAATTAGACTAAAGGGTAAGCCACGGAAGTAAATTGCAGCGGTGCTTTGGAAAGGTAAACATCAGAAAACTATAGCTGGATTAGTTTTAATCAGTTCTTAATCAGGATGGGAGATGGTGATCTGATGAGTGTGGGGGGGGGGGGGGGGGGGGCAACTGAAAATAATAAATTAGAGAGCAAACTAAAAGAAAAAGAAGAAAATCAGGAATACTATGTACATTACATAGATTTTTCTTTATTCTGCCTGTTTATTGACCTACATCAATGTCCCAGATTGTAAGTTGGTTTTACACGTCAGCAAATTAAACTCCCACTCAAAGTTTAAAAAAGACAAAAACAAGAAACACATTGATAACAAAAGAAACCACCTCCCTTAAGCAACAATCATCAGCTTCCTAAGAACTATTATTGGAACATTACTCTTTGCTAAACAATAAAATGCCACATCTGATGAAGTCCAACGGATCACCGAAAATGGGAGTATCACTTTGATTTGGAGTCATAAATCACTTGAGTGTTTCTGAGCTGAGTGTTTATGTATAATGTCCTATTTAAACACTGAAAATACTGCAGAGGGCCTGGGGGACAAACATATGGGGCACGTACGGTAAGATCAATATGCCATTAGCCGATCCGGCTGTAAGTAGCAGGTTATAGCACAAAAGGTGCAGAGAACGCTCAATAAATACTCACTAGTGCTGCTGTTGTGTAAATGTAGACTACATAAAAGAAACAATTCTTTTAATTGTTTGTTGAGCTTCATTAAAAGCGATGCAACAATAAGAAAAATGCCTTGACTTTTAAAATGGGACTATTTCTTAGCTTCTCGGGCACCTTAGCTCTGGACTGACTATGTCAGTAGCTATGTGGACTACAGTATATGTAGATCAAGGTATTCGTAGAGCTATTTATATAAGCGATGAATATTTTAAGGGAAAACATGTGACAGTTTGCAGAATATGGGTGCTTAAAGGGGTGGAGATATTAAAAGGGGGAGAAAAAAAGCGCACACACACACAGAAGAGTAACATCACTTGGTCGTGAGTGCTTATCGTGACTACAACGTTATCTCGGGGGTCGGCGTTTGATGTCAGGTTGAGGTTAGAGTTTATGATAAGAAAGTCCCGGGGGTCAGAATGGCTCTGGTAGCAGGGGACATAAATTCTGTGTGGCCTCTGTAGTGCTGCCAATGATGACAGTGTGTGACACAGACATGCATTCATGGCAATTTGGCTTCTCAATGTCACTGGAGGCTTCGCAGATGACCTGTTTCTACAAGAGACAGCTACCAATGTGACATGCAGCAGGACAGTGGGGGGGGATTGTCGTCAGAACGCGGAGAGGGAGACACTAAGACTAAGACCAAACAAAGCATCACAGAAAACAAGCAGGGTCGTTCAAAAAAGAAGTAACTGAAGGTCAGAAAGCAATATCTTGCAAAGAAAAACATTGTGCAAGAATGATTGTAGGTGGAGAATTGCTTGGTGGGGGTTGATTTGGGAGGGGAGCTGCTGCATGGCGCTGCTTGCCCTTTTCCAGACACTGCAGTCTGACACGGTCCAGTAGTCATACACCGATATCACACACACACGTCAACAACATGAATAAAACAGATGTAATAAAGATTGGCCCCGCACCCTCCCCTTTTGTTCTACTCCTAAAGTAGGAAGAAAGGACAGCAAATGATGATGTTCTTCTTTTACACTCTGTCCTTGTCTTTGTTTTGTTTTCTGATTGTCTTTCTGATTCTCATCCTTTCCCCCTACTCCCCCCCTTCAGTCACTGAATCTCTGGGGCTGCAGGGCTTCAGTGAGCAGAGGCTGAGCTGTCCAAACACCATCGCAGGGCGAAGGAGAAATGAGCTACGAAACCAAAAGATGGTCCCATATGCGTGTCGATGTCTGCGTGTGATGTGGTGGCAAGTAACTCATATTTTAGCACGTAAACAGAGAAATAATCGTGCCTTCTGAAGTGGGATAAATACATGGCAGACACACAGATGAGCAGACTGTCAAAGAGAGCAAGACTTGAGGGACAAAGTGTAAATCTTTATGAAATAAAAAAGAAGCATGATGAGAATGTTTCACTTGTCTTTCACACCCATGACCTCTATACAGGGAACTAGTGCTGAACCGTATATGCAGAAGAACATTATTTTACATAACAGTGAAAAATATTCTCAAACCTTAATTCAATTTAACAATATTTTACTTGGGTATTGGTAATTTTCGACTGCTCGCCAACTGCAAAGTATCCTCATGTCTCAGAGTCAATTTAATTTCACTGTATAACAGAATTAAATATATGTGCCAACGGAGATGAGGTGGGGACCTCGTAAAATGCGTGCGTTCCAACATATCTTCTGGTGCATTTAAACATGCTTTTTTTTATTTTATGGCTGGTTTATTCAGTCATTTAGGATCTACCATAATGACACATGCTCCGTCTTCTCACCGCAAAACTAATCCTTTGTCCTCCCACCACTGGACTATTTCAATTCATTGGGGGGGGAACAGCTAAACTGAGGAGAATGTCTTCTGGCTTTTTGTCTATGTCAGTCATGTGTATATATGAGGGAGTTAATGCAAGTAAATAATCCCATGTCTACTTATAATATGTAAGAAAATCTTTTAAGCAGTCCCTGCAATGTGAGTGCACATATTTTGTTCCAGAGAGCATCTTGGAGCGGCTTTCATTGTTTTAAACAGAATAACTTAATGTCTGGAGCTTCCAGGGAGGCGCTACTTCACTTGCCAGTGCATTATGGAAGGTCAAGCTTCAAAGAATTCAGTTATGACAGAAACCTATTTGGGAGTTATACACTGAAAACATAATGGTCTTAAATCTGAGTCAACTGTAGCTGGTTAGGAATGTCTCAACCAATCGAAATAAACAACTTATAGAGACACACTCAGATGTCCAGTTAGACACTGGCTCTCAAATTAAAGATGAGGGCAATAATTGCTTCACTTAGACCTTTGCTTATGTCCTTCCTTCTTGGTATTATGTAAACACACACCTAAATGCTACAGACCAGCAAACTGAGCAAAACATGTTTTTAAAGAGGTCTGCACGCCTACCGATGACTAATTCATCGAGAGCGAATAAACAGCAGCACCTGGTTGCAACTTACCCTCTTAAATCTTCACTCAGTATTGCCCACATGAGTTGACATTTTTTGCCTAGTTTTTTATTACATAACAAAATGGTATGGTAGAAAAGGTTATGTTGCATTTGCATAATACTACAAAATCACTACAGTCTGTTGATTTTTATTTTTATTTTACACACATTCAAAAAAAGAAAAATAATAAAAGAGTGCTAACTTTTGCATATGACTATGTTAGGAAATACACAACCTTCCCTGTACCAACTGCCCCCTCCCTCATTCTAACTTATTTAAAGTAGAGGAGTACCGTTTGTTCACCCAGTATCTTACCTTGGACAGATCCCTGAAGTTGCTGGGCAGAGTGAGGTCAAGTTCCTCTGAATCATAGTTGGTGATGACCCATGGGAAGACTGGGTACTGGTTTAGGTCATTGAAAGTGCGACCTGCACAGAAAATAAAGTAGAAATTAGAGTACAAAGAAAGAATCAGGGAACATTTATATCAATAATTATAGCATAAATGTTTGCGTTCATTCCCCTTACTGACATGTATCTCCCTCACTCTGTAAGACAATGACACAGGTGCTTAGTGGGGTTCTCACCCGAGATAGTGTTGAGAAACATCAGGTACTCAAAGTTGGAAATCTCGCGGCGTTGCCAGCGCTGAGTCATGCTGGATGCCTTGAAGAGCTGCTTGGGTGTGGCCAGAGAAATGCGTCTAGATGATGAAGAAAAAAAGAAAGTGGGGAAAAAAACACAACATATTTTAAATTGTTTGTGGGCACTGGAGTGTTTCTGTCTGGGTTGGGAATAATCGACAAACAGAGTGAAGCAGAACAAAGACTGGCGATATCTCAAGAAAAGCAGACTGCAAAAAGAAAATGCCCTTTTGCAGTGCTTAAGTCATAAAATGAAAAATCTACTGAAGTTACAGTCTTGCTAATTTAGAAGATAAATGTGCAATAAAGCGGTTTGAGTATGCACAGTTGTGCGCACACACACGCACACACGCACACACACACACAAGGCCCTCAAGCATGATGTATGCTGTAGGACAAAAAGAATTGACCCCCAATCCAATTAAAACAAAGGAAAATGATGGAATTAATCAATGTCAGGGGGTGAAATCGTAGACATTCAGTCACTCAAAAGAGGTGCAAATACTACTTCCCAAATATAAATACACACTACAGAAGAACTCTTCTAATATATAGTATAATATGCAAATATTATGCAATATATGCAATAAAATACTTTTTTTTTTCAGGTTTCTGTGTTTTTTTTGTTAGAAACATCACAGCAAAACAGCACAGTCCAGTCTACTAACTATTGGCCTTTCAATGGGGAAATAAAGTTTACAATACTGACAGGGATGTAAAAAGCACAGGGATTACACTATAATGACTATTTTACAAGATAATAATGATGAGGAGTAGTTGTGCACTTGAAATACATTTGCACTGTGCAGGCTCGATGAGTTGATGTGTGTGCTGCCCCGTCCAGATGGAGAGGCAAGGTGGATCGCAAACTGGCTTGATTAATGAGCCAAACGTGAACGCACACATTCGCTCACCCTGACCTCGTGTATTTTATACACACACTCGCCGACAGTGACTCATTACAGGATGCCCTTTTCCTAATTGCACTCATTCCAAAAGTCCCAACGTAATGTTGCCACATGTCAGATTTTTGTGTTCGAAATATTGAAAAAATATTTCCCCAATAACTCTTAAACCTTACCCTCCATACAAAGTATGTGCTAATTAAGTAGAATTTTTTAAAAAAGAAAGAAAATAATCACAATACTATATTTTCTTTCAATCTGAGATGAAACATGTATAGTCTATTTAATAAAAAAAAATTACCTTTCTTACCTTACAAAAAAAAAACTTGAATCAATAACTAAATGGACTAAAAGCACTGTAAGCTTTCCACACGACCTTAAAAACATAATGTGACGGGTCTGAAGATGTAGCAGCAGATTCCCTGCAGTCACACAAGTGGCTATTTACTACAGAATGATGTAGGTTAAAAAATTAATGAAGAAACTTGGCTGTGAGGAAATACAGCAGACTGGTTGGACAGGTCAGTGACAACGCATGTGTGAATGTCGGAGCTAGATATGGGGGAAAGAAAAAAAAGTTATCTTTTGAGATACCGATGTGGGCTAAATTTTCTGAGCAGTTCAGGTTTGGGGCTGTATGTACCACACAGTATCTATGCACAAATAAAAAAAAACGGAACAGTGCCGGTACAATTCTGACCTCGTCTGTGGAAGACCAAAGTTCGTCCCCACCCCAACGCGAGGAAGACTGTGCACCACCTTCTTCACCGTGGCTGCATCTGGGAAGTTGAACATGACTGCCGCTGCAGAGTGGCACAGAAAAAAAAACATCCAGATACATCAAAGCCCGGCCACAAGTCTACACATCGTTACTCAGCTCTTTACAGAGACAGATCCATCAGTTTTGTAACACAAGTATTATGTTGTTTTACTTCTGTTTGCCATGAACAATTCCAGCGCGGTATTCTGCAGCAGGTAGCGTCTGGAAAAGACAGCCCGGACTTCGGTGAACAGCCATTTTCCATGAAGACCTTCTGTATAGGCTAAAATCTGGGAAAAGAAAAAAAAGAAATTACTTTAGAATGAACCGCTAGAAAAGGGGAGTAAGTAATAGTTTAAAAATTGTTTTAAAGAAAGGAGGGAAAGAAGGAGAAGATGAGCAGACAGAAAGGAGGGTTGGTTCATTTATCACAGGGTGATGGCATGACGACCTGTACAGCACGATTAATGTCTTATATTGATCAGCTTCAATGAAAAAGGGATTCCTTTAGCAAGAGAATGGGCACTGTTCAGCTGGAGGGAGTGGAGGAAATGATCAGTTCACTAAAGGATCGTCCGTCTTGATGCTGGTTTGCCGTGACAACATTACAGGTAAGGAGCCATTTTATGCTGAACAACTGCTTAAGGCTGTTTTGTGTATTTCCATGGAGGTAACTGACACAGAGGTCAGACAATATCGTGTTATCCAACTCCACATTCAAAAATGAGCGGCTGAATTTGGGCTTAATCTGTCCCCATGGAGACTGTGTTGGCTGTCAGAGTGACTTGTTCTGAAGGCCGTCACAGCGCCTGTCAGACCCAGATGCTTAGGCCCTGCCCCTGTGATCCGTGTTCCTACTAATCCAGCATTAAGGTTTGCTACTAACCTACTTAGCACTGCTTTGTTAACTAAGCTTTTGTTTCACCCTCTGCTTTTACTTTCAAAGGTGTTTTGCTGACACGAGGGCACGCAGGGATATGCTACAAATGCAAAAAGACACACTTCTTCAGGGGTGTCACGGTGTCGTTTAGAGGAGCGTTAATAACCAGAAATTTCCAAATATGAGCTGGCAAGCAAGGTCTAGTGTTAAGTTAAAGGAGCTCATTAAAGGCAGGGGATAGCAGAGGGGAACAGCTGAGGCCCTTAACGGAGGACGGCATCTCCCTCGCTATCTCTCAGAGGAGTAAGACCTGCCTGCATCGCAGACTCACTTCAAAGTCTCTGGAGTTCAATTAAATGTGGATTAGTGGCTTGGAGAAGCAAACTGGGGCTCCAGCCACTGGCCTCCCCTCTTCCTTACCAGTATCATGAGGACTGACCGACCCCCAAATTCAAGAATGACATTTTTAAATCAAGGAAAAGGTATATTGGTAAAGAGGGTAGTATTGCTCCAAAAGGATTGTAAAAAGGGGGCACATTTTATAAATCAACGAGACAAGGACTTTTTGAAGACCAATATAATCAAAGCTTAAATAGTCTTTTATTCATTTTTGTAAGATTAAGAAATGTTCCTATATTGATTTGCCTCTCAATTATTCATGAGATAAAACACAGTCACAAAAAGCCCAACAAATATATATGATAAATCATACAAAAAATCAAGCAGAAAGCCAAAAATATAATAATACCTCACATATACTGGTTCAAAAATGAAATTCCAGTCTTCTAGTGTGTCATGAGTAAATGTTTGGGGTGCCATCTTTCACTTCCAAGAGGGAGTGGCTTTCTCATCTCATCCCTGAGTGTGCACTCAGATCTCACATTGCATGTCAAGAAGATTCTCAGCTCTGAACTGATGAAGCTGCTGTCCCTGATTCCATGGCTAGATTTGACAGCAGAGGAGGCAGCCAGATATCATATTATTCCCTGGACTCATGAATCTCCTGGATCACTGTAAATAGCACTCTATGTTCCCAAGATCATTGTCCCCATCAGCGGCGCCCTTTCCCTTGCAGATGAAAAAGCTGAGTGGGTGACAACGAGGGTGACAAACTATCCAGGCTGTAATGCTTTAGCTGTACTGACCACGTCTGGACAAATTACAGCGGCGTCGGGGTTATTGTCCAAGCTGGAGTTATGGCTGCCACAGATTCCTCTGTGATATATTGTTAGAAGGGAACTGGACCGGTCAGGTTCAAAGAGATGCTACAGTTACAGTGGGGGAAGACCGTGTCAGCCTTCCATCTCAATGTTTCATTTTAAAATATTCAAACTGTAAAATGAAAAAAATAGGGGCGAACCGCTTCAAGTGTGAATGTCAGACTGATCAGGAGCTTCAACATAAGTGGCTGAGTATGAATCGCAGTTTTATTGATGTTTCATCTCAAGTGAAGCAATATCCATGGATGCAGGTCCTGCGCATTCCAAGATCAATTTCCGAGCGTCACGCGAGAGGACGCAGCCAAACAGAAAACAAAAGGTCTCGATTGCAAGGTTTTCTGCGAGTCTCTCCCTCCTCCTCTCAACCTGTTTGTGCGGGGGGCTGCAGCTCATTTCTGAAGCATTGTCATTTGTCTTTGTCAGACGCCCAAAAGACTGCGGAATGAAGAGGGACGTATGAAGAGGGGTCGGGCGGCTGTGGCTACGGTGTGCAATCACACACACGAACGCAAAAAATTGTCACCAAGGAATCTGGAGGACCGTCCGTGCCAGTGAGCCCCGTTCGTCATCCCTCGCTACCCAAAACACGTCGCCTTTTCCAAGCAGTGCTTTAGAAGCACAGCCAGAGTCGTGTGGAGAACTATTGTGACCACGATGAAATTTAATTGAAACTGAAGTGGATTTAAGAAGACTAAAGAGAGCAACGGTGCAACGATCACGAACGTGGTTCAAGATAGATGAGCCTCTCAAGTGCTTTCGTTGTTGGGCAGGCTGGGTGTGTGTGTGTTTCTGGACTGATAAGAACCTGGAGGTGAAAAGGAAAGAAGCCAATGCCAGTTACCGATTATGCTTTTTGTCATAAAATAAGAAACATTTGAATATACACATTTGTGCTTCTGTTTTTTTTTTTTTTTTTTAAATCACATAAATGCTTAAAACTGTTCATAAACAGTATATGATGAATGACATATGCATATTTGCACATTCTGTTTAATGTGCTGTGTATCTTTGAAGGGAAAAAATAAAAAAAAGAGGTGATTGAAGTTCAATTTGTTGCCTGTTATTAAGTATTTCCGCATGGCTGCCTCAGTTAAAGGATAATGGATGAGGGATTTATTATTACCTTTTGGTCAAATGAAGTGGTGTGGGAGATAAGGTGATGAAATTAATGAGCGGGAGAAAGAGAGGTGATCCATCAACATCAGAACAGAGACGAGGGACAAGCATTATTAGTAGAACTTGATAGAGTTCATTTAAAGAAAAATACTTGGACTTATCAGTATGTGGAGCTGCTTATTGCTTTTTTTTATTTCAGAAATGTCTTCAGCACCTACTCTCATATACCCAATGTCGCATTTATGCAAATCACAAAATTACTTAATCATGAAAACAATAGTTTGCATGTTTTTTAATGCTCGTATTAATAAAATTAAACTGCCCTTTTCTCATTTAAATGTCACATATAAAAAAGCAGATCAATGCATATACTAAAATTATATCAGTGTGACAACAGTATCAAGCCATCTGCAATAAACCGTGTCAGAGGACCCAGACGCAAACAGCATTTTTACAACAGCAGCAAATGAGAAAGACGATGCACACAAACACACGCTGACATTTAATGGCTCTTTTATAAATGAATTTATAGGCTACAACTCTTATAAAACACCTCTGTTCTCTCCCTGTTCCTCACATGTTCACCTCCTCCATGCCACCCGTCTCTTATCCTCCACCTCTCTCTATTCCACTGGTAAATGAGGCCTTGTCACCCCCCATCAGTAAATGAGTTCATCGGACTAACGAGCAACCAAAGGGCCCCGACACACTAACAAGGGTCTGTTGGCTGCCGGTGCCTCTGGACCAATCAGGACCCTCATCACCATTGACACAAAGCCTCCCCAAGCCCTCTGGAGCCAATTAATACAGATTTTGCTTTTGAGATTGAGTGATAGAAAGAAAAGGAAAAAATGGAGCAAGGGAGAAGGATGAGCTTTGAGAAGTGTCTTTAGGAAGAAAGAAATAACATTTTTCAGTCAAAAGCCATTACAGGTGCAATGTGTACAGTTAAGATGGATTTCTGAGACAACAGTCATTGGGCTTTAGACACGAGTCTGCTTTTAGCTGCCGTCCTCAAGCTTTTAGGCAGGATTCACATGGGCACAGTGTGTTAACACTCGACGGTGGGGAGATCTGACGACGACTGAGGCTGTAGCAGCATTTAGTCATGCAATGAGACACACTTCATGCAAGCCCTTTGACTGTCTGACACCTTTGCTGTTGCTTAAGGGGTTAAACTATTCTCACTTTCCACCTCACACTATGCTAGCAAAGCAAAAGGCTCCAAAGACTTCGATTTAAAGACAAGATGTATGCTTGTGGGATCCTTGATTGGTGTCTCAGCAAGCGTATGCTCCAACCAGCTCAACATAACCATCTTTGCAGGACTGGCAAACGAAGAGGTTTCAAAGAAAAGAAAATTATCTTAGCAGTGGAACAAAGATAAATATATTTGTGGATTGGTGATTTTCAGATATATGATCAAATAATTTGGGGGGGAGAACTGGGTATATAATCTCTAGTATTTACAGTATTCATTCACTGAAAAGTCACAAAAATCAGTAAATATGCCAAATGAAGGACCTGTAGCAAGTAGTGTGTTTGCCCTCTTATAATGCCATCAATATATGTAATGATAATTGTTATACTTTATATACTGTGGTTCATTAACATTTTAAAGGAAAAACATTCAGACAATCGGTTTTCCATCACGGTCTCTCCCTCTCAATGCAAATACAGCTGTGAAAGTAAAAGAGAGCACCATGATTTGGATGATACATCTATTATTTCGGAATGATCGGCAGGTACTCAAATAAATAAAAATAAGATCTCATGCATACAGTTTTCCCATCAATTTATGTCATATTGCCATAACTCTCATCAAGCACACACTATTTTGTGTAAAACATAGCTGTAAATGGGTATAACTAAAAATATCAGTTTTCTACATGTTTCAAGCCTAGTAGGCAGTAACCTCACTGCCATGCAATATGTCAAATGAAAAGTTACACCACCACACAAAATGTTATTAAAACATCTAGAGTTACAGTTACAACAGTTTGCATGGGCATAACAGACAGGCTGTATTGTGTCTAAACAGCGAAGGATGGAAGCAGTTGAAAATATTTATGTATAATCAGCTCCTATTGTTCTGAAAGGGGAAATCTTGCTTTAACTCAAAAACAGGTAAAACAAGGTTTATTGTATCTAAATTCCAAAACAAATGGAAAGATGTGCAGTAAAGGGTTGGACTGAAGTAAGACTAAAACTGTAACTGAATTGATAAACAATTTACACTATATGGCTTAAATATAATTCATTTTTGACTGCAGAGAACAAAAGGTATAGAAGGAATCAGGAAGATATTATGAAAAAGTTGTCAAATTCATTGAGCATAAATGCTGAGGAAAAAAAAAAGACTAAAAGCTGCAGTTAATCTTCACATATAAAAGTATGATGAAGGAAGAAAGTTTAGACAGAACTGTTATTTATGAATACCCTCTTTCAGATTATTGCACACAACTAATCATAGTATAAATTAACCCTCCTCTGCTCCATCTCTGTCCATAAATGTAACTGGTTCAGTTTACCAGGACTTACCAGACTACTTTGGTGAAAAGGTTACAGTAAAGCACCAGTGGGGCATTTAAACACTATGCCTACAAGTTCAGTTGCCACTAAACTAGAGGAGAGCAGTGAATGTCTGAAAGACTCAAAAGATTACATGACTGACAACACTGCTGGTTTCAGCAGGACCCTCTACGCATGGAAAGGAATGTGGTAGGGAAAACTGCAGATAACAGTCTTAAAATGACAAACGGACATCATTACTATGCTTTCTGTCCATGTAACGGTTTAAACTTGTAAATCAAACTGGATCAAAAACAGAAAATGAATACATTTAAACACTGCAGTCCTGAATTTTAGTACTTCAGTGAGCACTTCAGTGGTATTTCTGTACATACAGTACTCTAACTTAAACTAGTCAACTTGAACCTGCGCCCACAGGAAGGCATGGCAGTAGTCAAGGTAAGGGGTAACCACCACCTGCAGCAAGAGCTGGGTAGTTTTTGCTGGTTGAAGTATGATTTGATTTTTTTCTTATACTGAATGATGCAAAGTGCCACAAACCAAGTGAGAGAGACAATTTGTTCAGAGGACAGCTGGTCATCAAGCATGAGACCCAAGTTCCTATCAACCTTAGAGCAGGAGACAAGGAGCTGATGCTGATCTTGACATGTAAAACTTTGGTTTTAAAGATGTTCAGTTTAAGTGGAGGTGGCGTTCCATCAACCAAGCGCATATCTCAGAGAAACAGGACAGAATACACCGACCCAAGTGGGGTCATCTAGCGAGAAAGACGGGTAGAAGCGGGTATCATCTGCGTAGCAGTGACAGGAAAAACCATGCAGGTGGATAACTGTACACATTGCTAAGAAAGGGGGCCCCAGTGCGGAGTCTTGGGGGACTCGCATGGAAAGGTGATAAGATCTAGACTTTTGTCCGAGCCATGACATACTGAATGAGTACCAGGTGATGTAGGATTCAAATCAAAAGTGCGCTCTGGCTGCGATGCCCAAAGTATGGTGAGAAGGATGCTGTGGTTGACAGTGTGAGAAGCTGCCGATAAGTCAAGAAAGATAAGCACAGAAGACCACTGTCTTAACTGTCTTTAAGGCAGTTGTTTTTTCATGGTTGGGATCAAAGAGGTTATTCTGAATGAGGAAATCTATGGAGGATTTTTTGTGCCAAAATTAAATAAATAAATACATCATTAATTAATTAAATTGGGAATTAAATATATCATTAATTAATTAAATGTGTCATTAATTAATTAAAATTAGAATGAAATATGTCATTAATTAATTAAAATACAATTCATTTTAAGTAAAAATATATATTTATTATTTCAGCATTTAATTAATTAATGACACATTTAATTAATGATTTCGTGTTGCGTGTGAATCATGAAATGTAAAACTGCATTTAATTAATTAATGACACATTTAATTAATGATTTCGTGTTGCTGAATCATGAAATGTAAATGTAAAATTGTCAGTTTCTCTCGTCAAACTCAGTGGGCGGATTCCAAACACCTCATTGGTTCCCCTGCACATCAAGTCAAGGCAAATCGAATCCACATAATGGATTGTCGCAGGGCTTCGGGACACATTCCGATAAACTAGGGCCACGTTCAGACTGCAGGCAAATCTGATTCATATCTGATTCCTTCTCATATCCGATTTTCAGGGCTGACTGTCCACACTGTTTTTAGCAAGTGTCCATATCGGATCTGGCTCTGTTCAGACTGGGCCACATCATTGACGGATCTGACGGGTTGCCGTAGCAACGACGTCGGAGCGGAGGCGTCCCCCAGCGTGTGTATTGTGTGAAGTCATGTATTTCTTTTATAAAAAAATCCCAAAATATCTGTACCGTTTCTGATTGGGTCGGCACTGCGCATCATTTTTAGACATAAAAATGAACGCATACCGCAAAAGTTGTGTCTCGGCAGAGGGACCCGGCGTCCCAGCCAAATGAGAAACCTGCAATAATAACATGTTTTCTATTTTCTATTTTAATAAAGTTTTATTATAGTTATATATATATATATATATATATATATATATATATATATATATATATATATATATATATATATATATATATATATATATATATATATATATATATATATATATATATATATATATATATATATATATATATATATATATAACTATAATAAAATATATATATTTATAGTTATATATATATATATATATATATATATATATATATATATAACTATAATAAAATGGTATAGATGGTATAATAAAACTTTATTAAAATAGAAAATAGAAAACATGTTATTATTGCAGGTTTAACATAGGTTTTGAGCATATGGGTATTATATTTCCATCATTAGGGAGAACCCCTATGACAGAATCATCACTGTCTAATGTTCTATCTAATGACAGAATTATCACTGTTTCAGCAGGTCTCTTAGGTTTATAATTCAGATTAATTTTCCTTTACATATAACATTGTTTGTAGTCATTTTAGTGCAATTTAAAGCTTATTTCTACAAATAAAATCAGCACTGTAGGCAGCGATCTCTGACCAGCGGCCTCTCTGATTGGTCCAGCACGCTCACGTGACAATGTCGAAGCACTTTGTGTCAACTCCGCCTCTGGAAATAGTTCCACTTTTAAAACGTCGTTTGTGAAGCCAGTTTCCCGAGATCGGACTTCGACGACTAGATAAATGCTTGGCATCAATAGCTGTATATGTTGAAGTGAATGGCATGAGATAAAAAGTCGTGCGCACGAGATAACAATAATAATTTCCATGTCACCTCCAGGGCTCCGTACAGACCAAAGCAGTGGATTCCACTAGATTTGCGTTAGCTCCGCCCACTGAGTTTGACGAGTGAAAGTGAAAGTTTTACATTTACATTTCATGATTCAGCAACACGAAATCATTAATTAAATGTGTCATTAATTAATTAAATGCAGTTTTACATTTCATGATTCACACGCAACACGAAATCATTAATTAAATGTGTCATTAATTAATTAAATGCTGAAACAATAAATATATATTTTTACTTAAAATGAATTGTATTTTAATTAATTAATGACATATTTCATTCTAAATTTAATTAATGACACATTTAATTAATTAATGATATATTTCATTCCCAATTTGTTTAATTAATGATGTATTTATTTATTTAATTTGGCACAAAAAATCCTCCATAGAAATCTGGGGCCGGTTTGAAAAGCACCTTAAATGGTCAAAAACAAGAAATTCTAAAGCAAAATACAAGTACAGATGAACATCAGGAATTTTTGTCAGCGCAATCAGAGATTTCGTTCATGCAGTGTCATAGTTGAGGATCCTTGCCTGCTGTGTAAGTCATGGGTTTGGTGAGTTGTAGTGTCTCCATCCAGCCAATCTACCACCAACCACAAGATATAATTGTATAAAGCCACAAAACTACAACCTAAATTGCATTTTTTGAATACTTATTTTCCTTTCAAAAGCATTGGTTTGCTTAATATTTAATCTGTGAACAGAGTGAAATTATGGATTTCCCCGTTTCCAGTATTCAAGATTTGACTTTCAGCTGAGGGAAAAGCATCGCATCAACCATTATATTTACAACTAAGTGCTTGTCAAAGTATTTTTTATTAAATAGATACATTTAAATATCAATGTACATTGAAACATGTAGATTTTGCTTTGTCTAAAATACATTTTCAAGAAAAGAAGAGAATATTGATCCTACGAACAAGATTGAAAATGAGACCATTTGTTAACATGTTTCAACATAAATAGCTCAGACAATTTGTTTCCACCAGTGATTGATTGACTCAATTGTTTGACCATCATGTAACTAATTCAAGATGTAATCACTGGTCACACCTAAAGCTCTATTTGCCTTGAGGCAAGTAAAACAAACTACAAGGTCAATAAAAATAAACACAACTAAGAAGCTGCGCCAGAGTGTGAGAGAATTAAAGCAAAATAAACTAGCCCAGCTTGCAGCAAGTGTAGGGGTTATGAAGCCTAAAGGCTCATAGTATACACCCCCAAACGTCACCCAGCAAGACTTTGCACTCCCTGAATAAAGTCTCCTTTGAAAGGGTCTTTGGGGCCACTTAGTCGGAATTTAGCCTAATAAGGATTAAACCTTTTTTTGCCCCTTTTCACTGTTTGCTAACAGGTTAGCCTTTTTTTTACTCTCTTCTTTCCATGCGGCTGCTTAGCCTTTTTGAAGTGCGGACAAAAAAAGGGTCTTGTGTGGATTTAGGGAAATGCTGCAGTGGTCTTTGGGTTAATTGGTTAGAGAAGTGAAGACTTCAGTGCATTAAATCATTTAACATTCAGCTCTGAACAAGCGCTTTGAGGATAAACGCCCGAGATTGAATCAGACGCATAAAATACCAATGTGGAAGTATTAAAACACCTTCATGAAATAATGTCCCATAGATTTTAATAAATGAGCAATTCATGACAGAAATTATTGGAGGTAAAACATTAAGTCTTTAAGCCTTTGACATAAATCTGATTTGTATTTGTTAAATTACACAAACACCTTTTAAGAGGTAAAAAAAAAAAAAAGATTCAGAAGATATAAATGTTTCATTTTTATTTAATGTTAAAACTCATTGATTGCCCCCTTTCTCAGTTTGGACTGTGGTCACAAAGAGCACAGCTGGAGGCTCAAAGATGATGGGTAACAAAGGACGGATAAGGCTACCTTAGAGAAAAGGGGTATAAAAGGAAGGACACATTTATAAATTGAGAAGAAACTTTATCCTTTGCATCATCATGCCACTCTTTGAAACTTGCAAAAAGTAAAATAATCTAGATCTACAATTTACTAATGTTTGAATTCAGACTACTTTGAACAGTGCGATTAAAATTCAAACAAAAGCAATGTTGTAGGCATGAAGCGTTTCTGCGAGGATATAATGCAAAGAGGAAACATGTGAGATACCAGGAGCTTAAGTCTTTAGGGACTTTCTTTGCACCCACTGAGACGGGAATTAAAGCGATGAGATGCTTTCTTTGATTTGTGAAGCACATCAATAAACACAAGCACATTAAGAAAAGGTGGAAAGCATGTATATGCTTCTCAAAATCAAGGAGACAGCCCAGAGCGAGCAGTAAGCACAGGGGCCATTTAAGACTCAATGCCATTGGTCCTCTCCTTTTCCATAACCTACCATGGCAAACATCTGACAGGTTAAGGGCAGTGACCGGCTCCTATCACATTCTCCCCGCTTTCCTTCAGTCTTCCATTTCACCATTTAGTGATGGATAAGCTTTTCGGGGCTTGGTGTGGGGCTCCGCTGAAGTAAATTCTTTTCTAATCTGGCTATTGTCACCAGCTTAAGTGGGTGTTGGGTGGAGAGTGCACCCCTTTTGGGGAATTCGGCACTGGTTGTCCAAAACGAAAGAAGAGGGATGGAGCAGGGTTGTATAAGAGAGGAATGTGGAGACCTGTAAGAATTTGAAGGTGACTCAATTGGAGCAACAGGTTTACAAGAGCATAGTTAGTGCTTTAAATGCAATTTGTAGTGATCTTACAGTAGATGAGGAGCTTAATGCTACTCCAAACAATTGATAGAAATGTTATGAACCATCATAGTGACATGCTGTATCATGATCTTGCAAAAAATCTTTTAAAGCAGCAGTTGCTTATTGAAATACTTAGAAACAGCATTAGCTTGAAACAAATACGGGTGTACCTGAGGGATGTATATCTAAAATCCTTTGTTAGCACTCAATGAAATCTTAAAATCTGGGTAATTGAAGCTGCTACATAGTATTCAACATAAGCAACCTTAATTTGACTACCATCTCTACGTGCGGGAAGGGGGGCTGCAGAGTTAGTCTTTTAATATTAATGTAGGTATATATGAATCTGTGAGAGAAAAAAAACACAATAATGGCCCAAAAGATGCTAAAACGTAGCAAGGATTGTGGCAACCTGTGGAGCAAATGAAAAGTATCAGTGCATTTGCTTCTATGATTGGAAACATGAAACATGGTTGTGTCATCAACTATGTTTATTATAATATAATCCATTTAAAATATTTTAAAACACCAATTATTAAATGTCAAGTATTAACTAACTTAAGTTAATTCATGCCTTTCATTGTCTATACTTGGGATCTTTTTTAGTGTGCTCCAAATTTTACTCTTCAACAAATTAAAGAGAAAAATCAATCACACAATTAAATATGTGCAATCTTTTTATTTATTGTACCATTACAATTCAGCAGAAATTATCAAAATATACACATATGGCTTCTAGATAACCAGTGATTATTTTATATTCATACTGCATCTTATTTTTCAGTCACTCCTCAACAAAGGCTGCCGTGCAACTAAGAAATTCGTCTTGGATGAGTAACTAAAGAAACTCCCTTTGGCTGTGCTATTTAAACCAGACTGGATGTGTCATTAACCACAATAGCAATGGAGGAACCAGAGTTCAAAGTACCGTCTGTCCTGCTTCAGGGTACATCTTTGAATGGTTTATGTCAATATCATCAGCTTACCTAAGAAGACACAACTGAAATTATACCTGACTTCCTTCCCTGTTTTATAAAACTCCCATCTTATAATCCTAAATCTAACAGAGAGCTCTCTCTCTCTCTCAAAAAAAGAAGAAAAAAAGAAGATCACATTTACAATTCCAATTTCTAATGTGCATGGGGCTAAACATCGATCTTTCAATCGCAGCCGTGTGTCTCCTGACCTCGGCTGAATAACAGAGGCTTGTGAGAACAGCAGGTACACAGGTGCTGATTGTAATATCAGTGGCCTACCAGGCAGACTGGCATCCATAAACAGGCCTATCCATCAGGCTGGCGAGTTGCCTGTGACACTTGTGTCAGAGGCAGACGAAGGGAATAAATGATGGAGAGAGGGGATCAATCAAAGGAAGGGAGGGGAGGCACCTGCCCCCTGACTGGCCCAGTCAAGCCCAGAGATGGAGCATGATGGAGCAGCTAGGCTCAGGTGCAAAGTAGAGGCGGAAGGTCTTTGTCTGAAGCTGAGTGGTTAAATGAGAGTCAGGTCTGGGTTGCAACACAGACTGTTTGTGTTGAGGTCCAAAGTCAGGTCACAAGCAGCCGGCCAAGGAGAAGGTGAGTATGTTTGTTTGTGAAAAAAGATGGAGGTGGTGGGATGAGCTTGAGATTGGAGAGCAATTTGAGAAGAGACATTAGTCATCATTAGGCGGTGAGATGAGAGTGTCTAATCTTTCTTTATGTAATTACCGGTATGGTAGCTGTCTTTCCCCGACCTGTCCTACCTGGTTACTGGATGCGCCTGAGACTGTGTAGCCTGCTTTGTAAAAGATTTACGGTTTACTTCTAATAAAAAGGGCATGAGGAGCGGGGTGGGGGGTGGGGGGTAAGTGTAAACGTAAAGAACTACATTTACCTGGCAGTTTCAACTACATAAACACTAATGAATAAAAAAAAGGTTGGTGTGGGATTATACTGTACATGTTTGAGGTGTTCATATGAACTGACTGTCCTCATTAAAGTGCAAGTAAAAATTAATGAAAAAAAAAAACTAATTTAAATGTAAAATTTAATTAAATATGTATTAAGTTTAATACATTTACAACCAACCAAGTGGCAAAACTACATGTTGAAAAGGCCTCCCTGAGGCTGATATACCATGTAAATAGCATTAAAGGCTGTGGATAATATGGAAATATTACATCCCATTAATGTAACTGAATTTAATTCATAATAATAATAATAGGAATGGTATCCAATTCATCATGTTTATAAACAAACAAAATAAACAAAAATAAATTGTGTTGAGAATTCAGCAAGTTAAGGTCGACTGATTTAAGGTGCTAATTTGGATTGGTGACCAAAGAAATATTTTAGATTTCTGTGTCTAAATGGTGACTCCCTAGTTGTGAATATTTCACTGAAACAAAATGACATAAACTGTAATGTAGCATTAAAACAATCTTATGAAGACTTGTTAATACGGGGATGACAAACAGAGTGCTTGTTTAGATGTCTTGATCACGACCAAAATAGTCCATCCAACACAGCCAGTAACAATAAAAAAAGATTTGAAATTCACATTTTGAAAGTTTATAAGTTTCTTATACACGATTCACATTTGATCATACAAGCAGCTGAGCTAATTCCTACAGAATATGTTAATCGTTACCAATATAATCCCTCCAAAGGGGGTCTTTATGGACTGAGACCAAAAACGGGGACTAGAGATGTACTATATGTGCATCTTACATTGAGCTGTATAGAAAGATAAGAAGAAAATAAGTCCAAGGTCCACTGGTGGAGCAGAAACATTTGCACAAACTTTTAACTTTAATATGACAAACAATTCTAATTCACTTCACATTCCTACTTTTTCATGCTGGAGCAATAGAAAATCAAGAGAAATTTTAAAATAAATGCATTATTGGTGGTAGAAAAATAGAAAATCAAGAGAAATTTTAAAATAAATGCATTATTGGTGGTAGAAAATCTTCCATGTGCTTTTTCTAAAGTCTGTAATTATTGTACCTGGACATCAGGAAGGGGAAATGACCGGGACAAAAAGAATTAGGTCATCCCCACCTCCTTTTTAATCTACTAGTGTTGCTGTAGTGTGGCTGAGCGATTTATTGACCACTTCAGGAAGCGCTCCGTCAGCGTGGACCAATAGACTAGAACAGAATGAAGGAGACGAAGAAGAAGGAGGGATCCAACAAGAGAAGGGGGCCAATATGGATGAGTGAGAGGGAGAGGATCCGTTTCCTTGGGCTCATTGATAATGACATACCTGCTTGGGCTGTCAGTTAGTCCTATAGTACACACTACTTATGCTCTAACTGGAAAATCAATAGGCTCCTCTCTCAGAGACCTCTAGCTGCCATGCCTCTTTGTGATTGGCAGGACCAGCCGAAGGTCGTCCCCGGCGACCGTGAGGGTTTGGCAGAGGGAGTTGTGGGTGTGTGGGGGGGTGCGGTCACAGCAGTTTGACACTTTAGGGAGAGCTTAACGATATCAGACTGGTCGCTACATAACAGTAGGGTGGTTTTCTTTGACTGAGTGACCATCCATTCATCCAGTCGGACTCACCCTGAGCAGCTGTCGACGCCCCACTAATTAGAGTTACCAATGTCTTCTCAGTGGGGTTTTCAGCATAGCGTATTTAGTCTGTACACTGACCTTTAGGAGGAAATCATGATAATTCTTTTAGTATAGATTTGTCTGACATATAGTAGCAACTTTTCTTGTCTTTTCCAAACACCTGACAAAGTTTAGATTCTGCTCATTACTGATTAAACCACATATTTAATTGAACCTTATACAAAGGCAAAATATTTAATGTTAAAGCAAACCTTAAAAAGCTCAATTGATGGCTTTTTCATTGAAGTCATCTAAATCATATCCTGCGCCTTCTACGCCTTCATACTATCAGAAATGTCCGTATTTTCATTGTATTTGTGAAATCTCAAGCTGAGCTCACTATGAATAAATGTAATTGGTGTTTGCTCCCCTGCATGTTGATATTTCACATCAGAATAATTCCTGTGCCACCTAACAGCCTGATGACAGTAATCTGGGACATAATATTTACCTTTGACCAGATTCTGTGCCAGTTTGGCAAAGTTTGGTATACTCAGCTCCCCTTTTCAAGTTCATGCATTGGGTAATAATTTACCTTGAACATATAAAAGTAATGTATATCTTTGAAACCCATCCCTGAGAGCATTTGCTACCAACCCACTGGGGTGGGTTGGTAGTTTCACAGGGCATGCCATCCCAGATTATTGTAACCTTAAACAAAGAAATAAATAAGGACCCTGGGAGATTGAACATTTGCTATAATTTTATAAAAGACTAAAGATTGTCGTCACCATATAAGTTCCCTAAAGTGCTCAAACCTTCCAAAGCTCAAGGAGTGAACATAAATGGTTTTCCTGCTAATATATATGCGAGTGTGTCATTTCCACCAGTTGCTTTCATTCCCATCCTGAATCAGTTATGTTGCTTGCATTAAAATTAACTTGTATTCTTATGGAAAAAAACAGTTAACTTTTATCACTTTCATCATTTGTTGACAGTTTGCAAGTTAACCATCTCCACCTGAACAAATGACTACCTTTTAAAAGTGTATAAGTAGTATAAGAGGATGCATTTCAGCAGATTTATTTCATGGTTTTATCAAAAGGCTTTTTAGTGGACCAGTTTTTGCTGTGGAGCATTTAATAAAAACAGTAATTTCACTGTTTATCTTATTTTTTTACTATTACAGTTTCTAGCGAGCTGTTTTAAACAAAACTACACAATAACATTTACTCAAATGTGCCTGTTGATATGTTGACATATCAGTTTGTCATTTCCCTATTGTGAATACTGTACATTTTCAAAATAAAGTTACGATTAAATCATTACTATCAGGGTACTGAGATAGTCTGATACGATCAGACTGTACTAAAGCTAAGGGAGGGTTACATATACCCTCCAATAGGATTTCTTCAGATATTTTAACCAATGGCTTCGCGGATACAGTGGGTTTCACTTCCTCATACATGAAATGTTAGTGTGCAGCAGCGCCTCTGCAACAACAATTTCACATTCAATATTAATGACTTGTGTCTAAACATAGAGAGGGCGCTGCTTAACACAGACGCATGCACACAGGCCAGAACACATCTGCTCTGTGATTTCGCCTGTTCTGCTTTCTGCAGAGCAGATGCAGAGGCATGCCAGGCAATTAGCTGCCTGTGATGATTCTCTTTGAGTCCTCTGTGGAGCTAGCAGCTGGTTCCATATGGGGATGAGGGACAAAGAAAAAAAAGAAACCAAAAGTGTGAACAAGAACATCAAAAACTGACTATTCATTCACGTCTGTGGATTTTGATCAATATGCACGTCCAATTGCATGTATGCAACTTTTGTTCCCAGAAAAATTAGTTGTGGAGGGGTTTAAAAGCAAAATTTTTAAAAAGGCGATTGCTCATATCCCCTTCTTTTATTGTGAAAAATAAAGTACAAAAGTGCCATTTGATGGTAAACTAGCTTTGGAGGCTTCCCTTGTATTCGATTTATGTTAAGTGTAATATAAAGACTGGTGATTCGTATTCAAGATTCAGCAGGTGGGTAGGGTAAACTTAAGTTTAACTCGACTCCAGACCGTTCACTGTTCACAACACAAGAGCCTCTTCTAAAGAGTCAAATGTGCTCAAAACTGTCTCACTGAGAGTGGTTTAATGATTTTTAAACGATGAACAGTGCAGTATACATTTTCAGGAAATGGAGAAGAAAAAAAAGGAGGGAGAAAAAAAAAACGGCAGAATTAATGGGAAAAACATTTAAGAAGTGAGGCTGGTTATGAGCTGGAACAGATGTACACAGTCAGATACCTTTGTACCCATCAGTGGTTCGCTGTGGAGTCCTGCAGGCTCAGATCAAAGAGCTCTTTGACAGGCTCGTGGTCTTCTTTACAATCAATATAAACTAGAGTTTATTTAAATCCAGGTTTAAGACACACCTGCTCTCAGCTGCATTTGAATAAAGTTGTAAATCTGCACTGTTACTTTTAAGCTTCAGTTTCAAAACTATTTTCTGCTGTGATGATGTTTTAATGTCTCTGTGAAGCACTTTAAATCCCCTTGTTGTTGAATTGTGCTATATAAATAAACTTGCCATCCCTCGAGGGAAACCAGTAACTTAGTATTTTCAAGAGATACACAGATAAACTGACGGATGAAAAAGTGACGATCAGTTGATAATTATCATGAAGTAACTAAAAATTAAGGTATAATTAATGAAAAGAGACTTGACAGAGACAGGAATGCTAAACCTCAGCATTAAATGCCGTTTAAGCAGTGTGCTGATCCTGCTTCTATTTTTCCCAATAAAGCTGGTGCAAAGAAAGCCACGTACTCCAAGAAATGTGCACAAGTGCTCCCGTTCGAAGATATGCCCAACCTTTCCACATCTAGAATCAAAGCAGATTAAAAATAAATAAATAAAACCCAATTCATTGCATCCATTCGATTAAAAAAAAAAGGAATACAGCTAGCTAGGAACATTTGGTCTGATAAGAGGGCCAGAGGGGAATTGTAATATCTTCTAAAAGTGTGACTATATATTTCTGTAAGCCACATTTACCATGTCCTTCATAATATTTGGACACATACTCTTCAAGTAGGCCGCATTCATCTTTTGGGCTGTGAGTCTGATGATAAACGGTTGTCCTGAAATCAAAACAGCCCGACATTTTTCCTCCCTTATTTCTTCATCATCTTCTAAAATCCAAAACCACATCAAGATAAAGCCAACTTTTCTTCACTATGTTCTGAAGGAAGAAGCGCCAGACTTCATTTCACAATGCAAGTCTTTAAAGCCAGGTGATAATTGTCACGCTGGTCTCTGCAGACGTCCTGGAGTTCAAAGAGAACGGCCAACTCGAAGTTGTGCATTTGTTTCTGCAGCACGTGCATCAAAACCAAATGTCATAACACATCAGAAATGTGTTGTTTGACCGTTTTGTTGTTGACGACAAGTTTATCCCACGCAAACTTTTCATCTGAGGTAGAAGTTCATTTAACCGTGTGGGAAGTCATGATTGAAAAAAAGTACTCAGTCTGGAATCCTGCAAGCATGTTTGTACAGTCTTTCAGATTCTTTTTTGCAGTAAATGTGTTTATGGAAATTATTGTTGAATCAATGCTATGCCTTATCCACAAGTATTCTGTAAAAAATGCCAAAAATGTACGTGAATTCATGCATAGTTTTAAAGACATTTCATTCACGCAGAAGTTTTAAAAAACCTCTTTCAAACATAGAAGCCTAAGCTGAATGTCACCTATAAACAGCCAAAAAAAAAACCCACCAACAACTGTGCATTCAAGCAGGATGCTTTAACAAGCCTGCTGACAGACTCACTCTGAGCACCCTCTTCACACTAAGAAACTCCTTGACATTTTTCTAATCATATCCATTGCTTCTGTATTTTCTGATAATTTCAAATTATTGTACATTAACCTTTATTATGTTATTGAGTGGTAAGCATGAGAAGTTCTGAGGTAAAAGTATAATTTCAAAAAAATGGCAAAACGCAAAACTGAATAATAAAAACATTTAAAAAAGACGTGAAAAGTTGTACCAAAAGTTGGAGGGGGAAAAAAAAAAAAAATCACAGCAGAGGCCCAATGAGCCCAGCATCATCCACTGAACCGGAGAGCACTGAGACACAATGTTACAAGAGCCTTTCACTTCAGGATTCTATTTTTCACTACATGTGTAAATATGTCTCACACCACTGTCCCTTGTCTGTTGGAGGATGAAATGGCTTCTTTGGCTCTTCTAGTTAAGTCTGGTTGACATGAGGGACTTCAATTACAACCCAGAGAAGACCCCTGGTTAAATTATTCAGTAAAGACAAGCGTAATGACGATAAACCCACGGGAAAATTAAGAGTCAGAGAAGCTGCTGTAAAACGTGGTTTGACTAAACACAGTCTGACTACTTATTTTTTTATTCATCCCAAAATACTCATGAAACATTAAACTCTGAGGATGAGCTGCAGGTGCCTTCTTTAATTTATTTCATTTTAAACAAAAATCGACAAAACAGTGCATTTCAGCAGAATTGAACGGAGAAACCATGTCAACTAAAACGCATCTAAAAGAGGAAATAGAAAGTAACGTCGAATATTTTTTTTAATCTCGTAAAATATTGAAAAACACAGGTCAGATAATAAAATTAATTAAAAAAAATGAATAACTGCCTCTTTTAGGTTAAATTCATAAAAAAAATATAGATCAGCTGCCTGTAGCCTATTGAGTTATATGTCTAATAGGAAACACGGAAAACCTACCGAAATCCGAAGAAACGACAAGATTTGGTGATTAAACCAACACAATCCACCCTAATTCCTATACTAGTCTCATAAACATAATTCAAACTTGTCCGTGAGGGTTAATGCCGCCATGCATGACCCTTACCAATTCGAAGTAAAGCAAACAAAGGCATGAAAAAGGAAAAAACGAAACACAACAACAAGTAAGACGAATCACAGAATACATCGACTCTAATAAAGTTCATGGCTACGACTTCAAAATCCAAACATCAAAACGCGCAGAGTGAAAATGTCCCCACGGAACGACAATAGTCTTTAAAAAAACAAAAAACCTTTTTACTCTTTGTTTAAATAGCCGGCGTTGATCCGTCTAGAACCGAAACGCGTGTGTTTTCCTGGCGGACTTGGAGGCAGCGCCGCCGCCGCTGCTGCCGCTGCTCCGGGAGCGGAGCGGAGCTCCTGCAGAGCCGGCTCCCTCCCTCCTCTGATTGGCTGGCCGCTCTGACAGCTCCGCTCATGATTGCAGGAGCAGAAGCCCGACCCCCTTTCACTCTCCGAAAGGAACCATTCATAAACTACACGAATCCAACTCAAAGCTGAGTGCGGACGAAAAAGTGAGCGGGGGCGCAGAGGAGAGAGAACAACACCAAGAGGAGATGAGTGCTCACGACAGGCGGTGTTTTTAACCCAGGACTGCGGATGGTGAACCCACAACCTGAATATGAATCTTCTTATCCGCACTGGAAGTGCTCATGAGTTGGACTGATATTTAGCAGAGGCTCCTACGTTGCATCCCTATCCGTTTCCTCCTCCTCACACTGACGTCCATCCGCTGCAAAAGCAAAGCAAGAAAAAAAAACTTTGATAGACTTTTTTTTTTTTTTCTCCCCCTTTCTCCTGCACGGGAAGCATTTGCCTCTGGGCTTTACCGGTAAGCATTGGATCCGTCAACTTACTGCGACTCTCCGGTGTACAGCCCGGACCTCTGCCCCAACATGATTGCGACGCAGGCAAAGCTGGTTTACCAGCTGAACAAATACTACAGCGAGAGATGTCAAGCGCGCAAAGCGGCCATTGCAAAGACTATAAGGGAGGTTTGTAAAGTGGTGTCGGATGTCCTGAAGGAGGTGGAAGTGCAGGAGCCCAGGTTCATCAGCTCCCTCAGTGAGATAGATGCGCGCTACGAGGGGATGGAGGTCATCTCCCCCAACGAGTTCGAGGTGGTGCTTTATCTCAACCAGATGGGGGTGTTCAACTTCGTGGATGACGGCTCTCTGCCCGGATGCGCGGTGCTGAAGCTGAGCGACGGCCGCAAGAGGAGCATGTCTCTGTGGGTGGAGTTCATCACCGCCTCGGGCTACCTCTCGGCCAGGAAGATCCGCTCCAGGTTTCAGACTCTGGTGGCGCAGGCCGTGGACAAATGCAGCTACCGAGACGTGGTGAAGATGGTGGCCGACACCAGCGAGGTGAGGCTGCGGATCAGGGAGAGGTACGTGGTGCAGATCACCCCCGCCTTCAAGTGCACCGGGATCTGGCCTCGCAGCGCGGCTCAGTGGCCCATGCCGCACATCCCCTGGCCCGGGCCCAACCGGGTGGCAGAAGTGAAGGCGGAAGGCTTCAACCTCCTCTCCAAAGAGTGCTACTCCTTAACGGGGAAGCAGAGCTCGGCGGAGAGCGACGCCTGGGTGCTGCAGTTCAGCGAGGCCGAGAACCGGCTGCTCATGGCCGGCTGCAGGAAGAAGTGTCTGTCCATCCTGAAGACTCTGCGGGACCGACACCTGGAGCTGCCGGGCCAGCCGCTGCACAACTACCACATGAAAACCCTGCTGCTGTACGAGTGCGAGAAGCACCCGAGGGAGACGGACTGGGACGAGTCTTGCCTCGGGGACCGGCTCAACGGGATCCTGCTGCAGCTCATCTCCTGCCTGCAGTGCCGCAGATGTCCCCACTACTTCTTGCCAAACTTGGACTTGTTTCAGGGAAAGCCTCACTCGGCCCTGGAGGCTGCTGCTAAGCAGACTTGGAGACTGGCGAGGGAAATCCTCACCAACGCCAAAAGTTTGGACAAATTATAGACTGCATGGCTGGAAGAGACGCATTTTTTTTGGGGGGGGGATACAAAGTTATTATTAAAAAAAAAAAAAAAAAGAAAAAAAAAAGATAGAAATGTGAATATCGGTAACAACATAACGCAGCAAGAAACCACGAAGCAAACCTGTTAAAAACGGAGCAATTGGCCCATTGCACAGAGAAAGTGAAGGTACATTTTCTGATAAATGTAATACATTTTTTTTTAGTTGTCTTCTTTTAATGTTTTCACAAAGTGAAGAAACTTTTATTTAAATATATGCACAAAATCGTTAAGTGAAAGAATAAACTGTAGCGTGCCAAGGTCATTTTTTTCCATGATGTGAGTTAAGAAGAAATGTTAATAAAAAGGTTGCAAATTAAATTACAACTTGAGCTCGTGTTTTGACATCTGAGATGACGGTAAATCTGTTGCACTTTATTTTATCATTGACTCCTTAAAACAAAGTACACAACTAGGTTTCAAATGAGAACATAAAAGATAGTGTGTGGATTGGAATAGTATGAGGAGAAAAAATTTTAAAGTAAAAAAAAAAATGGAGCTACTTGGTCAACTTTAGGCCATAAATTACAGTACAAGACAGGCTAAGCACGATTTTCAAATGAATGTAAATCAGCGCAGACGTGCTAATAAACAGGCCTGCTGCACAAGCAGAGGGCCTGCAGCAACATCAGCCGAACCTCACTCATTCATCGATTTTCGATCATATAGTTTCAGCGTGAATGACATTTCCTGAAGCATTTTTCATTTTCTTCGGTGCATTCTGATATAAAATTATGTTAAATGTGGGTTGTACTCGAATCACACGTTTACATACAAGCACAGCCACAACGATACGAATAATGTCACGAGTGCCACAGGGGCTCCCTGTCCGCAACCACCTGTGGCTCTGCAGGTTTTCTACCCGTCCATTTTTATTTCAAATAATTTTTCATCAAATAATAATATGGCTATGTTTTTTTTAAAACTGTAAAATAATTTTCAAATAGTGTCATTTGTTGTTTTTTAACCCAGAACAAAAATAAAAAGGTACATTTAAACTAAGACTAGAAATACTATTCAACAGGTTAAACATTTGGTATAAAAATCCAACAATTAAAAAAAAAAAGAGGAAAAAAAACCTAAATAATTTCCCAAATACAGTTTACACATTTTCACAAGTTTGAACAGTTTTTTGGAATTAAAAATACACGGTGCAACTTGTGCTCAACTTAACAACACTGCAAGACATTTTGAGGCTCTCTTGTTAATGTCCTGAACCGGGATCAATCCTACCTTTGAGTCGATGGTCTTGAAGCTCGGGTCTTCCTCATCCACCTCGAAGTACAGCTCGGAGGCGGTGATGGACAGGGTGCCTTTCACCACCACGGCCGGGGCGACGAGCTGAGCGCTGGTGCTCAGGTTTACTGGGCCTGGAGACGCACACACACGCACAAATACACACACACACACACACACACACACACACACACACAAATACACGCATACACACACACGCACAAATACACACAAAGCGCTCAGAAAAGCAGCAGTGCACACACACCTCCCCGCTGACCTTCACTTGTGATCGCACTCATTTCGAGAAGAAAATTGAATTACGTGAACAGCATTGCGTGGCTAATTTGCATTCTTACTAAACGCTTACATTTTCCTCCTATAAGTTCAACAATCAACCAAAAAACGCACAGAGGAGTACTTATAACCTACCTAATTTATGCGTCAGAATTAATTAAATAAGGTGTAGTGGTTTAAATCGGCAAAAAAAAAAATCAAATCAAGCACAGAAAGCATAGGCTTAATTGTCAGAATCGACTGTCCGTCAGAAATCATTGATCGCGGGCTTTGGGAAGAATCCGCTTCATCTCTCATCAATCTTAATTTATGCCAGGATGACAATGAGAGGCGGCTCAGGGGAGCTGCGCGGAGGCTCTGCAGCCGGCTCGACCTGCTCATGTGAGGCTTTGTGTTTGCAGAGCTGCGGGCTTCATTCCCCCCCCAGCACCATGACACTCGTGCAAACGGAGAGAAGACACAGATATGCGTCCGCTCATCTGCCTCTAGAAACCCCGTGAGTACTGACACGTTATCCGCGGGCTGAACCAACTATTTTTCCTCAGTTCACTCAAGACATTCAATTACACCTGAAGCAGACAGCGGCTTAAGAGGACGAGATTCATCCGCTATTGTATACATGTAGGATTTATTAGAATATGCCTGCTATTGTTGTCAAAGTGCATTAGCTGTATTTTAATAACAACGAGCCCCATTACTGCAGTATCCCTAACTAAAATGTGGATTACACCGCAATCCTTTTAGCAGACCATAGTGGATTAAAGCTGTTTAAATAACAGGCATATCAAGGGGCAGGCAGCATCTCGATTTGAATTAAACTGAGTATACTGTACATCATAATTGTTTTATCCAGCTACAAGGCTCATGCCAGTAGTTAAAAACCAAAACTGGTTTCCTTGAATTAAATAACACTTATTTCAATAAAGTACATTTCTAATGGAAATACCTTTGCTACTGCTGGATTATATATATATATATATATATATATATATATATATATATATATATATATATATATATATATATATATATATATATATATATATTTATTTTATTTCAGTTTTAAAACTCAGATTTGTGTCTGCTTGTAAAGTGGATCCAGACAGCCTCAGAACAGTTAGTGGTAGTCTTGTACTTTGAAAGTGACTAATTAAAAGGCCCCTTTTTCCTTTAGGGCACACAAACACTCAACCAAAGTCTAAAAAAAAAAAAAAATCATATAATATAAAAGTCAAACAGTAACTTTAAAAAAAGGAATATGTGTCCTACTTATAGAATAAAAAGAAGTCCAGAAAGAGTATACAATTCGGTGAAAAGCAATGGCAGTAATAGCAGCGTATTAATGTAAATGGCAGTTGCAGTGATGCCATTTTCTTTACTTAATGTGGGCTGGGGGGATGGCGTGGGATGAGAATGACTGAGGACGGGGAGAAAGAAGAACCGCTTCTTTACCTGTAAAGTTCTCCAGGTCCTTCTCCTCTAAGGATGATAGAGTGTCATCGTCTCCGTCAAGTGATGCCTCACTCTCTGAGTTTTGATTTCCTAGAGCCTGACTCCTGATGGACTGCTTGCCTTTGAGAATATCCTCCTCGGATGCTAGAGGGAGGGAAGTACCGTCTTACTTCACATTTTAAGAACAAAAAACACAAAGCTTGATACATGTACTTTCTTTAATTTCAAGGATATCAAAGAAACAAACACATTTGACCTTATTGCATTGATAAAGTTGGATTATTTTCACTTAAAATTAAGTTTTTTTATAAAAGCAAAACCAAAAAAATAATGCAGTTTTTTTCTAATTTTTACAAACTAACTAATCATTCTTTTCACTGACACTGTCAAATAAAAATAAGGTTGTAGTTTATAATATTAGACCTCAACCTCAGATCAAATAAAAAACTTGTATACTAATTCACATCATCTCAAAT
This sequence comes from Cololabis saira, assembly GCF_033807715.1. Classification (NCBI taxonomy): domain Eukaryota; kingdom Metazoa; phylum Chordata; class Actinopteri; order Beloniformes; family Belonidae; genus Cololabis; species Cololabis saira. The sequence goes on from NC_084587.1 coordinate 23,420,309, forward strand.
TGCGCAAATTGTCAATTTAAGCCATTTACTAAAATAAAAAGGTTAAACGATTTTCAGCCATCACCTTTACAGTATTTATTTTTTTTAATTTAATTTTATTTCACTTTAATTTATTTAAATGGTGGAAATACACTTAGCTTCCCAAACAGTGACTTGGACTTCTTCTGTATAGTGTTTACCTTTCAACAAATTACTTTTAAATTTCACCAACCTTGCTGCTAAATTTTGATTCAACAGGTAGCAATGCTTATGGTTCTGGCCATTTTCTCCTACCTTTTCTTTTTTTTTTTTTTAAACGTTCCACCCTCCACTAAGAGAGCAACATCCAGGCAAGCAAACTGGAGGCAGCAACACATGACAGACAAGACATAATCCAAACTCTAAAACCACCCCTAAAAATATCGTGCCCTTTTGACATACATCATAACAAACACCAACCCATACAAAGATTATCCAAACACATTTAAACAGGACGAGCGTCTCCAACCGTTTTGATTTCAACTGAACGTGACTTGAGGTTACACATGGATTATTTAAGAAAAATGGTAATCTGCAAACATTTACAGAGCCCTGGAGTTACCAGCGGTGGATGGTAAAGATCCACAGACAGGTCTGCAACACGAACACTGGCTTGAACGTCTTCTCTGTTTGTAAACAAAGCTGGGGACGCAGTGAGAGCGTCCTCTGCTGCTAAGCCACCGCTCTGGTTAAAGTCACATCCTTACAGTGGAGTAAGTCAGTGAACATGCATCCATGGACGATTTCTGTCGCCATCACCTGAGATTGAGGGGATATCATCTGCAAAGGGTAGCTACACTTTGAAACTGCTGGAGGAGCGAGGCTAAAAAATCTCTTGTCATGGAAAATATGCAGCTCACTGATATTTAGAATGGCCTTCCTGTAATTAAGCCTCCCTTGAGGATTCTTTAGTTAGCAGCGGTGAAATTACTACCAGCTCTCCTAATATGTACCACATGCCATTGTATTTGCACTTAGCAAGTGGACATGGGATGTGTGAGATGAGCTGGAAAACAGAGGTGCAATTGATGAAGCGTTTCAGTCCGCAATTCTCATCCTAATGTCAAAATAGAAACAACATGCAACACCAGGAAAGCAGACTCTCTGATGAAACTAAAGCTCACTATAATATGCATTTATATATTTGTTTATATAATAGACACATGGATGTACGAGGCAAGCTATGTGCAAACTTCAGCCTCCTTAAAGTAAATTCAGTTCATATTTGTCTTCTTTTAATTTGACGACTATGAGGTTTTAGTGATGCGTTTTGAGTGTGTGTGTGTGTGTGTGTGTGTGTGTGTGTGTGTGTGTGTGTGTGTGTGTGTGTGTGTGTCTGACATGGAAGTGAAGGGATTCATAGGAAATACGCTAAGCAATTATATGGATGTCCGTTTGTCTGTAAAAACATTTAGAAAGTAGAGTTTAATTATAAAGTGCGAGAGGAAAGTATGAACTTTATACTTACCTGAAACTAATGACTCAAAACGAATAAAAAAGTTTATAGTTTCAAAGGTAAAAGCTGCCTAGCTGTCATAAATGTGCTGACATTTAATTTCTTTAAATTACATTTAAGAGGGATACATCAACAAAAAAAAACTTAAGAAATTAGACAAATACAAACAAAAAAAAGTATCAAAATTCTCCCGTTTCACTCATCACAGTAGGAGTCAAAACATGAATAAATTCCAGCAGGTTCCACTTTTTCCAGGACTCCCATTCCCAATTGCAGGGCTCAACTACCTACTTATACAACTGCAGGCATGCATGGTCACAGCAATTAAATTGTCAGAATTAACAAATTTGTTTTTAACGGGAGCGCAGCCAGCAGTGTGGTCATGAGGCGAGTATTGATTACCAGAACAGAGACATTAGTCTTCAGGTATTTACTCTGCCACCTCTGGTACAAGGGCCCCATACCAGACCAAATCAATCCCCAGAAAAGATGGTTCTTTCCAGCCGTAAATACATAGCAGCCTGCTCAAGACTACTGGGCAGCCACACACTCCCCTGTGGAAATCATCTTGGCACAGTTTGAATGATAACAGTTGTCTGTATCTTTAACACACAAACGCACATTTTCTTCACATTTCAAGAAGACACACTTTCTGCTTACTCATCTTAAAAAAAGAATGCTGTTACAAAACACCAACTTAAAAACTTCTAGTTTTACACGCATGCATTAGATGTGAAAAGCACTGTCAAGCAGTAGCCGGCAAATGAGACTAATTTCAGGTCTGATCTCATGCTAAATATTTTCTTAGTGACTGAGACTGCATTTTACTTCTCTACATCTGATGAATATAATTACAGCCAGATATGACCTTTGTGCACGGTTTGAAAACCCAGTCTTGCATTCTCATCTCGAGCTGCACTTCCGTAACAAATGTCAGGTCGACTAAAACAAGACGAAAGGTTACATCAGAAAATGAATGCCGTCAGGCTTCAGTGTCAAAGAGTTATTTTAATGATATATTCCCATGGTTCAGCCAGCAGCATACTCTCATGAGGTGCTTTTGCCCCAACTGGACACTGGCTATTTTTAAACACACATTTGACTTTGGCAACCAAATGTTGTTTGCAAGAACTTGCCTTCCTACTGCTGATGAATAAGCACGGCACATCAGCTGGAATTATTTGAATACAACTACACACCAGATCAAATACCGACTCACACGAGTCCCTCCCTGCATTTCCCTCTGCCAAAGAGCCAACAACAGAGCATAAGAGATATGTCTTTTCTCTGTCTTGACCTAGATGAAGGGAAAACATGGAGGATATGAGATGGAAAGTAAAATCGCTGCGGAAGAACAGCGACCAGCTGGACTCTGGCCCCGCTCCACAGCTGCCTTCACGCTGAAGCCATTACTGGAGACCAGGAGTCTCCCAGGATTCTGGGATGGCCAACGTTTACTGCTTTTAGAACATATTCTTATCGACTCCTGTCACACCTGCCATTCGTCTTTGGAGAAGATGATACATTTAAAAGAATGTTTGATGGTGACACATTGAGGACATTTTTTGTTTTTTTTTTTGTTTTAGGACAGCGTAATTGATTGAGCTGGTTATTGCAGGCCCCGTATGAGAATGATTGCAAAACCTGGTGTGTGCTGGATATTTGCAGACATGAAGGATTACATCCACTTTAAAAGAGAAATGCAAGCCCTTCTGTTAATACAAGGATGTGTCATTCAAATATTTTACCTGAGAGGTGAAAAAAGCACCCCCAAATGTCATCATAAATTTGCAAAATACAAGTTTGAAAACCTCTATTCTAATTGTAAAGGAGGAATAAATATAACTCTGCAGCTTAACTAATGAATACTACAAACTTTAGAGCATAGTGAAGCTCATTGGCTTGAAGCAAAAAATAACTTGCTAAAATGTTGAGAATGCAAATATCCACCAAAAAAAAAAAAACAGTGAGGGGGGAATGTGATTTCTACTCACCACCAATATCAGCCACTGTCATGAGGCAAGAAAGAAAAAGAATAAATACAAATTCACATGTCATGTTTCCCACTAGGGTTCAGTTCTAGGAGAAAAAAAAGAAGCATTGTATAAATGGGTCATAGTATGAATTTACCAGTGTGTAATTCTAATGTGGGTGCTATTTTACTGTGTGTTGTGGTTCAGTAAATCTTTTATTGCAACATGAAGACTAATTTTTATTGCCTTGTACCTGTGCGAGCGGGTGAGAGAGGGTGTGGGGAGTGACGAGCGGGGATGAGCAGATGTGGCGGGATGGTACTGACCGTGTTCGGCGGCGCCTTTGAGCGTAGCTTCTGAGTGACTGGATCCGAAGGGGTTCCTGATGAAGCGACGTCGCCTCCTTAAATCGTCCTCCCAGTAGTCCAGGCGCCAGAACTCCCTTGGTCGGCTGCAGCGAGACAGAAGTAGCACATGTGTTAGCAATTACCAGCCAGCATGGTATAGCAGCCCAGCATTAGCACTTGGTCCGAGCAAGCATACATAATGCCTGCATTGTGTTTGGATTTTTTTTTCTCCCCCCTTTTCTTTTTTTCATATAACCATCAGAATCCCTCTTCAAAGACATTCACTTACATGCATGCCGAGACCCCAAAACTATTGTACCCCCCCACCCTTGACAATGACTTGATCTCCATCCCAGAGGTAAAAGTGTGAACCTCCCCCCCTCCTCTGTTTTTCAGCAGGCGAACTGATTGACTACCATCACAGATGAGTGAGCACATGACACTGTGATCACTTTCAACACACTTTTGTGGCACGTGCTTCCATTCCAAGCTCATTTTAGGCCCAGCAGGATACCTCTTGTCAGGACTCATGACTTGCAGGATAAGGGGAGGGCCATTACAAAACACGGAGGAGGGGGTGGATAGTGTTACCAATATTAATGTCTAAACCCTCCATTTTTCTTTCCAGTTTTCATCTCCCTTATACAGTTATCACACGTCAATCACCCAGGTTTTGAGGAAAAGGAGGAGTTAACTTTTAATGAGAACTCACTTCTAATCAGGACTGGGCACCCGCCGTGTCTTTATAATGAATAATCGGCTCACTTCTCGTAAGAGATTCAACTTAATTTCTATTGGATATTCATGAGGTATAGCTTGCAGGCTCAACAAACAAAGCCGTTCTATTGAAACTTCTTTGTCTTTTCTATTCCAAAATTGACAGTTGTGTTACTGATCCACAGAGCAGGTAAAAAGAAGGAAAAGAAATGTGTGACCAGCTCGAGTCCTGTAATTCTTTCATAAAAATTACATTTCATAAAATCTTTAGGAGATAAGGTTATCACTGACTACTTTAGGACCTGGTGTTGCAGGTGGGTTTAGATATTAAGTACATGTTTTTTAAAACCTGCTGCACCTAATTTAACTCTATTAAATTAGGTCTATGGTCACAATGAAATAAATATATGCAACCTTTATAAGTAGAGTTTTTCCCCAATATTTCTCAGTTTAACAAAGCAAGCAGACTGATGTCTGAAACCAGTTACAGCAAAGTATCATAGGGTTCTAAAACTGAAACAAGACTAGCACAATGTTTAAAAACGCAGAAGTTTAAAGATCTCCAAGCTTCATTTAAAAAGAAACAAGACCAGGTTATTCATAAGTGACTGCAGCGTACCCGGGGAAGGTGAGCGTCTTGGGAACGGACAGTTTATGGTTTCAGTGACATAGCCTGTGAGGGGAGAACCCCGGCGTACTTTATGCGATCTGCTATTGAACACTGCTCTGGCTGGGAGCTCCTCACAAATCTTCAGTCCAACAACAATGATCAAACTGGGGCCTCTAAAAGGGATAGGAGCTTTACGTGAGAAAATAAATACAATTTCCAGGTGGGCCTTTTAAAAACCCTTTGCAATAAAATTCTTTGATAATCCGATTTATCAGAATTTTTTTTTTTTTTTAAGTCTGAGAAGCTGGGATGAATGGAAAATAATAAAAGTATAGATAAAAGTATGCTATAGGGTGCATTTATTTTAGGGAAAATAGATAGCCAGAGTACAGTGACTATGTTGGAAAATATTAAGTTGAGATGAAAAATAGGGGGGCAGGGGGGGGAGCAGTACAGATCTTGTATGTGTGATCTGAAAGAGCATCCCAGTGTCAAAGAATGCAAACCGGAAGGACGAAGAGGACAAATCTGTAAAGGACCAGATTTCTCTCCCATGACAAAGACGGCGCTCCGTGTTTCCCAGTGATAGTCTCTGAACACATATGGCCACTTCATCATCCTGCCTGCAATGCATCTATGAAAACAATTATCACGGTTCTGCATGATGCCCGGATCAGAATCAGGATGCACCCGTCCTCACGGAGAGTGGGGATCTGTCCAAGTCGCACAATGCACATTAATCCATCAGGAGGGGAGGCCGCTGCTTGGTGTAATTAGTCACAGCTTGGGTGGGACCACCTCTGCCACTCATATTCATCCCGCGCACTATGAACAGGCGACAGTGGAAGGCATAATGATGGGGTGTTAGAAGAGGTGAGCGGGCGATGAAAGATGCCTCATCATCAATCCCTGATGAGCGCCCCGCCATAACAAGGATGGTGATGTAGAGCGCTACGCAACCCCCATACCGCACACCACGCTTCCACAAAGATGATAAATTATTCAGCACTCATCCATCCTCCTAAGACATCATTGGCAGACTTTTACTGAAGCGCCATTCTTCAAAATAACAACAATTAAATATAACAAAAGGGTCAGTGTTGGTCTGTGGCTAACGTCAGCCACTTGTCTAATTAGTAATTAGTGCAGCCATAAAAAGGTGTCTGGAAGGGGCTGCTCGAGAAGCTCAGAGTGTTGGCTAGATGCAGAGGACTGAGACACAAACTGATCAAACAAGTTCAAGAAATGTATGCATGAACTTTGTTCTTTTATTTCTAATTTAATTTCCCAAAACCCTTTTGGTTGTTTTTCACGATCCAGAGCCATAAATGTGAGGAGTAGTTTTTCAACACAGAGAACACAGAGTTTTTTTTTACTTTTCATGCGTCCTGGATGCTCTCTCCCGTTCATCAGGCGCTCTACTATAATTCCCATTTACTTGAAAAACAGAACAGGCATTCAAATAGAGGGATAGAGAGAGATAGAAAATGTTGAACTTTGAGCAGTTTTCAGTATAAAAAGGAGGTTCAGGTTTAGGCCACGTTTACACATAGCAGTATGTCCTTTTCGAGCCTTGTGGCCCATAGAGCCGGTGTTTATCTCCGGTTTCTGTAGCGCAAACGAACAGGTGGTAACCACCTCCAGGATAGGACGCTAGTCTATCGCTGGATACTTCCCCTAGCAAAGCTAGGTACCCATTCATACACCTGGGTGAAGTGAGGAAAACCGAGAGTAAAGCATCTTTCCCAAGGATGCACACGTTTACACATAGCCGGGTATTTACAAAAACTGATATTTCCCCCTCTACGTTTTGAAAAACACCATCATTTACACGAACCCGCATAAATACGCTGTTAAGGTGCTATGAGCAGCCAAACCTACAGGGGCCAGTGTAACGAGAAGCATAAAGTCATGCTAGCCAATCAGAATCCTGGGAAAAAAACAACAAATGACACTGTAACTTCCAGTTACTTCCAAGATGGAACGAGAGTCTTTCGTTTGGAGTGACAGAGTTACTTTAAAGTGTGACTTTAGAATGTAAAACAACAATACAATAAAATATTGAAGGTGGCCAAACAAAATGTAAACGCAGGTCGCACACATGACGCTGGTGATGTTTCTGTCCCATAATGTGACGTTCTGAAGCCTAAATGACTGTTTCTCTCTGTTTAGACGCAAACGTGAAGACAGAGTTTTTGCAAATCTCCACTTTGGCCGCAGTTTTCAGAAATTATTTTTTTTGGTGACTTTGAGCTTCGTTTTCGTGTAAACAAACGGCCAAAACGCATGACAACACCACCGTTTTTGCTACGTGTAAACGGATGGTTGCAAACTAATATTTAGTCATTCAACAGATTACTAAAGAATCAGCATAATTTTTTTATATTTTGAAAGCACAATAAGGTCAACAACAACACTGACAGCAAGCCAGATTGTTATTGTTAGGATTAAAAGCTTAAAATGTTCAAAATCATTTAATAAAAGTCTCCTCATCCCTCTGTCTAATAGATTTCTCCAGTTTTCTGTAGATCCAAGCAGCTGATACCTGAGGGGATACTTAGGCTTTAATGTTAAACCAATTAAACTCCAACAAGCCATGAAGAGAACAAAGAATGCAAATCCTGCTCAGCTGCATTAATCCTCATAACTGGGGTTAGTAAGTTACTAAATAGTTTTCTACGAGCGCAAAATTGTTTCTGATTATCAAAAATACACATTTAAACTTTTTTTTAATAGCTTTACAGATGTACCATTTCAATTACAAAAACAAGAAATCTATGAAAATCAATCCAAACAGGATTTGTTGTACTAAGTATTCTCTTTCTATTTAAAATGTCAGTGTTTAAACTTTTTCTGTTTCTTTTTCCTGTCAGTTATACACTGCTGCAATTTAATGCATTTCATATTGGGAGGTTACGGTAATCAGAAAATTAAGAAATATTAAATCCATAAACTTAATTTCACTTTGATTTTGTCAGACTTAAATGATGTCCAATGTGCACTTCTTGACAACCAAATTTAAAGCTTAGCTTAGCTTTCTGTGCACCTACCTCCGTAAATAAAGACAACACTGGCATTATCTTGTCTGAAATTTAAGAGATCATATAAACTCACTACTTTGCACAACTAACAATATTCTGCCAACACTCCTCTCCACTCCAGCAGCGACACCTTTTTAAATGATTTTTAAATTCTTCAAAGTTTCCCTTCAAACAACCGATCAGGAGACTGGTGTACTCTGTGCAACTGTCGAAGTGTTGACAGAGAAAGATCAGAGCAGCTGTCGTTGCAGTCATCTTAAATTTGAGGTATAGGTTCTGTGAAGCCAGCTATCACAAAAGAAAGCCCGCCTGTGTTGAATTTGCCTCCTCGGATTGTATGTAAATGATAAAATGACCGTTATCCTAGCCAGCAGAACATGCAGACTGGGTATGCTTTCATACATCACGACAAGTGACTGTACTTTGGTACAAACAATCATTCATAGCATTTCTGCTAAAAATAATTTGGGAAGGGTCAAAGACCACCCCCCCCCCCCTTAAAGTTATTTTTATATTAATGCCAGTTCCTCAAATTGCTCAAAGACTGCAGCTATCCCCAAGATCATTTTGCTTTGATTTGCATAAACCATGTGTTTAGAAGAAATGGGAGAGCAGGAGGAGATTGAGGATTTGTCATATTGAGGAGCGGTGGCTGAAGCGCTGGCTCTTTGTCAAAACGTGGCAGCGATGGCTTCAATGGGATCTCCAGGCTCAAATTAAAATGAAACAGGACCAAACACCTTCCCCAGTGAAATCGTTTGCCATGATTAAGTCACGCAGAAGTGATTTTCTACATGTGCATTAATGCCTATCCTTCCTATCCCAACGAGGGCCATGCACAGGACACCATCTACATGTGTTAATTCACCTCAGCTAATGTTGTTTACAGGATCCAGAGGTGATGGCGGGGTCACGGAAATGAAAACATTTCCATCTTATCCCCCTTATACGACAGTTTACATGTGATTTATAAGATCTTTACTATTAATCACAGAATGAACTAATTTGTCTATTTTTCATATAAACTTAAATGGAACCAATGTCATGTGGAAATTAAAATAAAAAAATATCTGTGTAAAAGAGACAGAATTAAAATTGCAAGCAAAAATAAACAAATAAAAGATTAGACACCCAAACAGACTCCTTGCATATTTATATCTTTATGTTTGATTGCTTATATTATTGCTTTATGAATGTGAAGTTGTGAAGACAAACAAGAGAGCTAACGCTTTCATTATGAAGACAACGTAAGCACCCATCTCTTTTTCCAATTAACTCCAATTTATCCAACAGCTTTCATAAAAACTATCTGGAAAAACAAAGAAAAAGTGGGATACTGCATCTCTGCAACACCAACCGCCTATGAGGATCAGAGAACTCCCTCGGGTGGGAGGCAAAAGGCTGCAGACTCCCCACAATGCAGTGCAGCCGAATGAAATAATGCAAATCAAGGCCTAATTACCGGCAGCTTAGCATGAGGCGTCCAATTAGCAGCAATTAGATTCAGCGTGAATCCACCAACAAAAGCCGCGCTATCACGCACCAATTGTATCAGATTTTATGGGAGGGTAAAGTGCTTCATTAAAAGGGGGTAAATATTGAACAAAGACAGGGGTCTTCAGTGTGTCAAAAAGCTTCTTACAATATGTTTCACCCTTTGATTTTGTAATAATCCCCTGCTTCCAGCTTTATAAACATTATCATAGTATCAACATCTTAATAAAATGTATATACAGATTTCCGCTGTGACAGCACTGAAATGGTACCATCTGTATTTTTGATGAAGAGTCATATTTTTCCTGTGATTTTGACAACATGCATTTAAGGCCATTTATCACCACTGCTGCGAGGTAATGAGGGCATCTACTGAAGTGGAGTTGCATAATTCTGCCATTACCGGCCCATTGTAATAATCCTCTGACCTCTAGCTTTCAGGGCTGATCTTGAATGGTATGACATATCTGAACATGTATACCCACGGTTCACACACACCCCAAAAGCAAAACAGAGTGGAGGAGCTCAAGGTCAGCTGAGATTAAGAGTCAGACAGGTTGTTGGGTTGTTGTTTTTTTTTTTTGTCCTAGTCTGAAAGCCCCCATTTTCAACACAGACATTGAGCAACGTTTAACCTTAAACTCCAAATGGCAAAAACCAACTACCAATTCTGACACTGAAACTCCAAAGAAAATATTTTAAAAGTCAAATCTCAAAGACGTTTGCCGCTCATTTGTATACAAAACACATCATCTACATGTTCCTCCCCTTCAATCTAAGTAAATGCTCTTGAAGTTTATTCATTTATTTTGCTTTCGTGTGCTACAGAGCTCAGTAGTCTGATCCAGGCCCGTCTGCTAATCATGCACCTCTTTCCTTCTCTCCACCGTAACGCCGTACGCATTTAATTCACTGGGTGTGTGTGTCTGTGAGAGAGAGAGAGACTGTCAAGTGCTACACTAAACACCAGTCTAACTATAATGATGATCCAGTTATCTCATCCACCCACATAAAGGTTTCCTCAGTGACTCTCAAATATATGCATGATGCATTACTCATCCAATACAAATGAAGCAAAAATGTAATTAAATAAATCATGGCAGGGCTGTCGTGTTGAACTGCAATAGATTAGAAAGGTGTAAACAGGTTATTTATATAGATGGCTTGCAAACACTACAGTGAAGATTAGCTGTTTGATACCATCTATGTGACACTCATCTGTATTTTAGCTTTTTGTTTTGGATATTTTAAGTGAATCGAATCTGAATTAAGTCTTGCCATCTTTTTTTTTTCATTCATTTGTAAGATCTTGGCACTTATACGCTGCCCTGACTCTCGAGAGCTATTGCTGGACTTGACCTTAGACACACAAAAGGGGTATGAAGTAAGTCTACAACAAGAATACAACCTGAAGATCCATGAGTAAAAGATGATGCTCAGTCTTCAAGATGCTCTGGTCCCTGTAGAGGGGAGCGCTGGTGTTTTATGTGCACCCCTTGCTTTAGTCGCACAAGAAAGTGCTGGATTCTAAAGATAAAGGGGATTTTTTTTTTTTGGAGCAAATGTTGAATGTAACAAAATAAATGACCTGCTGGTCCCATGTTGTAATTACAGTGGCTGGAAGCATACCAATCTATCAAGAAGAAGAAGAAGGGAAGGGAGGGGGGGGCTGACACGCTGCAAAGGGGTTAGTCAAAGGAGATAGCCTTTGACTAACTACTGGCCCTGGACAATCGATACTCTGCAGGTATTGCATCCAGGCAGAAAGGAGAAAAAAAAAAGCCTTAAAAACTTCCCAAATGGCTTTTCATTCAGATATTGATCAGCACCTTTTTATGGTGACCTTGCTCCACTAAGGCCATATACTTTCTTAAGGGTATATGAAACACATAAATCTGATAGTTGCTGCAGAATCTCGCCGGGCTGGGAGCAGCCAGGCGGGGAGGTACAATGGTGTAATTGGTCTTCCTGGGATGGCGGCCTCCTTCCATATTTCAGGACGAGCATTGCATTACATTTTCTGGGCTCCGGTGAGAATGGTAACATAATACTGATCAAGGTGGGAATTAAACATGCAAATTTTACTGATAAGCTCTACTTTAGGCCATAAGCTTCAGCATCTTGTGTTGCGTGTGACATACATACAAAAAGAAATAAGGCAAGCACGGTGGAAAACCATTTATACCACGGTTTATACACAGTATATCACGAAAAACCATTTTGTTTTGTCATTTTAAATGATCTGACAAGTATAATTTTGCGAGTCTCCGTCTGTGCCGCGACACTTAACCGTGCTAACATATGGACATCATCAGCTGTTAATATGTTTCACTGTGACACTTTGTTACTATTCCTTGCAGGCCCAGCCACTGTACTGTATATACAGTCCAAGTAAATGTTAACATTAAGGCTATATTCTAATTCATATCCATGATCCAGGCTGCATGGTAGGGCCCTCGTGGCATGTTATTTTATGTAACCGATGGAACGCACGTCTGTCAAACTTGAATGTTCTCCTCAGAGGTTTAATGAACATCCTTTTTGTCACAGTTGCAACTTTCTACCCCAGACGCAGGTCACAGGGAATGATTAATGAAGCACGGGGGTTTGACGTTGAAGCCGTTTAAGGACTTCGGTGCTGGAAACATCTGGCTGATGCAGAGAGGCCAGTTTACAGAGATGAACATAACTGAGAGCAGGCTCGTATTGCTGCGCGCATATTGACGTTATATGTTTATGAGTATATCAGGGCAGATGGATGAACAAAGCTGGAACCCCGGGCTAATTGGTCTTGGAAGTAGTCAGGACCTGGACTTATAGAAACAACTATATTTTCGAGACGGGAGCTGGGGACTACTACAGCTGCCAGACCTCTGTACTCTGAGCCATGTTTGTGTTTGGACTGCAGCTATTTATAAGCAAACCAAAAGGACATTGTTAGTTACAAATTACCGGTCAACCTCGTCTGCACCATTTATAGCAATGGAGTTTTTTCCATTTTGATTATTTAATCTATAAGCAAAAGAGAAAAAAAAAAAACAACTTCACTTATAGTTGAAATAAATTTAAAGCTGGTATTGAAAGAAAATGCTTAACTCTAGAGACTACAACAGGAACTGTAATCAACGGCAGGAAACCAGAAGGCCGATTTAAATGACCAAATCTGGCTTACAAAGGTGGGTGAAAGTACTGTATTATTTTATTCCTTCTTATGAGAAGTCAGCAACTGTGGACTTTTTTTCATCCAGCAAATACAACACCCTCCTGACATAAAAGCTTCGCACGTTCACTCTGTGCACAACTGCAGCCAGCGGAAAGGATGTCGTGCAAAAGTGCCACTGTCTTGTCTTCCTCCCCACCTCAGCTTCTGATTCTCCAGTAACAAATATCTTTCCCGCTCATCCTCCGTTTCATCCATCTCCTTCTCCCTCTCCGTCTTCCTGCCCCTCTCGTGTCACGCGTTTCCGAGGGTCCGTGTATTCTAAACTGTTATGTTCTTGTTTCCTATGGTTATAATCTCCATTGACGTGCTGGAGTCCCATTTCCTTTTTCAGCCGTGCATCCACGGCACCCAGCGCAGCTGTAATGCACAGTGTGTCCATAAAACATGCACGCGAGGCGGCGCAGACACTGTGCAGACCCCGGCTCTAACACATGCATTACTTTCAGTATTATGTACCATAATTGTGATTTAAGTCTGGAATGAAAGCATACATGTTGAGATAAATCTGGCTGCTGCCGCTTCTCATGCAATCATTTATTTAAAAAAGGAAAAAAAGCTGTGTTATATGACATGAATGTCCTCAATGTAGTCAGAATGACCTGATGAAATTATTGGCAACTGAGACGTAGCTGTAGTCTTGTAAAAGTGGATCAGCAAGAGGGACAAAACTAACAAGGCCAGCTCCAGTATATTCAGCAAAGATAAATATAAAAGAACCATCAGACACCTTTCTGTGATAGAGAATAGGCCTCAAATGAACATCAATGAAGAAAATCAACAGATTTTTTGAGTTAATATGTCCATACAGTGCATTTTACTGCATGTGCTCATTTGGGGGGTTTTAAAATCTGAGACACTGCACGTCATTCCCAGTTTGCCTACAGGAGCATCAATATAACGTTTAATCCCACATACACCGAGCAGCGGAGCAACGATAACCATGTCTTGCTGTTTGACGTATCCAAACCGCACAAAACACACAACTGGCCTGTTCAAAGGCAATAATTAGCGTCTGACCTTCGGAAAACTGTCAAATCCCCACAAAACTAATGTATGAGCTGAACCGCTTTACAGCTTCTGACAAATAATTTGATATTTCCTCAGCTCCAATCACTGAAAATGTTTGAGGCCCCTCTGCAGAAGACCGCTTAACAACTTGAGAAGACGCATGTGGAGCAAAGGAAGCATTTACCAATGTGCCAATGGCTTCGCACAAAGGGACTCTGGAGTAAGGAATCACAACATGGATCCGGCGTCATGACAACTTAGCATGACGTGATAAGAGTGAAAGGACAAAGTCAGAGATAGACAGCTTTTTCAAATCAGGTATAATTATGTATAAATGATCCCTTAAAATCTTAGAGGAAGGAAAAGAATTATCTGGTTTGAATAAAAAAAGATGATTTAATTAATAGCAATTTAAACCCTGGTTTTCATGTTTCATGCAAGATTAATTTTTTTTTAGATCTCTTTTCACAAATAGACTTAACGGTAATTTAAATAGTGAACACAAGCGAAATGGCAATGGTATAAGTTGTGTCACAAAAATACAACAGCAATCTATTTCTTTTAGTAATCTAAAAACAAACAGTATCAATGTTTAAAAGATTTATTATGTAACTGCTCAAGAAATTGACTTCTTTTTTTTTTTTTAAACAAAAGTTATTTGCAAGATGAATTACGGTTGTGGATAAGGGAAAATATAATTGGAAATAAAATACTGTCTGCTAATTCAGCTTTTACAATAGCATTTTTCTTTTCTCAAAAAAAACTACCTGCAAATGATTTTCCTCTTGAAAAAAAAAAAAAAAAAAAAAAAAAGTATTTGCATGGTACTCATTTTTAAAACTTGATTTTTACATAGGGACAGAAAAACACAACTATGGCAAGCCCTCCTAACTACTCCGAAAAGACCCTGCTTAACCAGATTCATTATTCGCTGTATCATTAGCTCAAAAGGAGGGGGAAAAAAAAGAAAATATATTGGGATAAAATGGACACTCCTTCCCTCAAGAGTGCACTAGTAAAATGACGTAGCACAAGATAAAATAGTAATGCTAATATCAATAGTTTGTCCATTACAGGTCAGCTAACTGTCCAGTGGAACAGTTACAAAGCTGTTGGTTTTCGATCTCGCAAGGCCGATCAATACGGAGGCATACTGTTTCAATTTTGCTGCCATTGATTTTCTCTATAACACTCCAGCCCCAAAGCATTTGTCTTTCTGAAGGAAGGAAGATTTGATTTACTGAAGAAAAATTGGAGTGCACATCACAAAGATTTTTTGTCGGGCGGGAGTGTGACATGCCAAAAGATGGATGTCCCTTGGCTGGGAAGCCTCTAGCCTAAGGGTGTCCATTAGAGCAATGCTGCTGCGGAAAATGAGCTGCTTATATGAGGAAGGAGGAGTGGAGGGAGACGAGCCGGTGTTGGACGGGTTTGTGTGTGTGTGTGTGTGTGTGTGTGTGTGTGTGTGTGTGTGTGTGTGTGTGTGTGTGTGTGTGTGTGTGTGTGTGTCTTAAGAGAGCTGCTCGAGGTGAGGTTTGTTAGAGTAAACTGGAAAAAATGAAAGGATGCAAGCTTGCATGTACATCTCGAGTAATGTTGCCATTTGTCTTGAAGAGACTGGTTACATTGAAATAGTCAAAAACAGCTTTGGACTGCACGGCTTTTACATCACACCCCTATCTTTCAGCTGCAGCAACCTTTCCTTTAAATTCCCTGCTTTCTACATCCAGAGTGAATTTCCATGGTACATTAGTCAGCCTATTAGAATCCAATGAAGGAAAGGTATGAGAACGGGAGAAAGAGGAGAGCAGAGTCTGTCCCCATAGACTGTGAGTTGGCGTTCTCCATCATCTGCCCTCATCTCCCCCTCTGTCTGTCTGTCAACTTTGTCCAGGTGTCATGCACATGAGAGGTGATTCCTGACCCAAATAAACACTCTAGCAGGGTGGATACTCAGAGGACCCAGGCTCCCAAAAAAAAGTGTAAATGTGAGAGCGAAGAAAAATGATATCTTCCCTGTTCATTTACCTTTTTGCTCTCAAAAAGGCACCAAGTTGGCATGTTGTACACCTGAGTTTCTGGGACAAGACTGCACAAAAGAATGGGCAGATACTCCCAATCCCCAGCTGTGGATTCGTCTTGTCTTGACATTATGTGACAGACAAGGGCACAAAAATGATGGACACCACCTTTGTGGGGTGGAAGGAACCCTCTTTCGTTCCTCAGTGATTTAACAGAACTAGATAGTGAAACAAGAAATCGCAAAAAGGACAAAGAGAGAAGGAAAAAAGGAGAAGGAAATTGCATGGTGTGAGAAAGAAACAGAAAGAAAGAAAAGAACCACAGACGGAGCAGGGAACGATGCGGGGAAAAAAAATCACCTAACACCTTTTCTCTCCAGGGGCCAAAGCCGCTGTAAGCTGGATATTAAGACACAAATTGCATTCAGGCAGGTCACACGGTGTCAGAAGATATTAGATGCCTGTCGTGAGGAAACAACAATTCCCATCAGCTCGCGAGAAAATAATATTTTCATTTTCAGATTCTTTATTGAATGGAAACATTGGGGAATTTGCTTTATGGTATGCGAGGCGAGCATGTTCTGGTGTTACACTTGTGCAGCAGAAATCATAGCCATTGTCTATGTTCCTGGATTTCATTTTCACAGCTGGAAAAATGTTGTTAGTTTTATTTGGTGTACACATCTGCTCTTGCTGTTGGACCACATTTTTGCATGGGGTTTTTAAAATATCGGCAGGCATATAGGTGTAAAGGGGTTTTCCTTTGTTTGCTTGTTTTGTGTGTGCATTTTCTTATTTTTTTTTTTGTTGTTGTTAGTTTTCAGAGATTTGAAGCACCAGATGTTTCTCTTATGCCTGCATGCCATGGGCTCTGGTGCGAGGCTGCACCAACTGACCTTCACAGTAATTGACCAAAAATATTGATGTAATGGCACAAGACTGATTGTGATTTATTAAAAGAGCGCTGCACTCCAAGGCCCAGTGCCAATGGCTCCCTGCGCCTATCGGCAACCATTAGGAAACCCATCAATAGCAGAGCGGCATAAAGGACCAGTAATAGGGGGCTTTTTCTGGCCAGGGCTTGTAGGCTTGTAGAGCACAATATCCAGAGTAAATGGCATTGCCTTGTGTGAGTACACTTGAAAGAGCACAACGAAGGCAATGGTAGGAGGAGAGGGAGGGAGATTGCATCAAGGAGGGAAAACTATGACAAATAGTACACACCGAATACGCATATAAGAAAGAAACAGAGAGGGGAAAAAAAACAAATGCAGCCACAGATCTAACAGCAAACTAGCCTTCGCCAGACGAGTCTCTGGAGAGTTCGCTCAGCTTAACAAGCGTGAGCCAGCAGCCGCCTCTCCAGCTCACTATTACACACTACCTGCACAAACAGCCATCATTAGGGAATAGCTGCATTGGATTCTGCTGCCCATTTGGTGAAACAAACACAGAGGATAAGGTTCCCTCGGTTCTTAATGGGGGGCTGAGCTCGTTCAAATGGCTTTCATGTCTCTTCCTAGCCAATGCATCATTCTACCCACAGCTGACACTTTCACCTTTGTACAACTAAATTCAAAGTTATGAGAAAGATAATGACGAGAATAAAACCATTACATTATCTGATAAATTGGGGGGGTATATAAAGTATATCCTATGAACATGGAGCATGGAAATTAAATCATCTTTTTGTATTTTCCTACACAAGATTGCCCTGGTAGGTGTAAAGCAAAACATAACTGTGACCAAATCTATTTTCTTGTGTCTTAAGTCTGGCCAGACCTTTTGCTTTACCTTATTGAAGAGTTTCCCCAGGCTCCGTGTTTGTCAGTCAGGATGTTGACTATCTTCTGGATGAGCTGTGTGGCGGTCATGTGGTCTCGATACTTGGCTGCTCGGATCAAATGGTCGCACATCTTCTCCTCATCTCGCTTGTCTGCCCCGTAATGAGCGCAATTAGACTGGAAGAGAGGAAACATAAAAGGCATTGTAGGTTCTGAAAAATTGGGTGTACACTGCATATGTTTTACACAAATGACCCAGAAGGATAAGTTATACCAGCTCTACATTTACTCAGAAGGTAGAGAAAGTAAAGTTTTACATACATAAACTCTACTCTGAGGAGCAAAGGAAAAACATTTCTGTCCCCACGTCACGTTGATTAATAACACTGGACATGTATTTTATAATGCCCTCCGGCACACCAAATCACATGATACCTGCAATGCACAGGGAGGACATTTTTCTCTGTCAGAATTTGTTATCAGAATGGGCCTTTGAACTCTGCAGCGATGACGGTGGAACCCCAACACCCTCTAAAAAAATAACTGCCATAATTTCAAACAGTCTTTTTACGTCAACTCTTTATTTCACGACCAGTTTGTGTTGCATAGTGACATATTTGCTAAAGAAGAGCTCAAAAAGAAAAGTAACAAAACTAACATGCTTAACACCTTATGTCAAATACGATTAAGTTTTAATAAATCCATGTGCATTTTCATAAATGAGATTTAGGTAAGATTTGAAAATGAAAAGGGTGACACTAATGAGTCTCCTATGGTGTAACATTGGTTGTGTATTACTGGCCTTATCAGATCAATTTGAACTTTTGTATTCATCCAACAGTGATACAATAACTCCTCTTTTTTTTTGGAATAAATAGTACGCTTTTACAAACTTGCCAGTAAATCGCTTTATAATGGGCCCTCCTCTTCAATTTGAAAGACAACAATTCATTTCTGACAGAAAATCTATAGGTATAAATCACATTAGAGGGGGTTTTCTGAGGGCCGCTTGGCCTTAATTATCAATCTATGTCTCTTTATGTGGCTTAAACGTGGGTTTTGACCTTCTACCGTGATGACCTGGGAAACATGGAAGAAGGATCACTTGGTAAGTGTTTCAAATTTTAGACCAAAAGATTGCACAGTGAAGCAAAGAGGATGCCTTGTGTGTGTGTGTGTGTGTGTGTGTGTGTGTGTGTGTGTGCGTGCTGCAGATCCATTAATCTTCAGAGGATCGGAGGAGGTACAGTCATGCATGAACGGAGCGTTGAGTGTGAATGAAGTGAGTCAGGGAATGTCAACAAAAATGTTAAACCTGGACTTAAGAAAAATGTTGAAAATGCACACATCGTATACAGTTTTCTAGGACTGATTAGTTTCCACACTTATGTGGATTTCCAGTATTAAGTAGCAGATTTTCTACAAAATCCATTCCCATCTGCGCCTGTCTGAGACATGTAAAGTCTGCAGGACTAATCAACAGTGCCGGGTTCAAACTCATAACCATAAACAAACACTTCATCACCTGCGTGTTGAGACTGCCCAAACACCCAAACCCTCCATGCTGTAATGGGCTTTTCTTATATCTGACGCCAAAATCGACTGTAGGAGAAAAGGCCAAACTCGTACTCACCCCTAAAATAACAACCAAAAAAGCTGAACACATGAGTAGTCTCATTAAAACCCAAAGCTGGTTTTGCTTATAAGTGGAAAAGACAAGTCACCGTTAATGCCTGGGGTCACTGTGTTGATGTGAAGTCAGAGAAAATGTCCAGCTATTATGAAAGACTTATGACGGATGAAGTGAGCAACTTAAAACTCCGATGCTGCGTCCACTTTCATACGGCTCTACTGAGAGCTAAAAAGGGATTGTTTTTTTCAGTCTTTTAAAACAAAATGCTCTATCAAGGAACGTTGAACGAACGAAAGTCGTGCGTTTTTATCAGTTTAAATTACACAAATGCCTCTGTTGGAGTGTCTGAATGAATCAACCTGCATGTTTTGAAAAGAGAGTCA